>NC_089259.1:25426599-26085599 GCF_963930625.1 Muntiacus reevesi | reverse complement strand
TTCCCTAGTCTCAGCACCTCATTCTCACAGCTAATGAGATGCAGGGACAGAGCACATGATCATCTGTTCCACTAAATTTCCACCAATGTATTTTCCCTTATATGGGCTCAGTGGTAAAGAATCCTGCCTGCCAGTGGTTCAGTCCCTGAGTTGGGAAGATTTCCTGGAGGAAGAAATGGCAACCCATTCCAGTATTCTTGCCTGGAGAATCCAATGGACTTAGAAGCCTGGTTGGCTACAGTCCATGGGGTCGCAGAGAGTCAGACACAACTGAGCAAGCATGCATTTTCTTTTATATAGGAAGTTTACTAAAACCCACTTGTTTTCTAGCTAAGTAAGTCTGGGCCATCAATTGCTCAGACCACTACTGGTGATTTTCTTTCTTCCCCCCCCCAACTTGTGCTTCTAATTGGCCACGATTAGCTTGCTAGGGAAATAGGGAACCTTGTTTTAAAAGAGTTGACCAGTGTCCTAAATTTACTAGGAATTAAAGCACTGATTATGGGATGGGGCGAGAGGAGAAAAGAGGAAAAAATGAATCAATGAATTTCTGTTCACTTAAACTAATGTCACAAAATCTGCAACTGGGAAGGGTGTTTATTAGTTCAGAACTAATAAGCTCAGTGGAGTGCAGCTATGAAAGTCACAATTTGGTTAAAGTTAAACTCTCAAGTTTTATATGTGTACAAGCATATTGCTCTTTGATAATTTCCTTCTAGTACTTATTTCTTGACTGCTCACATTTTTACTATGTGATGATTTTTAAAATGTTATTCAAAGTTAGTTGACTTAATTCACTTAACAGATTTTCCTGTAACTTCTAGTTGAATAGTGTTCTTTCTGTACAGGCCCTCCAGTCCACCAGCACAGAATAGAAAGAGGCTCTGATTTCATGAAATGTGAATTTCTGACAATATTTTTTTTTTAAGAACTTTTGACCAGCACTCTCACATGACTGACACATTCTCACCCTGTTTTCTGTGTTCCATCTGTCTTTCTGCAGGTGTATTCATCCTCTATTTTTGAAAGTAGTTGACTAAGAGAATGCTAGGCATAGAGAAAGGGCAATCTGTCCCCCCCCCCCCAAGACAAAACCCCAGAGAATTATTTAATTTTGGCTGATGCTACTCAATTGGTGGAGGTTTCTTACACCAGGGATGAGCAATGCCACCACTTAGGTTGGGCAAATCCCCAAGATATCATTTGATGGGCAGATCCCCAAGATATCATTTGACTTGATAGAGGCATGAGAGTGAATACATCACTTATGCCCAGTTCCATTCTCTGTGAACATAAAAATGGAAGTTTATTCCACTCTAGTTGAGTTCAGGAGCTATCTCTAAAAATAGTCTCAGATAAAAAGTCAATGAAAGTGCAGGTCCAATTTTCACTAATTCTCCTATTAGTGAAATTTCTACACTCTACATTTTCTATCAAGAAAAGATGGGTTTTTTTTTGTGAGCATGGGGGTATACCTACATTAACTCTCTGGTCCCTACAATCCTTGTAAGGGGCCAGGCATTACAATAACTCTATGGTACAGTCCAGGACTCCTGAGAAAGAAAGGTTTTACAAGTTCCTTTATAGTTATAACTAACCTTTACAGTTACAGCTTATACTGACATTTAAATAGTCCACAAGACTGGACATCCTCATGTTCCTAGTAAATTGATAATGAGAGCATTAAACAGGTAACAAAGAAGCATGTCCGGGTAGATGTTGAATGACATAATAAGGAAAATGTAAATAAGCATCATCTTTCTCTTAAAGTAATAACCTGTGATCACAGAATCCTAGAATTTTAGAGATGATGGGAACTTCATGCTTACTTAATTCAAACTCTTTCATTTTATGCAAGAAGAAAAGAATGGCCCAGAGAAGTTGTTACTTTCCCCAGATCACACAATTAATTAGCATCAGAAGTAGAATTAAAATCTGATTTCCATTTCACCATTTCCTTGACAAGATGTAGAAAAATTAGAAGTCATTGATCTGTTCCACATTAGATTGCTGCTCTGTTTCCCTTTTGGCTTTGTCACTCTGGATTTAAATTTCCCTGCTTTACGCACTCTAGTTCAAGAAGTTACTGCCTCAACCACAGAAATATCCTGAGAACCAGAATCACAGTCTGACCATCTCATTTCCTCGTCAAGAAATGAAGGCCCAGTGAAAGTCTGAAACTTGCCACAGTAAAAGAATGAGACAGTGTCTAAGGAGAGCCTGCATCCCTGTCTCCTTTTTTCTTTAGAGTTCAGTGGACTTTATTGCAATCAGGTCCATTTCATGCTATTTAAAGCATTAACATATTTTTTACATTTAATAGCATGATGAATTATTTCACAAAGCAAGTAATCACATTTATATATCTGCCTCAATTTGAATTTTCCTAGTAAGGTGTGTGTGTATAGACTTAAGCATGGTACACATGTAGCCAATAAATTGTAGCCATCTAATGACATAAAGGACAAGGAAATGGCAACCCACTCCAGTGTTCTTGCCTGGAGAATCCCAGGGACAGGGGAGCCTGGTGGGCTGCTGTCTATGGGATCACACAGAGTCAGACACGACTGAAGTGACTTAGCAGCAGCAGCAATGACATAAAATCCCCATTCTCCCCTTCTATGGACTAATACACTCTTCCTCCACCTCCTTAGCATCCTCCCTCTTGTCCATCCCAAGTGCCTGCCTGTGAGGGAAATAAGGACCATTATTATTTCCATCCTGTCTCCCTATAACAATTTCCCCATTGATTCAGCAAGATTGTGTGGTAAGGACTATGAGCAGTATGACTTATGTGATAAGTTTTTACTCTATAAAACAACACTCTATTTTAAACATTGCTTCTCTTTTTAACTGGACTTAAGACTCCAGAACTAAAGAGACAGCTAGAGAAATGGTGCATGTATAGTTTGGAGCATACCCTAAGATGAGCAAGTTTAGATTCATCCTGGGTTTTAGCAACTCATTCTGATCCTATGCATCATCAAAGATTCCTTTATTTCCCTTCCTTGTTTTCCCCTCCCATGAGTGGATCTACTGTTGAATCATGTCCATGCCATTCAATGATTATCTCATTGTAATGAGGTCAGAGAGGAGCAACTTACTCCTGTTTGCACTGTTCCCAACAGCCATGAAAGACTATGTCTTCATGCCCCCAAACTGTATTAATACAATGCCCAATCTTTCTTGAAATATCTATAAGCAGAGTAATGAAAACCATTTTAGTGAAGTGGCTGTCATTTCAAGATACCAATAAGTGAGCTACAAAAAACAATGATGCTATTAATTTAATATGCACTTGATAAGCTTTAACTGAATGATTGTAGGCCATTAGTAAAATAACCAGACGTCATGTACTATTGGGTACTAACTGCTCGAGGAAGGTAAAACACATAGCACTTTGTTCCACCAGAGAAATAAGACCTGACTGGAAATCTCATGATGATTCTATAATATGGTTCAGTGCTATATCCTGAGTAGAAAAGATTGAAATATACAATTCAGAAATCAACCACAGGTTTGGTAGTTTAACCCTCACTATAAAAACTAAAAAATGGTTTAGAGTATGATTGAGCATGGTCTCTACAGATACATTCAAATACCAGTTCTTACTATGTAACTTTGGAGAAATTATTTAAACTCTATGTACTTCTGTTTTCTCACCTTTAAAATGGGTATAAAAATAGTACTCACCTACAAGGATGTACTTTTTGAGGATAAAATGAATTGAAATACATAATATAAAACCCTCAGAGCAGAACACGATATATTATAAATGTTCAGTCAATATTCTCTACTCTTACAGGAAACTAATGTATTCACACAGTAAACCCAGTAAAATCGTTTTGCTTCTGCTTTCTCAAAGTCTTATGATACAATTGCACATTGTATTATTAACTCACCATCTAACTCATTATTAACAAATAACAAGCTCCTAATCATTGGACTGTTGGAATTCTTGCATGCTTTACCTATGATCCTAACTGTCACTTAATTTTTAGGCATTCATTAGCTTCAAATATTCCATTGCCCAATATTAAAAAAAAGGTAAGAATGCTCAAATTTTCTAATTAGACAAAATGAAACACTGACACAGAATACACTTTCAACGATCATACATGTGTTCATAACATCTCAAGTCCTTATTGGAAAAATAATCTTCATTCCAGAAAGAACATGAATAATTTTTTATGAAATAAATCACTATAACTTCATTTAAGGAGATTGACAAAGATATTTCAAACTATTTGTATGCAATGTTTCTAACATAACACACTTTACGAGCATGCTGAGGAACATTTACAGAGCACAGACTATATAAGCCATCAAACTGTCACCAAACATTTACTGAGCCCCTATGTCCACAATGATGATGATGTCTGGTAAGGCACTATTGTTAGAAATCTCTAAAACTAAAATGGAGCTGGCTTTTATTCTAAGCCTAGTGTATTTTTAAATCAAGCCACAGGGAAATGATTACTTTTGTTTCTATTCAACCAAGACCTGCACACAGAGTTTATGGAATGACATAATATCCTTCCTGAAATCAGACCGGTATGTAGGACCAGTATCCTTCACACATAACCAGTTCCTGAACCTTTAAAAACAAATCCTAATTTCCAAGGAAACAATCTCATCAAATGCTGCTCACTAGAATACATATTGTTCCTTTTGGAAACATTACAATAAGATTTTCATGATTACGAACCCCAGCTTCCCCTCTAAAATTCAATATAATCTTAAACTCATTTAAGTGGAAGTTGTATTTTTGTAATGGCTCTAGAAACTCCTGGTCAATTTATGTATCACCAATATAATAATTTAGCTATTTAGTTAGTCTGCGAGGGCTGGTTATAAACTTCATAAACATATTGTACATGTGTAGGTATGTGTGTATGTCTTTTAAATGGGCAACTGAAGTTTCTTAGGAATGCTCATCTTTCTACTCTACACAAACCTATCCTAAGATAAACAGCACCTTTTAAACTATTTCTGGAGCATAAAGAGTTTTAGTGATTTCCCCCCAGCCGCCTTGAGAATAAAAAGGGACCCCTAGCAGCTTGTAATCAGTATCCTCTCCTGTCTGCCTCACAAAGCTGGTGCTTCTGTCACAAGATTTGTTTTGAGGTTAGCAGACACTTTTATCTTTTACTAGAAGAACAATATCAACAAATCAGTGGCAACTGCTGACATAAACGTACAAACAGGCAGAGAATGTGACTTTGGTTGTCAGCCCAAAGGCCTTAAGAATAGAATTTTAACTTTCTCCTGTCACTAGCAGTGTTCTAAAGAATCTTGGCAGGGTGGAAGTTAGTTCTTCCCCCTCTCCCAATTAAATAAACAAGTGTCCAAGTTTTAAATGTGACAGAGTGTGAGGAACCTGCTGAAAAGCTCCTAAAATCCGTACTGAGGAAACCTGTCTCATTTATTCTGTAGACACACATTAAGTCTCGGAAACTGATGGTTCACTGTCCCATCCTGAAGTTTTCTGTGGACTTTACCGTTGAGTTATGTGGCAGCTAAGTGCTGTCGCTGTTTGCTTAAAACGGCAGCATTTCTGAAAGGTATGCGCGGCGTGGCATAGAAATCCATGTATTGTAAAGTGAAAACAGTCATTTTTTAAAACGGGGTTAGCATGAAAGAAAGCCCACAGAAATCAGAATTAGCAACAGCCTTCCACTACCAGCGACTCACCTTGTTGAATTTTAGTCACTAGCTGATGGCGTGCTAGAATCCGGCTCATCCTGTAAGGAGAGCGTCTCGTAGTCTGATCAAATCGCAAATACATCTCCTGGCCCTCAGGTGTCATGGCATTTAGATAGTAGCAACCTGAAGCTGGGGTCCGGGGTCCCTGACTCAACATCCCGGCAGACTTTCTTCTGCCCCCTCAGTCTGCCCTTGTGGCGGTTTCCGTCTGCCTCCAGCCTCAGCCACTGAGAGAGGCAACCCAGCCCGGCAGAGCTCAACAGACCCAGCGATTTTTTTAAAAAAAGAAAAAAAGGAGTGCCAGGAGCCACAACTCAGAATTCCAGCCCTCGGCTCCCACGTGACCTCGCAGACCCAATCGGAGGGAGGCAGGAGACGGGACGGGGCGCGCCCGGCCGCGAGCCCGGGAGAGGCAGGTCGCGCAGAGCCGAGAGCGGCGCGGTGGGGAAGCCCACGCGAGCACGGCCCTGCCCTGTGGCCTTGCCCTGCCTCCGCGCTGACGAAGCCCGGAGAAGCGGCCCTCACTGGGAGCTCAGAGGAAAAGAGACAGGGAGGAGAAAACGGCAGCAGAAGGAAAACAGTGCCTGGGCACGGGAAAAATCTTTCTGGTGGTAAAGGTTAGGGAAAGCACACTCGCCTTCCCTAGCGCAGCTGCCGCCCAGCCGGCTAGAAGATCTGGGTATGACAAACGACGTACGTGAAAAGCCGCTTCACATAAGCATAAAGCTCTGAGTATAAATTACCACCCTTCATTACAAAGAAATAAATAAAGTTTTTCCAGTGAAGAGTAAACTTGAAGTGCTTTAACGCCCTGAGTAAACACACTCCAGGCCCCTGACCCTCGGCATGGGAGGTTGAGAGCTCTTTCGGAGGAGACTGGCAGAGGTCAGCGTCTTTGTTGAATATCTACCCCTTTAAATTTTCCACTTCCCCAATTTTTAACCACCCAGAGGCAAAATATTGATAATTTGAAAGTACCTCTCACATTTAAGACACTGCCAGGAATCATTGTAGAAATGCAGATTCATGCAAAGCTGCTGTCACCAAGCTGCTTGGGACCCAACAGAGAAGTTATGCAGATGGGCTAATACAGGCCACAAGAGCAATATTAGAGGAAGCAATATTATTTTTGACTGAGGTGATGAGAGTTGGCCACACAGAGAAAGAGACCTTTGGGTGGGATTTGAAAAAAAAAAAAAAAAAATGGGTGGGATTCTCACAGGCAGAGGCTTGAGGAGGGTCTGTGCCCACATGTGTAGAGATCTGGAACCAGAGTGTGTGTTTTAGGAAACTGCCAGTAATTGCACTTGGCCGTATCAGAGTATACATATGGGAATAATTAGCGTTTTTCCTTCTATTTTTTCTGTTTAATATTGTTTGATGTGAAGAGGAAAAAAAAAAAATCCATAGAAAACATGTTATCAAATTCTGAGCCTGGGGCCGAAGGAATAACGTTCTTTGAAAAAGAGGCATATGGCCGAGTTGTTCTTATAGTTGGCTGACTTAAACTTAAATATAGCCTGACCTGGGATTTCGAATCCTAATAATGAAAAACTCTCAATTGAACGTTCAACGGGGCTTAAATTAGGGCCTCGATTCTTGCTGTGTGTGTCAGACCTAACATCTTTCCCTGTGGAACCTTCTGCAATTCTGGGAAGCAGCTCATTTCACATAAATATCTTCCTAGGTAAAAGTGAAAGTCACTCAGTTGTGTCTGACTCTTTGTCACCCCATGGACTGTAGCCTGCCAGGCTCCTCTGTCCGTGGAATTCTCCAGGCAAGAATACTGGAGTGGGTAGCCGTTCCCTGTTCCAGGGGATCTTCCCAACCTAGGGATCAGATTGAACTCAGGTCTCCCACATTGCAGGCGGATTCTTTACAGTCTGAGACACCAGGGAAGCCCTATTAGGTAAATGAACACCTTAATATAGATCCCTAGGACCTTCACTGAAATATATTCTCTCTAATGGCAATTGTGAACCTCTTCTGATAATCATGCAAAGAGGAGGTAAGGGTCAGGTTTTCAAGTCAGCATTGATACAGGAAAGAAAAGGAAGCTCTCATGGGTCACGGTGTTCTTTTTCCATTTTTATTTAGGATTTGATCAGAGTTTTTCTATTCCAGGGGAACTTTTGTGGACGGTGAAAGGGATCTAATATCTAGTGCCCCATATGCAGGAAGCCTGGGCATGCATGGCAGAAAGGCTTAGCACTCCACTGCAATATTAGATACTCCAGAGGTCCACTCTCCCAGCTCAGATCCAGCACTGGCTTCTGTCTGATGGAGATGAAGATATCAGCCACCTTATGTACACCTTTTGGTTTGATAGTCTAGTGCTGAGGACACCCCTACTGTAAATACCCTCCAGTTATTAATTTTTAATGGGAGAGTATAGAAGAGTAGAGAGAGCAAGAAGAAAGGGCCTTGCAAACCTTGGATATGTCTGGAAAACCAAGCAAAGGGAAGGAAGCACAGGAAATGATATACAGTTGCTTTTTAGCTGTGGATAACACTTAAAGAAAGACTGACCATTCCCAGTGCCAACCTTGTAGTTTAATACTGATGTGGCTGCATTTTAAAAATAAATAGGAATGATTCTTACTAAAGCACCTCAGTGTATCTTGGCCAGGTTACCATTTAAAAAAATCACAATGCTTCCTTTGTACAATAATGGACACATGAATACTCAAAGTCCTGAGGTGTTTTGTTCTGAAAACATCAAGATCATAAATATGTAGTCTTTGATATATGTAAACAGATACAAAATGTGAAACATAGTATTTCACAGGAGATGGCAATGAAGAACAGGAATTGAATGCAAATTAGAGGGAAAAAGGAACCTGAATTCCCTGATTAAAAGAAAGACAACTTAGAAGACAGCCTAATTTCTCTAAAAATCAGTCTGAGTTTTAATAAAGGGATCTATGAAGGATCATGTATAACATCTTTGTCTTCCTGTGTCACATCCAACGTATTTTTTATGGTTAAAGTGTGTGTATGCTCAGTCTCTCAGTCGTTTCTGACTCATTGTGACCATATGGACTGTGGCCCACCAGGCTCCTCTGTCCATGGGATTTTCCCGGTCAGAATACTGGAGTGGGTTGCCATTTCCTCCTCCAGGGGATCTTCCAAACCCAGAGATTGAATTTCTGTCTCCTGCATCTCTTGCATTGTCAGGCAGATTCTTTACTGCTGCTGAAGCCCATTGGTTAGAGTAGTATCTATAAATCTATACAACTGCTCACCATGGTTTTGTCATTTTGTGTGTTTCAGAATACCATATTTAAGGCAGGTAAGTAACATTATTTTCTCATTAGCATCATTAATGTCTTGTTTTATGCTAATATATTGCTATGAATCCTAAGCTCTTTCAATGAATTCTTTTATCATTTGGCCCCGGCGTTAGAAGAATCACCAGTGGGTGGGCAGTTCTGCTTGTTGTAAATGTAAAATCAAGAAACTGCTGATAATTTTCCCTGGGCTGAAATGTCCTCCGTGCATCTCATGGACAGAGGTCTTCCTCTTCACTGGTGAGTGAGTGGATGAGGACCAAAGGAATCAGAGAAGGAGAGAGTGCTGAAAACCCAGGATACTGAATTTCCTCCTTTCCAATTCCTTCAAAAGTGAGGAAAATGGATGGTACTAATTTTTAGTTTTCATCTACTTTTCCTCTTTCCTAATTTGGTCATTAAGAACAATCTTCACTCAGACTATTCAGGGATGGGATAAACAGATCAATATTGGAAACCAACAAGAACAGTGAATAGAGGAATGGAAAAGGGGGAGTGGCTAACAAAGCTAAGCACCTGCTGGGTGCTAAACCTTATGCCATTTACATGTCACATCTTTAATTATTCTCCATGGAAACTCTCGGTGCTATCCTATTGATATAATTTTGTGGAAAAGGAAATTAAGACTCAGAGGTGAACAAATGTCCCAGGTGATATAGCGACCAAGTGTAGAGCCTCTGTGTATCTCCAAGCTGATGATATTTTAACTCTTTCCACTATTACACATGAGGGATAGGAAAGGGAAAACTGTGGCATTAAAAGGGTGCTAGGGAAATTGGATAAGGGAGAAAATTTTAGGAAGAATATACTGAAAATCATCTTAATCCTATTTAATGGTATGTGATGGAAATATGGGTATAGGGTAGCTAAATTCTTGCGGTGGTTGAGATCAAGGTGTCATTAGAGTAATATACACAGCCCAGAGCCTTTAATTAAACCAGTGAGAACTACAGGCTGCCTCTGGAGTAACTTCACACTGAGAGCTGGAGACCCGCCCATTCCTTCCCCAATCCTACAGTAAAGAGGCAGCCTGATGGCCTCTCTGTTCAACAGCTCCTCTTCTGGAGGGTAGGCTGTTTGCCCTCTGCTTTCCACTCGTCCTCAAGGCTAACTCTGCATATTGGCTGGCCTCTTCGATGGCATTTCTTCCTAAGGCAAACACTCCAAACACAGCCAAAACTCTGAAATTTGACCTCTAAACAAATTTTTGGTATTTAAAAATTTTAAGTCTTTTGATAGATGATCCCAGATTAGCGCTCAACGGAATTTTGTGTACATGTGGCAGAAAGTGAGGAGCGCTTTTACAGAAGCCAGGAATGTCTCACTGTGCTTTCATCTGTCTGCTTCTCCTTCTGTTCCTTCACGCACATTCCAGCCTCCTCATCAGCCTGTTCAGAGGGCGCCAAGGCAGTTCTGCCAAGTAGGAAAATGTTTGAGATACAAGTGGTTGGTGGAAAGAAAGAAGAACCAATCTGGAGGGTTGCTTTTTAAACTATTTGAATCCAAAGGTTGTGGTTTCATGTCAAAGCTTCCTGTGGGCTCTCAGGCTCATTTCAAGAATTTCTACCAGTTGATTTGTGATGTATGTGCCCCATTCTTTGTCAATAAACCTTTCCGGTATGCATACACCACATGCCCGCTGACCAATGCAGGCAAGCCAGGGATATTAACACACAGCCATGACCAGAACCATGCACAAAACGTTTCATTCTCTCCTGATTCAGTTTTCCCACCTTAGGCCATGTCTCCCACATGGAGTCCAGATCTTACTACAAAAATTTCTCGGTGGTATTGGATTTCCTTTTTTTTTTTTTTGTCTCAGCCCTCGTTGCTCTCTTTAGTTAACTTCATCTCTGTAGGCCTTTCAGAGTGCATTCTCTGCCCTCATTTCATCCCCTGAGGATCCAGCCATCAGCTCTAGTTCATATGGCCAGCTATTTGGCCTGACTTGTCCTGGGCTCACTGCCTACACCCATCCATTCCAGCCAAACCAAAATTCTTTCACTTTTATAAGTTGTTTCAAAGATCTGGAACTGTGTGATTTCCTACTCTTTCACCCTGTCAAAACCTACTGCCTTCAGAAACAGTTTCATGACTAATGCAAAAACTTTAGTATTAACAGTCATGTTAATACCTGTAAATATTGGTTATATGACTAGATTAGATTAGATTGTTACATGCTAATATGGAGTCCATTTGTTCATTTCAACTATTATGCACATAACATATCTTGGATTTGGAAAAGATATTAAAAATCTTCCAATCCAACCACCCAATTACTATACAAGTCATGGTCAGATCAATGAATGAATGCTCTACCCAACAAATAAATGTGAAGTATATTACCTCACTGAGGACTACGAGCTGTTTAAGAAAGTTTTTGCTTATAATTTCAATCCATTGGTTCTAATTCTGTCATTTGGAATTAGGACAAATCTATTCCTTCTTCCATGTGCCTGTTCTTCAGATATTTTTAGAAAACCAACCTCTTATAAGATTCTCCTTTCATAGGTTAAACATTTTCCATCAAACCACACAACTTCTAACTATTTAGCAAGTTGATTGCTGTCTTTGGATCTGCTCCAGTCTGTCAGTATCTTTAAAAATACTGTTCTTACCCTAAACTTAAGCTTTAGACATGGCCAAGCAGAATAGTATATGGTACAGGGTGTGGGTACCTCCTGCTCTCAGGAGATTGCACTCTTGTTGATCCAGTCTGAGATAATGAGAGGTTTTATTTTTTTAATCTATATTTACTCAATCATTAATTCAGCATGGAATTAATGTGAATTAATTAATTAATGCCTGCACAGCACTGCAGTAAGTATGAAAGATACAATGGTGAATGCGATGTATTTCTCCTTGTCTCAAGGGACAGTCTGGCAGGGAAGACAGAAAAAAAATCTCACTATTACACAAATGTTAAGTGCTATGTGGGAGGCTGTCTCTATCAACTCAGACTACGTTAGAGTCAATATAAGTGATGTTTCTGTGTTTTCAGAAGATCTGTTGTTAAATGAGTGTTCTCTATCCTGTAATTAATAAATGACCTTTCAAACTTAAGAGCAGGTTTTTAGCTTATTAAAATTACTATTGTATTGTTGTTTAGTCAATAAGTCATATTCGACTCTGCAGCATCATGGACTGTAGATGGCCAGGCTCCTCTGTCTGTCGAATTTTCCCGGCAAGAATACTGGAGTGGGCTGCCATCTCCTCCTCCAGGGGAATCTTCCTGACCCCAGAATCAAACCCTCATCTCTTGCATTTCTGACATTGGCAGCTGGATTCTTTACCACCAGTGTCACCTGTGAAGCCCCAAGGAATTATTGAGATATTTTTAATTCCTGATTTTCTCTTCCAACAGTTTTCAGTTCAGTTCAGTTCAATCGCTCAGTCGTCTCCAACTCTTTGTGAGCCCATGGACTGCAGCACACCAGGCCTCCCTGTCACTCACCAACTCCTGGAGTTTACTCAAACTCATGTCCATCGAGTCAGTGATGCCATCCAGTCATCTCATCCTCTGTCATACTCTTCTCCTCCTCCCTTCAATCTTTCCCAGCATCAGGGTCTTTTCAAAGGAGTCAGTCCTTTGCATCAGGTGGCCAAAGTACTGGAGTTTCAGCTTCAACATTAGTCCTTTCTATGAATATTCAGGACTGATTTCCTTTAGGATTGACGGGTTGAATCTCCTTGCTGTCCAAGTGACTCTCAAGAGTCTTCTCCAACACCACAGTTCAAAAGCATCAATTCTTCAGCGCTCAGCTTTCTTTATAGTCCAAATCTCACATCCATACATGACTATTGGAAAAACCATTGCTTTGACTAGATGCACTTTTGATGGCAAAGTAATGTCTCTGCTTTTCAATATGCTGTCTAGGTTGGTCATAACTTTTCTTCCAAGGAGTGAGTGTCTTTTAATTTCATGGTTGCAGTCACCATCTGCAGTGATTTTGGAGCCAACAAAAATAAAGTCTGTCACTGTTTCCACATCTATTTGCCATAAAGTGACGGGACCAGATTCCATGATCTTAGTTTTCTGAATGTTGAGCTTTAAGCCAACTTTTTCACTCTCCTCTTTCGCTTTCATCAAGAGGCTCTTTAGTTCTTCTTTGCTTTCTGCCATAAGGGTGGTGTCATCTGCACATTTGAGGTGATTGATATTTTTCCTTAATTCCAGCTGTGCTTCATCCAGCCCAGCATTTCTCATGATGTACTCTGCATATAAGTTAAATAAGCAGGGTGACAATATACAGCCTTGACATACTCCTTTTCCTATTTGGAACCAGTCTGTTGTTCCATGTCTAGTTCTAACTGTTGCTTCCTGACCTGCATACAGATCTCAAGAGGCAGGTCAGGTGGTCTGGTCTTCCCAACTCTTTAAGAATTTTCCACAGTTTGTGGTGATCCAGACAGTCAAAGGATTTGGCATAGTCAATAAAGCAGAAATAGATGTTTTTCTGGAACTCTCTTGCTTTTTCGATAATCCACAGATGTTGGCAATTTGATCTCTGGTTCCTCTGCCTTTTCTAAATCCAGCTTGAACATCTGGAAGTGCATAGTTTATGTACTGTTGAAGCCTGGCTTGGAGAATTTTGAGCATTACTTTACTAGCATGTGAGATGAGTGCAACTGTGCAGTAGTTTGAGCATTCTTTGGCATTGCCTTTCTTTGGGATTGGAACGAAAACTGACCTTTTCCAGTCCTGTGGCCACTGCTGAGTTTTCCAAATTTGCTGGCATATTGAGTGCAGCACTTTCACAGCATCATCTTTTAGGATTTGAAATAGCTCAAGTGGAATTCCATCACCTCCACTAGCTTTGTTCATAGTGATGCTTCCTAAGGCCCACTTGACTTCATGTTCCGGGATGTCTGGCTCTAGGTGAGTCATCACACCATCATGATTATCTGGGTCATGGAGACCTTTTTGTATAGTTCTTGCATGTATTCTTGCCATCTCATCCTAATATCTTCTGCTTCTGTTAGGTCCATACCATTTCTGTCCTTTATTGTGCCCATCTTTGCATGAAATGTTCCCGTGGTATCTCTAATTTTCTTGAAGAGATCTCTAATCTTTCCCATCCTATTGTTTTCCTCTAGTTTTTTCACTGATCACTGAGGAAGGCTTTCTTATCTCTCCTTGCTATTCTTTGGAACTCTGCATTCAAATGGGTATATCTTTCCTTTTCTCCTTTGCTTTTCGCTTCTGTTCTTTTCACAGCTATTTGTAAGGTCTCCTCAGACAGCTTTGCATTTCTTTTTCTTGGGGATGTTCTTGATCCCTGTTTCCTATACAATGTCATGAACCTCCATCCATAGTTCATCAGGCACTCTGTCTATCAGATCTAGTCCCTTGAATCTATTTCTCACTTCCACTGTATAATCATAAGGGATTTGATTTAGGTCATACTTGAATGGTCTAATGGTTTTCCCTACTTTCTTCAATTTAAGCCTGAACTTGGCAATAAGGAGTTCATGATCTGAGCCACAGTCAGCTTCCAGTCTTGTTTTGCTGACTCTATAGAGTTTCTCCATCTTTGGCTGCAAAGAATGTAATCAATCTGATTTTGGTATGGACCATCCAGTGATGTCCATGTGTAGCGTTTTCTCTTGAGTTGTTGGAAGAGGGTGTTCGCTATGACCAGTGCATTCTCTTGGCAAAACTCTATGAGTCTTTGCCCTGCTTCATTCTGTACCCCAAGGCCAAAGTTGCCTGTTACTCCAGGTATTTCTTAACTTCCTACTTTGCATTCCAGTCCCCTATAATGAAAAGGACATCTTTTTTGGGTGTTAGTTCTAGAAGGTCTTGTAGGTCTTCATTGAACCATTCAACTTCAGCTTCTTCAGCATTACTGGTTGGGGTATAGACTTGGATTACCACGATATTGAATGGTTTAATCCAACAGTTTAATCCTGCCTTGTTCTTTAAGGTAGCTAGTGAAAATACCTACATTCTAAAAGTATAAAATGAACAGTTAAGTGTGCTTGGAAAAAGGTGAAGGAAAGGTGAAAACATTAAGAAAGCCAAGTTTACAGACACACAAGTCACACAACCCTGTATATTTGCAGGAGGCGGCTGAAAATGTGGCTTAAGATTCCTAACAGACAACACAAAAAGGAAATGAGATCAATTATGAGATTTAATATTTCCATAATATAAAAACAGGGCAGTTATTCAAGATCAGCATAGATTACCAGGTATTGAGGAACTCTAACCACCCTACCAGGGAAAATTTTCCTGGGTTCTCACAAAGAATCGGCATCCTCAGTGATACTGGATATGGTTCATGGTTTCTTAACTGACACTTCAGTGTCAATAATAGTGTGATAGCAAAGCACTATTTAGGAAAATTAATTCTAGGAGGGTCCCCCTAGAAAACATGATTTGAGTATGCTAGCTTCTGTGATCTTTTAAGCTATGTGTTGAATTGTATCACTTTCCTGCTTAAAGTACTCCAAGTTTTCTACTCTATCTGGAAAAAATTCTGGACTTCTTACTTGGCCCACGAGGTCCTGTGTGATTTATTCCCAGCTCACCACTTTCCACCTCATCACAGTATCCTCACTCACCATCTCTAGACTTGGCTGCCTTAGAGTCTTCTTTCTACACATGCTGCTCCTCAGCCTGGAATGTTCTTCACGGAGTCCTTCCCATTGCTGGCTCCTTCTCAGCTTCCAAGCATCAGCTTAAATGATGTAGTCTCAGATGCACCATCCTGTTCACTTTAGCTAAGTGGAAGCAGCACCCCATTTGTTGGCTCTGTGATGGTGGTGGTTGAGTTGCTAAATCGTGTCCGACTCTTGCAATTCCACAGACTGTAGCTCACCAATCTCCTCTTTCCATGGAATTCTCTAGGCAAGAATACTGGAGCAGGTTGCCAGTTCCATTTCCAGGGGATCTTCCCACCCCAGGAATCAAACCCAGGTTTCCTGCACTGCAGGCAGACTCTTTACCAACTGAGCTACAAGGAAAGCACTAGTACTTTCTAAACTTGTATTCACTGAGTTATTTGCCCGTTCACCTATCATTACTTCTTCTCGATAGATTGCTGTGTCTGGACCATGTTTATTTCACATGCATTCTATGTACCCCACTGCAAGGCCTGGCACATAGGAGAAAATCAGTAGCAATTGGTTGAATAAATGATTGAGTAAGAAACTGAATAAATGATTATCTAAATTTTGCCAAAGATAAAATTTAGAATGCCTAGAGGAGTGAATGTATATTTTTAGGCAATCATTTTAAATACTGTTGTTGCTACAACAACTTGGATTGGATAAGAAATGGACAGCAGAGAATTCAAGATTTTTTTTTTTCCCCTCCAAAAGAACCTGAAATACTCATATTTTGCTTTGTTAGTTAGGGGAAGGAGAAGGCAATGGCAACCCACTCCAGTACTCTTGCCTGGAAAATCCCATGGATGGAGGAGCCTGGTAGACTGCAGTCTATGGGGTCGCTAACAGTAGGACACGATTGAGCGACTTCACTTTCACTTTTCACTTTCATGCCTGCCTGGAGAAGGAAATGGCAACCCACTCCAGTGTTCTTGCCTGGAGAATCCCAGGGACGGGGGGCCTGGTGAGCTGCTGTCTATGGGGTTGCACAGAGTCGGACACGGCTGAAGCGACTTAGCAGCAGCAGTTAGGGGCAAAAGTATATGCTTTGAGCACCAAAGAGAGGACAATTTAAGGCCCCTTGTGAAAACCAGGAAGCTTGGAGGAAGTGAGAAACCGTTTCTTCACAGAGAGAGGCTGAAGGGCATTAAACAAAATGTATCTTCATTAGCTTTGAATCAACCTCAAATTTTGTAAACATGCCTCCTGTGCCTTCAGTAAAAACGTTTAACACCATTGGCCCAAGTGTTCTTCAGGGACCCATTCTGCATCTGGGTTATCAACCACCTCTATTTCTTCATTCTCATAAACATCTTTTAATAATTCTTTAAAAAATTATTGTGGAGATTTTAATTAATTTGTTGTCTGATGTTTCTAGAACCTATATATTTTTGCCTTGATTGAAATTAATGTAATTGCTAATTTTGGGTATTTTTCTTTTCTTTTTTAAAAAATTGCTTATATTCTAAAATGGATCATTCAGTCCCTTAGTGGAATTTGTCTGTTATTAGAGACCTATCCTCATCTGTATCAGATTTGATTTTCTAATCTCCTTTTCTTATCTCAAGCAAGAGTGGATATATTTCCTTTATGTTGACTCAAATTAGAATCTGAATATGAAAGGGAAGCTTGCTCATTAAAGAAATCCTGTGATGAATCCTTTGGTAAATTTTGTATTGATCTTCCACAGTATCTCGTTTTTAAATGTCTGAGCCTGCCCACAGAGAGGCCCATCATTATTAAGATGGTATGCTGGAACCAGAAGGTTCATGACTGAGATTCCTGAAATGTCACCCTACTACCTCACCACCAATGAGAAGAATGTCCATGAGCTGATCATGCACCCTGCAATCCTCATGCCTAATGTTGTCATTAAAAACTGTTTCCAGAAATCTGAACACAAAGGAGTCTAGATCTTTTGAGCATGAGCTGTCCTGGATCCAGTCCCCATTTTTATATACAGTTGCTTCCCATCTGGCATCAGGCAACAGTTGGATACTAAAGTTCGGAAATAACTATGGCCCACAAACTTAGGGCCATTTGAAAAGACCCTGATGGTGGGAAGGAGTGAAGGTTGGAGGAGAAGGGGATGACAGAGGATGAGATGGTTGGATGGCATTACTGACTCAATGGACATGAGTTTGAGTAAGCTCCAGGAGTTGGTGATGGACAGGGAAGCCTGGTGTGCTACAGTCCATGGGGTTGCAGAGAGTCTGAGTGACTGAACTGAACAAACTGAGGAGGAGTAAGAGTGTGAGATTAATAATGCAATTGCACTGCTTATATATTTAAACCACATATGACTTCTTGGATAAATTCAGCTCAGTACACTAAGAATATGATAGAATGTTTTCCCTCTTTATAACTAAAGTAAGACCTTTAATCTATACTTTAAAGAATAGAAAGTGGTGCCAGGAGGAGCAATGACATTAGAACACATCCCATAAAGAGAGAAGCACTAAGAATTTGAGAAGGTAGCAACATAGCTCTCTCAGTCAGTCAGTTCAGTTGCTTAGTCATGTCTGACTCTTTGTGACCCCATGGACGGCAGCACGCCAGGCCTCCCTGTCACTCACCAACTCCCAGAGTTTACTCAAACTCATATCCATTGAGTCGGTGATGCCATCCAACCATTTTATCCTCTGTTGTCCCCTTCTCCTCCTGCCTTCAATCTTTTCCAGCATCAGGGTCTTTTCAAATGAGTCAGCTCTTTGTATCAGGTGGCCAAAGTATTGGAGTTTCAGCTTCAACATTAGTCCTTCCAATGAATATTCAGGACTGATTATCTTTAGGATGGACTGATTGGATCTCCTTGCAGTCCAAGGGACTCTCAAGTCCAACATCACAGTTCAAAAGCATCAATTCTTCAGTGCTCAGCTTTCTTTATAGTCCAACTCTCACATCCATACATTACCCCTGGAAAAACTATAGCCTTGACTAGACAGACCTTTGCTGGCAAAGTAATGTCTCTGCTTTTTAATAAGCTGTCTAAGTTGGTCATAACTTTCCTTCCAAGGAGTAAGGGTCTTTTAATTTCACGGCTGCAGTCACCACGTGCAGTGACAGCTCTCTAGAGCCCTAGATATTGGTATCAGTGGAACTTGGAGGTGATTGGGAAGACAAATTTCAGGACTTAGCACTGGACAACAAGAGGAGGGTCCTCTTTCAGGTTTGAAAGAATGATTTAACCAAATGTGCTTCTATGTAATAGAATAATTTAAATATGATTTTTTTTTCTGCTGATGTTTTGTTTGTCATAGAAACAAAGCCACTAATTAATTCATGTTACAGTTTCTTTAACTCTTTCTTAGTAAAATAGTTCTGATGTATATTTCATGCCAGGCACAGTGCCAGGCACCAAATGTGCAAAGATAAATAAGACACTGTCCCTCTTCTCAAGAGTATGATTTACCACAGGAAAAGTTGAGAGTAGTTACAGTTACAGGGCTGTGTTACAGGTGCTGGGAAAGAGGTGTGCAGAAGGTAGGAAGTGAGTAGGGTCAGCTGAATCCGAACAACAGTAGACTCACACACACAGCAGAAAAAACTGTGCTAAGGCTGGCAAGATGCAGAGGTGGGTAAGAATAGGGGAAGACGACATTGGGGGGAAATGCCCACAAAGAGAATAAAAAACAGAACTATTTTCCTTTGCTAAACCTTCTTCTTCAATTATTGAGAGATTAATATGCCTTTTTTTTTTGGCTGCTCCACATGACATGTTGGATCTTAGTTCCCCAACCAGGGATCAGACCCATGACCCCTGTATTGGAAGGGTGGAATCTTAACCACTGGACCATCAGGGAAGTCCCTATTGAGAGATTAGTATTTCAAGTTGTTGTATCATAGAGAACTTTCTAAGACTCAAGTTGGAAGGACACACCTTTCCACCAGCACTCCTCCTGACTTGTGTCCCCTGGTCTCCACCAAAGCACTAGAGTTGGGGAGATATCTCTCTGCTGTGGCTATTTCCTGGAGGTAATAGTCCTTTTAGCAGAAGGACTATGATGGATGATGGTAAGAACAAAGAGGCAAACTGAATTCAGGGGTTACAGTCTTGGGCCGAAGTTAGAGGGCTCTGCCGGGAAGGCAGTGACAGCAAGAAGTCCTGAAACTCCCCCTCAGGTGGTCCTCTGGCTTGGGGAAACAAGCTATCCTTTGTCTGATCACCTTTCAAAATTGGTACAATTCTACTTTTAAAGGCAAAGCAGTTTTCTAAAACTGCATCAGTAGTAGCTTCCCTTGAAGGTTCCTTACGCTGATGTTCCTTTGAAATAAGGGAATAAAAGGGCATTGCTTGGCGTTTACGCCTGTTCTGTACGGCCTTCCTGGGGGTGTGGTGGGGTGGTTCTTTACTGTTAGAGAGTATGTATGTGTGTATGAATATATAGAGGTTGTCTTGGGACTTCTCATGTTATTTCTCCAGAGCCTGATGTTTATCAAAGCACACGGTGGCCTCTGGCCAACCTCCAAGAGCACATCATTATCACACTGTGTCTTATGACACGGACCTGTTTAAACAGACCGGGTACAACAGAGACAGCTGGGTGTGGTTACCTTCTCCACATGCTGCTCCACCAAGATGACTCAACTCTAATCAATCACAGGAAAATACTTACTAAGCACCAGAAATGTGTCTGCTGCACAGAAGGACAGAACATACCAAAAACTACTCTCAATCTTTGATGAACTTAAAATATCCTCTTTTTGTTCTCTGATGTTGGGGTTTTCAAAAGCTGTCCTTGGCCTTGGCTTATTTCTCTACACAAATTACCTTAGAAAATCTAGTCCCACGGCATTTTGGTAATCAATCAAGTGTTCTGCTATAAATCAAAAATGCAGAGCACAAAATAGTGTGGTGTATGCTATATTACAATTTAAAAAAAATTTAATGCATAGTAAAAAAAAAAAGATTAGAAGAAAGCACACCAAAAATGTATTTATGACCATTTTTAGAATAGTGGAATTATGGGTCATGTCTTTTAAATTTCCATTTTCTATATATTCTATCATATGACTAATTATATTGCTTTTATAAAGAGGGGCTCAAGTCTAACCAACGATTAGGAGAAGGAGCCTCAGACTGAGTTTATTTCCAGCTGCCTCTGTATCTCACAGATGGAAAGCAGAGACAAGAAAAATCTGCACAGAAAAGATACTAACATGACTTGAACTTCCTTAGTGCCTCACATGATATCAAGCAAGACCCCAGTGTTCAAAATAAGAGACAAAGAGAGAGAGGAAAAAAACAGTCTATTGATTTCCTTTTCAAAAATGCCTCTCATGTCCATTCCTTCTTGCATTATTGCCCCCACCATGTAAGGACCAGTCCTCTTGCCAAGATGATTCTGACAGTTCAACTTGTGTTCCTGTCTTCCCCTGTCTCCTGAATACCATCTTGCCTGAACACCATGGAACGTTTAGCCTCTCAGGATTCCACTTCCATTGTATTTTTCTCCTGTTACAGAGCACTAAAGAACATCCCAGCTCTACCACTTACTGTTTTAGTCTCTGAAAGCCTTTCTTCCCTCATCTACATGGGTTTATATGGATACATATTACTTATCTTATACACACATAAGGGGGCCAAGTACTGTATGTGATTATCAGTTATCTCAACCAAATACACTAACTGAAAAGGATTTGGTATCATACTTTCTGAATGTTGTCTTTTGGGAAAGATTCAGTGGGAGTGCTAAGAACTACACAGACCCAGTCTCTTGGTATGGAAAACTATCTTTTCAGCTATTTTAAAACTTGAGAGAAATAACATAAAATTGTTTTACAATCATTTACCAAGAGCAAATATTTACTTCAGCTTTAGAGATTCACATAAGCATACTAAAATTCTCACCACCCCCCAAAAAACAAGCAAAGTCCATTTAAATAATATAGTGGTGACATTGGGAAGCAATCGGATAAAGTGATCCATTCACTTTTAACCCAAATACTTTCTGAAAACTTACTCAAGTGCTATTTTTACTAGAGTATTTAAAATTCTGATTTAAAAAGAAACTATTAAAAACATTATCCTCTTCTGAGAATGGAGGAAGAGAAAGTGATTTTAAAGTTATAAAAGCAAAACAAAATAAAACTGGCCTATAATTTCTCAAATCTGAACTCAGAAGTTCCCTTGGGGGTCTGAGTTCAGGGCTCGGAAGTCATCCTGTGGTTCTCTTGAATTTTACACCAAGGCAACCCTTCCATACTGTACTTTTATCATCCTGCTCTAAGAAATTAGGTGAATGGACCCAAGCATTTGGAATCAATTTTATTCAGCAATTATTTTTTGAACTCCTACTCTGTGCCAGACAATGTTCTCAGTGCTGGGAATGCATCAACAATTAAGATAGACAATGATCTCTGTCCTAATGAAGCCTGTGTTGTAACCAATGAATATAATAGCATGGATATATTTACTTACGTGAGTCATCAAAACTGCGGTTATTTGCAAAATTTTGTGCATATTTTCACTTTTCACCTTTTTAGAGCATAGGTCTTTGGATTTCATCAGATTTTCAAAAGATGCTGTAACTATCAAAATATTTTTTAAGTGACTTTAAAGTATAGTTCTAGAACCCTGAGAACTGCGGCTTTGGAGTCAAATCAGCTTGTACTCAAAGTCAGGCTCTGCTATTTATTTAATATATGAAAGTGTTAGTTAGTTGTGTCCGACTCTTTGCAACCCATAGACTGTAGCCCACTAGCCTCCTCTGTCCATTCTCCAGGCAAGAATTCTGGAGTGGGTTGCCATTCCCTTTTCTAGGGGATCTTCTTGACCCAGGTCTCCCACTTTATCAGGCAGATTCTTTACCATCTGAGTCACTAGGGAAGCCCTTTTTAATATATGGGCTTGGACAAATGGAAATTAGCTCACTTTTCTGCATCTCAGTTTTCACATCTGTAAAACTGACGTTAGGCCTCACACGGCTCCTATGAGAGTTAAAATAGATTAGGGCCATGAAGCGCTTGGCACACTGTGAGGTTAACACCCTCCTCCTGTGCTCCCATCTCACAGGTTTTGATCCAAAATATGAGTGAGAAATCTGAAGCAAGTGCAAAGTACAAAGACAGGATGGATTGCCTTTGACAGCTAGGAGGTTCTCATCCTTAGAAGATCTCAATTTCAGTGTTATCAGACATAGTGAAACATCATAGGTTAGCAAGGAAGGTTCTAACTAAGAGTTTATGATCCTGTGAAATCATCAACATTATATGTACCAAACAGATAAGATGCCTAGGCTTTTCTTTGGATAGGATTTTATGAGCCAGGATATACAGCCAAATTTTGATTCCATGAGTGAAATACATGCTTATTAGAAGCTATATGATAATGTTTGATATAATTATCTTCTTATAACCCAGAGAGACAATACTCATGATTAGAATTAAATTATCTTTGATTTCTTTAGAATTTGATAACTTTTAAAGATTTTAAATTATGAACTTAGGCTCTTTGTTTCACTTGATGATGGCAACAACCCTTTAAAACAATCCTTTGAAAGGACCTGTCAGGCGTGGCTTGGTTTTTCCCCCAGCTGCTCTTGCAGCCTCAATAGTCACATTCTCCTTCTTGCTCTGTGTTCCTGGGACAGTGACTTTCTTTTCAAGGTTTTTGAATGTGCAGTTCTCTCTTCTTGGACTATAACACCAACTATTCTAGAGTGACATGAGCAACTACCACTCAGCACACATGCCCGCATGGATACCTTTCCTGTCGCCCTCTGGACCACCCTGTACTTCTCTGTTGTAGCTTCTGTCATAGCTACATTAGCGCCATTGTGATTTTTTTTTTTTTGGGGGGGGAGATTATTTGATTAATATCTGTCTATACCCCTAGTCTGTACATTCTATGAAGGCAAGGACCATGTGTATTTCTGCTCATTATTGTATCACAGCACTTAGCCCAGTGCCTGGCACATTTTGGTAGAATGGAATGCCGGATGAAAGGCATATGCACAGATGGCATTTTCACCCTGCATGTGAGAAAAAGAAAGTGATTTGCATAAAGGGATCTGACTACTGGGTGAGGACAAAGCATGCGGGCTGGGGGACCTAATGATTAACTGCTACTTTACCCCTCCTCCCCAACATCATACCTTTTCTTCTGCATTGAACTCTAACTAAAGATGTCTAATATACCTTTTATGTTAGTATGTTAAGTCTAGGTTTAAAGTCAGGAGTAACCTCGGAAAATCCAAAGCTGTTGATACATGCCAAACATCACTCCCAGTCAAGTTCTTCTGCAGGGAATTTCCACCTTGAGTTTCTTTTTCTTAGAAAACCTGGACTCACCCGTTTATTTTAAAATCATTCTCAGAATTGCAGCTCTTCTTTCATTCTTGTGTCTACAAGCAGAACACATCCTCAGGAAAACTTCTCACATAGTAAATGGAGGTAGAATTAGCAGAGGAAAGGCTGATGCCAGCAACAGTGCAACATTAAGTCAAAGGAAAGTCATTGTGCTGCCCTGGGATGGTAAGGTCAGAGAAAAGATGGCACAAATGCACACCTCCGAGGAGGAAGAGGATGACAACACCAGCCACACTACCTACCTGTGATGACATTCCATATATCTGGCACTGTACTAAGAGGCTCTCTAAAGGAAGAGTTGACTCCACTCTAATGTCAAGTGTAAACAAACACAGAATTTAAGGTCATTCACCTTCGCACCTAGCTGATTTGATAACTCAACGTTTTTTTAACATTATGTGCAAACTGTATCTCCTCTAATTCTCAAAAAACCCTACGAGGTAGTTAGTATTTTTTCCTGTTTTAACAGATGAAGAAACTAACTACCCAACTATCTTGCTGATTCCTAACTCTTCTAGATCGAAGAGTTTCACATACTTAGAATTTCTAAGTTTCACATACTTAGTTGCCAGAGTTATCTTTTAAAGTATTTGTTGTTGTTAGTTGTTAAATCATGTCTGACTCTTTGCAGCCCCATGGATAGTAACCCACCAGGCTTCTGTGACCATGGGATTCTCCAGGCAAGAATACTGGAGTGAGTTGTCATTCCCTTCTCCAGGGTATCTTCCTGACCCCGGGATCTAACCTATGTCTCCTGCATTGGCAGGGGGGTTCTTCACTGCTGAGCCACCAGGGAAGCCCCTCTAAAGTATAGTTCTGATTGATATATTATTCCTTCCACAGTATAGTTCTGACATACTATTTATAAACATCAAGAAGTCCCCTATTGATAAAAGGATGAAATTGAAATTCTTCAGTCTGGTATTAAAGGCTTGTCATGGTGGACTCCCTTCTTACTGCCTGAAAAAGGTCTTAAAATTTTTCATGTTTGGAAGGAAAGCGATTCTACCTCTGTCCCGGCTGTCTGTGATGCACCTCTCTTTGTTCCCACTCATTTGTCAAGACTTGACTCAAAGACTGCCTTCTTTGGGAAGACTTTCTAGGCCACTCTTACACACAGTTTCCTCTCACTTCTGCATTACCACAAACTTATTTCTAAAATAGCCAGTGGGCACTTCACTTGGAGATGCTTTGCATTATCTAATTACTCTTATATTAAAAACTTCTTAAAGACCATAATATGCCATGAACATCTTTGAACATTCCTCTTTCCAGTCTTATGTATGCCTCCCTCAGAGCGGCAGTGTGATGAGGCAGAGAGAGCAAAGCGTGGGACCTAGGAAGATTTAGGTTCAAATCTTGGCTACTCTTACGGTTAGGTGGGCTTCCCTGGTGGCTCAGTGGTAAAGAATTTGCCTGCCAATGTAGGGGATGTGGGTTTGATCCCTGGTCCAGAAGATTCCCTGGAGAAGGAAATGGCAACCCGATTCAGTGTTCTTGCCTGGGAAATCTCATGGATAGAGGAGCCTGGTGGGCTACAGTCCATGGGGTCGCAAAGAGTCAGACACACCTCAGCAACTAAACAACAACAACTGGCTAGGTGGCCCTAGACTTCACTTATATCTCTCTTAACCTCAGTATCCTCACCTGCAAATTAAAGCATAATGATGTATATCCTGGGTCAGGAAGATCCCCTGGAGAAGGGATAGGCTACCCACTCCAGTATTCTTGGGCTTCCCTGATGGCTCAGCTGGTAAGGAATCCGCCAGCAATCCAGGAGACCTGGGTTCAATCCCTGGGTTGGGAAGATCCTCTGGAGAAGGGAAAAGCTACCAACTCCAGTATTCTGGTCTGGAGAGTTCCAAGTGGGTTGCAAAGAGTCGGACATGACTGACCAATTTTCATTTTCAACCTATGCCACTATAGGTAGTAGAGCTCAAGAAATTATTACTAGAATTTATGATTGATGGATAATACAATAACTGTTGGCCAGATTCCTAAAGGAGCCTAAATTCACACAAGGCTTATTACATTAAGCACTGGTATTTATAATAAGTACTATGACTATCTGGCACTTATCAGGGAGAAATGAAGGAAGAAGAGTCTACCATATGCCAAAGACATCCAGGGAAAATTACTCGTATAAGTCTAAGTGGTAAAGTAATGCAAAGCACAGGGCACATGCAGTAAGAGGACGTCCAGAAGCTTTCTGTGGTTGAACCATCATTCCAGGTTATGTCTGATAACAAGTAAGGTTTTCATACTGAAAACCTTACCTATGATCCTAGGGCAGCAGGAAGCCTCAACAGATTTCTAATTCTTTGATACTCAGAGTGGTATCAAAAACTAGCAATGTGGTTACCACCTGGGAGTTCACTGGAAATGCAGAATCCCAGGCCCTGGCCTAGAGATACTAAATCAGAATCTGCATTTTAACAAAATTTGCAGGTAGTCCATGACTCATTAAAGCTTAAGAGGCATGGTTCTTTCTCATATAAGCCCCTCTTTTCATCAATAAGGAAGATGAGTTTGTGGACTTCCCCAGGTTGTGAAACCTCCTAACTACAGACAGGCACTGGATGAGGGCCCTTAATTTTGAGGGTTTTGATCTTTCTGTGGAGACTCAGGTGTTTTACAAGGTTAGGTGAATATTTTAGGCAATGTATTTTTAATATGACATCACAAAAAGGAAAATTATTTTTCCCAAATATCTTATTGATTTAAATGGCCTTTAGTTCTAAAAAGGAGCTAAATTCTTCTGTTGGTACTAAAATAGTTTAAAGCTTTAAAGGAATGTGTTTTAGTACTTAATTTCTATGATTAAATTCTAAAACTCCTTACTTTTAAATCTTAAGAAAAACATTTATCAGCATTCCATGTGTTTTTAAGAAAATCACCTTAAAAATAACTTGTTTTCCCTGCAGACATAAAGATAAGAATGCTGTATAATTTTTAAACTCCACGTCTCTGAATCAAGGTATTCTATAACTTTGAAGTAACAGTTAAAATAAAAAAAAGTCAGTGCTCTCCCGAACATCTACACCTGTTGAAATTCTGTCTCTTCAAGATCTACCCAAAATATTATTAAAATTTATAAATTTTATTTATAAAGCCATTGTGCCCCCACAACAAAACATGATCTTGACCACAAGTGAGCCCCTAAAACATTTTGTCCTGTTTATCTTTGGCTCCATGTTTTCTATCATAGCTATTCATTTTTTCAAATTTCCTCTATAAAAACTTAAAATGAAACATTTAAAACTTCATCAATTCAGCAAATATTTATGATAATCTACTATGTATATGAGTTTGAGAATACAGTGATGAACAAGATTGAAATAGTTAATATCCTGCCTTCAATAAGTTTCTATTGCAATTACATATTAAGAATGCTGACCTCAATTAGTTGACAAAATAAAGCCCAGGAGAGCTTCAAGTATTTCATCAATACACTGAAGTTGCTAGTCTCAAGCTTTCGATGTCAAATTGACCATAAGCACCATGTAGGTTTATTATCAATTTCTTCACCAAACATTTTATCAGTACCTACTGTACCCCAGTCACTAAGCCCTCAAAGAAGAGAGAGATGATGATTCAGGGTGAGTTAAAGAGAAGCGTTACACATAAGCCTGGGGATAAAGTTAGGGATAGGTGGAGTCTTATATCTTTCACTTTCTGTGTCCTCTACAGTGATTAGCAGAACACCTCACACCAAGTAAACACACAATTTCTGTATCAAGAACATAAAATTTACCTTGTGGTGTAGACAGCAAATCAGCAGTGAATGTCCTCATTGGTAAAACGTATCCATGTTGAATAAAATGTTACTGGTGGGAATACTCATTAACTCAACTATTTGCTTATAGTGAGTACCTATTATGTGCCATGCCCTATATGCTAAGCACTGCGTGTAAAGGACGAAGATGCAGATCTCCCCAACATGAGGGAGAAAATAAGTAACTAATGAAGGTTCTTTCTAGTAAGTATTAAATATATTAAAGCATAGGATTCTATGGAAATACTCCTGTAGACTTTGTCATCCATGAGCACTCTGGGGAGGGCTTCAGATCCAGTTTAAAGGTTGGTATATAGTCTTCCTATATTTATCTTAGTGGTAGATGTGCATCTGCTAAAGCCTGGGATAGACATTACAGCTTCACGTTTTATATTAATTTATCTGTGCTTATGCCATGCCTACTACCTTTCCCTTTGGGAAGCACACATAAAAATGTAAACCTCCTTGATCACAAGCTACCACCAATTATTCATTTATAATCAAATATTTAAAACAACTGGTGAAAGAGCAATTGTGGTGCTTCTTTCTTAGGCAGTTTTATCAAAGGGATCGTTCTTTGCAGAGGTTACTGGGCAGACTTCCCTTGTTTCATTCCGACATTGGGTTTCTTGGCCTTCAACACAAAGGGACTATATTTGGAGGGACACCAGTCCTGCTCCAGAGAGCTTTATAGTAGCAACTGATTCAAGAGATCTGGCAAAACCCACTCTATTGATAGTCTCTGGGGGAAGAACAATGAAATCACAGCCATCTCCTCCTACGCAGACTGTCACTGTGTCTCTAGAATTAGTTCATTTCCCAATTAACTGTTGTTTATTTCTTCTTTTGATTATTCTAACTTAAATATTCCTGAAAATGTAAGTGAAACACAAACAGTGCATGGAGAAAATAGAGCAGGAGTCAGCATGCTTGGAATGGATGCGAGAACATAGCTTATAGTACATTAAAAAAAGGTGTCAGAAAAGCATCTATCAATTTGCACATCTGCATTTCTTGGGGGAATTAAACTTGAATCCTATCAATCATCTTTTTTTTTTTTTCTTCAATTTTTTAATCAAATATCTTGGCAAAACATGATTTGTCTTGTAGGATTACCAGCTTCCTCCCCCATGGCGCCTGATGGTTGTCCTCAGTCTGTGTGTTGTGAGCCTCCTTCCGGCTCTGAGGTCAGCAAGACCACCAAGGTTCTAACATTGGTCACTTTGCCAAGCTTTCACCAAGTACTTAATTCTGTGATTCTCTAACAAGCACAACTTCCTGCAGAGTAAATACTGATCTCAGACAGCGATTTAAATCTAATGGGAACCACTGGTTGTATACAGGTGGCTCAGACAGTAAAGAATCTGCCTGTAGCGCAAGAGACCCAGGTTTGATTCCTGGGTCAGGAAGATCTCCTGGAGGAGGACATGGCAACACACTCCAGTACCTTTGCCTGAAGAATTCCAGAGACAGGGGAGTCTGGCAGGCTACAGTCCACGGGGTCACAAAGAGTTAGACGTGACTGACTGACTAACACACACGCTGGGTGTGTATTAGACATGGTGCTGAATTTCAAGAATTCAGTAAGTTCAGTGAAGTCGCTCTGTCGTGTCTGACCCTTTGTGACCCCACAGACTGCAGCACGCCAGGTCTCCCTGTCCATCACCAACTCCCGGAGTTTACTCAAACTCATGTCCATTGAGTCAGTGATGCCACCCAACCATCTCATCCTCTGTCATACCCTTCTCCTCCTGCCTTCAATCTTTCCCAGCATCAGGGTCTTTTCAAATGAGTCAGCTCTTCACATCAGGCAGCAAAGGATTGCGGTTTCAGCTTCAACATCAGTCCTTCAGGATGGACTGGTTTGATCTCCTTGCAGTCCAAGGGACTCTCAAAGAGTCTTCTCCAATACCACTGTTCAAAAGCATCAATTCTTCAGCGCTCAGCTTTCTTTATAGTCCAACTCTCATGTCCATACATGACTAGTGGAAAAACCATAGCTTTGACTTGACAGACCTTTGTTGGCAAAGTAATGTCTCTGCTTTTTAATATGTTGTCTAGGTTGGTCATAACTTTTCTTCCAAGGAGCAAGTGTCTTTTAATTTCATGGCTGCAATCACCATCTTCAGTGATTTTGGAGCCAAAAAAAAATAAAGTCTGTTACTGTTTCCACTGATTCCCCACCTATTTGCCATGAAGTGATGGGACTAGATGCCACGATCTTAGTTTTCTGAATGTTGAGCTTTGAGCCAACTTTTTCACTCTCCTCTTTCACTTTCATCAAGAGGCTCTTTAGTTCTTCTTTGCTTTCTGCCCTAAGGGTGGTGTCATCTGCATATCTGAGGTTACTGATATTTCTCCCAGCAATCTTGATTCCACTTTGTGCTTCCTCCAGCCCAGCGTTTCTCATGATGTACTCTGCATATAAGTTAAATAAGCAGGGTGACAATATACAGCCTTTTCCTACTTGCAACCAGTTTGTTGTTCCATGTCCAGTTCTAACTGTTGCTTCCTGACCTGCATACAGATTTCTCAAGAGGCAAGTCAGGTGGTCTGGTATTCCCATCTCTTTAAGAATTTTCCAGAGTTTGTTGTGGTCAACATAGTCAAAGGCTTTGGCATAGTCAATAAAGCAGAAGTAGAATTCAGTAAGTTTTCTTAATATAAAAGTTCTATTTGGGCAGTTCTGATCTAAAAGAGCCTACATTACTGTGAGTTCAGGACTGGCCTGAACTCCATGACTGGCCTCCTCCATGACTCTTGGAATGATACACTTATCCTTCTTTCTTTGAACACTTCATGAGTCTGAAGTGAGATTAGGGAGTTGTGGATTCAGGTGATGGATCAGGGGATCAGGGCCCTAGAAGAAGCTGCAGAGCTGAAGGAGGGAAGTTAGAGTCTTCACAACAGAGGCAATAGTGAGAACTGGGTCAGCTGTCATAAGGAGACATCTGACCAAAGGAAGGCAGAAGAGAAGCTGGTGCATGTCTACATTTACAAAGCACAGGCAGACACAGTGAGGCAGACAGTGGGTACAGAGGGAGGATATCTGGAGGGAACAGTCATGGTCAACTGTTGTTTCATTCGAAAACACCGAACGATGACACTAAAAAGCACGGGCAGGCAGCTGTGATGAACTGAAATAATCATCTTAGACTTAGGACCTTTGTCAGAGTTTGCTTTAACTTTCAGAACATTGCCTTAAATTTCAGAACATTTTATCAGAGTTTCTTTAAAATATGCAAGTTTTCATTGTGTGCAGTAATAGCAGAAAAGACAGCCATATGGAGGTAACAATATTCTCAACTGGGAATGGATGAGACAAGAAGAGACTTTTTTGAGTAAAAGGTTTCCCTCTCAGGAGAGGACCGAGGATGGGGACAGTTTATATTCTTAAGCCCTGACCAAGGTAATCTTAATTTTTGTATTTTTATTCTATGCATCGTCATATTTCTAGTAACGGACAAGTATTATAAATTATCTACCTTGGGTTCATTTCTTAGAACCTTCATGTGGGGTGCGCTGATATTATGCTGTACTGCAGAGAAGGAAGGGGATGTGTGTGGAGAAATAATACAGGCTTGTTAAGACCTTTGACTTCCCAGTCTTTGGACAATCAGGAATACAGAACACACAGAGAACACCATCTCTGCTTGTTGCAACTGCAAGTCTAGATGGCAGCAGGCAGCTGTCACTCACTTAGTTCTTGAGGGAGCATGTTGCTGGCTGCTGGTGGTTCTTCTGGGTATAAATCAGTTAAAGAGAAGATTATATGAAAGGAAATCATTATGGGATTGCAAAAGGGAAATACAATTTAAAAAAATACCTTCCTAGTATTACAATCGAATGCTTTGCACCCTCCAGCTTTCTTCTCTGTAAGTGAAAGTTATACATCTCTAAGCTGTAATTCAGTACATCTGTACAGATTGATAAATAACAGTAATTACATCATTGCAGGCACCCTAGGAGGGCAGGTTAGTAAAATACTGACAGTTCTTTTGTGATATTAAACTCATATTGCTGGTTCTTTTTCTTTCATATTTATAAAGAACAGTAAACCAAATGAATATGAGCATTCGTAAAATGTTATTAGTATTCTGAATTTTTCAAAAATAGAATATTTCCTTATTTTATCCTGAATAAAATTAAATAAATTAGATACAATCTTTTAGCTTCTATTCATTGTGTATAATACTTTTAGAGAAAGTAGGATATAGTAGAAAGCAAATGGAACTTAACAAAGATTGGGGCTCAAATCCCAATTAAGTGACTTCATCAGCTGGGCTTTTGAGAAGCCTACTTAACCTCTCTGAGCTTTTGTTTCCTTATTTGTAAAATAGAGATATGAAGTATCTACCTCATAGCAAGATTTTGAATATTAATTCAGAGGAGGTGCTTTGCTAACTGTAAATATTAATTGTAATATTACTAACATGTTTCATCACTTGTAGCCAAAAGTTACTATTTTTTCATTCATTTAGTTTAAAAAAGTAGACTCATTTTAGGCTCTGGCATACAAACATAAAGTGGGCTCAGAAACAGTAGGCAGTCATGGTGGGAAATGAGGCCAAAGGTGGCACCAAGTCGTGGTCTCAACATAGGTGAAAAATAACAGGCAAGAAACATTGATAATAATATGCTTTTCTTTCATGGGGATTACCTTATGAAGTTCTATGTAAAAGAAGATGGTGTGATTTTTTTTTTAACAGTCACTAAAAAACATAAAAATGCTATGGGATTTTTCCACTATTGAATATGCAGTTACCATCAGAACAAATGATTGATGGTTTTCTTTAGAAAGTTGTGCTTGGAGCATTGCATGAAATATCCATGTTTTGCTTTACAAAATATACATAAAAGCTACAATAACATCTAATTGATAAAACATTCTTACTGCTTATCTTACAGTTTCCTTTGCTTTGACTTAAAATCTGAGGTTCCATAATTTAAGTCCACGCATTTATTAAACAGAAACAACTCATTTTGCCTTAAGGAGAAAATGCTCTATTCCTTTTTCCCTTTTTCTTTTTCTCTGAGTGGCAATCATAGGTTCTAGATGCCACCTAGCTGGAGAAGATAGTCCTTCAAGTTGGAATTCCCTTATCGAGGGCATCTTCCCCTAAATTCCTATCTGGAGAAACTGCATCCTGTCTTTCCTAATTCTTCTTTGGTTTTTGATCCTTCCCTTCCCTTCACCCCACCCTACCCTCTCATTTTCTATGACTCTACATGTCAGCATCACTCATGGTACAGGTAAAGGTAAAGAGATGGATGGCATCACTGAACAAGAAGAAAATGAGAACCCTGTCCATTTCAGTGTTTTGGGCATGCATGTATGTTGCACTTTTTCTATGTAGACTTGTCCCTTCCAAATAAGTCAGTTTCGATAGCAATGACAATTTATTGGAGTAGACATGTGGCAACATGACTTTCCTCTACAAATCAAAACAAACAAAAGCTTGGCTTGATGAGTACATGAATGACTGTTACTGGATTCAGAGACTTAGTGGGTAAGAAACACTGTTTACACTATGCTTTCTGGATTTTATTTTGGAACATCTCATTCAGATCAATGTGACAACAAAATCTGTATAATAAACAACCAAAATTCCATGAATAGTGACCTGTTGAGCCAGATTTATTAGAATTCCATGAGAAGTCTTTTCTTAGATAATGACATTCTCCATTCTCCCTTAGCCAACTGAGGTGGGTTCCAAAATATTTAGATCCCAGTTGGTAGAGCTGAAGTTTTCAACCCAATAATTTCCTTTTAATCACTTAGTAAGGCAATTATCTTTGTTGCTGAATATTTTCAAAGTACTGTAGGTTATCCAGAAACATGAACAAGTAAGAGCTGTATAGTTCAGTTCAGCTCAGTTCAGTCACTCAGTCATGTCTGACTTTTTGAGACCCCATGAATCCCAGCACGCCAGGCCTCCCTGTCCATCACCAACTCCCGGAGTTTACTCAAACTCATGTCCATCGAGTCGGTGATGCCATCCAGCCATCTCATCCTCTGTCGTCCCCTTCTCCTCCTGCCCCCAATCCCTCCCAGCATCAGAGTCTTTTCCAATGAGTCAACTCTTCGCAAGAGCTGTATAAGCACTTAGTAAAAATAAGTATAATTTTTTAAATTGTTAGGAAGATTTTAATTTATCATAAATTCACTGTCCGAAGTAGAGGGGTTTTGCAGGGGCAGGGATGGGTGCTGGGGCTGGAATTTTTTGTTTGTTTTTTTGTTGGTCTCTCTCTCTTTTTAAAAATAACCAACGCATTCAGAAAGTAGAATCTGCTACCCCAATGGGAAATTACATTACCATGTAACAAATTAATTCTTCAGTCAGTTCAGTCACTCAGTCGTGTCCTACTCTTTGTGACCCATGGACTGCAGAAGGCCAGGCTTCCCTGCCCATCACCAACTCTTGGAGCTTGCTCAAACTCATGTCCATCAAGTCAGTGATGCCATGCAACCATCTTATCCTCTGGTGTCCCCTTCTCCTCCTGCCTTCAATCTTTCCCAGTATCAGGGTCTTTTCAAAGGAATCAGTTCTTCACATCAGTGAAGTATTGGAGTTTCAGCTTCAGCATCAGTTCTTCCAACAAATATTCAGGACTGATTTCCTTTAGGATTGATGGGTTTGATCTTTCAGTCCAAGGGACCCTCAAGAGTCTTCTCCAACACCACTGTTCAAAAGCATCAATTCTTCAGCACTCAGCTTTCTTTATAGTCCAACTCTCACGTCCATACATGACTAGTGGAAAAACCATTGCTTTGACTCGACAGACCTTTGTTGGCAAAGTAAATGTCTCTGCTTTTTAATATGCTGTCTAGGTTGGTCATAACTTTTCTTCCAAGGAGCAAGTGTCTTTTAATTTCATGGCTGCAGTTACCATCTGCAGTGATTTTGGAGCCCAAGAAAATAAAGTCTGTCACTGTTTCCATTGTTTCCCCTCTATTTACCATGAAATGATGAGACCAGATGCCATGATCTTTGTTTTTTGAATGTTGAGTTTTAAGCCAGCTTTTTCACTCTCCTCTTCCACTTTCATCAAGAGGCAAGATCTTTAGTTCCTCTTCACTTTCTGCCATAAGAGTGGCATCATCTGCATATCTAAGGTTGTTGATATTTCTCCCAGCAATCTTGATTCTAGCTTGTGCTTCATCCAGTCTGGCATTTCACATGATGTATTCCGCATATAAGTTAAATAAGCAGGGTAACAATATACAGCCTTGACGTACTCCTTTCCCTATTCGGAACCAGTCTGGTGTTCCATGTCCAGTTCTAACCGTTGCTTCCTGACCTGCACACAGATTTCTCAGGAGGCAGGAAAGGTGATCAGATATTCCCATCTCTTTAAGAATTTTCCACAGTTTGTTGTGATCCACACAGTCAAAGGCTTTAGTGTGGTCAATAAAGCAGATGTTTTTCTGGAATTCTCTTGCTTTTTCTATGATCCAACAGATGTTGGCAATTTGATCTCTGGTTCCTCTGCCTCTTCTAAATTCAGCTTGAATATCTGGAATTTCACGGTTCATGTACTATTGAAGCCTGGCTTGGAGAATTTTGAGTTTTACTTTGCTAGCTTGTGAGATGAGTGCAATTGTGCGGTAGTTTGAACATTCTTTGGCATTACCTTTCTTTGGGATTTGAATACAAACTGACCTTTTCCAGTCCTGCGCTCACTGGGAGGCCCACATAATAAATTCTTACTTTTATTAATTAAAGTTCACATGAATCCAGGCAGAAGCCACCAAACCCCATTGAATATTTCCATTTGTATGTTCCTCAGACATCTTGATTTGGGGTCAGTAATCCTAGAACCTATGCTTCCATCTTGCTATGGCTTCATGCCTAAAAATCTTTGTGCATGCTGCCGATCCTTGACAGAGCATCCTTCCCTCCTTCCATCCTTGGTGAATTTCTGCTTATTCTTAAAAATTCATTATGACAGTCACCTGTTTTGAGGAGCATTTTGCAACCTACTCGTCCAAACTTCCACCTGCATCTAATTTGTTGGCTCCCCACAGAACACCAAACAAAATTTTCAGCTGTCCAGTAACTAGATTCAAACCCGGGTCTGTCAGAATACCAAAGCTGGTGTACTCCTCTGATACTAGTGCTTCATTTCCATCTAATACCTAGTAATCAAGTTAAAACTAGAAGTTGTTCTTTTATAATCACAGTACCTGGCAGTATACTCTGTTTAGAATGTATGTGATTACTAAGAATATTTAGCTTATATCAATAGAATGCGACAGAGGGAGAGCCCACCCTTATACTGACATTACAAAGGTTTATGTAAAATCTGAATGATGTGTGTAATCTATAACATCCTTGGGAAGAAAGAACATAAAACACTTTCTAAAATATTTTTATCAAGCTAGAACACAGTTCCCCTTGGATAACCCTCTTAGTAATGCAAATATGAAACAAAAACTACAGAAACTTGATTTAGCACGTGAAAACTCCTGGTAAAACTGCCCTTCTCCACTTTATCCAGTTCACTGAATCCTTCCATTCAGCTGATATCTTGCAAGAATATTCTGTATGATCTAAGCATCTGATCAACCTCCTTCAGGAGAGGCTGGGAGTCACCAACTGTGTATTTGTATGCATATACCAGTCTTCACATTTTGTACGTACAAAGACTTCCTTTAGGGACTTTTGAATGGCTGCCTGAGGCACGAGAACATCCTTAAAGACTCCTATGTGTCTCAGTGATTATCTACCAATAGCAATGGCATTTCGCAGAAGGCAATGGCACCCCACTCCAGTACTCTTGCCTGGAAAGTCCCGTGGACAAAGGAGCCTGGTAGGTTGCAGTCCATGAGGTCGCTAAGCGACTTCACTTTCACTTTTCACTCTCATGCCCTGGAGAAGGAAATGGCAACCCACTCCAGTGTTCTTGCCTGGAGAATCCCAGGGAGGGGGAGCCTGGTGGACTGCCGTCTATGGGGTCGCACAGAGTAGGACACGACTGAAGTGACTTAGCAGCAGCAGCAGCAATGGCATTTATGGACTCTTTGTGATCCCTTCATGATTAAGTGAAACAATGTTTACAGATTTAAGGACAGTGTACTTTAAGACAAATCATCCCAGACTTTGAGATTTAACAAACTGAGGGAAGGATTTTTAAAAACTGAAGTTATCTACCTTTTAGTTTTTTGTCATTTTATTTTTTTAAAATGGCATTTTAGGGACTTCCCCGGTGGTCCAGGGGCTAAGACTCTTGCTCGCAATGTAGGGGGCCCGGGTTCAATCCCTGGTCAGGAAACTAGATTCCATGTGCCACAACTAAAAGTTCCCAAGCCATAACTAAGACAAGGCACAGCCAAATAAGTAAAAAGAAATAAATATTAAAAATGACATTTTAAAATCAAAAAGAAGAAAGGTCATAACCTCATAGTAAAGGAAAAATTATCAGTTGGAGGCCTCATATAACACTTTCCCCATGAAGTCATTACATTTGCATCAGACTGTCATTCAGGCACCGGTATTTTGACGGCAATGGCTGATGCACCCAGATGGTTGTACATTTATCTTTAAAGTGAGTGCCATGGGCTTTTGTGGTATCTTGAATCCTATTTACCATGTGGCTCTTGAAGTTAGTAAGTGTACACCTTTAAAACTCAGGTTCATAGAGGCATTGAGCTTTGGTAATAAAATGGAAATAATTAGCATAATGTACACAGTCCATGGGGTCACAAACAGTCGGACACAACTTAGTGACTAAACAACACAATGTTATAAAAGATCACATTTATTTTAGCATAATTTATAAGGGTCTTCACACTCTACCCTCACCCCTTCTCTCCAGCTTGTGTCTTACTTCAGGCATCCCCGGTACACATGCGCTCTCTCTCATATGTCGTCCCCCCGTCAGATATATGCCACTGGACCTTCTTTCCCAAGACAGCGTCCAGTCATCCATCAAAACACAGAAGTGAAGTGACTCCTCTTTTGTAAAGTCTTCCCAGTCATTTGGGTTACAAAGCATTAGATTTTTTTTTTATGATAAGCAACATATAATACCAGCAGCCTTGGTTTTGGTTGGTAATTTAAAAAATAATAAGAAGAATAATATAAAATTGACACTTTACAGTGTGACTGTCATGTGTCAGAAACTATCCCAGGATGGGTTTTTCACTATCACTAGTCTTTATATCGTTGTTGTATGACAGGTATTATAATCACTGTTTTATAGATGAGGGAAAATAAAGTCCAATGACTTAACTAGTCACTTCTATAAGATCACTGAAAAAGCAGGTGATCTTACTGGAGTTGAACTCAGGTGTGTCTGACTTCAAAGCTTGTGCCCTTTCCAATATATTGTGATCCCTCTGAATTGGATCTCAAATTACAAGCATCAATAGTGTTATTGAGCATATATTATAGCACCCATGTGAGACTTACGTAGTAGTTTCACTTCTTCACCTTCCTCTCTATCCTGAATAACCCACTCTTCCATGTTTTGGTTTCTACCACCCCAGCACACTCATTTCTTGATGTCACCAATGACCTCCATCTTGCCAGTTCAATGACAATTTCTCAGTCCTTATCTTTCCAGACAACTCAGAAGTTTTTGACACTTTTGGTCACACCCTCCTTCCTGAAATTCTTTCTTCACTTGGCTTCTGAGATATCACACTCTCCTGGTTCAGTGCCACTTCAGTTCATCATAGGGTTCTTCCCCTGCTGACCTCTGAGGCTATAGTGCCCCATTCCTTGCCCTCCTCTTCTCTGCTCACAGATACATACTCAAGAACATGGAAAACATATGTTTACACAAAAATATGGACATGGATGCTCATAGGAGCATTATTCATCATGGCCAAAAAGTGGAGACAATCCACATGTCCATCAACTGATGAACTGATAAGTAAAATGTGGTATATCCACACAATATTACTCAGTCATAAAAAAGGAATGAACACTAATCCATGCTCCAACATGGATGAACTTTGAAAACATCATGTTAAGTAAAAGAAGCATGGCACAAAGGCACCCACTATATCATTCTATTTATATGAAAGATCCAGAACAGACAAATTCATAGAGACATAAAGTAGCTTAACTGTTGCTAAGGGTTGGGAGAATGAAGAAATAGATGTGACTACATATAGGCATTTTGGGGTGATGAAAATGTTCCAGAATAAGATAGTGATGATGGTTGTACAACTTGGTGAATACACTAAAAATCATACTTCATAAGCATGAATTTTATGTGAATTATATCTCAATTAATTTTTTTCAAAGAATGTGATCTTAACAGTAATTAGATTATCTCCTGTGACGTTAGAAAGGCAGCACAATGGAAAGAGCACTGACTCAGGAGACCTGGGTACCTACCACGTTTCTACTACCAAGATCACTATGATGGTGAGTCAATCACTTAACTTCTCTGGTCTTCAGGGAGAACTTGTAAAAGAAGGATCTGGATTCATAGATGATCTCTAAAGTTTTCTTCAGTCCCATAGCTCACTGTTTCTAAGTCTACACAAAACCCTCAGCAGAGAAAAGATGCATATCCCTATGCTCCTTATTATACCTCCCCAGGATAGATGAGGTGCTACAGCCTGAATGGGGAGAGCACCCCTCTGGAGGAACCAGATATCCAAGGTGAAAGTCCTACCTGCTGGCTTGCTAACTGCCTGACCTGAGACAAGTTATTTCATCTCACTTCATCTCAGTTTCCTCTTTGTAAAATTGTGGAATAGTAGTGCCTACTACTATAAATATTAAATGAGCATATATTTTAGAGAGAAGTCATCATGAAGCCTAATAATAGATGTTTAAAATAAAACAAGGTGAGGACAGCTTTGGGTTACATCTAAGAGCAATTGTTGAATATCTAGATTGTAGCAAGTCATGTAGTTACTGAATCACATCCCCCCACTCACCCCCCCACACACCCCCAACCCCCAACCCCCGCTGCCAAATGTTCTTTCTTTTAGTCTTTTCACAAAGACTAAGGTACTGATACTTATTTAACATGAGAAAATAGAGCTGGCTCTGTTGAGTGACTTGGGCCAGGATCTCTTACTCTAGGGCATTTTTCCCTCACAGAAGCCACCCGGGGTGGAATCAGGGCACCCAACCATCTGTGCTGGGATCAGGGCAGCACGGGTTTCTTGGAATAGTGTGTGTAGGGATTAGGGAACGTGACCCTAGCATGTCAGGTCTTCCTCCCAGTGCTCCTCATGTGACTTTTTCAGAACCTGGAAATTCCCAAAGTATATTCATACTACACATTTAATGTATGTTTCTCCAGATCACATTTCTACCCACAGACTTTTTAAAAATGATCAAAAGATTGACTTTCTATGTATATGATTCTAAATGGAAAACTGGACTAGTGAACTTTGAATCAAAGTGTCACATTCTCCATCGTTTAGGTGAGTGAACACTCTTTAAACAATGTGTTCTTCCATAAGGGACACATTGTTTAAAGGTGAGTCACGAATTAGTTGTATTTCTAATTATGGAGGTATAGAATAACCTCTAGATTTTTAAGGATATTTAAAAGTTACACAACTTTATGGGGATCATTAAACACTGGGTGTTTAAAATAATATTTAATATATTTAATCTGTTGGAAATAACACTTCCATTGTTTAAAATGGACTGACTTATTTCTCTGCAGGCTTGTTCCTTCCTCTGTGCTTTTCCTTCCTCTGTGCTTTTTCTGTGTGCCCAACAAGACTGATTCCTACAATTTCTATTCATGAATATAACAATAAATAATAAAGGCTGACACTTTAAGTATTAATACTTAACCCTGTTCCATCACCATCCTCTTACATATATTATTTAATATCTCACAACAAAATGATAATCCACCCTATTTTATAGATGATAAAATTGAGTTTGAGTGGTGGCGTATCTTGCCTCCAGCCACACAACTGTGAGAAGGTACTAGCAGACACAGAACCAGGGCTCTCCTCCTCTCTGGACCTCATCATAGCCACAGGCCTCCCTCTCCAATCAAGTAAAATTTGTCTCTTTTCATAGGCCTCCTACAAACGATCTATGCTGATTGGAATTTCCTTTCCTCTTTATTCTTTTGGCACTTATACACTCAGTTGGTAGAGCATTCATTTGTGATTTTTGGTAATTTTTGGAATTTTTAAAAGCATCATCAAAGATACTTTGTCTATCAGGTAAACTTTTTATTTTCTTACAAAGAAGAGGCTCTGTTTTTTTTTTTTTTTTTCTCTCTCTCTCTCTTTATTCTGCTATGACCTGTGAGCAAAAGAATATTCTCAGTAAAGTAGGTGGTCAACAGATCCCATCAATTCACCACTCATTAATCACAGTGCTGTGATTAACATGAGTGCAGTGGCCTAACAAATATTCAGTCTCATTTTGAAATCGACTTCATTTACCAATTTCATACTATTACTCACCACTGTATCTAATAGCCTCACTTATATTATTTTTCAAATCTGATGATGACAATTAACAAGGATGACTTATATTTCTTCATAATGTACACAGTGTACAAATAAACTAAAATTAAGCCCCAAGTCTTAGTAACATGAGCCTTCAAAACAATGCAATCAGTGAAATCTTGTCCGACAGGTGGAAGGAGCCCAATGTCTGTGGTTTATGCTGTCCTCTGCATAGTTGGCTGAGAAGTTAAACCACCAGAGTGCATTAGAAAATATATCTTGTATTTTCATTTCCTAAGAAATGAACCAGAAATTATATTTTGCAACTTGGAAAGGCGTGTTTTCCTCAAATAAAACTTGAACTCTTACATCTGCTCATAAAAATGTAGAGCATCTTAAAATATGAACAAATGCTAGAGTTTTAGGAATGATAGAACAGCTGCTGCATATGCAGATGTGATGCAAAGGCTATGGAAACATTATTCAGCTATTCAGAAATAGAATCTGGAAAGCCTTCTATTTTGGTACACAAGAGTTGGTTTATTTTTCCTTTCCTAAACCAGTCCTTTAACCAAAAGTAAAAAAGAAGAGACTGCCATATTTAAAACCTAAATCGATATATACCTTGATAATATAAGATAGTGCACATTTCTACTAATCTAAACTAATATTCCAGTTTTTGAAATATATACAAAGCCACCGTAGATACTAAATTATGCTTGCCATGTCATTATGAACTAGTAGTAGTATGATTTTCTCATGAGACACAGAAAACAATTTTTTTTTTTTTAAGAACCCTTAAGAAGGTGGAACAGAGACAGGTAACAACTGTAACAGGAAAAGAGAATAAATTTGAGATCCTGATTTTTTTTTTTCTTTCAGAGGGAAAATGAGCATCATCAACCAGAGCCACCATGGTACACACAGAGAAAATGTGAAGGGGGTCTCCTAAGAATGTGTGATGCTGTGTTAACAATGCCCACCAGCTTTGTCCCCGACTGATTCTCTGTCTCCATCCACTCCAGGGGCCTTCCAGTTCCTGTTCTAACCCAAGAAAGTGCTTTCCTGACTCTGAGGCTTCACAGACTCTGAGGCTACTCCCACAGCCTTAAACGTTTTTGTTTGTTTGTTTGTTTGTTTTTCTAAAAAACACCTTTCTGCTCAGGAATTTATACTGCACTCTAGAACTTAGCTCAAATGCTGTTCCTCAAGGAAGCATTCTCCAACCCTCCAGATGCTGTTAGTCTCCTCGCTACACTGCTATAGCACCTTTCCTTCTGTACAGCACTTTCCACAACTATAATTAGATAATTAAAAGTGCTATTTGTTGTATAAAGTCATTGTATCCATAGACGGCAGGTTTTAGGAGATCTTTGTTTTCCAATTGTACCCACAACATCCAGCAAAGTTCCCTGCCCTCAAGGAGAGTGCTCGGTATATTAACACTCATACTTTCACCTCCAAGAACCATCTCTGATCTTCCTTCCCAGTTTCCTATACTTTCAGCTTGAAACTCTGACCTTCAATTAAGTTAGTGCCAGGCAACAGACCACTGGACCCCACGAAATGGCTCTGTCAGAAACACCCTCTTCCCTTGCTCCTTGGACCGGTCTGATTTTTCTTCTAATATTATTCCCTTTTGGTCTAGTTCCACAGTTTCTACTGAGAAGAAAGTAACAACAACCAAAGGGATTTGCTTGCATTCCCTTTGGAAACTTCATAAGGCTATTTCCACAGTTGACAATCGCTTGGACTTTGGTGGGGAGGGAAGCTTTTTTTTTTTAAAGTGCAATATTTCACAACAGCTGAAATAATTTTCTGCCAAAGTCTGTTCTAAATTCAGCGTGTGTGTGTTTTCTCTGTATGTACAAGGCAGCCAAAGGTCTAGAGATATAATGTGATATATGAATTTAGCACTTCAATATGCAAAAACAGAACAGATATTTTTATATACTGCTAATGATAATAACAACTACTGACTCTAAAGTAAGCAAATCTATATTTGTTTTCAAGTTAAGGGTGTTACTTGAGAATATTAGAAAACATTTGCTAAAGGGGTGTGAACAGTGTAGACTCTCATCAAAATCCATCTGTCTGAATCTATTAACTGGCATTTCCCCAGCTGGGGCATTCCTGCATAACAAAAGCTCCTTATGTAGAGGGTGAGGGCTGATACCTAACTTAGACACTGGATTTATTTTATCCAGAATTAAAAGTTCTAAAAGATTTTTATCAAAGTGTGTCTTTACAGCCCAACTATATCAAACACAAAAACAAAAGGTGATGTCGAATAGAGAATTCAAGTTCAAGCTTCAAAGTCACGGTATTAATCAGGACTGTTTTCTCTACTTAGAAAAAAGAATCCTCCACAACTTGTTCACAAAAACATCTTGAAAATGCTCATGTAAACTCTTCAGGGAGAGGTATGCAGTGTTTCATCACCTTCCTATCCCCTACAGATCTGACTGCTTTCTACTTTTCACTCAATGTTTAATGAAGAGATATGTGATTTTTCAAAATGTGTTTTCAAGGGATTAATATATTTGGATTACCTAAATTAAACAAAAACAACTCTATTTCCATCATATTAAAAAGTTCTGTTTTTATGTGTCTACGGAGCACATTGAAGGTAGTAATAAATACTTGCAGATTGATCATCATAAGCCTACAGTGCAGAAGACCTGGGTTTGATCCCTGGATCCAGAAGATCCCCAGGAGAACGGAACAGCAACTCACTCCAGTATTCTTGCCTGGAGAATTCCATGGACAGAAGAGCCTGGGAGGCTACAGCCCATGGGGTCACAAAGTGTCAGACACGACTGAGCAACTAACACTCACATTCTATTGATCTCCTATATCTATGTCAAGTTCACGCCTAACACCTTCCCTTCTGAGGAGTGGAGTGTTTTTCCAGGCTCTGCAGTAAATGTTATTCTTACTGGCTCTGGCTGGGTCTGTCTCACTGTCATTAATTTTTTTCTTCCTTGTATATCAAAAGTATATATCACATCTTTTCTCTTTGTAGTAAGTAAACTGAAAGGATTCTGAACCTAACATCAAAAAGTCTGCCATTAGTTTGCTTTGGGTATCATAGGCTACTTGTCACTCTCTGAAAACATCATGGACACAACTGAGCTTTCAGGGCAAATAGTCATACTTCCTACTGATGCTGAATTGTGCACGTTCAACTTAATTCTTATCTCTAGCCTTTATTCAACCCTAAAAAGGCTGACATATCAAGATATAAGGCCTCAGTAGCTCCAGAAGAGAATGGGATGAGGGCCCTTCCCAAACACTCTGCTTGCTGTCACTAAGCAACAGCTCTGCCCACAGGCACCACCTGATTATGCTATACACAGAGAACAAAGAAAATGATTAGACAAAATTCAAAATTAATATAAAATTGTGATATGAGCTTGAATCCCTTTCTTCGCAAAACCTTTTTATGTGAGGTACTTTGAAGAATTTAAATTTGAATCCCCTTCTCTTGTTATGAGCTGGATTAAACTATCCAAATGTTACATGCCAAAAGGACAGGAAAAGGAGTGGGGGAAGAGCCAAAAAATGTATATACTGCCTCCTGAATCATCTGACACATAACTTATGAACCTTAGAAATTCATCATCAGTCCTATGAAGTCTAACATTGTCTCTGTTATTGACAACAGAGAAGTAAAGCTGGAAGAAAACATAATTCATTAACTAGTGAGACGGGTAAAGGAGATTTATCCCCATCTTCCCCTCCTCCAAAAGCATAAGTACTACATTTCAATGGAGTTAAATATAAGAGCTTCCTTTCAGAACAACTGTAAAAATCACAGGATGTATAAAATCATTTTAGTTGGTAAAAAGAATAAACAGGAAATCCCCTGCATCCCCACCTGGCATTACTCTAGCTGCTCCTTGTGCTGGAGGAGTCTTGAAGAGATTTATCACACCAGAGCTTCTGTAGGAGCTTTCTTTACCCAAGCACCACTTTGAACACTGAAGTTTTACAGAGGCCATCAACCTAAGAGGTTAAATTTGAAATGAAGTTTCATTTTTGTGTATTTCAGTCAAGTAGAGTAAACCACACAGTATCCTATAACTGAACTCATATCCTATGTACTGAACTTAAAACTGCTGTCATTGGTTTTCTTCCTGTATTCAGGCATCTAGAAAAAAGAAAGGAGGCCATATTTAGAGCATCCACTATGTGATAGAATGGTGTCTTTGAAGTGTGTCCCACAGATCTAGACCTTCACAATTTTCTGGAAAGCATCTTAAAAATGCAGGTTCCTGGTTCTTCTTCTGACTTTCTTGCCAGTGGATCCCAGATTATGTAAGTTGAAAGAGCATGGGGATCTTCTCCGTGGTCCAGTGGCTGGGACTCCACACTCATAGTGCAGGGGGCCCAGATTCAACACCTGGTCAGATCTATTAATAGATCCTACATGCTGCAACTAAATGATTCTGTGTGCTACAACTAAGACCCAATGCAGACAAATAAGTAAATAAAACATTAAAAAAGAAAAAAGGGCATCAGGTGATTCTTCTGTACTGAAACTTGTGAACTAATTAAAATGACTGTCTAAATGTTTTCACATAGGTTATCTTATTTAGTAATTTAAGAATGTATATACAAAGTAGAAATAGACCCACAAACATAGAAAACTAAATTAGGAGTTTGGGATTAACATATGCACACTACTATATATAAAACAGATAACCAGTAAAGGAGGTCTTTGTCTTTAGGATAAAATAAAATAATGCTTATTAGCACAATCAATGGCACATGTGTGCATGCTAAGTTGCCTTAGTCATGCCCACTTCTTTGTGACCCTATGGACTGTAGCCTGCCAGACTCCTCTGTTCACAGGGATTCTCCAGGCAAGAATACTGGAGTGGGTTGCCATTTCCTTCTCCAGGGGATCTTCCCAACCCAGGGTTTGAACCCGGGTCTCCTGGAGCTCCTGTACTGTAGATTCTTTACCACTGAGTCTCAGTGTAGCTGTTGCCCTTTTTCCTAGGAACTCCATAGGTTATAACAAACCATTGCAATGGTTTCAACCAGAGTGGAAAATTCTTAATCATTTAGGAAGGTTGACCAGAGCAGGGGGAAAAAAAGATAAGAGGAATGGGGTCAGGGATAAATAGGAGTTTTCTCTGTTACAATGATCTCCCTAAATTAAGCTCATAATTGCCTTGAGGTCATAAGTACATTATTAATATTTCCCACATTCCAAATCGGGAAGTTGGGTCACAGTAAGATTTCTCAGGGGGCCAGTAAGTTATCAGTGGAGGTAGAAATCAAATTCAGCCTTGTTTTCAGTTGGGTTCTCCAGCAGTTCATTGCCTTTCATATGCAGATCATTCATTATGCAATAATTTAATTCAATGCTTTTCATAAAGAATGTCACAGAAGGGCCGCTTCATGTGTGTTACTTTGTTGTTGCCTGGTGACATTTGAGGAGCCCTCGGGCGACCATAGATATCTGAGGATTCCAGAGAGCAACTCCATGCGAACAAAAAGGGTGAGTGTTCCAATGCAGCTGTTCAATGGAGATTCTCAAGTTGTGCACCATGAATTAGTACTTTTCTTCTGGCTTTTTCCCCCCTCTCGCCTCTAGTCAGCATGTTAGATAAATCCAGCTTTACATGAGCTTATGCATAATCAAAGAACTCAACTATTTTTATGAAATTTTATAAAACCTTTTTAACCATTGACCTAAAACCATTCTACATATATACTAAAGGCAGAGAGTCATCAGATTTCTATAAGAATCACTAATAGTTGGAAGTTCCTTGAAAGAAAAGATTTTATCTTATTATTCATTTTTGTGTCCCCAGTTCCAGGCACTGCAATTTTGCATAACGTAGGACATCAATAAATGCTTTTGAATGAATAAATACAGCCTGTGAGATCTATTTCAGATCTATTTTTAAGAGAGTCCTTTTAAAATAACTACTGCCCAAAAGCCCTATGAAAAATAGATTAAGAACGCATATTACTTTCATTGCAGAAATTATAGACTATCAAGTGTCTGTAATACATATACCATATATATTTCAGACACACAGTTTAATGTTAAATCTGAGTAACCACACTGAGACTTGGAGTGAAAAAGTCCCAATAAGTGAGGCTGGAAACTTGGGAATTCACAGGAGCTCCTGTAGGTTCTGCTAATTTAACAGAAGTCATCTTTAAGAGCCATGGAAGACCTTAGGTTCTCTGCATCACCCAGGCGAGAAAAGAGGCTCTAACCATCAATTAAGCTGTAAAGCAAGGCAACTTAGAAAAGATGGATATAAAATCAATAAAGGGGAGGAGGGTTTGGGGGAGAATGCATATATGTGCATGTATGGTTGAGTCCCTTTGCTGTTCACCTGAGACTATCACAACGTTGCCTGTTAATTGGCTGTGTGTGTGCGTGTTAGTCACTTCAGCTGTGTCCAACTCTTTGCGACCCCATGGACTGTAGCCTGCCAGGCTCCTCTGTCCATGAGGATTCTCCAGGCAATAACACTGGAGTGGATTGCCATGCCCTCCTCCAGGGAATCTTCCCAACCCAGGGATCAAACCTGGGGCATTCTGCATCTTCTACATCATAGGTGGATTCTTTACTGCTGAGCCACCAGGGAAACCCTAATCGGCTACAACCCAATACAAAATAAAAAGTTAAAAAAAAAAACTAATATGATCAGTAAGAAAAAAGGCATATTTTTCCATTAAAAAATCAATAAGGTAAAGTAATTAGCCTCCAACTAATAAAAATAATTGTGAAAAAATAAAATAAAAAATAAATAAAAATAAATTACAAAAAATCAATAACAGCTTGTTACGCGTACACCACATGCTGGTGGAGAAAGGAAAATGGATTGACAAAATCAGGAAGTCCTGGAATTAGAAAATAATTTATAGGCTGTATATCTGATACAGCAGTGGAAGTCACACATGAGATCCACAAGCTTGTCATATGCCTCTTCCCACCTCTCCAGTCTTCCCTTCACCGGTTCTCCTTCCTGACCCATGGCCCCAGCAATACTGAACAGTCACTCATGCTGCTTCATGCCTCTGCTTCTTTACATTGTACTTGCTCCTCCTCTTCTTTAGGGTATAATTTCTCCTCGTAGAGAGACCTTCTCTGACCACTGGATCCAAACCAGTACTCCCTTGCATTCTCCAGGTCCCTCTTTGTAACAGTTAACATCTTATGCATTTGTTTACTATTTATTATTATCTATCTTCCCCAGTCAAATGGAAGACCAATGAGGGGGCTAAATTTGTCTGGTTTGTTCACCACTGAACAAGTAGCTGGGACAGTATTTGCTGTAGTAGATACTTAATAAATATTTGCTGAGTAAGTTGGGGCTTCCCTGGTGGCTCAGTGGTAAAGAATCTGCCTGCCAATACAAGAGACGGAGGTTCGATTCCTGGGACAGGATCCCTGGAGAAGGAAATGGTAACCCACTCCAGTATTCTTGCCTAGAAAATTCCATGGATAGAGGAGCCTGGTGGGCTACAGTCCATGGAGTTGCAAAGAGTCAGACACAACTAAGTGACTGAGCACACACAAGTAAGTTGAATGAATGAAAACCTAGAGTCGGTCTCTGTAGAAAAAACGAAAAAGCCATATGATTTGGAGGATTTCACCCCCCAAACCTATTTTCTCCAGTGTTATGATTTTTATTAATAATCAAAAGGGAACATTTCCATCTTAAATGAAAAATTAATATTTAAATTTCAACCATGTTTTCTTCATTTTCTCCAGCCTAATATGTGATAACAACACCTGTGTTCATTTCTTTAGCTGTAAAATGAAAAATCCCAATCGCACTTTGGAAGGATGCTGGAGGACTGGAAAAGGTTGTTGTTATTGTTCAGTCACTAAGTCATGTCCAACTCTTTTGCGACCCTATGGACTATAGCCCACCAGGCCCCTCTGTCCATGAGATTCTTGAGGTAAAAATACTAGAGTGGGCTGCCATTTCCTTCTTCAGGGGATCTTCCTGACCCAGGGACAAACCACGTCTCCTGAACTGGCAGGTGGATTCTTTATCACTGAGCCACCAGGGAAGCCAGGGAAAGGTTTGTTGCTCAAACCCACAAAGCTGACAGGTGTGCCAAACACCTTGGGGTGGGGGTTGTTCATGGTAGGGCAGGCAGAGTTTGAGGCCACCAGAGGTAAACTCAGCACTTGAGAGGGAGCAATCATATTCTTTAAATGTCCTTTCAGTTATTGAGACCATGAGTCAGGGTACCAACAAACATTTATATCTCATGGGAAAGGCTTTGCTCCTGAAGGTAAATAAGGGACCATCATTCCCTCAACAAGTTTGTATTCTAGACTAATTTCAGAAACAGGAATTTTGCTTATGAAGGGTACAGTTACATATGAATGCACTGGCAAACCCAAAAGTCACTTGCTGTGACTTGGAATCTAATCTTAAGTTTATGGCTAATGAGATGTGTGACCTGGAAGAGGTTAATTGAATCTCTTCAAGGTTCAATCAGCTTGTGTGAAATGAACAGCCTGGACAAGATAATCTGCAAGCTTTCCATATTCTCTAACAGTTCATGATGTTTTGAGCTAAATAGAAAGAAGAGACTGTTGGCCTAAATTTGCTCAAAATATTAAAGAGTTTGAATAAACAAGTATCGTCTCTATCAATATCAGTCTGCCTTTTTGAATCTTGCTTGGAAACTCTAATACTTTGGCTACCTGACGCAAAGAACTGACTCACTTGAAAAAAGCCTGATGCTGGGAAAGATTGAAGGTGGGAGGAGAAGGGGACGACAGAGGATGAGATGATTGGATGGCATCACCAACTCGATTGACATGAGTTTGAGTAAGCTCTGGGAGTTGGTGATGGACAGGGAAGCCCAGCATGCTGTAGTCCATGGGGTTGCAAAGAGTCGGACATGACTGAGTGACTGACCTGAAGTGAGGAACTGAGTCACAAAATAAGTAAGAAAAGGCACTCATTCTTTTATTTCTTCAACAACTCAGTTATTTCACCATGTGAATTTATAGTAAGAAGTAAAAGATTTTCCTTAATGTCAGTCTCTCTCAGTTCAGTTCAGTCATTCAGTCATGTCTGACTCTTTACCACCCCATGGACTGAAGCACGCCAGGCTTCCCTGTCCATCACCAACACCCAGAGCTTACTCAAACTCTTATCTATCAAGTGGTGATGCCGTCCAACCATCTCATCCTCTGTCGTTCCCCTCTCCTCTCACCTTCAATCTTTCCCAGCATCAGGGTCTTTTCAAAGGGGTCAGTTCTTTGCATCAGGTGGCCAAAGTGTTGGAGTTTCAGCTTCAACATCAGTCCTTCCAAGGAATATTCAGGACTGATGTCCTTTAGGATTGACTGCTTTGATCTCCTTGCAGTCCAAGGGACTCTCAAGAGTCTTCCCCAACACCACAGTTCAAAAGCATCAATTCTTTGGCACTCAGCTTTCTTTATAGCCCAACTCTCACTATTAAAGTTTCTCTAACATAGAACAAAAGAACTCTTGCTGGTGAGACAAGAACCAGACAGAAACAATTCAGTAGAGTGAATGGAAAGGCACGAACTTGAAGTTGAATGAAACTGCACTTTACTAGCTGTTTTGGCCTTGGCTAAGTTCCTTCACTTACCCCATCCTTTAAAATGGGGATGATAACCATGACCTCAGCACATGGCTCTGATGTTTCACAGGATGACGGGAGAGAAGCACTGAATTGGGGCCTGACACGCAGCAGACACTTACGGTCCTCCCACCCACCAAACGACACTCAGTTATGGAAGGGGGAAATGGTGACCAGGTGGGAAGGACTTGAGGAAGTCCTTGAAAGTGAACAGGATTTAGGTAGGCAGAAGGGAGATAAAAGGATTGGGACTGGAAGACATTTGTGTGGGTTAAGTCACGGAGTCTGAAATAAACTTTAGGGCCATTTTTTAGTCACTGGTGAGAGAAGAGTGCCAGGCAGGCTGCACACACACAACGACAATGAAAATCACCTAGGAGCCTTGTTAAAAAATGCATACTACACACTCCCTCCCACCGCCACCCCCACGCATGGTGGTGGTGGTTCCATCGCTAAGTTGTGTCTGGCTCTCGTGACCCCGTGGACTGTAGACTGCTAGGCTCCTCTGCCCATGGAATTCTCTGGGCAAGAATACTGGAGTGGGTTGCCCTTTCCTTCTCCAGGGAATCTTCCTGACCCAGGGATTGAACCCAGCATACATATTCACATACACTGTCTCTTGGGGATGATTTTGACTGCTCAGATCTGGGAAAAGTTTTCTAAAGAGGTTTTCCAGTGATTCTGATGCTTGGTCAGGTTTGGGAGTCACTGGGTTGAATTAACAGCAGCTGACTGAGCTTACAGAGCAGAACTCACGCAGGGCAGCAGGACAGTAAGCCCAAGGGCAAGCTCGGGGGTAGGAGCCTGGATTCAGATAATCCCCTGGCCCTCTCTGACCTTGGGACCATGGACAGTCACACAGTACTTGCTCTGAAGCCTAGGCATCACATAGGAAAGCACATGAAACCTTAGCATAATGCCTGGCTTACAATTTTTATCCTCATTTGTCTCATAATGTAGTAGAAATCAGTGCACCCACTCTGCCTACCTTAAAGGACTTTAGTGAGAACCTATTAATTTTAAGCCACTATTAGAACCTTTAGTGGAAAAACACCTAACTGTACAGTGTTACACAAACATTCGAGATCATCATTGATCATCATCATCATCATTATCATGGGGACCCTGTCTGGGATGCCAGAATGCCACGGTCAGCTCCCATCTATTATATCCATTGGTAACTTTGAGGTGACACTGGGGCATGGCTGGGGAAATGGTTCTGCTTTGTCACTACAACACCCAGAAACAGTCACCCCTTCCTAAGTGCTAGACTGTGATTGGGGTGTGGGTCTTGGAGTCATCAGAATCTCACAAATCTTTTTTTTTTTTTTTTTTAAATATTATTTTATTAGTTGGAGGCCAATCACTTTACAACATTTCAGTGGGTTTTGTCATACATTGACATGAATCAGCCATATAGTTACACGTATTCCCCATCCCGATCCCCCCTCCCACCTCCCTCCCCACCCGACTCCTCAGGGTCCTCCCAGTGCACCAGGCCCGAGCACCTGACTCATGCATCCCACCTGGGCTGGTGGTCCGTTTCACCATAGATAGTATACATGCTGTTCTTTCAAAACATCCCACCCTCACGTTCTCCCCCAGAGTTCAAAAGTCTGTTCTGTACTTCTGTGTCTCTTTTTCTGTTTTGCATATAGGGTTATCGCCACCATCTATCTAAATTCCGTATATATGTGTTAGTATACTGTAATGTTCTTTATCTTTCTGGCTTACTTCACTCTGTATAATGGGCTCCAGTTTCATCCATCTCATTAGAACTGAGAATCTCACAAATCTTATAATGACCTGTAGATCATTTGAAATGTGCCACTCTCATAAATCTATATAACAACAAACAGTAGTTCCTTAACCTCTCCAAGCCTGGGTTTCCTCATGCATAAGGCGGGGACAGTATCAGTACCCAGGGTCATACCCTACAGCTGGCTAAGCTGTGTGTGCCACACACAGAGCATGCAGCCAAAGGGGGCCAGGGAGGTGGACCTCCCAGCCCAGGGAGCACTCACCTAGCCATACGCCCACGGGGCTGCACTTTCTCAGAGAAGGCAGTTTCTAATAGTTTTCTCATTCTCGGCCCGGAGAGGAAGCTTTTTTCTAAATCACAGCAAGCTTCTCTGTGTGCTAACAGGGACCCTGGGAGTACTTGCTCTGAAGCCTGGGCATCAAATGAGAAAACACGTGAAGCCTTAGCACAATGCCTGGCTTACAATAGGGTCCAATTCAGGGTAGCTGAATCTGCCTACTTTTTTCCTATTCAGACTACGCAAACACATTCTTGTTTGAAGTAGCTCAAGAGAAAATGAAAATGCACACACTCTTCTTTTTATTCAATTGAACGAATAGTTTGCATTAAATAATGAAACTAACTTTCAAATAAAGAAACACATCTTTTGTTTTCAGTTTTCTTTTCTTTTATTTTTTACATCATTAAATGGGGACTTCTAGACATAGCAAAGGAGGCTCTAACCTATGCAACACTATGAGACTAGTCTCCATCAACTTTAGTATTCTTCACAGAGATAGATGAGCATCCTGATAAAATGTTCGTAGATATGTGCTGGGAATCCCTGGTGATAAATGATAGGCTTTATTACTACCTCTCCTAATTTCTTTTTCTTAGTAAGTAGTCCTAGGTGAACTCTAAACAGAAATAGCCTTAATGGTTTTAATAGCAGTGGTTTGATGAATAACCTATTATGGATATTGTAAATAAAGTTTTAATTAAGAAACATATTAACTAAGTTGTTTTCAAAAACAAGCCATGGATCTGAAAATTTAGTGTACCATGAGTGGGCAATTTGTCCCAATCTCCTATTTTACCTAAACAATGCAATATTTTTTTAAAAAACTATTAAAATATCTGCTTCAATATACATAGCAACAAAATATAATCATTATAACTCTGCAAACACCAGGGGTAAAATTATTGCCTTATTTCATAATAATGCTGCCAGAATCAATAAACAATAAAAGAAAACAAATAACTTCTCTTTGGGGAGATCACCTTCCCAAGAGCATGAGGCACAAGAACATACGGACTGTAGACTGTATATGCTCCAGGAAAAGCTTGCAGGTTCCTTCCAGATCTACTGTTCTGTGATTTTACAAGTCAGTTTTATCTTAAATAACACCAAATCATCAATGAGAGTGAATTCACCAATCAAGACATGACTATACAAGAGACTGGCTTCTCCTGAATGCAGGATTAACTATATCATTTGCTCTACCCAGTATAAAATAAAAATGTGGGCCCTTCATTCAACAATTATTAATAGTCTCAAGATTGTAACAGTAGAGCCTTAAACCAAGTGGGGCCAGTCTGAGCACTAGACCCTGCCCGTGTGTGGTTCAGGGAGATCCTACCAGTGACTGCAGGCCCTGGACTCCTAGCTTGCTCTCCTCCTCATTCCTTTTCCAATTCTGGCAGATGTAGTTTCAGTAACAGAAAGTAGCAGTCCAATAACAGAAAGTACCAATTAAGTTGCTGCAGTTGATGGAAGTTAGGTAACCAAAGAGGCATGGGAAATGACATCGGCAGGCATCCTGGGGCATACTTCTGGGCTTTGGTCCTTTCCGAGTCTATCGAAATATCCAATGAAATCCAGACAGAAAAGGAACTAAGACTCAGGGCATTAAGCTTCCTTTAGACACACAGGCTAGTTTTATAGACTCATTGATCTTTAAAGTTAAACAGGGCCTTAGAGATTATCTAGTCCAACTTCTCTCATTTTAATTAGGTGTCCATCAAATTCCATTTAGGCCAAGGACATGGGAATGAATTCTTGGTCACACAGCTTTAAAGTTGATGGCATTTTGATGAACAAACTGTAATTGATGATCTTTCAGAAAGATAAAATGTTAGTATAATGAATGATTCATGCTATAACACTAATGGACTTGCACAAGATGCTGCCAACCATGCTGGCAATATATGTACTATTTGATTTTTTAAAATTCCATTTATATCAAACTAATCTCTTAGCTCTTGGAAATTCCTGAACATGGGATCTAGAATGGGTCCATAAGATGTGGAAACAAGGCAGGTGAATCCAGGTATGAAGCGAGTGGGTGGTTTAAGGCTAAAGCAAAAAGCATCTCTTGCTTATCATAAAACATATCTATTCTTCACAGAGGATGCATTTATGCATCTATATCCATCTGTCTATATGTATTTTTAAAAATAAACTCTTATACAATGCTAATTAAGGAGTCAGACATTATGCTAAATGCTTGAAAATATGAACTCATTTAATCCTCAGGATAGCCCTATGAGGTAAGTGTTATGCTTGTCCTCCTTTTTAAAGATTTAGGAACATCAAGATTATTTATCTTGCCCAAGGATCCACTGAGTAAATGGTGGAGACAGGATTTAAACCCACATAGCCTTGCTCCAGTAACTGCTCTTAAACAGTGGTCCCCAGACTTTTTGGCACCAGGGACTAGTTTTCTGGAAGACAATTTTTCCACAGATGGGGTGGGGAGAAGATGGTTCAGACAGTAATGTGAATGATGGGGAGCAGCAAATGAAGTTTTGCTTGCTCTCCAGACCAACGCTCACCTCCTGCTGTGTAACCCAGATGGGGGTACTGGTCTGCAGCCCAGGAGTTGGGGTCCCCTGCTCTTGACCACTAGACCCTGATGTACGCCAGTAATCTTTCATCATGCCCGAACACCACTAACCCCCGCCCTCCATTACATTGTACACAACAAAAGTAAAACAACATGCCTTCAAGATACTACGAAATCTATGTTCCCAGCACTGTAGCCATAGCTATGCCAAACATTTATACCAACATTATGGCTGAACTGATGCTAATTTGACAGATGTTAATTACCATTACACAGCTGTGATTTTATACAAATGATGATATCTCAAATAGCTTCAATCCTTTTTCCACCACTACAGTGTTCTCTAAATGGTTAAGAGTAATTTTTTATTTGTCATTATTGCTTTGATTTAGATTCAAGAACTAGAAATCAAATACTTATCATAAAGCCGCTCTTCTTTCTTTCCAAAAAGAATAAAACAGCCTATAAGACAATGGTTGAAAAATGTAAAAGCTTTTTTTTCCCCCACTTATCTTCATTCTAACAATTGCTCCTCTTTAAGCCTATTGCTTATGAAATCTTTTCTTGGGACTAAAATAAAGATGCAATTTATTTCCAAGACCATGGGGACAAATCCTCTTGGCTAAGATACGTGCAATCCATCATGTTTTTCAAGAGGTTTGCAATGAATGCAACTCAGCATCAGGCAAAAAAGAGAATGTCATTGTGATGTCATTGTGACATTCAAAAAAGAGAATGTCATTGTGATGTCATTGTGACAAACCATACATTTTTATGCAGCAGTAAATAAGTTCAACTTTCACAGTCACACCTTCCAGTTATTAAAATATTTGTACTTCAAGGACCTTATTCTAATGGCAATTATTAAATTTCAGTGGAAAATACTTCTAAAGATCCTTCAAGAAAACTGGACATGTTTTCATTTTATCCAGATGTAGAGAGGATAAGAAGCATAGAAGACTTCCAGTTAAAATCACTGCTGGTAAATGTATCACTTTTCATGAGGTTGTATGACGATCTCTGTGGTTCATTTAATTTCATATATAGGAAGGAGAAAGAAGTATTCAACGACCATGGTATGCCATGATGAAATATAGATTAAAATATGCCCCACTACACAAAATAACAGAACCATAAGGTTCTGAATGTTTTATCTTAGATAAAAATGTTACTAAGGAAATATTCTGCCTGAGAAGATAAGATAGCTTGACACAGCAGGTTTGCAAATACAATATTGTGTAGTCATGGTGCATTCTATACTGTCCTTTAGCACTTTCTGGAAGCCTGTTCTATTTCTGGGTAAACAGATGAGTTAAGTGATTTGGGTGGCATAATAAATAAAATTTGTGTGCTTTGTCAGGATAAAACCACAGTCCTGAATTAATATCCTGCACTACAGTCCCAACATGCTTTGACAAGGATGCGATTTCATGGCTCAATAAATACTTATTGACTAGACACAAACATGACAAAAATGTTTGTCCTTCAACTTGATTGCTTTAGGACTAAACACTCAAGGATTTTGGGGAAAAAAAAAAAAGCTCCAGCCCAGGAACATTGCAACACTCTTCAAACCATGCTTGTTTTCATTTTGCAATATCCCTAAACTTGCAAAATGGGCTTCCCTAGTGGCTCAGATAGTAAAGAATTCGCCTGCAATGCAGGAGACCTGGGTTCAATTCCTGGGTTGGAAAGGCCCCCTGGAGGAGGGCATGGCAACCCTTCTTCAGTATTCTTGCCTGGAAAATCCCCATGGACAAAGGAGACTGGCAGGCTACAGTCCACGGGGTTGCAAAGAGCTGGACAGGACTGAGCAACTAAGCAAACACAATTTGCAAAAGGGTAGAACAGAAATATGCTGTTGGATAAACCCCCAAGTTGTTTTGTTCAACAGAAGATTGAAAAAGAAAAAAAAAAGAATATATATTAATTTCATTAGATGTGCTCCATGTCCAAGTAAGTGATCAGCTTGGTGACTAACAAAAATGGTATCAGATGATCTTCTTAAGGAATTTTGGCCAACTGGTAGGGCTCCTGTCTCCTATTCAGAGCAACCAGCCACAAATAATGAGCATGGTCCTTTCTTTGCTCCAGCTCTATGAAGAAACCGTTACTTCCAAGGGTGAGGCAGCATGATGTAGATTAGGTCATATTTAAGTTATCCTCATCACAAACACAAAAACTTAAAGACGTTACCTATTTTTCTCTGAGAAATTTTCTTTATCATCTTTATTATGGAAAGACCATAATTGGTAAAGGTCAGCAAATGGATGCAATCTTGGAAAATTCAGTATAGTACAGAATCTTTCTTAAGAGCTAAACTTTGATTAGCCTATTCCTAGATATCAAGACACTGGAGAAATCACCTTTCCAATATAAACTTCTTACCCCATCACACATGGGGCCCACAAGTCACAGTAACCATAGAAGTATTCCTTCTAAGACCATTTTTATCTAATCAACTATATTTTAATTTTTATGGGGGCAACCTTAAGAAGTCTTTCTTTTAAATGCTATTTAAAATTTACTTTGCAATATCATTTTTAAATTTAAAATACATATTAATAAAGTGAGATATATTTTTATGATTATTTTTTATTCATCAACAGTCCTGGGATCAAGCAAATCTGTCACTAAAGATTATTTAATATATCACTACTATTATTCAGTCACCAGAAGACTGAGTTTAGAAACAGGGCTGTTTTTCTTATTCTCCAGAAATTTAGCACATACAGTTCATGTACATACAGAATTATGTACATACAGTTCATGTCCAAATATTGTGCTCTAAATAAAGGACACTCTAGGACTTGGTCCTTGGCATCTCCTCTTAACCATATTCTCTTCCTAAGTAACCCCATCCAGTTCAAAGGCTTTACTCTATAACAGTCATATGCCAATAACTCTCAGATTTCTATCTCTGCGTTTGACTTTTCTCCCAAAACTTTCCTTGTACATCTAAATCTTTGACTTTTACTTAGGATATCTAATGGGGGCTCTCAGGTGGCACAGTGGTAAAGAATCTGTCTGTCAATGCAGGAGATGCAAGAGACATGGTTTCAGTCCCTGGGTCGGGATGATTCCCTGGAGAAGGAAATGGCAACCCACTCTGTTATTCTTTCCTGGGAAACCCCATGGACAGAGGAGTCTGGTGGGCTACAGTCCGTGGGGTTTCAAAGAGTTGGACAGAACTGAGTGACTGAGCACACACACACACACACTGGAATCTAATAGGCATCGTTGCCCTAATTTGGCCAAAGGAGAACTTACTCTTCATCTGGTTTATGCAAAAAAAAAAAAAAAAAAAAAGTGTCTCTTGCAGTTGCAAGATATAAATATGCCACTTGTCCCCATCTCAGCCCATGGCTTTACAAACCTAGGGGCTCTTGAACCCTCTCCATCAACCTCCAACTAAAAATGTCAGCATTGTTGTCCTACTTTCAAGACATATTCAAAATCTGTCCCATTCTCTCCATTTCCATGACTATCACCCCCACCCGTGTCACTGTTTCTCTCTTACCGAGACCACTCCAGGAGTAACTTATTCAGGTCCTGTCTCTCCTCTGCTTAAAATTCTTTGCTTATTGCTCAGTCATGTCCGACTCTTTTGACCCCATGGACTGTAGCCTGCCAGGTTCCCCTGTCCATGGAATTCTCCAGACAAGAATACTGGAGTGGGTTGCCATTCCCTTCTCTAGGGGATCTTCCCAACCCGGGGATTTAACCCAGGTCTCCCACATTGCAGGCGGATTCTTTACCCTCTGAGCCATCAGAGAAGCTTGCTTATCACAAGCAGAACCAAATCCAACCTCCTTGCCCTGGCAACAAAGCCCAGCTTGATCTTATAATTTGGCTCTACCATACCTCTGATGTGATCTCCTACCATCTACTTGTACCACCTTTTTTCTTATGCTCCAGGAAAACTGGCCTTTTTCCCCCCGTCCTTGTAAAATAACAAGCTCATTCCAACTTCACTTAAACAAAACTTCTCTTAAGGACTTAGACTATGATCTTGCATCAGTACTAGACACAGGCTTCTGTGAGTTATCATATGGTAGTTAACACAAGTCAGTGATTCTGAACCTGGACTGTGCACTGGAACCATCTGCAGAGCTTTAAAAAATGCTGATCCCTGGACCCTAAGTGAACTGAATCAGTCTCTGTGAGGCGGTGAAACATTCATGTTTCTGAAAGGCTCCAGGTCACCCTGTGGGTAGCTAAGGCTGAGAAGAACCCTGCACAGGTAATGTGCTCTCTTTCTCTGATTTTCATTGTATATTTACCTGACTCAGATTTTTTTTGTTATTGTTAATATAAATCAAATCTAAATGTATTCCCTTTTCAAGAGATGTTTAAAAAGTAAAAACCCAACAGAGTAGGATGGGGTGTTCTTTACAGTAAAGTGAGAATAAAAAGGAAAAACATATAAAACAAATGAAAAGGATCAGCTAGTATCATCCTGATCCTGTACTTCTTGCTATCATGGAACCCATTTAGATTTAATAAGGAACATTTTTATGGCCCGTGTTCTATTCTTGATCCCACTCTGCATTAAAGTCCCAATCTTATGCTTACATCACATCACAGGATGCTGCTGTTAACTTTGAGGATGAGTAAACCTGTTTTAACATGACAAGAACTCACTGAAATTTGGTGGAATTAGCATTTCTAACAAAACAAACTTTTCAGTGCTTTAGGTTAGTTTATTTTGGGCAGCAATATAACGTCCTATGTCTAAGAGAAATGATTTAGAATGAGACAATGAAAGAGATCAAAAGACTTCAACATCAGTTAGTTCACAACCTACCTAAATATTGTTATGTGAGTATAAAGGAATCAAATATATGGATTACATCTCCATCAAAATAGTTAGGTTTCAATAAAGGAGCAGAAAGGTTCAGAAAACTCATTTGGATTTTTTTCAGACCTTGGCTTTTGACACGTAGTTCAAGCTGCTTGCGTGCATACTTAGTCACTTTAGTTGTGTCCGACTCTGTGTGACCCTGTGGACTGTAGGCCACCAGGCTCCTCTGTCTATGGGATTCTCCAGGCAAGAACACTGGAGTGGGTTGCCATGCTCTCTTCCTGGGGATCTTCTTGACCCAGGGATTGAACCTGGGGCCTTCTCTGTCTTTTGCATCACAGGAGGATTCTTTACCGCTGAGCCACCGAGGAAGCTGCTTACAAAGATCAAAAGCTAAAAGGTGTACTTCTGCCTAGAGAATTTAATGATGCTATAAAGGTTAAGAACTGTCATCAGTGGTGGCTGATTAGGGAACTGGAGAGGCCAAAAAACCTGTCACTCATCCACCTTGAAGAAACCTGCATTGAGGCTTTATGACATTTCTTTCTTATGGCCTTTGGCTTCTTGCAGCGATGGTAATGGGCAGAACACACACATAAGGGCCCCAACAAGGCAGATACATGGCTGTTTGTCTCAACTCTCTATGAGCCCTACACTACCCAGCCCAATAGGATGACTGGGGGGCAAGCATTTGGTGCATAGGGTTCTCCTTGTCACTGCAGGGGGAAAGAGTAATTTTTCCAATTAATTTACTTACTCTTTTAAAAACTAATTGCAAATGACAGAGAGACTTGGAGAAAGGAGTTGAGGTCCATGTGTCTCTGTAAGGCCCATGGAGAGGCAGTGTGGTAAAACACAAAGTGGGCACAGGTGACCTTTGACTTCTGACAACTTGAATCAGAACACTTGTTTGAACACTAACTTTGTCATCTCAGGAATAAACAACAATTACCACCATTATTAGAATGATCAATATTGAGATGACAGGTGAGAAAAACTCTCATTGACCCTTATGAGGATTAGAGTCTTAGGTAATTAAGAAGTACATGCTGGCAAAAACACCATAATCTGATGGAAATCTGGCAGCTACTCCAGAACTGGAAAGCCCAAGAAGAGCTCCCAGTATCAGTTCTTCTTTACCAATAACTCCTTTGTATAATTTTGTAATGAAGTGAACATATTTGAACATCATTCAGGGGTAGGAGCTAAGATGGCAGAGGAATAGGACGGGGAGACCACTTTCTCCCCTACAAATTCATCGAAAGAACATTTGAACGCTGAGCAAACTTGCACAGAATATCATTCAAAACCTTATCCTTCTATCAGCTTCATTATTTGTATCATTGTGATGAGCATTAAGAGACTCCTTCCTAAATATGGTCCCACCACACAGAAATCTATAGGCTTCACTATGTTTAAACAGTTCTGCTACTTCTTCTCTTTTGTCACATTGACAAGGCAGACTTTCATGAAAAGAAAAGTGAGTTAGAATGAGGTTCTTGTCTCAGGATGTTAAAAAGCAAAAGAGAGCAACAGACACCTTCAGAATGCTCCAGAAAACAAACAAGTTCGTTATAAAGCACGTTGAATAAATGTTCTATTGACTAAGTGTAATAGGAAGAAAATTTTAGGTGGGACTTCCCTGGTGGCCCAGTTGCTAAGACTCCATGCTCCCAATGCAGGGGGCCAGGGTCTAGATTCCTGGTCAGGAAACTAGATCCCACATACCTGCCACAACTAAGACCCAGCACAGCTAAATAAGCAAATAAATACTGAAAGAAGAAAAAGAAGAACATTTTAGGGAAATTAAAGAAGTACCAGCACAAAACTTTTATATGATAGAAAAAGACAGAAAAAAATAAATAAATAAAGCCAATAGCCCCATAATATCCCTTGAGGGGGCAGATTCTCTCTGGGGTACACTCATATAGTTGGTTATTATGATACTGTGAAGTAAACCATATAAAGAAGGCTTTTACAAATGAAAAACACTTTCACCTAGAATTGATGCCAACATTAATAATGTAAGTATTTCAGTGTCTCATAGCCAAAGTTCCATATTTTAGCTACCTTTGCAAGAAAACCCAAGAAAATCAATTTGCATCTAAAAGCTCCTTCATGGAGTTGGCTTGGTTTTGTGGCAGGCATCCCAGCTCGCTTAGAGAAGCAGAGGTTGAAGTCTCTTCACAGGGGATTGTTTGGTCCCAGTTGAATAACCTGCTGGCATCTGCTGTTAGCAGAGTGGTAAGCAGATTATGGGTAAGCAGATATTAATATTCTGATTAAACATTTTAAAACCTCACACCACTATTTAAAAAAAATAATTACACTACTCTGGAGAACTCTTATACTTAACCATTCTGAAACCACTTTTAGTCTTAATGTCTATATATCATTATCTTAAAAATCTCTATCTATCGCTTACTTTCCAGAATCAAAACTTTTTCTCTCCACTGCCCTAACTAAACTGCAGTGTATAAAATCAGTGTGAATATGACTTTCCTGGAAAATCGCAATGGTTTTCAGACTTTACATTATGCTCTCTTCCTTCCCAGATCTCCTTTTTAAAAAGACAAGGCTGCAGTCATCCTTGGCCTCGGCTTCTATAAAAACCCAGCACAGCCTTGGCAGTCCTCCTGGAAAGACTTCTTGTTTCCTGAGGATCCACTGATTTAACAAACTTAACAAACTTAATAACGTAAGCTATGAAGGAGACATTTGCAGTAAGCATTCTGCAGTTATGGAGCAACAAAAGTTTACTAGACCACAACAATTTTTCTAACACCATCCATCATGTAGATTATACAATTTAGCATGATAACCAGGAAAGTTATCAGTTGTTATTAATTAAGGTCTGCAGTGAACATACAGGTCTTAAAAATCAACAGTAAAGCTACTGGGCTACCACAACTTATTTCTGGGTTCAGACTGCAAAATCTGTTTATTTCTTGGGTGCTTACTAAATGGGGCCGCTGTATTGGAGAGAAACTACGGGATGACCAGTCTATGCTGACACTATTGAATGTTGGAGCCATCTATAATCCCCACTTCTAATTTGAGCCAGTTAGGCTGATAAAGATCCAGCTCAAGGAGACACAGACTTTGGGCATCTACTCGAGAATGAATGCCGTCAGACTGATGCAGAGATGTGGCTGCATGGGAGAAAGGACAGAACATCTTGCAAAGGACTTCTATAACTCTTCAAGAGGAACAAGGGGGAGGAGCCCAGAGGAGGTTAACTCTTTCATCTCACCCTTGGCAGTCCTGCCCTCTGTCCAGGCATCACCTCTTCTCCTGACCTCTCTTTCACCCCTGTGGTCACTGGCCCACTCAGGAGATGCTGCTGGAGAGAGAGGAGGCCAGAAGATCCAGAGACTCCACTAACAGCTCAGGGGGCCCTTCCATCCACCTGCCCTCAATTCCAGAAATGCCTTCCAGCTGCTAACACTTGAGGAAAGCAGTCTTAAATCCTACACTGCCTGGGGAGGGTGCTGTGGAGTAGGGCTTCCTTCCCTTATTGTGGCAAGTATGATGTGGTGACTGACCAGACCTAATGCTCCAGCAAGGACTCTGAGAAGGCTCAGACCACTTCCTACATCCCTGGCAATACGAGGTGGTAGCTTCAAGGAGCATGCCCAGAAGAAAGACCACAGCCAGGAAGCTGGAGAAAGAGCTAAGGAGGGGACTGGCTTCTGACCTCTTGGCTGGGAATAATCACCTCTTCTCTTCTTCTCTTTCATAAGCAATGGATTCCGAAAGGGAGGCCCCTCTTTCGCAGCCCCAAAGTGAGGACAGCCTGATCCACAGCTGGACAGAGGTGGTGGTGGTGGACAGCTATCAGCCAGCACCGACCACTGTCCATCTGTCTTTCCCCGAATCCTCCTCCTCTACGCCGTAAACATCTGTCTCCCAGAGCCTTGGGTATGCTCCCTGGCCTTGTCTGACCCCTCCTCCCACACAGGCAGTGGATGCGTCCCTCGTGGAACAGGCGAAGCTGGAAAAGGGACCACTCTCCCGGAAGGCCACTTGGGCTGGGCACTCATTCATTCACTGGGCCAGGGCGGGTGGATAGCGGCGGAGCCGGGGCCACTTAAGAACGACTCCCCAGGTAACCCCCACGCCGGCTCCACGCCGGGAGCGCAGCGCCCTGCCAGACTGTCAGCGCGCGCGGGGCGGAGCCCACACCCACCACCAGGTCCAGCGCGCGCAAAGACTGAGCGCGGTGAGCGTGGGCGCTCCGACCCGGTCCAGCGAGGGTGGCGCGAGCAGCCTTCTCCACCCAACCCCGGGTTCAGAAAACCTGCGTCGGGAGCCCAGAGCGGCGGCGGGACGGTGGGCCGGGCGGGCGACGCGGCCCGCGCCTCCTCCTGCCCCCGCGCAGCCCCTAGTCTCGGGGGCACCGACCTGCCAGCCGTCTCTCCCGGACGTTTTTCCACAGCCGATCCCAGGCTCTGGCAGTGGAGTCCCGCAACTGCTCACTGATTGACCGCCTGAGCTGCGTTTGGAGAGGTTTCCGCTTGCCGGTCATTTTAGATCCGTCCTCATAACGACCAGCGGGCTTGCCACCGCCACTCCCGCGTGGCCCGCAGCTCAGACTCCTGGCGACTCGGGTCGCCAGACGCGGGACTCACGCTGGGGTCCCGGGACTAGCCGGGGGCGCGACATGGGACCTCCGCCTTCCGGCGCAGCGGCCGGGAAGCGTCTCCACTGCGCGCGCTGCGCAAGGGCACCTCTGCGCTCCGTCCACTCCTTTACTCTGTTCCCACTTTCCCTCTCCTCCCTCCCCTCGGCTCGGCGCTCCTCCGCTCCCGTTCCCTCCCGTCCTTCCCTCCCCCCTCTCTCCGGGACGGTCTGGCGCCCCACTCCTTCCCCCAGCGAGCTTTCTCTTCCTCCCTCCCTCCCCTAAATCTGACAGCCTTGATCGGATGGGCCCCCAGTTACGGAGTTTCCACCCCTCTTTTCAGTCAGAGACCAGGGGCTGAACCATATTCCTCCCAATTCTCGATACTTTCCATTTTTCACTCCCAGAAACCGCCACCATTACAACCATTACAAAAATTTTTACAGTAAGCCACAGCTGGTGCCGAAAAAGCTCATCATGGTTTTCCCGAATTCAAGTCACTTGAAATGGGCTCCTCAGTTTGGCCTTTATGGAGTTAGATACTGGTGCTCTTAAGAGAAGTCTTTCCTGGTTTCATCAATGAAATGATTTTCAGGCTGCAATCTACAATCAAACTAAAATTATTTATTCATTGCATAGTCATTGAGTGTGAAGAAACTAGCCTGTAAATATTAAGGTCAAACCATGAGAAGCCTACATAAAATAAACTTGCATATTCTGGTAAAGCATTAAAATCTGTATACAGTTAGAAAAGTAGGTATCATGAGGAAGTGAAATGTGAAAATAAAAGCATTTTAGCCAATAACATGAAGTAGGCTTATAATTTAAAATTAACCCTGATTCTTGCAGGGACAAGGCAGGAAATATACCGACTCTTTAAGAAATACCTGAGGAGGTGGTGTCCAAATCATTTCCCTGGGCTCTAAAGCCTCCCTCAGAAGGTGAAGATTAGGCCAGCTCCTGCCTCAGGGTGTCCTCCTCTTCTCAAACCTTTGCTTTTAAAGGGCTTTGAGGACCTTTAGAGAATGTAATTAAGACATCTGATGTACTCAACGATGTGAGATGTGATTAATGTCATACATCTCAAGTTTAACTAGAGAAACTAAATTATTTCAAAACAGAATTTCTGAATTATTTAAACAGTAAAATTGCTTGAAAATCAATTTACAAAAAATACAAAATTGCCTTTGTATCGGATGCTAAATAAGAACAAGAATTTAGTCAGCTGTTTTTCTTTTAATTCAGATGCTCCAAGTGAAGTCTTAAAATTAAACTATCCAATCCTATCTCTATTATATAAATTTCTATTGACTTAAGGAGTAGAAATTAACAGCTTCCTAAAGTATTCCATCTGCTATTCTATACTTTTAGTAAATATTCCCTTCACTAGTTTATACTGTCGGTAGAAAATGGGGGGAGAAATAATGTTAAAAACCACCATTTTTATTGTCTTATACTCTCTTATTTCAAATATTCAAAAATGTTCTCAAGTGAAATACTTTGGAATGAGCTAGAAGGTAGTGGTTGAGCTTTTCTGTGCCATCCTAGTAAACCTTTGAAATGATCAGCTATGAAGCAATAAGTCATGGGTCAGAAACAGACTTGAAACTATGGCGGCCAATTGTAGACTAATTCACATTGCTTTCTGAACCCATGCCAAATACCCTTTTGATTACATCCTCTGTTTTGTTTGCATGTAGTAGTAAGGAAATGCTCAGCAAGAAGCAAGATTTGTGTTATCTTAAAGTGACTGCTGTACAGTATAATGACAAAACGTTTCACAATTATGTTCCCAGGGAAGTGGTGTATTTAACTTTTAAAAAGGAATCTCTAATTGAGTCAAACAGAGGCAGTCATTGTTACATTATATGCATTGCAACAGGACAGTGCAAGGAGCATTCCAGCCATTTCACTGATTTAGCTCTAAAGATCCTGGGCCCCTACCTATTGATACTTTCTACTTTAATGCATATTTTATATTCTGATGTCATAGATTAGGGGTTTTCTTTAAGTGACTAATTTGAAGATAAATTCTGGCCTTGCAGATTTGTTTAACTCTGTTGAAGGGGCCAGGAATTCAGGACTGTCGAACAGAAGCCAAATGAAAGACTAGATGGATCTTCCCAGAACAGAACAGGTGCTACACAGCACAACCCAGTTCCCTGACTGCCCAGCTGCTGACCCTGCTGGATGGAAGCTTACCACTGTGCAGATGCAGCAGCCACAAATGCAAGCTTTCTGAACTCACTGGGGCTACTTGGAGACCTTTATACAGGTCCTTAGCATCCACTTCCATTTTCTAGGCGTCCTACTTCAAAGCTGAACCTTAAAGATTACCCTGCTTCCTGGGGTCTTCACCTTCAGGAGATGACAATACCACCTACTTTGCAGAAAAGAAATCAGGCAAATCCTTATCCCTGTTGTTGTTGTTCAGTCACTAAGTTGTGTCCAACTCTTTGTTACCCCTTGGACTGCAGCACACCAGGCTCTCCTGTTCTTCATCATCTTCTGCAGCTTGCTCAAACTCATGTCCATTGAGTTGGTGATGCCATCCAACCATCTCATCTTCTGTTGTCCCCTTTGCCTCCTGCCTTCAACCTTTCCCAGCATCTGGGTCTTTTCCAATGAGTCAGTTCTTCCCATCAGGTGGCCAAAGTATTGGAGCTTCAGCTTCAGCATCAATCCTTCCAATGAATGTTCAGGACTGATCTCCTTTAGGATGGACTGGCTGGATCTCCTTGAAGTCCGAGAGACTCTCAAGAGTCTTCTCCTGCACTACAGTTCGAAAGCATCAATTTTTTGGCACCCTACCTTCTTTATGGTCCAACTCTCACATTCATACATCCACATGGAAAAACCATAGCTTTGACAAATATGGACCTTTGTCAGCAAAGTGATTAAAAAGTCTCTGCTTTTTAATACACTGTCTAGGTGTGTCATAGCTTTCCTTCTAAGGAGCAATCATCTTTTAATTTCAAGGCCGCAGTCACTATCCACAGTGATTCTGGAGCCCAAGAAATTAAATCTCTTATTGCTGCTACTTTTTCCCCTTTTGTTTGCCATGAAGTGATGGGGGCAGATGCATGATCTTAGTTTTTTAAACGCTGAGTTTTAAGCCAGCTTTTTCACTCTCCTCTTTCACCCTCATCAAGAGGCTCTTATGTCATCTGAATATCTGAGCTTATTGATATTTCTCCCGGAAATGTTAATTCCAGTTTGTGATTCATCCAACCTGGCATTTTGCATGATGTACTCTGCATGTAGGTTAAATAAGCAGGGTGACAATATATGGCCTTGTCGTACTCCTTTCCCAATTTTAAATCAGTCCATTTTTCCATGTCCAATTCTAACTGGCTTCTTGACTCATGCACAGATTTCTCAGGAGATAGGTAAGGTGGTCTGGTACTCCCATCCCTTTAAGAATTTTCCACAGTTTGTTTTGATCAAGACAAATACACAAAGATTTTAGTGCAGTCAATGAAGCAGAAGTAGATGTTTTTCTGGAACTCCTTTACTTTCTCCATGATCCAGTGAATTTGGTAATTTGCTCTCTGGTTCCTCTGCATCTTTGAAACCCAACTTGTACATCTGGAAGCCTAGCAATTTGATCTCTGGTTCCTCTGGACATTTTTCTGTTTGTTTGTTTACAGGCAGACCTGTAAACCTGAGAAATGTTAGATCTGTCTGATTCAGCAGTGTGTCCTCAGCATCTAGATCACTCCTTGACAGTTGTGCTCAGTGAAAACTTGCAGAATAAATGAGTGATTTTTCTCTGATGCTATATATTGTTTACTTTGCAACTGGATCATTCCTGAAAATTTACCTCTAAACCTACGCTTCTGACTCTATGTCCTGTGTTAGCAAAGTGATGCTACCACCCATCCAGTCTTGTGTCCAAGAGACAAGAGAGAATATAGAAGACATTCTGAACCTTCCATCTTTCTCTGTCTCTCCATCCCCATAGTTAAGTTCAGGTTTTCTCCCCCTGGCTCCTGAATTTCAGCATAATGAGCCTCACATTAGGAAGCTACTGCTCTCACTCGGGTCTATGTCTTTATACATTTCTTCTGCTTGAACACCTTTCTTCTGATTTTTTTCCTTCACTCAACCTACAGGAGTCAACTCAGATGTCACCTCCTTCTGGAAGCCTTCCATGAATCCTGGTGGGTGAATGTTCCTCCTCGCCTGGGTTCCTACAGCACCTTAGGCCCATCTCTAGAGAAGCCAACATCACAGAGCACTGTAGGGGGGCAGCTGTCCACTTTCCTCACAGCCTCCCCACTAGTCCGGAGGTTCTACAGTGGGACTGATACTTTTATTTCTGAATCTCTTGCACCTTTTCTAGTGAACAGCACATAAAGGCTCATTTACTGACTAAATGAATTTAACATTATAGTTCTGGATGGCTGGTTATTACTAGTGTCTGTTCCTTAGTATAAATAAGAATCTTAATTATGATTATGGCATCATTATCACTCTATTTACATAAAGTTTATTAATTTTAAGCAATACGTGTTGAAATTAGTCCTGAATATTCATTGGAAGGACTGATGCTGAAGCTGAATTCCTGAAAAAGAAAATCAGCCCTGAATATTCATTGGAAGGACTGATGCTAAAGCTGAAACTCCAATACTTTGGCCACCTGATGGGAAGAACTGATTCATTGGAAAAGACCCTGATGCTGGGAAAGATTGAAGGCAGGAGGCGAAGGGGACGACAGAGGATAAGATGGTTGGATGGCATCACCAACTCGATGGACATGAGTCTGAGCAAGCTCCAGGAGTTAGTGATGGACAGGAAAGCCTGGTGTGCTGCAGTCCATGGGGTCGTAAAGAGTTCACGACTGAGCGACTGAACTGAACTGAATATATATTGATGGTTATAGATTTTTAAACATAGAAAAGTATAAACAGAAGCATTAAAAATATCTGTAATATTACCAGAAAGCTATAAATTTTCCTTTTCAGTTTTCTCTTTAGAACACATATAAAATTAGAATAACTTTCATACCAAATTTTGAAAATTTTCTCATTTAGCATTATATTGGGGGCATTTCCCCAATTTATTGTTGTCTTTTGAAATACAGACTTAAATGAATATATAGAATTTTGTTGGATAGACATAGCATAATTTATTTTAAAAATTTCATAATTTTGGACACTTTATTTCAAATTTCTGAAATTACAAACAATACTGTCAACAACTTTGGCAAATGGGGAAAAAATTTTTTTTCTTTCTCCTCTTAATGCTGTATGATCAAGACCTGTCACCATTGTCACCCCCAACCACAAGTAATAAGCAGGTCCTGCCACCTATCCTCCTATACATGTGAAGCCAGTATCTCTGGCTTATCTTTTCCACTTCTCCTCCCATGTTCAACTCATCTGTGCCATCACCCCTTATGCCTAAGAATGGAGATGTGCAGTCTACTGTTTACTTCAGTACTTGTTGTCAGAAGCTTTGTTTTAGAAAAAAAAAAAAAAAAAAGTCTGATTTCTAACTGTCCCAAGCCAGCAATCCTTTGCCAGGAGCCTATGGTCACAATCCATTATCTCGTTTCTCAGCTTCTCTGTAACTGGTTGCCATGACCCACTGCTGTGCCCCTCACCATCCCCGCCACCCGCATAACAGAAGGGTGAAGAGCTCATGGGCCTCTCCCCCTGCACATTCCCTCCCCAGGAGAGATGAGATATAGCAACTGTTCCTTCCATGCTCCCTTCAGGCTACATTTCAGAGTCTTGTTGATAGAGAGTTTGAAATGAAATCTCCTATTATTTATTTATTCATAAGAAAAAACAAAAACAAAAAACAAACTGTTGCCAAAAGATCTAGAGAAGCTGGCGTTCATTTTGGGTCCTGAGCTCACAGTCACCAATCTGTGCTTGTCCCATTAATTAAGTAAAACTTCACTGAACTTTTGTGGAAGCAATATTTAGTGTTAGCTGTAAGCTCCGACCAATATCTTTGGCTGTGTTTAATGTCTTCCTGATGTAGACTAGTAAATGCCTGAAATTTTCACCGTGTTTCTAGCTGAGTCTTGTTCTTCTTGTCCACTGTGACTGTCTCACCATGTCATCACTCTCCTCAAGGCCCAGGCACACTTAAAATTTTTTTTCTTTTGCTTTATTGTGATAAAATATACCTAATATATAATATATATCATTTAACTCTTCATAAGTATACAATTGAGTGGTATTAAATGCATTTACAGTGTTGTATAAGCATCACTACTGTCTACCTAATATTTTTTTTCATCTCCAATAAAAACCCTGTACTCTTCTTTGTCCTCTCTGTCCCCACCCCCTGGTAACCTGTCTTCTCCTTTCTGTCTCTATGAATTTGCCTCTTCTAGGTACCTCACATAAGCCATGAACACTTTCTTCCTTCCCACCTTCATGCAAGCACTCTTCTGATGCTTCACAGAGAAAAGAGACACTGGCAGCTCCTTGAATGCACACTCTCTCTGACCTCAGGGCCTCTGCACTACTTCCTCTGTCTGAACACACTGAGCTCCACAGAGTTACAATTTCATGCCCTCGTTAGACTGTGAGCCCCTTGAAAGTAGGAGGTAAGCTTTTAATATCTGTATCCTCAGTGGAATACAGTGCCCAATACATGGTAAGTGCTCAATATATATTTATTGAATGAATACAAATTGGAAATTGAGGTCATAAAGTGGCCAGGGAAACTAGGTGTGCCCATGTGTTATCCATTGAAATGTTGAAATATTTAGCATTAATCCATTAAAAAAGATGGAAATTGATAAATATGCACACACAGGTACCAAGTCACAACTGATAAAAGAACCAAGAATGACAGGACATTTAATAATACTATGAAGTGAAGTAAAGTGAAGTGAATTTGCTCAGTCGTGTCTGACTCTTTGCGAACCCATGTACCTACCAGGATCCTCAGTCCATGGGATTTTCCAGGCAAGAATACTGGAGTGGGTTGCCATTTCCTTCTCCAGGGGATCTTCCCGACCCAGGGATCGAACCCAGGTCTCCCACGTTGTAGGCAGACGCTTTACCATCTGAGCTACCAGGGAATCCCTGTAATACTATAGATAGATGTTATTAACCATTTAGGACATTTAATCAAGCTGATTAATTACTTAGGATTTTTTTCCTCCCAAATTTGAATTTTGTACTTGAGGAGACTAATTTTGTCATAATTTAATGTCCTCTTTCCACCCAAACTAGGGTTGGAATCTGAAGTTTTCTGAGTTAAAATTTAATTACAGTCATCAGTGTCATAAATATACAATAGAAATGAATTGGATTATCCTTAATAGGTAGGAGTGTTCTGTGAAGTTAACATGCAAGGTAAACATGTGACTCTCTGAATAGGATTACAGTATTGAAAAATAAAAAAAAGAAAAACCATATCCTATCTAGGAAAAAAGACATCTTGATTGATAAAGCATACACGGTTTTAAAGGAGAATAGGATAGTGGTTAAGAAAAAGAAAGAAGCTATTGAGTATGGATAAGATCAGAAGGACAGAAGTTAAATGAAACCAGAGGAACAAAAAGGGACTCCAGTAAAACACGTCAAAGTATTGGGCAGAAAGAGAAGCTGCTAGAATTAAAATTGGAAAGAAGCAACTCTCTAGAGATAAAAACCCTAGAATAAGAACCAGTTGGGTACCTTCCACGTAAGTGTGAAGTGATCACAAAACAAACTGATTTAGGATTTAGTATTTCCTAAGATTACATCATAGTTATCTTAAAAAAAGACAGACTAAAGGATAGAACCCTGCCACAGACACTGGAGAGATTTAATAAATACTTCTAAGTATTTGTTTGTTAGGACATTTATGATAAATAAATATGTTTATTTTCAGATTTACAGGATTTATAGGATACAATGAATATGTTTGTTTTCAGATTTACAGGATTTATAGGATACAATGAATTCTTAGAGCACAGTTATCTCCAAAACTTTACTTCATTCTTCCAAAACAAGATTTCTTAGAAATAACTATTTTAATGTGATCTAACCTTAGTTCTGTTATTATTTCTGTAAGGTCATAAAAACCTAACAAGGCACCTGCTTTGATTAGCCTCAAACAGGAAAGGAACTGAGTTCCCTGGAGAGTGAAGAGGGGGATTGATAGGAATAGCAGAGGGCCTGGGTGTTGTTGCAAACAAAAATCCACAGCCTCAAAGGATTCTAATAGAGACATCTAGAGGTTAATGGGATTTGAGAAACAGAGGTGCTGGCAAGGATTGTTCAGAGGCTTCAAATTGGGCAAGGGACACTGAACGATATAAACCCACACTCTTGATGCCCAGCATAACTCCACTGTTACACTGTGAAACTGTGCATTAGAATGGTTCCACATGCTGGACGACAGCACTTGGGGCTGGAGATGGGAGTCCTACCAAGGAAGTTAAGGTAGGGTGGCAAGGTTGGAGACTCCATCCAACTTGACCCTTACGTGGTGCAGCCAAAAGTAAACCCAGGAGTTTCTAGCAGATGAAATGTCACATATTTCATCAAGGGGTTTTGTAGATAAATTATGGGAGAGCTGAATACAAAATGCGATCCCTCGACTTTCAATATCTTCAAGAATAAATTGTGTTCTCTGGAACCCTTGCTTATGAACTATAATTCACTGAAGGTCAGATGTCTTACCAGGAAAGCATTTGCTCTGTTTTCTCTCTACTGATTATATTTTTCTTGGTATAACTAGTAAATATAATAATTTTCACTTGAGACATTAATTATCTCTGTTCACAAATCTTGTTACTTTCCTAATTTCTCTTTAATGGCTTTATGTTATTTTAGCCATTTTCATGTTCTTAAATAACATCTTTATTAAGATATTAATGGTGTACCATACAATTCACCTATCGATTATTTTATCTTAAGCAAACGTTTTCTTAATACTATTAGCTGGAGATATGCATCATAAGGTTCTATGGCTTTTATCCCTGTGTATAGCATCACAGACACAAAATAGTGTAAATTCATTCAGTAAGCAAGTGTATATATACTTTATATGCATACGTGCATCATGTGTGTGTGCTCAGTTGTGTCAGATTCTTTGTGACACCATGACCTGTGACCCAAGAGGCTCCTCTGTCCATGGGATTTTCCTGGCAAGAATAGTGGAGTGGGTTGCCATTTCCTCCTCCAGGGGGATCTTCCTGACCCAGGGATTGAATCTGCATCTCTTGAGTCTCCCTTGGCTATGATTATTAAAAATACTTGTAAATAGTATTTCCTAAGATTACATCATAGTTATCTTAAAAAAAGACAGACTAAAGGATAGAACCCTGCCACAGACACTGGAGAGATTTAATAAATACTTCTAAGACTGATAAATATGTTTGTTTTCAGATTTACAGGATTTATAGGATACAATGAATTCTTAGAGCACAGTTATCTCCAAAACTTTACTTCATTCTTCCAAAACAAGATTTCTTAGAAATAACTATTTTAATGTGATCTAACCTTAGTTCTGTTATTATTTCTGTAAGGTCATAAAAACCTAACAAGGCACCTGCTTTTGATTTTAAGTTTCTATTTTCTCCTTTAAATTTCCTAAGCACCTGCCTAAACCATCTAACCAAGCTTCCCTTCCTTCACCACCATTCATTCTTGCCATATGACGCTGTTAGGTTTTCCCTTAGTTAGCTTAGCTTTTCAAACACCTGCAGTTCAACAACAAGGATAGTATTGTCTGGCTTTTTCACTTAGCAATGAGTTGATTTACCTGTCAAGATAAACTTCACTGTACATATTACTGGCTCTCTGGATTAATGCCTTATAAAACAGCACATTTGCACTGTTCTATGCCCTTCATAGCATTAAACACTGATTTCATTTGATAGACCGAATACGATATCAACGTTTAGTGAAAGGAGCTTATTGCTGGGGGTTCAGAGAAGAACTGTTATGAAAGCGAACCTTTTGTATTCAAGGTAAATGTTTATTTGTTATAAAGGACCTTCAGCAGTTAGGACAGGAATTATCCATGTCCTATAAAAGAATATTGTACAGGTATCTAGTAGTCCAAGTTTGCTTTAAAAATACATTAAAATAAATATATAGCTAAATGATTAATGACAACATTAGCAGCATGAACACTCATCACCCTCTGCCACTATGCAGATAAATATATCAAGAGAAAGGGAAATGTAGAATTTTCATCACATCAGAGATGCACTATATCATTGTCCAAATGACTTAATTTTTTACAAAATGAATGTTAGACATAAAAAATAATGTTTCCAGATCCTCTTTTAATTTATTTCTAATAAAGCAGATATATGGGTAATAATACCAAGCTGAGTTTTGAAACCTGAAGACAGTTCTCTGCCTTAAACAGTTAATCAATGCCACATACAAACTGGCTTCAATTAAATTCAGTCTAAGATAGATGTGATCTGGTTAACAAATAAACAAACAAACAAAAAAGTTACAATTATTTCTCCCCAGTGGTGAATAACTTAAAAAATAAAAAGGACAAAAAATGTTTTAAACTAGTAAAAGCAATAATAAATCTTGCTTCCAATATTAAAAACTATTCTTTATGTATTAATATCCATTTGCTTAAATCTTGAGTGTTGTATTCTTAAATTTACTAATTTACTTTAACCTGTCCTATTTCTGCTTTCTTCTTGGTGGGAAGAATATACCATGATGAAATGGCAGCTAGCCACATATCTAATATGCTTTTACCTTATTGTGCAATGGAAGCCAATTCACAATGATTTGGTGAAAGACTCAATTGGAACTCACAGGATTTTTTTCCCTGACAATATTAAACATTTTAGTGGGATGTGATAAGTATTTCAAATTGAACTTTATTTAAGAAGGTTTGTTGTGCTATGTGAATTTCAGAATTTAGTAATCTCTCACACTGTGGGTAGTTCCTAATGAATGCATATCAACAAAGATCTGTTATTTTCAGATATATAATCATTTGGGAAAAGTGCCCAAAGGGCCCAGTAGCTGTAAGAACTCTCCTCCCCCTTCTGATAACAGGGCTTGTGATTTCCTTCCCCTTCCTCCTTCCATCGCTGCTGTTTGGTATTGCTTGTGTCTCCAGTCTCCCTGGACTTCAAACACTTCTTATCTTAGGGGAGTAAACCCTATGAGTAATCCCTTTCCCCACTTCCTCAACGCACCCCTCTGCCAGCTCTTCTCCCCAATGTGTCCTGTCCAGTCTCCATTTCACATCCTGGCCTAGCTCTTATAATACAGAAAGACTCCTTCAATTAAGTGGTATTTGTAAAAAATGTAGACAAATCTAATGGCCTCTTTGTATTCAAATATTATAATTAGTCACTCAACAAATCATTCAGTCACTCAACAGGTACTCATTGAGTACATCCTGAATAACAGACCTCAGGCGGGGTCCATGGTGCAACAGTCTGTCCCTATTATGGACTTTGAAAATGAGGAGAAATAATGAGAGTTTAGGAGGGGACACTTTATTCCTGTTTCCTGCTTACTATTAATTAGCAGGAAAACAATAACAAAAATCTTTGTAAGCTTCAAGTTTAGTTAACATTTTATTGTGTGTGCTTAGTTACTCAGTTGTATCCTACTCTTTGAGACCCCATGGACTGTAGCCTGCCAGGTTCCTCTGTCCATGGGAATTCCCCAGGCAAAAATATTGGAGTGGGTTGCCATGCCTTCCTCCAGAGGATCTTCCCACCCCAGGGATCGAACCCAGGCCTCCCACATTGCAGGCAGATTCTTTACCGTCCAAGTCACTAGAGGGCTAAACATTTTATTGGCCCTCTAATATGTTCTGAGCTATGTGCGTGGCTCTGGAAAAAGCAATATTAAGTGCAAAAGACCCTGTGCTATGGAGGGTCTTAAATAAGAGAGTGGATTAGGAGAGCTCTGAGAATGAGACTGAGTTTATGCCTTGGACAGAAATGAGGTGGTGGCTGTGGACCTGAAGGCAGTCGACCAAGGCCAGAGTCAGAAAAGGCATCGTGAGGAGTGAGCTCAACATTCAGAGTGTCTTTGAGGGGCTTCAGGAGGCAGGATTTTCTAGGTTCCAACTAGGGGGCGTCCTGGGAGGCCCCCCCCAGTATTCATTGCTAGAGATCCCATCACAGTCTGCTCCTTCCCATCACCACAAACATCCCCTATTGGAATCTCTAACCAAGGCCTTGGGACCACCAGGGGCAGGCTTGGGAAGTGAGTGAGGCTGCCAGATTTAGAAAATAAAAGTTCAAGGTATCCAGTTAAGTTTGAATTTCAGATAAACAGCAAGTAATTTTTTAGTAGAAGTATATCCCATGCATTATCTGTATTTGTATTGTTCTGTATTTTATCTGGCAACACTAGAAATGAGCTAATTTTCTTGTCTCTGTTTAGCCGCATCAGGGTGACCCAGACACAATTTCAGAAGTACTTTCTCCCACTTGTGATTCTCAGCTTCTCAAAGCATTGAGGCATTTAGCAGGTGTCTTTGTGGTTGTCTTTCTGTGCTGAAACAGATGAAATCCTACATATATATAATGCCCATTCCAAAAAGCCTTGTATGTTAATAAAAAATCTTTTCTAATGGATATTTGTTTATCTATCCTAAGCAAAGTTAATGATCCGGAAACAAGTCTAGTGGTTCAAGGCAAAAAAGTAAAAAATCAACTTGAGACCATCTTTACTGAGTACATATTTGTCTTCTGATCAACTACCACTTGTTTTAAGCTTGTAAACAAAGAAGTATCTAAAAGTTTACTTTCTCTTTGTTTAAAGAACTGTGTCTATGTTCATTGATATAGACATACATAATATTTTAGATGAAGTTTATTTTGAAGGCAGTTGGAAGAAAAATCTCTCTTGTTTTGGGAGCCATTTATCATTAATGGAGTAAAGAATCACTAGGCTTGGTAAATATTAGCCAATATATTTGATAATATAAAACAATATTTTATAATAATATAATAATAAAGTATAATATAAATAGTATATAAATAATATATAAAATATAAACACATGTGCTCAGTTGCTCAGTCATGTCCAACTCTTTGTGACCCCATGGACTGTAGACTGCCAGGCTTCTTGGCCCATGGTATTTTCCAGGCAGGAATACTGAAGTGGCATGCCATTTCCTATTCCAGGAGATCTTACCACCCAGGGATCAAACTAGTAAACATTCAGTAATTCAAGATATATCAGTGGATTCATAATCTTTCAATTTTTCCTGAAGCTTGTGATTTTTATATTCTAAAGATAAATGATCACGACCTCAGCTTACTAGAAATGGATATAAGTTACAGGATAAAGTGCATAATCATATTGTTCGTGGCCTTTATTTAAGGTAACAGCCTTTGTCTTTTTCAATCTAGTTCAGCCACTTTTAGAACCAGTTACAGCTTCTCTTTGTCTCTGCTTTCTCATCTGTAAAATGGGGATAATAATTTCTCTACCTCACAGAACTGTAGTATTGATTAAATAAAGTCATATTTATAAAGCATTTAGAACAGGGCCTGGGCCCATGTAATTGTCAATTACAATGGGTGCTTTCAAATTAATTGATTACAGATAATTATACTTACCACTCTGAACCTCCTAGAAGAGGAAATACATTTTAGTATTTTGTGAGCTACTTTTGCTGAGTTTGCTAGTTCTCATTCTTAGCTGGGTTTGTGGAATAGGGAACAACGGTTTGCATAACACAGTTTCAGAAGGACAGTAAGAAATTAATATAGAACCAAAATCTGCTAATACCACTTAAGTTGAATTTCATTTTCACCATAGCTTTCTCATTCTTAGCTGGATTTGGGCAGTAGGAAACAACGTTTTTCACACTATAATTAGTTTCAGCAATAAGAAATTAATATACAGTGAATATCTGATAGGACCGTTTTTAATATCCTAGGATTTATCTTAGTGTTTAGTTATAATTCAATAGATTTCTTAGAGTTTTGTGTAGCATTCACATGAAGAATGCAATTATTAGATAGCATTAAGAAATTACTAAGAATATTAAGGAATAATTAATTTCCTTTAAAAATCTCTCAAAAGGTTTAGGACCAATTTGCACCACCTCTAAATGAATGGGTGGAAGTTGTGCTAACAGATTTCATATAGTCGCTCTTTGTCAACAGAAAGAATTTCATTATCTGTCAGTTCTCTCCTTTAACATCAATGCTTCCATCATCTGAGCAAAGAGAAATTTTGTTTATCTGTCTTCACCTTCACTGGCATCACATACTGTGGAAAGGTCAGTTCTGTTTTTTTTTTTTTCTTTCTCTATAAACTTTGCTTAAACATCTGTGAAACACTACATCCTCTCTGAAGAAATATTAAGAAAGTGTTCCCTCCTTGAGTCTGTGTATGTAGACAGTGACCATTATGTATTTCAGACTGATGTCATGGAGAATGTCACATTAGGTAGCATTTTGTAACCTTGTCAAATATATTTGCTATTTTTAGTATTCTTCTTTCAATAGTAAAGTTAGGATAAGGAAAATTTCAATATTTAATAAAGGAACAACGTGTAGACTCCAACACTATGCATGGTTTGCTCCAATTAAAAGGCAAGAATTGAGGAATAGAGTGGTCATTAAAAGGATCAACTGAAGGAAGGCCACATGCAATAATAATAAGGATGAACTGAAATGCTGCCCGGCCTGAGTCTCATCCTGGCACTGCCTGCCGTAAAGAGCTATGCCATGTTAGGTCGGTCCCTTAACCTCACCAGTTCTCATTTGCTTCCTCATTTGTGAAGTGAGAGAAACAGAACAGATATCCTCTGAAATCTCTCTTCTAAAATCATGCAATTTCAGGTAAATGTTTGATAACCAACATATGAACTCCTCCATTGCAATGAAAGGGTTTTATATAATACCATATTGCTTTTATTCCAGAAGTGAAACTAAGAAAAGTACTCACAAAGTTCACTTCTGTTTCAATTCCAGCTAAGGCTCAGATAAATGGACTTAAAACAATAGATCTTGTAGGAACACCTGCCACATTTGAGGCTTAAGACAAACCAATCAGAAGAAGGAAAGTCCACAGATTTCCTGATCTAACCCTCTATTCCTTTTAATGTAAACAGTCAGATAAATCACTTAAAAACATGGGTTAGTGAACAAATCAACAGTAGTGCGTGTGGGGTGGGGTTAAGCACTAAATGTAAACAGTCAGAGGAAATTATGTAACCTTTATATATCTGAAAGGGCACAAAAAGTTCTTCCCAAATTGGATCGTTTATCACAGGGGTTTAGCAAATAGAGTAAATAGAGGGTTATAATGAAAGGCTAAGTATGACCCTCTTTAACTACCCACACATACTCTTTCAAGACACCTACTTATGTGCATGAATGGACCATTATTAGTTCTTACTTACGTTAATCTAGTTGTCATTGAACTATAGTTACTCTGTCCTTATGTTTTGCACCAGGAATACTAAGTGCTTGACTCATGCCTTTGAAGCTGTTTCATAATTGAGAATAAAAATGACCCCAGGAAGGCAATCTCTTATGCCTTCTTAAATGACCTTCTCTTGTCTGACCTTTTATTGTACAATATCAAGTAACCCTTTGTTGGGATACCCCGCTAGTTACTCAATGGGGTTTTATGTAATCCTCTCAAACTTGAACCAACCAGAACAATCAGAATTTCCATTAAGCTACAGAGGGCACTAGATACCAGCAGGACACAACCAAAATGACTCTATCGCCTGAAGACAATTGTGGTAGAAAGTTCTTGAACTGAAAATGAATCACAGAGCAGAAAGACCAGAATGCGAGTGAGTAAAAGAACTGGAATTGTTAATGGAACTATTGTTAGTAAAAAAAAAAAAAAAAATAGTAAATGCAGTTAAGAAATAATAAAGAACCTATCACTCCTTTTTTCTTTGCCGTGCTACAAATAGTCATCAGCTTGTCATATCAATGATGCATCTGATCACAGTAGGACCAGCAGGAGTCAGGCTTCAGGGTACATTTGAGTTTCATAAACATCCTTTACTTCCCTGAAAATTCATTCTTTCAGAGTAACATTCTAATTCCCAAATGTCTTTGATTATGGGACAGCTCCTACCCAAAGACAGGAGTTGAAACTTTTATATGACTGTCTCACAACTAATTTCTCATCTGTTTCCTGTCATACAACAGCAATTAATTTTCAAAGCCTCCCTAAGGAAGTGTCAAAATTCTAAATTTAAGGACAATGATGGGAAACTTTCGGAACATGAAGCTTTCTTTATATACTCTAGTAGAGTTCAAACCTGAAAATGTTCACAATTTGAAGTTCATCAATCTCATTGGATTCATCCCAGATGATTTTAAAGCAAAGTCAATTTATATTTAGTTTCATTTTATCATAAACTTAAGGGCAGTTATACATCATTAATTAAGCATCATTTATGAGTTAAGTTTTAAAATATGAATATTTATCAAACACCCTTTGAAGATACTGTAGAAGGAATGTAAAAATAGTTCATGCTATCAACAGAGTGAAAAGACAATCTATGGAATAGGAAAAATATTTGCAAATTGTGTATCTGATAAGAAGTTAATATCCAGACTATATAAAGAACTCTTACAACTCAACAACAAAAACAAAAACCAAACTTGGTTTGAAAACGAGTGTGTGCATGCTAAGTAACTTCAGTCGTGTCTGACTCCTTACAACCCTATGAATGGTAGCTTACCAGGCTACTCTGTCCATGGGATTCTCCAGGGAAGAATACTGGAGTGGGTTGCCACGCCCTTCTCCAAGGAATCTTCTGATGCAAGGATCAGACCCACGTCTCTCATGTCTCCTGCGTTATCAGGAAGGTTCTTTACCAATTGCACCACCTGGGAAGCCCCCCAAACTGTGCAAAGGACTTAAATAGACATCCCTTTAAAAATATACACCCGTGGTGAATAAGCATATGAAAAGATGTTCAACAGTCATTAGGGAAATACATATTGAAACCACAATTTCATACCATCCCATTAGAATGGCTATTATTAGAAACAAAACCCAGGGGCTTCCCTGGTGATCCAATTGTTAAGAATCTGTCTGCCAGTGCAGAAGACACAGGTTCAATCCCTGGTCCAGGAAGATCCCACATACCACAGAGCAACTAAGCCTCTGCATCACTAGTCCATGCACCTCTACTACTGAAGCTAGTATGCCTAGCGCCCATGATCCTCAATAAGAGGAGCCCCTGCCTGTGGCAACTATTGAAAGCCTGAGTGCAGCAACGAAGACCCAGCACAGCCAAAATTAAGTAAAATAAATAAATCTCAAAAAAAAAAAAAAGCAGCAAAACCCTGGAAATAACTAGTGCTGGCAAGGATATGGAGAACCTGGAATCCTTGTGCAGTGCTGGTAGGGAAATAAAATGGTATGGCTGCTACAGAAAACAGTATAAAACTTTCTCAAAAAAATTAAAATTAAGAAATGAATTACCATAGCAATTTTACTTCCGGGTATATGCTCCAAGGAATTAAAAGCAGGAACTTGAACTGACATTTGTACACCCATGCTCATGGCCGCATTATGCACAATAACTAAAAAGTGGAAGCAACTCAAGTGTCTATCATTCAATGAACAGGTAAACAAGATGTGGTCTGCACATACAATGGGATATTATCCAGTCTTAAAATAAAGGGAATTCTGGCACATGCTACAGTGCAAACAAACCTTACAGAAATTGTGCTGAATGAAATAAGCCAGAAACAAATGGACACATACTGTATGATTCCACTTATATGAGGTATTCAAAGTTGTCGGATTCAGAGACAGAAAGTAGAGTGGTGGTTGCCAGAGTTTTAGGGGAGAAGGGAATGAGAGATTAAAGTTTTATGGGTATGAGTTTCAGTTTGGGACTATAAAAAAAAGTCCTGGAGACAGACAGTAGTGGTGGTTGCATAGCAATGTGAATGCACTTAAGTTCCACAGAACTATGCACCAAAAAATGGCTAAAATTTTATGTCACCATTTTTCAAATTGAAGTATATTCAATTTATAAAGTTGTATTAGTTTCAAGGGTACATAAAAGTGATTCAGTTATACATTTATATTAATATTTTGAATTATTTTCCATTATACGTTATAACAAGATATTGAATATAATCCCCTGTGCTATACTGTAGGTCCTTGTGTGAATATTTTACCACAATAAAAAAAGAAATGGTCTGTACCTATATTGAGCTTACAATATAAGTGAGAAATGAGTGTGCATATGAAATTAATATCTGAATACCTTTAATATAATGTAAATGAAATAATAAGACAGTAGAAATTAAATACTATGGTGTTCAGAGAATACAAAGACAGAAGTTGTTTCAGGAAGGTTTTATGGAGTATATTGTGGTTGAGGTCAACCTTTGGAAGATTAATACAATTTCATTGAGTGGAGAAGGTGGGATCAGGTAGTCTACAAAAAGAGACCAGTATAAACTAGGTATGGAAGCCAAAATCCTGGGGTGTGGTTTTAAAACTGTGATTCTTCCCAGTTAGATTAAAGGGCAGAGTAGTGCTTTTCAAACTTTAATGTGTACACAGATCACTTGGGAATCTTGCTAAAATGTAGATTCTGATTTTATAAATCTAAAGGTGGGGGTCCAAAATTCTTCATTTCTAATAAGCTCCCAGGTGATGCCAATGCTGCTTTGGATAGCTCAGATCTTGAGTATATATGCCTAAAATGTAGATCAGTCCAAAGTTGAAGACTTTGAAAATTAAAAGTCTGTGTCTGTACTTACTTCAGAGTTATTGGAAAACCAGTGAAACTCTTTTGGGTAGGGAAGTCCTATTATTGGAGCTGTTTCTTAGGAAGATTAATCTGTCAGCAATGTGTAGTGGGGGTAGAATGAGTAAAGACAGACACTGGGGAGACAGGTTAGGAGTCCATGAGAACTATTAGTATTAATAGGCTACTAAGAGGGCTTCCCAGATGGTGCAGAGGTAAAGAATCCGCCTGCCAATGCAAGAGACTCAAGGGACATGGGTTCGATCCCTGCGTTGGGAAGATCCCCTGGAGTAGGAAATGTCAACCCATTCCCATATGCTGCCTGGAAAATTCCATGGGCAGAGAAGCCTGGCAGGCTACAGTCCCGGGGGGTTGCAAAGAGTCCGACATGACTGAGCACAGCACAGTAAGAGGCTGTTAGTAGTAACCAGGCTAGATGTGGCTAAGCCTGAAACAGGCAAGTGGGAGTGAAAGTGCCAAGGGTGAGACATGGGGAGGGGATAGTGCAAAGGCAGATGTGTGACCTGGTGGCTGACATGCAAAGGAATATATGGGAAGGAAAAGTTTTAAAATGCCAGTGGCTACAGTAAACATACAATTAGGTTTCCCCAAGACATTCCAACTTTATGCCTGTCATCCAAGAATAATTATTAATAGTGGCCACTTCCACCCTAAAAATGTCCTGAAAGTGAAAGTTGCTCAGCTGTGTCTGACTTTTTGTGACCCATGGACTATACAGTCCATGGGATTCTCCAGGCCAGAATACTGGAATGGGTAGCCTTTCCCTTCTCCAGGGGATCTTCCCAACCCAGGGATTCAACACAGGTCTCCTGCATTGCAGATGGATTCTTTACCAGCTGAGCCACTAGGGAAGCCCCTCAAATGCCCTAGATTGGGTAATAAATAATATAACCACCATAGCATTATGTGCAGGTGACTAACAGGATGTAAAGGAGAGTTAGGCTGGTTTGTAGTGGGTAGAAATTGGGTGATAGTCATTCACTTATTCAGTGTTTACCCAATGTTAACTATGTGCCAGGCATTGATCGAAGTGTTGAGGATACTTGAGTTTAAGTAAAAATGATAACACCCACAAGGTCTATCCTCATGGAGTTTATGACCTCGTGGAGACCAATACAACCCAGAGGTGGGGGAGGGAAAGAAAGCAAGTTAAAGGTGCCCCCGAGACTTACACCAGGGCTAGCATAAAGCATCAAGAAAGAAGGGTTAGAATTTGAAAGGGGGGTAGATGCAGGTTTAGATATAGATATGGAAATTTATGGAGGGATGAAGCTTTGAGAGTAAGTGAGATGCCTCCCTGAAAATAGACTTAGAAAGAAGAGACTGTGGATAATGCCTACACTGAGAGGATGGACAGAAGAGTCCACGAGCCCATGGAGAAGCATTCAGAGAGGTGAAAGAAGTTCCAGGTATAACAGAAGCTAGGGAAGTAGGGAGGTCAAGGGCCCTCTGGGTAACAATATCAAAAGTTACTGAGAGGTCAAGGAGACAAGGTCTGAGAAAGGTGGGGAAGGGGCAGGGTCTGCTTTGGGAAAGAAAGCACTATGCCCTGGGAGGCAGTCAGTGAGATGCTACATGATATTCTGCATATGAGAAAGAACAGTATTGAGACTCTCAAAGTGCCAATTTATTCTTAAATGATAATTTGTTGATATCATTTATGTATTTCTCACTGCCATTTTTTTATTGTTAATAAAAACCTTGCAGTTGTTGTTTCTGAAAGTTTGGAAGAAGATAAAGCAAAGCTCCAAGCATCTCACTTCTCATCAATAACTAGGGCATAATTTTTCTCACAAGATTACTCTGAGAATGGATTATAAATGGCACTTACGTGCTTTAAAAATCTAAAGTAGCAAACAAGAGGCATATTCCAGTAAAAAATTCAATTTTACTTTATATCTTTTTTTCTTATATGAAGGGACATTTGGGAAGAAAGATTGAAGATAATAAGAGGTATGTGTGTGAATCTAAGGATACTGAGTGAAAAATAATGAGCTTTCTCTGAGAGGTAAAAGCTAATTTATCTATCCAGAATTGTCAGTACTAAGACCATGTCTAATAATTCCAGTAGTTTTGGACTGTATAGTCCATAGGGTCGTCGCAAAGGGTTGGACACAACTGAGTGACTTTCACTTTCACTTTCATCTGACCTCTTATGGTACACTCCCCTCCACCTCACTCCACCCTGCCGGCTGCTGCTGCTGCTGTCACTTCAGTTGTGTCCGACTCTGTGTGACCCCACAGATGGCAGTTCACCAGGCTCCGCCGTCCCTGGGAGCCACACATCACAAACACAGTACTTGAAGAGGACGAGAATACATTCTATTTGTGATACTTTTAAGGAAGACTCTACAATATTCCTGGATAATTTCTATCAGAATTGAAAAAACTACAGTTATCTTTTTAGCTTTCTCCTGGTCCTACGCACGGTGGTTGGACTGGGACAGAGGAAAATAGAAATTGATTGAATGGGTAAATTAGTAATGACACATCTAAAAACCAAATGAATAAAATACTGTTATTAAACCATTTCCAATAGCCAATACAATTCTGGTGGGGATGTGCGGTAACTTCTCAGTGGCTGAATGACTACTTTTATAGCTCTGGATCAATGCTGGGGGTGGTTATTATTTGTCAAGTGAAGCAATTGAGTGAAGCTTTATTTTGATTGGTGGGGCAGTGGGTTACTTAGTGTCTGGCGGTACATCCCTGGGGGTGTCTGGACTTTCCTTGGCTATGGTACTTATAGTTCATGGAGTAGATTCCCCAGGGAAGAGGATGGTCACACTTAAAATTCAGGATGCAGGCATGCATGGGTTAGCACAGCATTCCAAGCCGTCTCTGCTCTTCTCAGACTTTCAGGTTTGGTTTGGCTCCCAGGACCAGCCTGAGCCTCCACCGCTGCCATACGGTGAGCTCATTACCCCAAACATACCAAATGCATTCCAAACTCTGCCCATTCTCCTTCCTGACACGTAAGTAAATCTTACCTTCTGAGGTCCACCTGAAGCTCTAAATCCTCTACTAAAATTTTACCCCCTGCTCTGGTTCTCAAGGAATAATTCCATTCTCTGAAACTTATTATCAGACACATATATTTGACACTTAGTAATATGCTATGTCAATTGTCATTTACTTGCACCATCACCCAGATGAAATATAAAACTAGATCAAGTCTTCCTTATAGAGTCCTTGAGCAAGCTCTGGGAGTTGGTGATGGACATGGAGGCCTGGTGTGCTGAAGTCCATGGGGTTGCAAAGAGTCAGACATGACTGAGGGACTGAACTGAACTGAGGCTTCCCTGTCCTCCACTATCTCCTGCAGTTTGCTCAAACTAACATCCATTGAGTTAGTGATGCCATCCAACCATCTAATCCTCTGTCACCCCCTTCTCATCTTGCCCTCAATCTTTCCTAGCATCAGGGTCTTTTCCAATGAGTCCACTCTTTGCATCAGGTGACCAAAGTATTGGAGCTTCAACTTCAACACGAGTACTTCCAATGAATATTCAGGGTTGATTTCCTTTAGGATTGACTGGTTTGATCTCCTTGCTGTCCAAGGGACTCTCGTGAGTCTTCTCCAGCACCACAGCTAGAAAGCATCAATTGTCTGGTGCTCAGCCTTCTTAATGGATGTGAGAGTTGGACCATTAAGAAGGCTGAGGCAGGAAATGGTCAGATAAATAGGTAAATGAAAATATAATAGTGTGAGTGCTACAACAAAAGAAAGAAAAAAGTTCCCAGGCAAGATACTAGAACTTGAACAAGATATTGAAGAATAAATGGGGCCCTTGACAATCAGAAGTGGGAATGGGACAGAGGGAGGTTGACAATGGGAGCTGAGGGCTTTCTAAGCAGAGAGGAACATATGAGATACAGACTAGCGAAAGGGAGGCATGCTCAAAATAAGGGAGAAGTTCAGTGTGGCCAGCGTATGTAGTACATCGGCAAGCAGGCAAAAAGTGGAAGAGAGAACTGGGCTGGACCCAGATGTTGATTGGCCTTATAGGTTCAGCTCAGAATTGTAGATGTAATTGCAAAAGTGGTGAATTGGCAACAAATTCTAGAACCAAAAATATAATGACTTTTTCCTAATTTTAGATTACCTACATAAGAACATAGGAATATTAGGTTCTGAGGAATGTGTAGTGTTTCTAGAGAGAAAAAAGGTCTCTCCAATGAAATGTTTGGGAGAAAACAAGTACTATATTACCTCGTAATAATTTTATAATTTACATTAATACAAACTTATTATACATAGGATGCCTACTTAACTTTGTAAGCTCCAGCTTTTGTTAAACTTAATCACCGAACTCTTTTGATTCTTGTTCCCATAGAACGTCTATGAAACACCTCACAATAAAGTCAATAAAGATGGGCCCCAGCAATGGCTGTATGTGTACAGGTTACGTATCATTTTTCAGAGAAGCATTCATGACAGAACTCTCAGATAATTTTAAAAATCATAATTCCTCAATTATTCAATATTAAGGCTCTCTTTTAAAATTATCTCAAACATTTTCCACATTATTTTCATGGAATATAAATTTATTTCTGGATACAGTTTTATCTAATGATACATCAAGATCAAAGTAGGGGACACAGCTGTCCTCTCTCGGGTTTATCCTGTTTCCTATACCGAGAGACCTGGCTTGTCTATGACCACAGAGGATGGTAGCGGTCACATAGAATTCTGTAAGTGTGCAGACTTTCCCAGTCCCCATGCAAATGCAGAGACCAGGCTGCACCACAGGATCGTAAATGTAGCAGGTCATATGTTATGGGCACTAAGCCCTGTGGAATAGAATGCCCTTAGTAGACTTATCTGGAGTTCCAGGTTCTCTTGGGTAACTGTAGGTCATTTACCCTAAATTTCTTCTGAGAAAATCACATTTCAAGTTAAACTCATCCAGATAAAGAAACTGAGCCCTTGCTCCCTGGGCTTTCACAGAGCTGTCTCCTACCCCCCCCCCCCCCAACCTCTCTTTCACCTCCTCTCTCCCCACAGGCAACTCCTATTCTGGCTTCAGCTGAAATGTCACTTTTCCTACCACCCTCCCCAGACTGTTAACTCTTGGAATACTATCTGTCTTTTCATATTTTGCATTGACACAAGCTCTAATTTTATAAATTGCCTACAACCTAGACCTCATTTTTAGAATTTGGGCTGGCTTAGGTTTCATATTATAGAGAAATGCTAAATCACTGATAGCTTGTTGATATAATAGCTTAATTTTTCTATTTGTGAATAAATAGTTGCTATTAACATTACTATTGGTGAACAATCTAAATTACCTGCCTTTAATTGTATTCATGATGTCTAGCTTCTAAGTAATACTCTTTTTTTTTAACTGACTTTTTATTTTTTTATTTTCTATTTTTTTTTCTTTTTTTTTTTAATTTTTCAGTGGGTTTTGTCATACATTGATATGAATCAGCCATAGAGTTACACGTATTCCCCATCCCGATCCCCCCTCCCACCTCCCTCTCCACCCGATTCCTCTGGGTCCTCCCAGTGCACCAGGCCCGAGCACTTGACTCATGCATCCCACCTGGGCTGGTGATCTGTTTCACCATAGATGATATACATGCTGATCTTTCGAAACATCCCACCCTCACCTTCTCCCACAGAGTCCAAAAGTCTGTTCTGTAAGTAATACTCTATTTATGTGTAATACAATTCTTAGTGATGGTACTTATACACTTTAGTACTTTTAGCCTCATGTCTTATACTCACTATCACTTAACCACACTACACATAGTTTGTTTCTTTAATTTATTCCATAAATCACTCTTCCTATTCCTTTTATTATTCCTGTAGATCTCTTCAAACTTCTTTCAGTTTATCAGTCCCTTTGTAGCTCTAGAGGATTAAACCAAAGCCTATGTGTTTAGAACTCAGTGGTCTGAGCTGGGCTGAAGGGTGAGATCTAGCTGGATCTTCCATAATGAAAACAATAATATTAAAAAAAAACAAACAATCTCAGGACATCAAACTTTCAGAACACATTTAGGTTTCTTCATAAGACATGTAATATTTCTCCCACCATTTCCCCTTTGGTTGTCCCAGAGAAATGCCACACGCTTAGTGAATGTTTTCTTTGAGGATGAGTTCCCATGGAATACTACCTTACATGGAGAGGAATCTGGCAAAGACAAGTGGAAATCTCACGTGGTTAGAGTTTCATTTGAAAAACAAAACTAGAAAACCCTCTTCCTAGTCATACCCCTGTTCCACTTGCCTGGTCCCTCTGTCTTTCGTGAGTGTGTTTTCCTACAAAAAGATTTCTCCCAATGGAGGTGGAGGGGTGTGCAGTTTGGACAGTTAAAGTATGCAGCAAGCAGTTTGTTCAAGGGCATATCGTTAGATGATTAATATGACCTGATGGACCAAGACAACTTAGAGGCTAGAATTCAAACTTTGACTGTGTGGTTATATTTAATGTGTCACCTGCAAGATAAATTAGCCCTGGGAGAGCAAGTTGGCTGGCGAGCCCAGCTCTAAAGCTGAGATGATGAATGTCTTAAGAACACTGCCTTGCATGATGTAGTCCAATCATAGACCATGATCAGATAAAAGGAACAGTGAGATTGATTTCACACAAAAAACATTTTGAATCTGACAACCAGTAATCACAACTAGATGGCCCTTCCTCAAACTTTGATCCCTGCTGTTTACCACTTTGTGATGACAGAAGGGAAATAATTTTCTTCAGTTTTTTAAACCAATGACTAAAGCAAGCAGTGTTGTCAACCAAGCCAAGAATCAGGGAGTGTGTGTGTGCGTGTGTGTGTGTGTGTGTGAGAGAGAGAGAGAGAATGTTAAATTAAATCACATAAGACCACTCAGCATGGCCTCTTAAGCACTGACCAATCGATACTTCAATGCCCCTTAAGAGTATGTAGAATCTATAGGCCAGAGAAAGCAAATGCTTTTGAATCAAGTGAATTAATACTAATAAGCTCCAAACAACTTAAAAAATCTACCAGTAAGTAGCACAAGAGTAAGTAAACCTGTAAGTACAACAGTACAATAGTGATTTAGCACATAAATAGATGTTCAGTTCAGTTCAGTTCAGTCGCTCAGTCGTGTCCGACTCTTTGTGACCCTATGAATTGCAGCACACCAGCCCTCCCTGTCTATCACCAACTCCCGGAATTTACTCAAACCCATGTCCATCAAGTCAGTGATGCCATCCAACCATCTCAGCCTCTGTCGTCCCCTTCTCCTCCTGCCTTCAATCCGTCCCAACATCAGGGTCTTTTCAAATGAGTCAGCTCTTTGCATCAGGTGGCCAAAGTACTGGAATTTCAGCTTCAACATCAGTCCTTCCAATAAACACCCAGGACTGATCTCCTTTAGGATAGACTGGTTGGATCTCCTTGCAGTCCAAGGGACTCTCAAGAGTCTTCTCCAGCACCACAGTTCAAAAGCATCATTTCTTCGGGGCTCAGGTTTCTTTATAGTCCAACCCTCACATCCATACATGACTACTGGAAAAACCATAGCCTTGACTAGACAGACCTTTGTTGGCAAAGTAATGTCTCTGCTTTTTAATATGCTATCTAGGTTGGTCATAACTTTCCTTCCAAGGAGTAAGCCTCTTAGATATCCTAATTTGAATTGCAGAATAAGAACTCAAAACACAAAGCATTAGAACTAAACTAATGGTCAGTTAATTACATCATTTTCTATAAGGATGAAGTCCTCAAATTCTCGAATCCTTTCATCTCCTGTGGCACCCATATCCTGCCCTCTCCTTAATCCTTTCTCCAGACACCTCTACCCGGGAGGAGTCTTCTGGGATGAGGGAAGACTTGATTTAGTTGTCAAGTCCTTTCTGACTCTTGTGATCTCATGGACTGTAGCCCACCAGGCTCCTCTGTCCATGGGATTTTTCAGGCAAGAACATTGGAGTGGGTTGCCATTTCCTTCTCCAGGGGATCTTCCCCACCCAGGGATTGAATCCATGTCTCTTGCATTGCAGATAGTCTCCTGCATTGCAGGCAGATCCTTTACCACTGAGTACCAGGGATGGCACTCAAATCCTGTCCTCTCCTTAAGCCTTACCACAGCCACCTCTACCCCAAAGAGTCTCTGGGCTGAAGGAAGATAGAGGTGCTCTATGGGAAGACCCAAGATTATAAACTATAGCAGAGGGCAGGTGACCTACATAATCAAAATGATGTCAGAAGAGAAAGAGTCTCATTCCAAATCATTGTTGGCTTTATAACAAGTCCTCTCTACTGATGAGAGCTGCCTTCCTTACTCTTCAATGTCAACCCTTTTAAAATTTTGAGGTCGGAGATGGGCTGAGAATAAAATGGGATTTTGTTTACTATCTTCTCAGCAAATCCTCTCGGACATAGGGTAGCTCCTCTCGGGTGCCGCCCCTGACCTCGGACGTGGGGTAGCTCCTCGCGGCCGTGCTTGTGCACCACTGCAGCCACCACACTTGCACAGCGAGGACACCCCACGTCCGAGGTCACTGGCAGCGGCTGAGAGGAGCTACCCCACATGCAAGGTAAGGAGCAGCGGCTGTGCTTTGCTGGAGCAGCTGTGAAGAGATACCCCACATCCAAGGTAAGAGAAACCCAAGTAAGATGGTAGGCATTGAGAGAGGGCATCAGAGGGCAGATAGACTGAAACCACAATCACAGACAACTAGCTAATCTGATCACATGAACCACAACCTTGTCTAACTCAGTGGAACTAAGCCATGCCGTGTGGGGCCACCCAAGATGGACAGGTCATGGTGGAGAGGTCTGACAGAATGTGATCCACTGGAGAAGGGAATGGCAAACCACTTCAGTATTCTTGCCTTGAGAATCCCATGAACAGTACAGAAAGGCAAAAAGATAGGACAATGAAAGATGAACTCTGCAGGTCAGTAGGTGCACAATATGCTTCTGGAGATCAGTAGAGAAATAACTCCAGAAAGAATGAAGGGATGGACCCAAAGCAAAAACAACACCCAGTTGTGGATGGGACTGGTAATAGAAGCAAGGTTCGTTGCTGTAAAGACCAATATTGCCTAGGAACCTGGAATGTTAGGTCCATGAATCAAGGCAAATTGGAAGTGGTCAAACAGGAGATGACAAGAGTAAACATCGACATTCTAGGAATCAGCGAACTAAGATGGACTGGAATGGGTGAATTTAACTCAGATGACCATTATATCTACTACTGTGGGCAGGAATCCCTTAGAATAAATGGAGTAGCCATCATGGTCAACAAAAGAGTCTGAAATGCAGTACTTGGATGCAGTCTCAAAAATAACAGAATGATCTCTGTTTGTTTCCAAGGCAAACCATTCAGTATCACGGTAATCCAAGTCTATGCCCCGACCAGTAATGCTGAAGAAGCTGAAGTTGAACAGTTCTATAAAGACCTACAAGACCTTCTAGAACTAATACCCCAAAAAGATGTCCTTTTCATTATAGGGGACTGGAATGCAAAAGTGGGAAGTCAGGAAACACTTTGAATAACAGGCAAATTTGGCCTTGGAGTACAGAATGAAGCAGGGCAAAGGCTAATAGAGTTCTGCCAAGGGAACACACTGGTCATAGCAAACACCCTCTTCCAACAACACAAGAGAACACTTAACACATGGACATCACCAGATGGTCAACACCGAAATCAGATTGATTATATTCCTTGCAGTCAAAGATGGAGAACCTCTATACAGTTAGCAAAAGCAAGACTGGGAGCTGACTGTGGCTCAGATCATGAACTCCTTATTGCCAAATTCAGACTGAAATTGAAGAAAGTGGAGAAAACCACTAGACCATTCAGGTATGACCTAAATCAAATGCCTTATGACTATACAGTGAAAGTGAGAACTAGATTTAAGGGACTAGATCTGATGGACAGAGTGCCTGATGAACTATGGACAGGGGTTCGTGACATTGTACAGGAGACAGGAATGAAGACCATCCCCAAGAAAAAGAAATGCAAAAAAGAAAAATGGCTGTCTGAGGAGGTCTTACAAATAGCTGTGAAATGAAGGGAAATGAAAAGCAAAGGAGAAAAGGAAAGATATACCCATTTGAATTCAGAGTTCCAAATAATAGCAAGGAGAGATAAGAAAGCTTCCTTAGCAATCAGTGCAAATAGAGGAAAACAATAGAATGGGAAAGACTAGAGATCTCTTCAAGAAAATTAAAGATACCAAGGGAGCATTTCATGCAAAGACGGACTCGATAAAGGACAGAAATGGTATGGACCTAATGGAAGCAGAAGATATTTAGAAGAGGTGGCAAGAATACACAGAAGAACTATACAAAAAAGATCGTCATGACCCAGATAATCACAATGGTGTGATGACTCACCTAGAGCCAGACAGCCTGCAATGTGAAGTCAAGTGGGCCTTAGAAAGTATCACTATGAACAAAGCTAGTGGAGGTGATGGAATTCCGGTTGAGCTATTTCTAATGACAAAAGATGATGCTGAAAAAGTACTGCACTCAATATGCCAGCAAATTTGGAAAACTCAGCAGTGGCCACAGGACTGGAAAAGGTCAGTTTTCATTCCAATCCCTAAGAAAGGCAATGCCAAAGAATGCTCTAACTACCGCACGATTGCTAGTAAAGTGATGCTTAAAATTCTCCAAGCCAGGCTTCAGCAATACGTGAACCATGAACTTCCAGATGTTCAAGCTGGCTTTAGAAAAGGCAGAGGAACCAGAGATCAAATTGTCAACATCCGCTGGATCAACGAAAAAGCAAGAGAGTTCCAGAAAGATATCTGTTTCTGCTATATTGACTATGCCAAAGCCTTTGACTGTGTGGATCACAACGAACTGTGGAAAATTCTGAAAGAGATCAGCATACCAGACCACCTGACCTGCCTCTTGAGAAACTTGTATGCAGGTCAGGAAGCAACAGTTAGAACCAGATATGTAACAACAGACCGGTTCCAAATAGGAAAAGGAGTATGTCAAGGCTGTATATTGTCACCCTGCTTATTTAACTTATATGCAGAGTACATCATGAGAAACACTGGGCTGGAAGAAGCACAAGCTGGAATCAAGATTGCTGGAAGAAATATCAATAACCTCAGATATGCAGATGACACCACCCTTATAGCAGAAAGCAAAGAAGAACTAAAGAGCCTCTTGATGAAAGTGAAAAAGTTGGCTTTCTTTTTTTTTTTTTTTTTTTAATTTTATTTTATTAGTTGGAGGCCAATTACTTCACAACATTTCAGTGGGTTTTGTCATACATTGACACGAATCAGCCATTGAGTTACACGTATTCCCCATCCCGATCCCCCCTCCCACCTCCCTCTCCACCCGACTCCTCTGGGTCCTCCCAGTGCACCAGGCCCGAGCACTCGTCTCATGCATCCCACCTGGGCTAGTGATCTGATTCACCATAGATAATATACATGCTGTTCTTTTGAAACATCCCACCCTCACCTTCTCCCACGGAGTCAGGATGGCTGCTATCCAAAAGTCTACAAGCAATAAATGCTGGAGAGGGTGTGGAGAAAAGGGAACCCTCTTACACTGTTGGTGGGAATGCAAACTAGTACAGCCACTATGGAAAACAGTGTGGAGATTTCTTAAAAAACTGGAAATAGAACTGCCATATGACCCAGCAATACCACTTCTGGGCATACACACCGAGGAAACCAGATCTGAAAGAGACACGTGCACCCCAATGTTCATCACAGCACTGTTTATAATAGCCAGGACATGGAAGCAGCCTAGATGCCCATCCGCAGATGAATGGATAAGGAAGCTATGGTACATATACACCATGGAATATTACTCAGCCGTTAAAAAGAATTCATTTGAATCAGTTCTAATGAGATGGACGAAACTGGAGCCCATTATACAGAGTGAAGTAAGCCAGAAAGATAAAGAACATTACAGCATACTAACACATATATACAGAATTTAGAAAGATGGTAACGATAACCCTATATGCAAAACAGAAAAAGTTGGCTTTCTGAATGTTATTCAGAAAACTAAGATCATGGCATCTGGTTCCATCACTTCATGGCAAATAGATGGGAAACAGTGAAAACAGTGGCTGACTTTATTTTTCTTGGCTCCAAAATCACCGCAGATGGTGATTGCAGTCATGAAGTTAAAAGACGCTTACTCCTTGGAAGGAAAGTTATGACCAACCTAGACAGCATATTAAAAAGCAGAGACATTACTTTTTCAATAAAGGTCCGTCTAGTCAAGGCTATGGTTTTCCCTGTGGTCATGTATGGATGTGAGAGTTGGACTATAAAGAAAGCTGAGCACCGAAGAATTGATGCTTTTGAACTGTGGTGCTGGAGAAGACTCTTGAGAGTCCCTTGGACTGCAAGGGGATCTAACCAGTCCATCCTAAAGGAAATCAGTCCTGGGTGTTCATTGGAAGGACTGATGTTGAAGCTGCAATGCCAGTACTTTGGCTACCTGATGGGAAGAGTTGACTCATTGGAAAAGACCCTAATCCTGGGAAAGATTGAGGACAGGAGGAGAAAGGGACAGCAGAGGATGAGATGGTGGGATGGCATCACTGACTCAATGGACATGGGTTTGCATGGATTCTGGGAGTTGGTGATGGACAGCGAGGCCTGGCGTGCCGCAGTTCATGGGATTGCAAAGAGTCGGACACGACTGAGTGACTGAACTGAACTGCAAATCCTTCTAGTGTCTTGGTTTGGAATTGGGGTGAGGGGTGAAGGGACCTAATGTTTTGACCTCTATAGGAGAGAATCTTGGCTGAAACTGATTACAAGGGTTCTGCATTATCACGGGGTTACAATGAACAGAAACATCTAGTCAGTGCCCATGTTATGGTGGAGATTCAAAATGAAAAGACATGGTCATCTGTCTTGAGGAGCTGGCAGTGGAGGAAGCACTACCGTATCTGCACTTTATTTAAGTGGTCTTTGCTTTCTAAGCACTCGAATGTGTCCTGAAGTGTGAAGATGGAAAAGGGAAAGGCACATGTGTGAAGAGTCTGAGGGGTTAGAGTTTAAATGGTGTGTTTCTGTAAGGCTGGGACTGTGATGAGTTTCTCTTGCCTGACCAAGAGAGATGCCAAAACCAGGAGGTGAGCAGAGCCAATGGGAGGTGGGAGTCAGGGACCAAGAAGGCTCAAAGGATATTTACTGGGTTGTAGAACAGTAGGAACTGGAAATAACTACCAAGGCTGGGGGTTTGAGAACTAAAGGAAAACTGAGCAAAAATAGCTGAGTTTAGAGTAAATGGGCTGAGATCAAGAGTGATGGGCTAGAATAGGCCATTGTTTGGGGCTTGCCCTAACTTGCCAGCAGGGGTGTAATGTTGGAATGGGTTGCCAGAGTTAAGGGGCGAGTGTAACCATAGGGCTTGTCTTGCATGAGGAACACTGTAGGCTGGGCTGGGGGAGCTCTTGAGCCCATGTGGTTGTTACTTGAAGCCTTTAGAGATGGGGCACAGGCTGAGCTCCTCAGTGGGGGAAGATGCTTAAGAGGACTTAGAGACTACTGGTGAGATTCCTGTTTTCCTCCTGGGTTGCTTTATTTAAATTCCACCTTTTCCTCAGAACTCAATCAGCAACATCTTTTCTAGAACCTCGCTGTGATGTCTGTTTCCTCAGAACTCTTACAGGACTTCAGAGATTAGTAGCATGCCGCCCTGCAGTGCCAGTTTACCTTTGTAAACACACCCTTTCCTTTGACTTTCTGAAACATAAGGACCTGAAATAACCTCCATGGTTCTCTGCCCTGTAGCCTGGCAGCTGTACTGACATTACTCACACTGGCAGGCTGAGATCTGCCACAGCCTCGGAGATCAATCCTCATATCAATTGCCTTCCAACAGATGTTTAGCATTGTGCTGGTCTTGCTGCTGGTTATGCTGGTGTCCCAAGCTCCCAGTACCTTGCTGACTCTTTACATTTCTGTCCATATTATCAGTCCTTCAGAGGGAAGAGACTCTGCTAAAATAATCCCTGCTACATGAAGTGCATACAACTGGTATATAAGTAAAAATGACCCCACTGGTTAAACAGTTCCGGAAGGAAAAGAGATCTTTTCCCCTCTTCAGCCACTACAGAAAACTACAGTAGAAGGAACTTGAGTGGAGATAGGCTGGAGCCTTCTGATGAAGGAGACAGGAAGGTCAGCTGAGCCAGGGCAGACACGGATTGCTCCTCACCACGTCATCTCCATCACCTACCATCCCTAGCTCTTTACATTCTCATTATACTGTAATAAAGTGAAGTGAAAGTCACACAGTCATGTCCGACTCTTTGCAACCCCATGGACTAAACAGTCCATGGAATTCTCCAGGCCAGAATACTGGAGTGGGTAGCCTTTCCTTTCTCCAGGAGATCTTCCCAATCCAGGGATCGAACCCAAGTCTCCTGCATTCCAGGCAGATTCTTTACCAACTGAACTATCATGGAAGCCCCTTACTGTAATAAAATGGGTATGCAAATCCTTTATTCATCATAAACTACGGAGAATAACAACAATGAAACACTTCATTAATTCCCTTGAGAAATAAATCATAATATTCAAATCACATGTTGACATTTAATTACTTAGTTATAAATGAAAATTAAAAAGTATTTCCATTAAAGTCATGTTACACGATCATATAGTCTAATAGTCATGTCAATTGTAGGTAATTTCATTTCTATATTAATCTCATTTTATCTTCATTTTTATTGTTCAAGTGTAAAACAACCTGGAATTCATGGTTAGGAAGCAAGAATGTCCTGTAAATTTTGACCTCAATATTTTTAGAAATTTGGAAATGATTCAAAAGGATGTTTAAAGTTACATTGTTAAATATTTGAGTTATTTCCAGGTCTTATTTTTAAAGATCAATTAAAGAACCAGAAACAACAGTGATCTACCCTTCTGTTGTACAGGAATAAATAGGGGTATGGAGGTCACTTTCAACAGCATATATTTCAAACTGTGAATGGAGCCTGTGAAATCCAGATAGAAAGGAAGGTGTTAGAGGCTAGAAAAGGCAAAACACTCAGAAAAATCAATAAAAAGTATGTCTGAAGAGCTTACTTTATGAACGGCACTTCACAAGCTATGGCTAACAAGCACAAAAGAAAAAGAAGACACAATCTCTGCGTCTGACAATTTTATTATAAAAGCTAGAAGAATTGCTGAGCTCAATTTCATTTCCAAAATCAGAGGCAAAAAGCATAACCTGGCTTTGGTCACGTGGTTGCTTTGTCCAGCATTAGCTCCAGAATGACTGACAGAGATCAACTGCGGCAGGGTTTGTTTTACTGTCAACCACGTGCTGCAGAAGAACTCTAGTTTTGCTATTGAACGCCCTGTCCAACTGACTTGGTTAGAACAAGTTGAGGATTCCTAAGGTGCCGGTTTTATCCCTTTTTACAGCACAAGCCTTATTCTGTTTTACAATGACAAATGGCACTTGTATATACGGTTCAGTTCAGTCTATCAGTCGTTTCTGACTCTTTGTGACCCCATGAATCGCAGCACGCCAGGCCTCCCTGTCCATCACCAACTCCTGGAGTTCACTCAAACCCATGTCCATCGAGTCAGTGATGCCATCCAGCCATCTCATCCTCTGTCATCCCCTTCTCCTCCTGCCCCCAACTTTTTCATAAATTTGTCACAAAGCAGAAACAAGAGGTTAAGATGGATCAGGGTAAATCTATTATTGAAAATAGAAATCAAGGCACACACTTTGCTTGTGCCAGGAATGCTATGTTCGAGAATGAGGAGGGGGTTATTATTTATGGCCCAAGAGGTGAGGAAGTTTCTGTTTCAACCACTTTAGAGAATAAACCAGACTAAACCATACAGCTTTTGCTCTGATGAAAATTATGCTGGTGGCTAGGAAATCCTCTCTATCACCAAGATGCAAGAGTTCTTTACATTTTATATGCAACTTTAAGTGCATATTGAAAATCCTAAATGAGTATATATAGAATATTTTCAGGTGTAGTTGCACAAACGAGTCTCTTCTGTATTTCTTTTCTAGGATGTATCCACTTCAAATGACATATCATTTTAATTCCTTAAAGCAGTCAGCAGGGTATGTTTTTAGTTCATGTGTGTGTGTGTGTATGTGTCACAGAAAAGTAGATTTTAACCCCTCTCAGTGATAAGAGAACATCAGAGTCTAGGTTATAATAAAAATACAACTAGAAAACATCATTAATAATGGTTAAGAACATTTACAAGGAAAATTCACTATTTCATTTTATGTTCAAATAAACTGCTCTATCTTAAGATGTGGAAAACAATTGAGATAAATTTTGACATTTTTATTGCTTGCCTAGGTAAGGAAAATCAGAACCAACAACATGCACAATTGGCAAAATTATTTTACTAAAATATTGACTGATTGAATTTTGTACAATTTACTTTAAAGTCAGACTCAAGGTTTTGTTTCCTTTGTTTTACGAGCTGCAACACTATTGTAAATCAATTTTGCAACAGTAGTGACTCTTTAGCAAGCTAAATGTGCAGAGTACTTACAGGATTGATACACAGGCCAAGCACTCTCTGTATTCTTTAATATATAATTTGGAAATATTTCTTAAAAACCTCAACACTTCTAGGAAGGTTATTATAGATGTGATGGTGGTGGTGGTGGTTCAGTGGCTCAGTCATGTCCAACTCTTTGCCACCTCTTGGACTGTAGTCTCCCAAGCTCCTCTGTCCATGGGATTCTCCAGGCAAGAATACTGGAATGGGTTGCCATTTCCTTCTCCAATAGATGTGATAGAATTAATTATAAATGACTTTTAGCTGGACTTTACAAATGATGGAACAGGGAATATTTTGGTAAAAATGCCCAGGACAATTCAGGGAATCAGCATGGAGCACATACTCTATGTTGTCAATGTTGGATCAATATTTACTGACAGTCCACCGCCAACATCTCTATCCTAAACTGGGCTGTAGGAATCACTCAGTGAGACTGCCAACAACCTTTCAGAGCACCATCTACCCACCATATGAGAAGGACTTCTTGGCAAGATACCAAAGAAAAATCTCAATGCTAGTATGATATTTTGGAAAGAATCCAGCCAACTATAAAATAACTAACTTCTGAAAAACGTCATAATGTATATCTTAGAACACTATTGCTCTAAGGGGTCTTACTTAGCACAGTGTTCCACTAATCAATGTTCTAGGATGGGCCAGTTTTGGTATAATGTCACCAAACATAGTATCAACTGGATTCTGTTGCGTGAATTTTTTTCTCAATATTTTGTATTGCAGGAGGAGAAAAAAGACAGGGAAACTGAGTTGCTCATGATTACATAGACATCTCTATAGACCAGTAGTCTAATTCACTATTATTTGTCAAAAAAGTAAAATGCATAAGCATCCTGTTATATGCTCTGCTTCTCCACCCTGTTATTATTCTTCCACCTCAGTTGTGTTTGTTGACACACATTCTTTGCTCAGTGCTTATGCCCAGGGACTCCATGCCAAGCAGGCTGGAAGTGTGGACAGGAAATTATTAAACAAAGTGAAAGACTCACATTGCTTTTGAATGTGAAGGATCCCATGCTCATTCAGCCTATCACCATGTTTGGTCTGATGTGGTAAAATGAATGCAGTAATCGAGTTTTGCATTTACTTAACCACATTATTATATTCTGCCTAATTAAGAGAAATCAAGTCTTACTGTCACCTAATATGCACAGGCAGGAACACTTTTTTGAGTACTGATTGGGAGTCTAATCCTTTAAGTCTCAAATGGGCTACCTTTCCAGTGACTTCCATTTAAATTTTGCTGGCATGATAACACAGGATAGAGTCCTGAGTAAACAAAATGTAGAAATCAGGCTTTGTTTAATTATTCCAAAGTCCTTTGTCTCTGACTTGTAAGGTACAAAATGGCAAAGGCTCTTGGCAGATGCCTAAGAGCTTTTATAACTGATGTTGAGATCAGCTGAAACAAAGACTCATTTGTTGAGCTCTAACTTCAGATGCTGGCCTCGGTTTTCAGAGGTAAACCTTAAGTGTTTGCTCTAGGATATGGATAAGAGTTGGTTTTTTTTTTTTTTTTTTTTTTTAATTGATTTGCCGATTCTTTTGCAAGGCACTACTGCATATTATGAAACATTTCTTACCTAACACATGAGAAACAAATTTAAAGCACAACAGCAACATATGCCTGGAAAGAGAGGCAACCCTAAGGAGAGGATATTCCTGGGAAGCAGGAAGACTTGCTAAAATCCAGATTAGAGTAAGCATCTGGAGATGAAGAAATGAATTAATTAGCATCTATAAAAAGGTGGCAAGGTGATCACCAATAAGGAAGGCAGCATGGCGTAGTAAGCTGTACACAGGCTTTGTCGTCTGTAGGCAGTTCTGCCTTTTGGTGCTTGGCCAAGTTGATTAAACTCTCTGAACCTCATTTTTCTTTTATAAAGTGAGTCCACCTACCTGCCTTGAATATCTACCTGCCTCTTAGGATTAGAGAGTCAAATGAGATTATGTTCTGAAAGTGCTTTGTCGACTATAAATATCTATACAAATGAGAATGCTAATAAAATAATATAAGATAATCACTATCAGAGTAACAATATTTGCTAACATTTAAATGCTGCTGTGCTATGTCACTCAGTCGTGTTCGACTCTTTGCGACCCCATAGACTGTAGCCCACCAGGCTCTTCTGTCCATGGGGATTCTCCAGGCAAGAATATTGGGGTTGCCATGCCCTCCTCCAGGGGATCTTGCCAACTCAGGGATTGAATCCAGGTCTCCCGCATTGCAGGCGGATTCATTATCATCTGAGCTACCTTATTTCATAGCAGGCACTGCTTTACAGGAATTATCTCAGTGGGTTGCATTTTATTTTTATACTCATCATTTTACAGAAAGGAAATGGAAGGTTGGACAGGTTGAATAACTTAACCAAGGTCTACTTGGAATCCACATTTGTGCTTTAACATCCATTCTGAATTGCTTTCTCTACAATAACCATTATGAATGCTAACTGAATTTATTTAGGGATGATTTCTGTGTTTTCACATTTTCCACTAAAGTGATCTTTTTTGTCTGACCTTTAATTGACTAGCCCAACTATGAACTCAATGGCATCCAATACATGTTTTCTAAATGCAGGACACTCATAAAGGTGTAAGGAAATAATTAGCAAAATAGAAAGTTTGTATATATATTCTAGAGTGACAGAGCTTTGCATGCAGAGGGAAAGTTGTAGAACATTTAAAAATCGGTATAAAAACCAGTGCAAAATTATGTGGGCTGGATTGTATATAATTAAATCCTAAAGAGTGGAGAAATAATCCTTGTAATCATACAATCCTAGTAGTGCCTTAATTTTTATGACCAGGTATCTATTTGAAAAAATTGTTTTCTTACACTATTAAGAACCTAATCCCTGGGATGATAGTCCTATGAGTTGGTCTCTAGTGTTCTGAGGATCTGGAACTGTACTCTCCATTATGGAAGCCACTAGCTACATGTGGTTATTTAAAGTAAATTTAAACTAATTAAAATATGACTTGAAAATTTCATTTTCTCTATCCCACTCAGTTCAGTTCAGTTCAGTTCGGTTCAGTTGCTCAGTCGTACCCGACTCTTTGTGACCCTATGGACTGCAGCACACCAGGCTTCCCTGTCCATCACCAACTCTCAGAACTTGATCACTAGCCATATATCAAGTACTCAGTAGCTACATGTGGCTAGTAGCTATGGTACTGGACAATGCAGATGAGTCTCCACCATAGAAAAAAGTTGTACTGAGCATCACTGCTCAAGAACATACAATCAGTAAGTATCTTTCTCTGCCTTGGTCTGGTGGAGCCTACAGAAATTTCAAGTTATCTATGTAATCACACCAGAGGATTTTTAGGTACATTTAATTGTGGAAACTCTTGGAAAGAGGTGGGACTTAGTGTTGATCAACAGGATGGAAAATTGAGACATCAAGGTTGGAGAATTATCTGAGTTCAACTCTTCTGTGCTCCTTAGTAAAGTGCATGACTCACCACTGACATGTTTATATCACCTGTTCATAGGTGAGAAAGAGATGAGGAGAGTGGGCAAACAACACTGGCCAGAGTGGTCAGAGCTGCACAGAGAAGGCTTTTTGGACAGTTGATATGACCCAAACAAAGACATGGAAACTTGAATGGCCTTCTGACCTGGTTATGGTGTAAAGTGATTTCAGTATGGTAGAATCTCTAAGTGAGACAATAGCAGAAAGCAGTGTTGAGATTACAGCTAGGTTCAAATCGTAAGGGACCTATATTCCCTCAAATGTTTTGACATTATCTATTTGGCTGTAAGGATCCATCAGATGTCTTCAAGCTGTGCAGTGACATGACTGGCACAACTTCATTTTGTAGGAAAATAACTATGGCAGGTGATGAGGGTGTTTAGGTTACAGGTTGAGAAACAGCTTCTGGGTTTCCCCTTAGTAGTGTTATTATGCCTAATCATCAGTTATAATACCTCATGGTTCAAAATAAGAATGACTTTAAAATTAGCTACAAATTTTTTTACATTAAACAATAATGACACTAAAAGGACAAATCAGTGCTTTGTTAAATACATACTGGTAAGATAGATCATTAGCATGACCTGGAAAATTCAGTTTCCTATTGAATAAATGATAAAGATTTGAAAAGCAGCTTAAATCCATTCTTGGTTAATGGATTTATATTTATAATGTTCTAAATTGGTTTTAAAAGATTATGAAATGAAGGAGTTGAAATAATGGACAATTATCAGGCTGGAAAAAAAAATGAGATGTATAAAATATGAAAGATGAGAAAAGATGAGAGCAAAGCCTGAGCACTCTCATTGTGCCAGTGTTTGGTTCATTTGGGAAAACAATTTGGTAAACTGAGTAATACACTCTTTCTTCAGTTTTTCCTGAACTACTGACTCAGTTCTGAGTTGTCAAAATAAGTGAGGCTATCCTGAAAACGACCTCTCCTCTGATCAAACCTCAGCCTGAACCCTTGGTTTATGGATTATGAATCATTGTGTCCAGCCCCAGGATATGGGTGCCTAATCCCCTAACTAGAAGGAGGAAGCCACCAGTCTTGGTAATCAGTCTGAGACCAGAGGTCTTGATTTATGAAGGAAGGAAGAGATACTTCTGTTCAGGCCTAAAACATTTACTATTATGTACATTAGAGCATCAAAGAAGTCAATTTGACATTTTCCCGAAGGTTTAGGTGAACTGCCTTTTCAAACAAAGGGGAGGGAGCAGCCATTAAGGCCTTTGTAATGCCTCCCTCATAACTATATTACTTGAGTAGTCTTGGTGCAGACAGCCTGACCCTGTTCAGTTAAGTTCAATTCAGTTCAGTTCAGTCACTCAGTCATGTCTGACTCTTTGCAACCCCATGGACTGCAGAACCCCAGGCTTTCCTTTCCATCACCAACTCCTGGAGCTTACTCAAACTCATGTCCATTGAGTCGGTGATGCCATCCAACCATCTCATCCTCTGTCATCCCCTTCTCTCACCTTCAATCTTTCCCAGCATCAGGATCTTTTCCAATAAGTCAGTTCTTCTCATTCAAGTGGCCAAAGTGCTGGAGTTTCAGCTTCAGCATCAGTCCTTCCAATGAATATTCAGGACTGATTTTCTTCAGGATAGACTGGTTTGATCTCCTTGCAGTCCAAGGGACTCTCAAGAGTCTTCTCCAATACCACTGTTCAAAAGCATCAATTCTCTGGCACTCAACTTTCTTTGTGGTCAAACTCTCACATCCATACATTACTATTGGAAAAACCATAGCTTTGACTAGATAGATTTTTGTTGGCAAAGTAATGTCTCTGCTTTTTAATATGCTGTCTAGGTTGGTCATAGCTTTTCTTCCAAGGAGCAAGTGTCTTTTAATTTCATGGCTGGCAGTCACCATCTGCAGTGATTTTGGAGCCAAGAAAAATAAAGTCAGCCACCGTTTCCACTGTTTCCCCATCTATTTGGCATGAAGTGATGGGACCGGCTGCCATGATCTTAGTTTTCTAAATGTTGAGTTTTAAGCCAACTTTTTCACTCTCTTCTTTCACTTTCATCAAGAGGCTCTTTAGTTCTTCTTTGCTTTCTGCCATAAGGGTGGTGTCATCTGCGTATCTGAGGTTATTGATATTTCTCCCAGCAATCTTGATTCCAGCTTGTGCCTCAATCAGCCTGGCATTTTGCATGATGTACTCTGAATATAAGCTAAATATGCAGGGTGGCAATATACAGCCTTGATGTTCTCTTTTCCCAATTTGGAACTAGTCTGTTGTTCCATGTCCACTTTTAACTTGCTTCTTGACAAGCATACAGATTTCTCAGGAAGCAGATCTGGTGGTCTGGTATTCCTTTCTCTTTAAGAATTTTCCAGTTTGTTGTGATCCACACAGTCAAAGGCTTTGGCATAGTCAATGAAGCAGAAGTAGATGTTTTTGGAACTCTCTTGCTTTTTTGATGATCCAACAGATGTTGGCAATTTGATTTCTGGTTCCTCTGCCTTTTCTAAATCTAGTTGGAACATCTGGCAGTTCACGGTTCATGTACTTTTGAAGCCTGGCTTGGAGAATCTTGAGCATTACTTTGCTAGCATGTGAGATGGGTGCAATCGTGTGGTAGTTTGAACATTCTTTGGCATTGCCTTTCTTTGGGATTGGAATGAAAACTGACCTTTTCCAGTCCTGTGGCCACTGCTGAGTTTTCCAAATTTGCTGGCATATTGAGTGCAGCACTTTCACAGCAACATCTTTTAGGATTTGAAATAGCTCAAGTGGAATTCCATCACCTCTACTAGCTTTGTTCATAGTGATGCTTCCTAAGGCTCACTTGACTTCACATTCCAGGCTGTCTGGCTCTAGGTGAGTGATCACACCATCGTGGTTACCTGGGTCATGAAGATCTTTTTTGTACAGTTCTTATGTGTATTCTTGCCACCTCTTCTTAATATCTTCTGCTTCCATTAGGTCCATACCATTTCTGTCCTTTATTGTGCCCATCTTTGCATGAAATGTTCCCTTGGTATCTCTAATTTTCTTGAAGAGATCTCTAGTCTTTCCCATTTTATTGTTTTCCTCTATTTTTTTGCATTGATCACTGAGGAAGGTTTTCTTATCTCTCCTTGCCATTCTTTGGAACTCTGCATTCATGGGTATATCTTTCCTTTTCTCCTTTGCCTTTAGCTTCCCTTTAGTTGACCCTGTTAACATCCCTAAAAGGCCTCTTTAGACTGTATCTCTGCATCAGAAAAGTATCAATATAATGTTCTGTTATTCTGTCCCAGTTTACGTATGCAATTAGTTTTAGCTTTATGCAAAAATATATGCAACTTAAAGCTTACTTATTTTTGCAGCCTGTTCCATAAATTGTTGAAAATAAACAAACAAACTAAAAATCAGGGACATCTGCCTTTATCATGCTGAGGTAACTGGTATTGGGTTTATTATCTCATTGTAAACAAGGAAAATTGGACAAAATTTATAAAATCAGTGTTTCAGACAATACAGAGGAAATAGTGTAAGCTTACAATCCCTGAGAGAACGGAACTAGGTAAGTTGAGCTCTACAATCACCCACAGTTTTCTTCTTGGAAACACTTTAAGGCTTGTTCTGCTTTAACAATGAGTACTAATATTCATGCTGAAACAGCTACATATCCATATGGGAAAAAATTAACCTTGACATTATATTCACAAAAATGAATACAATATAACACTTTTAGAAGACAACATAACTACAACACTTTTAGAAGACAACATAAAATCAAGATTTTTTTAGGATCGGAAAGGAATCTTAGAACACAAAAACATGAACTGTATGAAAATTGAATAACTAAATTTCATCACCAAAATTAAATTCCTTTTCTCTGAAACACAGTGTTAAAAAAATACAAGTCACTGAGTGAAAAAATATTCAAGGTATCTATTTCTGAAGATACATATGCAGAATATATAAGAACTACTTAACTCACTATATAAAAAGACAAGAATCCAATTTAAAATGGACAAAATATTTGAACAAACACATCACAAAAAAGGATTATTATTGCAAGTAATCACTTAGCACATTAAAAAATGCTCAATATCATCAGTATCAGGAAATTGCAAACTAAAATCACAAAAAGATACCAGTTCACACAAGTGTTAGTGATGATGTGCAGCAACTGAAATGATCATGTGTTGCAGGGAAGATATAAAAGAACACAAACACTCTATAAAGTGCCCGGGTAGTTTTCATATACCTTTAAAATATAACTCAGCAGTTTCACTCTTTGATATTTACCCAAGAGAAATGAAAACATATATCCTTGCAAAGACATTTAAATGAATGTTCAGAGCAGATTTATTCATAATAGTCTCAAATAGGGAACTCAAAAGTCCATTGACAGGTGAGTGGATACACAAGCTGTAGAGCATGTATAGAAGGAAATACTTCTCAAGAAAGAAAAAGGAACACCTCACAACTGAAAAAAACACAACTGATCTCCAGAACATTATGTAAGAAAGCCAGAACCAGGACAGAACATTCTATGTGATTTTGCATATATAAAACTCTATATTAGGTATAATTAATTTACAGTAGAAAAAGGCAGGTTACTGATTGCCTGGGGCAGCAATTGAAGCGGGGAAATACCTGCAAAATGGCACCAGGCAACTTTTTGGATGGTTATTCTTGATTTTGATGTTGGTTACATGGGAGATACAGTTGTCAAAGCTCATCAAGATGTATACTAAAATGGGTGCTTTTAAGGAAATCGAAACTGTAATCAGAAATATTCCAGCAAACAAACGTCCAGGACCAGATGGCGTCACACCTGAATTCTACCAAAAATTTAGAGAAGAGCTAACACCTATCTTACTCAAACTCTTCCAGAAAATTGCAGAAGAAGGTAAACTTCCAAACTCATTCTATGAGGCCACCATCACCCTAATTCCAAAACCAGACAAAGATGCCACAAAAAAAGAAAACTACAGGCCAAGATCACTGATGAACATAGATGCAAAAATCCTTAACAAAATTCTAGCAAACAGAATCCAACAACATTTTTAAAAAAATCATACACCATGACCAAGTGGGCTTTATCCCAGGAATGCAAGGATTCTTTAATATCCGCAAATCAATCAATGTAATACACCACATTAACAAATTGAAAGATAAAAACCATATGATTATCTCAATAGATGCAGAGAAAGCCTTTGACAAAATTCAACACCCATTTATGATTAAAACTCTCCAGAAAGCAGGCATAGAAGGAACATACCTCAACATAATAAAAGATATATATGACAAACCCACAGCAAGCATTACCCTCAATGGTGAAAAATTGAAAGCATTTCCTCTGAAATCAGGAACAAGACAAGGGTGCCCACTCTCACCACTACCATTCAACATAGTTTTGGAAGTTTTGGCCACAGCAATCAGAGCAGAAAAAGAAGTAAAAGGAATCCAGATAGGAAAATAAGAAGTGATACTCTCGCTGTTTGCAGATGACATGATCCTCTACATAGAAAACCCTAAAGCCTCTACCAGAAAATTACTAGAGCTAATCAATGAATATAGTAAAGTTGCAGGATATAAAATTAACACACAGAAATCCCTTGCATTCCTATACACTAACAATGAGAAAACAGAAAGAGAAAATAAGGAAACAATACCATTCACCATTGCAACACAAAGAATAAAATACTTAGGAGTATATCTACCTAAAGAAACAAAAGACCTATACATAGAAAACTATAAAACACTGATGAAAGAAATCAAAGAGGACACAAACAGATGGAGAATTATACCGTGTTCTTGGATTGGAAGAATCAATATTGTCAAAATGGTTATACTACCCATAGCAATCTATAGATTCAATGCAATTCCTATCAAGCTACCATCAGTATTTTTCACAGAACTAGAACAAATAATTTCACAATTTGTATGGAAATCCAAAACACCATGAATAGCCAAAGTAATCTTGAGAAAGAAGAATGGAACTGGAGGAATCAACTTGCCTGACTTCAGACTCTACTACAAAGCCACAGTCATCAAAACAGTATGGTACTGGCACAAAGACAGAAATATAGATCAATGGAACAGAATAGAAAGCCCAGAGATAAATCCACATACCTATGGACACCTTATCTTCGACAAAGGAGGCAAGAATATACAATGGAAAAAAGACAACCTCTTTAACAACTGGTGCTGGGAAAAGTGGTCATCCACTTGTAAAAGAATGAAATTAGAACACTTTCTAACACCATACACAAAAATAAACTCAAAATGGATTAAAGATCTAAATGTAAGATCAGAAACTATAAAACACCTAGAGGAGAACATAGGCAAAACACTCTCCGACATGAATCACAGCAGGATCCTCTATGACCCACCTCCCAGAATATTGGAAATAAAAGCAAAAATAAACAAATGGGACCTAATGAAACTTAAAAACTTTTGCACAACAAAGGAAACTATAAGCAAGGTGAAAAGACAGCCCTCAGATTGGGAGAAAATAATAGCAAACGAAGCAACAGGCAAAGGATTAATCTCAAAAATATACAAGCAACTCCTGAAGTTCAATTCCAGAAAAATAAATGACCCAATCAAAACATGGGCCAAAGAACTAAACAGACATTTCTCCAAAGAAGACATACAGATGGCTAGCAAACACATGAAAAGATGCTCAACATCACTCATTATCAGAGAAATGCAAATCAAAACCACAATGAGGTACCATTACACGCCAGTCAGAATGGCTGCTATCCAAAAGTCTACAAGCAATAAATGCTGGAGAGGGTGTGGAGAAAAGGGAACACTCTTACACTGTTGGTGGGAATGCAAACTAGTACAGCCACTATGGAGAACAGTGTGGAGATTTCTTAAAAAACTGGAACTAGAACTGCCATATGACCCAGCAATCCCACTTCTGGGCATACACACTGAGGAAACCAGATCTGAAAGAGACACGTGCACTCCAATGTTCATCGCAGCACTGTTTATAATAGCCAGGACATGGAAGCAACCTGGATGCCCATCAGCAGACGAACAAATAAGAAAGCTGTGGTACATATACACCATGGAATATTACTCAGCCGTTAAAAAGAATTAATTTGAATCAGTTCTAATGAGATGGATGAAACTGGAGCCCATTATACAGAGTGAAGTAAGCCAGAAAATAAAGAACATTACAGCATACTAACACATATATATGGAATCTAGAAAGATGGTAATGATAACCCTATATGCAAAACAGAAAAAGAGAAACAGATATACAGAACAGGCTTTTGGACTCTGTCGGAGAAGGTGAGGGTGGGATGTTTCGAGAGAACAGCATGAAGATTATATAGTGAAACAGATCACCAGCCCAGGTGGGATGCATGAGACAAGTGCCCAGGCCTGGTGCACTGGGAAGACCCAGAGGAATCTGATGGAGAAGGAGGTGGGAGGGGGGATCGGGATGGGGAATACATGTAACTCCATGGCTGATTCATGTCAATGCATGACAAACCTACTGCAATGTTGTGAAATGGTTGGCCTCCAACTAATAAAAATAAATGGGAAAAAAAAGAGTAGAGGGAAAAAATAAACTATTTCTAATTGTTTCTTACTAAAAATAAAATAAAATAAAATGGGTGCTTTTCAGTACATGTAAACAGTACTTCAGTAAAGTTGATTTAAAAAGAATAGACACACAGGTTAAAAAATAAGATTAACACGTTCTATCAAAATGACCCAGAACCAATCTTAATCATACACACACACACAGACACATACACAAACAGATGGCTCTACCAAGCTTTCCCAGCTTCCCTTCCCCCATTTTTTCTCATGAGACTTTTCTTCTATAACATCCTTGCAAGTTTAATTTCATCTTGATGTCAGTTTTTTGGAGAACCTTATCAAAAACACAATCCAATATTTGATCATCTTATATAGCAATCAACACCCACTGATGACTTCTCTGTGCTTATATTTATCCCTATTAAATTTCATCATATTGGTTTATGGCCCATTGTTCCAACACATCAAGATATTTATGGATCATGACTTTATCATTTTTTTACATGTGTTATATTTTCCCACCTTTCTGACATTCAAAAATCAGTGAGTAGTTAACATGACTTCTTTGAATTCTGAATAAAAGTATTGGGCTGGAATAGCCAAATGATAGATCTTTTAGTTATGCAATCAAAATCTTTAATAAGCCTAACAATACAAAGAGGTTCATGTTTTCATAAATTGAATAAATATTAGAAAACTATAGGAATAGTAAAGTATGTGTAGCTAGAAGGTAGATAGTATCCTTATACTCAAATTGTACATCTTCTCCTATAGCATTTTGCACACAGAAGGTGTTTATAATCATTACCAACAAGATAGCAATGGCATCAAAAAATGTAAAAAATAATATTTGAAACAAGTGATATTTTGTAGTTCACTTTAGAAACAAATTGTTTCTAAATTTTAGGGTAGAGAGCACAGCATAAAAATTTTAGTTCTTAAAACAGCAATAGCTACCTATTAAATGAAATAACTTTTAAAAGCAATATAATTGAATTCCCTGAAATAAGGATTTAGTGGTTTGCTTCATTGTGTATTTTTATTGTTTAAAAAAAAATAAAAGCACTTAGCTTTAATTCTTTCATAATAATGGCAAATTTTGTTTGTGTTTAGATTAGAAATGATTGTGTGGGAGTTATGTGTTTTCTAAACTAATTGTTTTAAGAATAATTTGCTCAGAGGCCAAGGGAATGCCTGGCAAGCAAGCAAGAGAATAAACTATTCTGAAAATTCTTTTTTATCATGGATATCCATCTTCATAGTAAAAATACTTTTTATACCACATACTTCAGAGGATTTCTTTCATTAGCTCATCAATTTCATGGGATTTTTTTTTTTAAAGAAATGTGACAGGCCAGAAATAAACACTTTGTGATAAATTTTGTCATTGATAGAAACTGAACCTAGGCATGATTTTAAGTGTGGGCACCGTCATGGTGAAAATAGTCATCATGCTAAAGGTCGCTGTCCCTCAACAAAGTTTCAGTCTAGTTGGGTATCAAACTACAGGATACAGACTGCTGTTTTCTACTCTACACTTATACAATTCATGAACATATTAAATATTTCATAAAGGGAACCAAAGCACCCATTAATCTCTATTTGCTATATGGATAAGAAAATCATATCAGCTCAATGGTTCAATTTTCTATGTAAATTCTGGTTAAAACTTTTCTCCTTTTGCTCCCTTGCATTCTACAGTTACTCTAAGTGTGATTAATAGGGATATTCTATTACATGTTTCTTTTCAAACCTCTTGAGTCATAAACAAACTTTCATCTTTAACTAGTTTAATAGCTAATGTTATTGATGAGCAGTAATAACCAGAAGAGACTGGTGATAGCAGGGTTTTCATAGCTGAAATAGATAATAATCAGGTACATTTTTCCTAGATAGAAGAAATTACATCTTAATAGCTCCTGTGATACACATGAATAAACTATACAAAAGTATACTTTTTATATACAAAAGTACTATAAAAGACATCTTGGTAAGTAGCAGATTCAAACAGGATAAAAAGGAACTGGATATCAGCTGACATAATTCTTTCCTCAACTGAATTATTTCTTTTTAAAGTCTTTTTTTTAAGAAAAGGAAAAGTACAAAAAAGGATGTGTTTTCCCATAAACAAAGAAGACTGAAGTAAAGTTCTCTTCTGTTATTCAGCTGAGAGAGACAAAGACTGACTGACTGTCTGACAGAAAAAATCAAGAGCCTTAGGCAGAAATGGTACAAAGTTTTTATACTAGCATAAGTACTTCTGATGTTTGGAATCCACAGGTCAGGTGACTGGACTAGGTAGTGATCCAGAAAGAGAATCTGAGATATGTCCCTTGAGCCACCTGAAGGCATGACTAAGAACAAGTCACTCTAAACAAGAAAGTAAGCATGAGGGCTAAGAAAACACCAGATGTGGGCACTGAGCTAGAACTGAACATTTTGTGAAATGACAAGGTGTGTGCTTCCCTCTAACCAGGCACAGAAGTGAGAAGAAAATGTTGCACCCTACTGAGGGGCTGGGAGGACGTCAGAATCACTGCAGGGACATTTTTCAAGCTACATTTTTGCCTCAGAGAAATTCTGGCAACCTCCATCTCTCTCTCTCTCTTTCTCTCTCTCATTCTCATACACACACACACACACACACACACAGACCCACATCTGTCTTTTGTGTCTCACTTACTTCTCTTAACATAATGTTGTCAAGGTTTTCTATGTTGTAGCATGTGTCACAATTTCCTTTATTTTTAAGGCTGAATGTATACACCACATTTTGTTTATCTATTCATCTGTCGACGGACACTTGGGTTAGTTCCACTTACTCCTTTGCTTTAAAGTAACTAATATCTAGTGAAACCAAAGGATGACAACATATACCCTTGGAAAGGAGTTTACTGTTATGTTCTATTTTTAAACATTTTTATTTATTTATTTATTTATTTTGGGCTGCACGGGGTCTTCGTTGCTGTGTGAGGCTTTTTCTCCAGTTGCAGTGAGCGGGGTTTACTCTTTAATTGTGGCACACAGGTGGTAGGTACCATGTGGTGGCTTTCACTGTTTCAGAGCATGGGATCTAGGGCACGTGGGCTTCAGTAGTTGCAGCACACGGGCTCAGTAATTGCAGCTTCCAGGTTTTAGAGCACAGGCTCAGCTGTTATGGCACGTGGGCTTAGTTGCTCCACCGCATGTGGGATCTTCCTGAACCAGGGATGGAATCCGAGTCTCCTGCACTGGCAGGCAAATTTTTTACCACTGACTCACCAGGGAAGCCCTTATGCTCTCTTTAAACTTAGGGATTAAGCCTATTTCCTGGAACTAGATTATCTGACCATGGCTTATATGATCTTAGATTACTTTATCTCTCCTCATCCCCCACTTCACTCACTCTTCTCTGGCTGTTTTTGCTCTTCATCTACTAGGCCAAATTCACTCTTATCTCCAGGCCTTCACCAGTGTTGTTCCCTCTGCTTGAAATGTTTCCTCTCCTCAAGTTTCCGGATAGCTCTCTCCTTTTCCTCAAATCTGTGCTAAAATGTCACCTAATCCAAAAGACTTCCTCTGATCATCCTCTCTACCAGCAGCAACCAGCCCTACATTCCCTGTCTCTCTTTTGCCTGTTATTTCCATAATAGCCATCACCCTAACTCATATATTGCCTTCTTTTTAATCACCTACTTTTCCTACTAGAAAGAAAGTTCTGTGAGGTCAGGAATTTGTTGTTGGTTTTTTTTTTTTTTTTTTTTCATACTGTATCTCCATATCTAGATCTGTGTCTGGCAAATAAGAGGCTCTTTTATTTATTTGCAGGCATTATTTATACATTTCTTACTAAGTGCCAGGCATTGCTCTAAGTCCTTTACAAATGTTAACTCATTTCACCTTTATAATCATCCTAAGAGGTAGGTGCTGGGACTGTCTATATTTTACAGGTAAGGAAACTGAGGACATAGAGATATCAAGTAACTTATCCAAGGTCACCCAGCTGGTATATGATGGAGCCACAGTACAAATTCAAACAGCATGGCTCTTTACCACAATTCTGTGAGTGAAGGAACAGAGAAAGTGACCCTTAAATTACAAAATAAGAGGGAAGGGGTTGCAAATTTTCTCCTTTCCATTATGTGTCTTCATGTATTTTCTAGATGACAAAACTATACTGTGAAAAATAGCTTCTACAGGGCAGAGGATGGACTAAGCAAATTTCTTTACTGCCTTTCTCTTCTGCTAGCAGAGGAAAGCCTTGGCACATGAAGTTCCATTTTTCTCAACTCTTGGTATGACGTTCAGGGCTTGGTTATGGGCAGTGGAAGTTAGCATAGTGCTCGCCTGACTAAGCAAGAGTCAAATTTGTTTCAGTACCTAGAGGTTGGGACATACTAACACCCTCTGGTAAGATTTAATCATTTATATTAATATCTACCAGTCTTAACTGGAAATGCAAATACCTTACCAAGAAAGGAAGACACTTTGGAATTTCAAATTCCCTTTATGTTATACACCAATATCAACCTTTGGAGCCATGTTTTTTTTCAGTTTATTCTCCTAACAATTGAATTGTTCCCGTTTTTCTCATTCAGTGTACTTTCTCCTCTCTTCCCTGCTGTGTCCTTCACCATGTAGCATTTATATGATATAGTGTCTCGGAATTTCCCTAACGTGCCACTTCAGTTGAACCTGGAAAACACTGAGGTGATTACTAATTCATTGCTGTCTTCTGCTAAGTGCTTAATGCAAGCTTAATAAAAATCAATAGCTGTGTGTGCCTTCCCCTGTAGGAATGTTCTTGTGATTTATGACTAGGTTCGGGAGTTGTCAGATGATTTATTGAAAATATTCTAAGATAACCTACCACCTCCATTTTATTGGTGTCATGGATGATGTTAATGATCATATAAGTGGAAGTAGAAGCAGGGAGCAGCTGGAAAAGAGCAGGTACTATACACTCTCTTCTTCAAAAGGCTTGTTATGTGTGAGCAAAAAGCTAATGATGTGGAATAAGGACATCTTGCCTGATGTGAATAACATCCCAAGAAAATTAGAATTAGGATGCTAAATACATGTCTAAGCACAAGGCCAAGAATGTAAACTTATGTAGCCATTTGGCTTTATCTCCTACCTGAAAAATCCTCATTTCTGATAATAAAGAAGAACTTGTCATGGACCTCCCCATCTGAAGCACCACCCAGAATGCTTGACCTTCTGCCCCCTCTGTATTGGAGGAGAGTCTTGCTCTACAGAGGGAAACCTCTGTGCAGGATGTATAAACCTCTGTGCTGAGACAGAACTGCTGCTGCTGCTGCTGCCAAGTCACCTCAGTCATGTCCGACTCTGTGCGACCCCAAAGACGGCAGCCCACCAGGCTCCCCCATTTCTGGGATTCTCCAGGCAAGAACACTGGAGTGGGTTGCCATTTCCTTCTCCAATGTATGAAAGTGAAATGTGAAAGTGAATGGGTCATTTATTTTTCTGGAATTGAGCTTCAGGAGTTGCTTGTATATTTTTGAGATTAATCCTTTGTCTGTTTCCTCATTTGCTATTATTTTCTCCCAATCTGAGGGCTGTCTTTTCACCTTACTTATAGTTTCCTTTGTTGTGCAAAAGCTTTTAAGTTTCATTAGGTCCCATTTGTTTTATTTTTGCTTTTATTTCCAATATCCTGGGAGGTGGGTCATAGAAGATCTTGCTGTGATTTATGTCGGAGAGTGTTTTGCCTATGTTCTCCTCTAGGAGTTTTATAGTTTCTGGTCTTACATTTAGATCTTTAATCCATTTTGAGTTTATTTTTGTGTATGGTGTTAGAAAGTGTTCTAGTTTCATTCTTTTACAAGTGGTTGACCAGTTTTCCCAGCACCACTTGCTAAAGAGGTTGTCTTTTTTCCATTGTATATCCTTGCCTCCTTTGTCAAAGATAAGGTGTCCATAGGTTCATGGATTTATCTCTGGGCTTTCTATTCTGTTCCATTGATCTATATTTCTGTCTTTGTGCCAGTACCATACTGTCTTGATGACTGTGGCTTTGTAGTAGAGTCTGAAGTCAGGCAAGTTGATTCCTCCAGTTCCATTCTTCTTTCTCAAGATTACTTTGGCTATTCGAGGTTTTTTGTATTTCCATGCAAATTGTGGAATTATTTGTTCTAGTTCTGTGAAAAATACCGTTGGTAACTTGATAGGGATTGCATTGAATCTATAGATTGCTTTGGGTAGAATAGCCATTTTGACAATATCGATTCTTCCAATCCATGAACACGGTATGTTTCTCCATCTGTTTGTGTCCTCTTTGATTTCTTTCATCAGTGTTTTATAGTTTTCTACGTATAGGTCTTTTGTTTCTTTAGGTAGATATACTCCTAAGTATTTTATTCTTTTTGTTGCAATGGCGAATGGTATTGTTTCCTTAATTTCTCTTTCTGTTTTTTCATTGTTAGTATATAGGAATGCAAGGGGTTTCTGTGTATTAATTTTATATCCTGCAACTTTACTATATTCATTGATTAGCTCTAGTAATTTTCTGGAAAAGATGCTCAACATCACTCATTATCAGAGAAATGCAAATCAAAACCACAATGAGGTACCATTACACGCCAGTCAGGATGGCTGCTATCCAAAAGTCTACAAGCAATAAATGCTGGAGAGGGTGTGGAGAAAAGGGAACTCTCTTACACTGTTGGTGGGAATGCAAACTAGTACAGCCACTATGGAAAACAGTGTGGAGATTTCTTAAAAAACTGGAAATAGAACTGCCATATGACCCAGCAATACCACTTCTGGGTATACACACTGAGGAATCCAGATCTGAAAGAGACACGTGCACCCCAATGTTCATCGCAGCACTGTTTATAATAGCCAGGACATGGAAGCAACCTAGATGCCCATCAGCAGATGAATGGATAAGGAAGCTGTGGTACATATACACCATGGAATATTACTCAGCCGTTAAAAAGAATTCATTTGAATCAGTTCTAATGAGATGGATGAAACTGGAGCCCATTATACAGAGTGAAGTAAGCCAGAAAGATAAAGAACATTACAGTATACTAACACATATATACGGAATTTAGAAAGATGGTAACGATGGCCCTATATGCAGGGCAGAAGAAGACACACAGAAGTACAGAACAGACTTTTGAACTCTGTGGGAGAAGGTGAGGGTGGGATGTTTCGAAAGAACAGCATGTATATTATCTGTGGTGAAACAGACCACCAGCCCAGGTGGGATGCATGAGTCAAGTGCTCGGGCCTGGTGGGCTGGGAAGACCCAGAGGAATCGGGTGGAGAGGGAGGTGGGAGGTGGGACCGGGATGGGGAATACGTGTAACTCTATGGCTAATTCATGTCAATGTATGACAAAACCCACTGAAAAATAAAAAATAAAAAAATAAAAAAAAATAGAAGAAAAGTGAAAGTGAAGTTGCTCAGTCATGTCCGACTCTTAGTGACCCCATGGACTGCAGCCCACCAGGCTCCTCCGTCCATGGGATTTTCCAGGCAAGAGTACTGGAGTGGGGTGCCTTTGCCTTCTCCAAGACAGAACTATATCCTTCCAATAAAATAATGTCAACTTTCTGTTTTCAACTATCCTCACAAACAGTATGGCACAAAGGAGTGGCAAATTGTCTGAGCTCAATTTTTCTAGATCCACACAGAACACTTTACTCCTCTGGCACAGAACCTCTGCAGTCCGAGTACTACAAGGGACTTTGCAGGAGGTGGTATCTCCCGGCCTCAGTTCAACACACCAGCAGGACATTCTGCTGTGCTAAAGGAAGAATACAGTTCATTTTCTTTACAACTTCTAGAAACGTGACGTTTCTTTCTAGCCAGGCTTCCCCAACTCCAACTGCTCTGAGTATCAAAACTGCCTGTAAACATTTAGTGTTCGACAAGGTTTTTTAAAGGCAAAACTCTTTCATTTTCTATTATCACTACAATACCTATGTCTTCAATTAGTTCATGGCAACATCTTACTCAAAATATTTGAATTCTTCAAAATATGGGGACATAGGAGTATATATTATATTATTTATTAGATTAGAGATAACTTGAGTAAACTGTAGCTTTTAAGTTCAGAAAATTCCCAAACAGTACACTCCTATCATTCTCCAGAATAGAAGGCACAAGGATGACAGATAGCAGGCCAAGACCTGCCATCACCACCGTCATGCTTTTCCCATTTGTTTTCCTATTTGTCAGACCTGGACTGATTCACTTTAGATGCCATGCTTTTTACTTGGATTTCAGCAGCATGTTTATTCTCCAAAGGCAGCACCTTTCCTCCCCTGATAATGCACTTCGGCTGTAATATACTCCTCTTGATCCTTGTAAGGTCTAAGCGTTCTGGCAGGCTGCTCCACTGGCAGTGACCAGGCTGAAGTTCTGAAGAAATGCAGGGGAGGTGGGAAGAGCCTCCCACTCAGAGACCAACTAAGAGAGCTCTTTATTTCAGCAGGCACAGAAAGTGATGTTTCACTGAAAGACATTTTTTTAAAAAAAAAAATAAAGAAGCACGATCCTTTGTGAGTGTTAAGTGAAGAATCATTCTGATTCTTCTCTATATTCTTTAAAGCAGGAGGCAGCTGCTAACCTCATTGGTGCCTCAAAAATTCCTTGGTCCGATTCTGCATTCTTTGCTGTTTTAGGTGACTTACAAAGCAGTTGGCAAATGGTTAAGGCCATTCCATGGGTCCTGTATTACTGAGGACACCACCTGTACAGCCAGATTCAGGTTAGACTCTCTTCAGGTTTCACTAGAGCACAGATGGATACACCAATCATTTGATTCTCAGCACAATTTTTTCAGTCAAGTGATAATAATCTACATACTGTTTGTAACAACAGTCTCCCTCGAGGTCAGCTGAGGATGCTGGAGAGCTTTAGGAAAAATCTCAGTGGGCGAGGGTGCGGTAAGAATAAGAACAGGGGGCAAGTGTTAATAGATCTTTAACTTCTGATGGCCTTCGGTGGTGTGAGTGGACTTCACTCATAAATTCTGAAGAAATAACTCCACACAAAGCTTGATTCTGAATTTCCAAGTATGCACTCACTTTCCTGCAGGATCACCTCTTACTGGGTACACTGACTCACCTTAACTGAAGTATAAGTCTGGAGGAATCTGCACTAAGCCCAACGTGAATATTCCCCCTAAAAGCAGGGAGGGGAAAGTAAGCAAGAGCACTAGAACAGGATGAAGAGTCTGGGAAACTGGCGTCTTGTCCTGGCTCTACCACTAACCACTCATTTGTGACAGTAACTCTGAGCAAGCCACCCAAGCAAGGTTTCAGCTTCCTTGTTTATAGGGTGAAAAGAATGGACTAATAATCTTTTATCCAGCTCTAGCATTCTCTGAATCTAAATAATTGATGATCAATGAAATTATCGTTCTGAGGATTTCTGTGAATTTTATATTTGGATCTCTAAGAGGGAAACAGAGAAAGCCTACAAGTTTGGTAAGCAAAACAAGTTAGTGATTTACCTCCAGTTTTATCCATTTATGTGGAATCTTGTAGAAATAACACTGGAGTATTATAATACAAATTGGAGTCATAATATTTAGTATTTAGAAAAACCAATATTCTGACATTGTTCTTTAAAATGCCAAGATAACTTTATATTAAAGATAGCACAGTATATGGAAAACTGTAATTAACCTTAACTATAAACATAGGTACAAAAAACTAAAATTTAAAGGTAGCAGATATTCAGCAATATATTAAAATAACATTTTATGTTAAAACAAAAAAGGAAAACATATAAGAACAAGAAGAAAACATGGGTGAATTATGCTGTAATCTAGGTATGTGGACCTGTTTTCTACATTTGATCCAAAGTTCCGATGCAATATAGGAAAAGAGAGATTCAACTCAAAGTAAAGCATCACAAGTGGAACAAACTTTTACATGGCAAAAACTCCATGATGAAAGACAGGCGACAATCAGGGGGAAAACACTGTTAATATATATTACAGATAGAGGGTTAATATACTTAATATATTGGAAACTTTCAAAATTCAAGAGTAGAAAAAGACCAAAAGTTGACAAAAAGATGGGCAAAGGATAGGAATAATAATTCATAAAGACATACGAAACACAAAACAATCATTATACATATGACAAGACACTTATCTTCATTCACAATATGATAAAAGTAAATTTAAAGTCCACTGAGATATCACTTTCACCTACCAGACTGGCAAAATTAAAAGCTTGCGAATATATTCACCAGGTGAGGCTGTGGGACCAAGCACTTTTACATATTGCTGGTGTGAATGTAAATAAATACAAGCCTTTTGACTAAGTAAAATTATTCTAATTTCAAAATTCAGACTTATATTGAAGGAAGTAGGGAAAACCACTAGACCATTCAGGTATGACCTAAATCAAATCCCTTATGATTATACAGTGGAAGTGACAAATAGATTCAAGGGATTAAATCTGATAGAGTGCCTGAAGAACTATGGACAGAGGTTTCTGACATTTTACAGGAGGCAGTGATCAAGACCATCCCCAAAGAAAAGTAATGCAAAAAGGCAAAATGGTTGTCTGAGGAGGCCTTACAAATAGCTGAGAAAAGAAGGGAAGCTAAAGGCAAAGAAGAAAAGGAAAGATAGTCCCATTTGAATGCAGAGTTCCAAAGAATAGCAAGGATAAACAAGAAAGCCTTCCTCAGTGATCAATGCAAAGAAATAGAGTTAAACAATAGAATGGAAAAAACTAGATCTCTTCAGGAAAATTAGAGATACCAAGGGAACATTTCATGTAAAGATGGGCACAATAAAGGACAGAAATGGTATGGACCTACCAGAAGCAGAGGATATTAAGAAGAGGTGGCAAGAATACACAGAAGAACTATACAAAAAAGATCTTCACAATCCAGATAACCACTATGGTGTGATCACTCACCTAGAGCCAGACAACCTGGAATGCAAAGTCAAGTGGGCCTTAGGAAGCATCACTATGAAGAAAGCTAGTGGAGGTGATGGAATTCTAGCCAGGCTTCAAAAGTACATGAACTGTGAACTGCCAGATGTTCCAATTAGATTTAGAAAAGGCAGAGGAACCAGAGATCAAATTGCCAACATCTGTTGGGTCATCAAAAAAGCAAGAGAGTTCCAGAAAAACATCTACTTTTGCTTCATTGACTACGCCAAAGCCTTTGACTGTGTGGATCACAACAAACTGGAAAATTCTTAAAGAGAAGGGAATACCAGACCACCTGACCTGCCTCTTGAGAAATCTGTATGCAAGTCAAGAAGCAAGTTAGAAGTGGACATGGAACAACAGACTGGTTCCAAATAGGGAAAGGAGTGTGTCAAGGTTATATATTGTCAGCCTGCTTATTTAACTTATATTCAGAGTATATCATGCGAAATGCCGGGCTGAATGAAGCACAAGCCGGAATCAAGATTGATGGGAGAAATATCAATAACCTCAGATACGCAGTTGACACAACCCTTATGGCAGAAAGTGAAGAACTAAAGAGCCTCTTGATGAAAGTGAAAGAGGAGACTGAAAAACCTGGCTTAAAACTCAACATTCAGAAAACTAAGATCATGCCATATGGTCCCATCACTTCATGGCAAATAGACAGGGAAACGATGGAAACAATGAGAGGCTTTATTTTTTTGGGCTCCAAAATCACTGCAGATGGTGACTGCCAGCCATGAAATTAAGACACTTAATCCTTGGAAGACAAGTTATGACCAACCTTGGCAGCATATTAAAAAGCAGAGACATTATTTTGCCAACAAAGGTCCATCTAGTCAAAGCTATGGTTTTCCCAGTAGTCATGTATGGATGTGAGAGATGAACTATAAAGAAAGCTGAGTGCAGAAGAATTGATGCTTTTGAATTGTGGTGTTGGAGAAGATTCTTGGACTGCAAGGAGATCAAGTCAGTCTATCTTAAAGGAAATCAGGCCTGAGTATTCTGGAAGGACTGATGCTAAAGCTGAAACTCCAATGCTTTGGCCACCTGATGCAAAGAACTGATTCATTGGTAAAGACCCTGATGCTGAGAAAGATTGAAGGGAGGAGGAGAAGGGGACAACAGAGGATGAGATGGTTGACTGGCATCACCAACTCGATGGACATGAGTTTGAGCAGGCTCCCAGAGTTGGTGATGGATAGGAAAGCCTGGGGTGCTGCAGCCCATGGGATCGCAAAAAGTCGGACATGACTGAGTGGTGAACTGAATCCTGAATTTGATCAAGCAACAAGCAATCCCATTTCTGGAAAGTAACCTTTATACACTTTTGCTATATGAAAACACACATGTTTAATATCATGCTTTTCAGCATTACTTGTATTTGCAAAATGTTGGAAAGTACCTAACAGCCCAAACATAAGAGATGAGTTTGTTAAACTGCAGTTCATACACACAATGGAGTGCTATGTAGCTATTTAAAAAAATAAATTAATAAAGAATCTCAAACTGATAAGGAGTGCTCTCCAGGATATACTGTTATGTGACACATGAAAATGCAATAGAGCAAAAATAGAGTGTTAATTTTGTGGGAAAAAAAGAAGTAAAAAATTTAACATGTATTTGCTTCATTTGGCAGAAATAAAGGGTGAGTTAACCAGTGAGAGTGTAAATGATAAAGCAAATGAAACAAAATTTTTTAAAAAATGGTAAAATGTTAAAAATTAACAAGTCTAGGTAATGGTTATGTAGTAAATCTGTCAAGGAGTACACATGCTTTTTTGTACTATTTTTGCAAATTTCCTTTAAGTTAGAAATTTATTTCAAAAAGAAGAATATTAATAATAGCATAATAATCACAATACATTACCACCAGTGAAATTATTTCTCAGAATGCAGAAATGCTTTAAATTAGGGAGTCTAATTTTAAAAATGATAAAACCGAAGGAGTAGCTAAGATGGTGGAGATGGACACTAAGATGGACAGGGAGACCACTTTCTCCCCCACAAATTCATGGAAAGAACATTTGAACCCTGAGCAAACTACACAAAACAACTTCTGATCACTAGCAGAGGACATCAGGCACCCAGAAAAGCAGCCCATTGTCTTCAAAAGGAGGTAGGGCAAAATATAAAAGATAAAAAAGCGAGACAAAAGAATTAGGGACGGAGATCCGTCCCGGGAAGGAAGTCTTAATAGAGGATGTTTCCAAACACCAGGAAACCACCTCACTGGCGGGTCTGGGGGAAGTTTTCGAATCTCAGAGGGCAAGCTAACTGGGAGGAAAAATAAATAAAACCCACAGATTACATGCCTAAAAGCAACTACCAGCAGAAAAGTATCCCAGACGCTCGCATTCACCACCAGCAAGTGGGGGCTGAACGGAGAGGAGCCGGCAGCATTGCTTAGGGTAAGGACCAGGCCTGAATGCCCTGAGGGCAATCAGAGGGAGCTAAAGTGAGATAACAACTTAAACTGTGGGATAGAAAGAGAGAGAGAGAGAATTAACCTGAGAAAAGCCCTAACCTTAGGCACAGCCGGCCCATTCGCAGGACAAGGGACTGAGCAATACCAGAGAAGAGCTAACCAGCTGCGAACCGGCCCAAGCCCCACCAGAGGCAGGGGGAGGCGGGCACCAGCCAGAGCCAGAAAGGGGCAAACTTGGCCCCAGAGAGAGCATCCTCTACCAAACTGCAAACAGGCTTCCAGCTTCTAACCAAAGACTTCCTGAAATTCTGGATGGTTGACATCTGCTGGGAGGGTCACAGCCCGAGATCAGCTCCCCAGAAGAGACACAAGGTGCACCGAACCGGGCGCGCCCGGAAACTGTGGGGGGGACAGGGAGGGGATAAGGTGCGCTGCACCTGAACAGAGTGTGCTCGTCAAGCTCCTGGTTGCCCGAGATGCTCGGACCAGGGAAGGCACAAAACGCAGGCCCAACCAAGTCTGTGCCTTTGTGGAGTACCCGAGAGCCTGAACCCGAGAGGCTTAGGCCTGGGAAGTGCACGCAACTCAGGGCCCACTCCCTGGAGAGCATCCTGGAGCCTAAGCGGTGTAGACAGGGAAGGCACACACGCCGTGAGCGGGGGCAAACCCAGTGTGGCCAGAACACTGCGAGTGCTCCCCACACACGCCAGTGATATTTGTTAGCAGTGCCCCTCCCTCCCCACAGCACGACTGAACAAGCGAACCTAAACAAGAGACCACCTCCACCCACTTGCGTAAGGGCAGAAATTAGACACTGTAGAGACCTGTAAACAGAAGCCAAATAAACAAAGGGAACCGCTTTAGAAGTGACAGGTGTAACAGATTAAAATCCTTGTAGTTAACACCAAGTACACTGGAAGGGGCCTATAGATATTGAGAAGTATAAGCTGGAAAAAGGAACTATCTGAAACTGAACTGAACCCACACTGCCCACAACAGCTCCAGAGAAAGTTCTAGATATATTTTTATTATTATTATTTTAATTAAATTTTTTCTTTTTTTAAAAAAGTCCTCTATTACTCCTTAATTTTCATTTTTATAACCCTCTATAACCTTGCAAAAAAAAAAGGACCTTATTTTTAAAGCAAACTTCATATATATTTCTTAAATTTTTGTATTTATTTTTATATTGTATTTTTAAGAGTCTAACCTTTATTCTAAAATTTTAATCTTTGATTTTCAGTATTTGATATCAATTTTGGACATTTAAGAATCCAATCTTCAGTACTCATTTTTACTCAGGATGTGATTACTGATTTGATTACTCTCTCCCCCTTTTGACTCTCCTTTTTCTCCCCCAGATCACCTCTATTTCCTCCCTCCCCCTTCTCTTCTCAATCCAATTCTGTGAATCTCTTTGGGTGTTCTTGGCTGCAGAGAACACTTAGGGAACAGAGTACAACCTAGATCTGTCCCTCTCCTCTTGAGTCCCCTTTTTCTCCTCCTGCTTGCCTCTATCTCCTTCCTCCCTCTCCTCTTCTTCATGTAACTCTGTGAACCTCTCTGGGTGTTCCTCACTGTGGAGAATCTTTTCACCATTAACCTACAAGTTTTATTATCAGTGCTTGTATGGATGGAAAAGTCTAGAGGCTACTGGAAGAAAAAGACTGAAATCCAGAGGCAGGAGGCTTAAGCCCCAAACCTGAGAACACCAGAGAACTCCTGACTGCAGGGAACATTAATTAAAAGGATATCATTCAAAAACCTCCATACCTACACTGAAACCAACCACCACCCAAGAGCCAATAAGTTCCAGAGCAAGACATACCACACAAATTCTCCAGCAATACAAGAACATAGCCCTGAGAGTCAAATATACAGGCTGCCCAAAGCCACACCAAACCCACAGACCCATATAAAAACTCACTACTGGAGACTCCATTGCACTCCAGAGAGAAGAAATCCAGCTCCACCCACCAGAACACCAACGCAAGCTTTCCTAACCAGAAAAACTTGACTAAGTCAATCGTCCAACCCCACCCACTGGGAGAAACCTCCACAATAAAAAGGACTACCAGAAAACAGAAAGGCCACCCCAAACACAGCAATCTAAATAAGATGAAAAGGCAGAGAAATACCCAGCAGGTAAACGAACATGAAAAATGCCCACCAAGCCAAACAAAAGAGGAGGAGATAGGGAATCTACCTGAAAAAGAATTTAGAATAATGATAATGAAAATGATCCAAAATCTTGAAAACAAAATGGAGTTACAGATAAATAACTTGGAGACAAGGATTGAGAAGATGCAAGAAATGTTTAACAAGGACCTAGAAGAAATAAAAAAGAGTCAATTAAAAATGAATAATGCAATAAATGAGATAAAAACCACTCTGGAGGGAACCAACAGTAGAATAACAGAGGCAGAAGATAGGATAAGTGAGGTAGAAGATAAAATGGTGGAAATAAATGAAGCAGAGAGGAAAAAAGAAAAAAGAATCAAAAGAAATGAGGACAACCTCAGGGACCTCTGGGACAATGTGAAACGTCCCAACATTCAAATCATAGGAGTCCCAGAAGAAGAAGATAAAAAGAAAGGCCATGAGAAAATACTCGAGAAGATAACAGCTGAAAACTTCCCCCAAATGGGGAAGGAAATAGTCACACAAGTCCAACAAACCCAGAGAGTCCCAAACAGGATAAAACCACAGTGAAACACCCCAAGACACATATTAATCAAATTAACAAAGATCAAACACAAAGAACAAATATTAAAGCAGCAAGGGAGAAACAACAACACACAAGGGGATTCCCATAAGGATAACAGCTGATCTTTCGATAGAAACTCTTCAGGCCAGAAAGGAATGGCAGCACATACTGAAAGACTTAAAGTAATGAAAGAGAATAACCTACAACCCAGATTACTGTACCCAGCAAGGATCTCATTCAAATATGAAGGAGAATTCAAAAGCTTTACAGACAAGCAGAAGCTGAGAGAATTCAGCACCACCAAACCAGCTCTTCAACAAATCCTAAAGGATCTCTTTAGGAAGATCCTTTAGGAAACACAGAAAGGTTGTATAAACATGAACCCAAAACAACAAAGTAAATGGCAACAGGACCATAATTATCAATAATTACCTTAAATGTAAATGGGTTGAATGCCCCAACCAAAAGACAAAGACTGGCTGAATGGATACAAAAGCAAGACCCATATATATATGCTGTCTACAAGAGACCCACCTCAAAACAAGAGACACATACAGACTGAAAGTGAAGGGCTGGAAAAAAATATTTCATGCAAACAGAGACCAAAAGAAAGCAGGAGTCGCAATACTCAAAACAGATAAAATAGACTTTAAAATAAAGGCTGTGAAAAGAGACAAAGAAGGATACTACATGATGATCAAAGGATCAATCCAAGAAGAAGATATAACATTTATAAATATATATGCGCCCAACAGAGGAGCACTGCAATATGTAAGGCAAATGCTAACAAGTATGAAAGGGGAAATTAACAATAACACAATAATAGTGGGAGACTTTAATACCCCACTCACACCTATGGATAGATCAACTAAACAGAAAATTAATAGGGAAACACAAACTTTAAATGACACAATGGACCAGCTAGACCTAATCATAGGACATTTCATCCCAAAACAATCAATTTCACCTTTTTCTCAAGTGCACACGGAACCTTCTCCAGAATAGATCACATCCTGGGCCATAAATCTAGCCTTAGTAAATTCAAAAAAATTAAAATCATTCCAGTCACCTTTTCTGACCACAATGCAATAAGATTAGATCTCAATTACAGGAAAAAAACTATTAGAAATTCCAACACATTGAGGCTAAATAACACACTTATGAATAGCCAACAAATCATAGGAGGAATCAAAAAAGAAATAAAAATATGCTTAGAAATGAATGAAAATGAAAACACAACACCGCAAAACCTATGGGACACTGTAAAAGCAGTGCTAAGGGGAAGGTTCATAGCAATACAGGCTTATCTCAAGAAACAAGAAAAAAGTCAAATAAATTACCTAACCCTACACCTAAAGCAACTAGAGAAGGGAGAAATGAAGAACCCCAGGGCTAGTAGAAGGAAAGAAATCTTAAAAATGAGGGCAGAAATAAATGCAAAAGAAACAAAAGAGAACATAGCAAAAATCAACAAAGCTAAAAGCTGTTCTTTTGAAAAGATAAATAAAATTGACAAACCTTAGCCAGACTCATCAAGAAACAAAGGGAGAAGAACCAAATCAACAAAATTAGAAATGAAAATGGAGAGATCACAACAGACAACACTGAAATACAAAGGATCATAAGAGACTACTACCAGCAGCTCTATGCCAATAAAATGGACAACTTGAAAGAAATTGACAAATTCTCAGAAAAGCATAAGTTTCCTAAACTGAACCAGGAAGAAATAGAAGATGTTAACAGACCCATCACAAGCATGGAGATGGAAACCATAATCAGAAATCTTCCAGCAAACAAAAGTTCAGGACCAGATGGCTTCACACCTGAATTCTGCCAAAAATTTAGAGAAGAGCTAACACCTATCTTACTCAAACTCTTCCAGAAAATTGCAGAAGAAGGTAAACTTCCAAACTCATTCTACGAGGCCACCATCACCCTAATTCCAAAACCAGACAAAGATGCCACAAAAAAAGAAAACTACAGGCCAAGATCACTGATGAACATAGATACAAAAATCCTTAACAAAATTCTAGCAAACAGAATCCAACAACATATTAAAAAGATCATACATCATGACCAAGTGGGCTTTATCCCAGGAATGCAAGGATTCTTTAATATCTGCAAATCAATCAATGTAATACACCACATTAACAAATTGAAAGATAAAAATCATAAGATTATCTCAATAGATGCAGAAAAAGCCTTTGACAAAATTCAACACCCATTTATGATAAAAATTCTCCAGAAAGCAAGAATAGAAGGAACATACCTCAACATAATAAAAGCTAGATATGACAAACCCACAGCAAACATTATCCTTAACGGTGAAAAACTGAAAGCATTTCCCCTAAATTCAGGAACAAGACAAGGGTGCCCACTCTCACCACTACCATTCAACATAGTTTTGGAAGTTTTGGCCACAGCAATCAGAGCAGAAAAAGAAATAAAAGGAATCCAGATAGGAAAATAAGAAGTGAAACTCTCGCTGTTTGCAGATGACATGATCCTCTACATAGAAAACCCTAAAGCCTCTACCAGAAAATTACTAGAGCTAATCAATGAATATAGTAAAGTTGCAGGATATAAAATTAACACACAGAAATCTCTTGCATTCCTATACACTAACAATGAGAAAACAGAAAGAGAAAATAAGGAAACAATACCATTCACCATTGCAACAAAAAGAATAAAATACTTAGGAGTATATCTACCGAAAGAAACAAAAGACCTATACATAGAAAACTATAAAACACTGATGAAAGAAATCAAAGAGGACACAAATAGATGGAGAATTATACCGTGTTCATGGACTGAAAGAATCAATATTGTGAAAATGAGTATACTACCCAAAGCAATCTATAGATTCAATGCAATCCCTATCAAGCTACCAACGATATTCATCACAGAACTAGAACAAATAATTTCACAATTTGTATGGAAATACAAAAAACCTCAAATAGTCAAAGCAATCTTGAGAAAGAAGAATGGGACTGGAGGAATCAACCTGCTTGACTTCAGACTCTACTACAAAGCCACAGTCATCAAGACAGTATGGTACTGGCACAAAGACAGAAATGTAGATCAATGGAACAGAATAGAAAGCCCAGAGATAAATCCACATACCTATGGACACCTTATCTTCAACAAAGGAGGCAAGAACAATGGAAAAAAGGCAACCTCTTTAGCAAGTGGTGCTGGGAAAACTGGTCAACCACTTGCAAAAGAATGAAACTAGAACACTTTCTAACACCATACACAAAAATAAACTCAAAATGGATTAAAGATCTAAATGTAAGACCAGAAACTATAAAACTCCTAGAGGAGAACATAAGCAAAACACTCTCTGACATAAATCACAGCAGGATCCTCTATGACCCACCTCCCAGTATATTGGAAATAAAAGCAAAAATAAACAAATGGGACCTAATGAAACTTAAAAGCTTTTGCACAACAAAGGAAACTATAAGCAAGGTGAAAAGACAGCCCTCAGATTGGGAGAAAATAATAGCAAATGAAGAAAAAGACAAAGGATTAATCTCAAAAATATACAAGCAACTCCTGAAGCTCAATTCCAGAGAAATAAATGACCCAATCAAAACATGGGACAAAGAACTAAGCAGACATTTCTCCAAAGAAGACATACAGATGGCTAACAAACACATGAAAAGATGCTCCACATCACTCATTATCAGAGAAATGCAAATCAAAACCACAATGAGGTACCATTACATGCCAGTCAGGATGGCTGCTATCCAAAAGTCTACAAGCAATAAATGCTGGAGAGGATGTGGAGAAAATGGAACCCTCTTACACTGTTGGTGGGAATACAAACTAGTACAGCCACTATGGAGAACAGTGTGGAGGTTCCTTAAAAACCTGGAAATAGAACTGCCATATGACCCAGCAATCCCACTTCTGGGCACACACACTGAGGAAACCAGATCTGAAAGAGACATGTGCACCCCAATGTTCATCACAGCACCGTTTATAATAGCCAGGACATGGAAGCAACCTGGATGCCCATCAGCAGACAAATGGATAAGGAAGCTGTGGTACATATACAGCATGGAATATTACTCAGCTGTTAAAAAGAATACATTTGAATTAGTTCTAATGAGATGGATGAAACTGGAGCCCATTACACAGAGTGAAGTAAGCCAGAAAGATAAACACCAATATAGTATACCAATGCATATATATGGAATCTAGAAAGATGGTAACAATAACCATATGTGCAAGACAGAAAAAGAGACACAGATGTATAGAACAGACTTTTGGAAGGAGGTGAGGGTGGGATGATTTGAGAGAACAGCATTGAAACATGTATTATCTATGGTGAAACAGATCACCAGCCAAGGTTGGATGCATGAGACAAGTGCTCGGGGCTGGTGCAGTGGGATGAACCAGAGGGATGGGGTGGGGAGGAAGGTGGGAGGGGGTTCATGATGGGAACACATGTAAATCCATGACTGATTCATGTCAATGTATGGCAAAAACCACTACAATATTGTAAAGTAATTAGTCTCCAACTAATAAACATAAAGGAAAAAAAAAAAAAAAAGCTGAACATTCAGAAAACTAAGATCATGGCTTCCGGTCCCTTCACTTCATGGGAAATAGATGGGGAAAAAGTTGAAACAGTGGCTGACTTTATTTTTTTGGGCTCCAAAATCACTGCAGATGGTGATTGCAGCCATGAAATTAAAAGACACTTACTCCTTGGAAGGAAAGTTATGACCAACCTAGATAGCATATTAAAAAGAAGAGACATTACTTTGCCAACAAAGGTCCATCTAGTCAAGGCTATGGTTTTTCCAGTGGTCATGTATGGATGTGAGAGTTGGACTGGGAAGAAAGCTGAGCACCGAAGAATTGATGCTTTTGAACTGTGGTGTTGGAGAAGACTCTTGAGAGTTCTTTGGACTGCAAGGAGATCTAACCAGTTCATCCTAAAGGAGATCAGTCCTGGGTGTTCATTGGAAGGACTGATGCTGAAGCTGAAACTCCAGTATTTTGGCCACCTCATGTGAAGAGTTGACTCATTGGAAAAGACCCTGATGCTGGGAGGGATTGGGGGCAGGAGGAGAAGGGGACGACAGAGGATGAGATGACTGGATGGCATCACCGACTTGATGGATATGAGTTTGAGTAAACTCTGGTATTTGGTGATGGACAGGGAGGCCTGGCATGCTGCGATTCATGTGGTCGCAAATAGTCGGACATGACTGAGCGACTGAACTGAACTGAAGTGATGACAGCTATCATGGCTGTGTGTATTACCTAGCTCCTCTCACAGTAGACCTTGGTTGCTGATGGTAAAGCTTTTCTACAAAAAACAAAAAAACAACAAAAAATGATAAAACCGACAAAAAGGAAATTAACATTAATATGAAAGTCATTTGATAAAATAAGACTATGCAACTATTAAATTAAAATGCTATGATAAGAACAGAAAAAGAGACACAGATGTTCAGAACAGACTTTTGTACTCTGTGGGAGAAGGCGAGGGTGGGATGTTCTGAGAGAATAGCATTGAAACAAGTATACTATCGAGGTTGAAACAAATCACCAGCCCAGGTTGGATCCATGAGACAAGTGCTCAGGGCTGGTGCACTGGGAAGACTCAGAGAGATGGGATGGAGAGGGAGGTGGGAGGTGGGATAGGGATGGGGAACACATGTAAATCCATGGCTGATTCATGTCAACGTACGACAAAAAAACACTACAATATTGTAAAGTAATTAGTCTCCAACTAATAAAAGTAAATGAAAAACAAAAAACAAACAAAATGCTATGATAATAATAAGAAAGATTAAAATTTCATGAAGAATATTTATTGAAACTTAACAAATTTACTCTAGAAACTAAAACACATTTAAACCATTGCAATCAAGTCAGAAAATGCAATAAGTGAGAAAAATAAAATATACTAGTATAAATATTGAGGGAGGGGAGATAAAACTAGCCATTTCCCCCCAGATACTGTGGGTTTTATCTGCCTATAAGAGAAAAAGACTTTACTTTCAATAAAATAAAATGATTGAATAATATAGAGCTAACTGAACTAGACCAAGCCCTCCTCAGAGCAAGTCTGGAAAGAAACGCATCAGTTCTCAGCTTGGGTTATCTTACGTACATGAGGCCCAGAAGGTTCAGTGGGCAGAGGTTGGGAGTAAAGGATCATTAAAATGTAATTTAAAAAAAGAGGAGAGAAAAAATTCACCAAAATCATATATAAATGTGTGTGTGTGAGAATGTGCTATATCTCTTCAGTCGTGTCCAACTCTTTGCGACCCCATAGACTGTAGCCCACCAGGCTCCTCTGTCCATGGAATTCCCCAAGTAAGAATGCTGGAGCCAGTTGCCATGCCCTCCTCCAGGGGATCTTCCTAACCCAGGGATCGAACCCGAGCCTTTTTAGTCTCGTGCATTGTCAGGCAGTTTATCTCTAGCACCACCTGGGAAGCCCACATATAAGTGTGGGTAATATGCATAAGGAAACTAGAAGGTGACAGCTGGAATTAGATCTTTATGATCTTGAGTATGTCTATAACATATTCTTAGGAAGAAGGGTTTTATAGTAATACATTACTATGCATTCATTTCATCTAGACCAAACCACACACAAAGCAGGTTTGAATGTTGGGTAGACTTCAAAGATGGATGGTAATAATCCCACCTCACCTCTTTTGGGGTAGTCTGTCACACAGCAATAGATATCTGAAATATGTTTAAAGGTATGTGAATGCTTAAAGAGAAAAGAGAATACTCTAACAATTTAACTATCAAAATTGGTTGCTTTGCAGTGGCAGTAAGAATGAAAAAGGGGATGATTTACTTTTACTTTATATATCTTATATTACTTCACCAGCTTGCACAAGCATATATTATTTTCTAATTTGAAATAGATCAATTAAAGAAAATTTTACAGGAAGAAATAAAGCATTTGATTTAGGTTTCTTCTGTTTTCTTTTTTTTCCTTACAATTGGGCCTGGAAAAGAGTCTTCCTCTTATTTTATGGTTATTTACTGTTATTTGCTGCAGCATTACACAGACCTTAGTTTCCAATAGTTGTGTGTAATATTGGTCCCATAAACAACTTTATAAATCAATTATCTTTTACAATAAGAGCAAATGCATATGCATGGAAAATAGCCATGGGCTGGCAACTAAAATATTCCTAATCTTTTAAAAATATGCTATAAAAACTATGTGAGAGATATTAACAAAATTGATTTAAGAATATTTTCAGTAATGCAATCTGTAAAATACATTTCTAAAGTGCATTAGCTCACAAAATATTTTATCAACCTGTAAAATTTTTACTAGCTTTCTTTATTCTTAACAGTGATATAGCAACGATAAGTCTGCAGGAAATTTATCAGAAGCATGAAAAATGATGTTTTCACTGTGGGTTGCAGTTTTCATTTTATTAACTTTTATATTTATTGAACTCTTGATATCTTTAGGATCTTCCTGGATTTCTTAGAGGCCCTAAAATTCCTAGCCCAGGCTATGTTCATTAATTCATTTCAACAGATTTAAACTTATAGTGTCTATAATATGCTGGACACTGTGCCAGGTGCTTGGAGAAAGAGAATGATAGTTTTCTTTAAAGCAGAAGAATTGTCAATAACTAGATAATGATCCAGTATTACAAGTAAACCATTTAGAAAAACTAAATGATGTGCTGCAGGTAAAGCCATAACAACTAGACAAAGTAGATTCCATTTAAGCTGGTATTCAAGATAGCAGACAAAATGGGGAGCTGCATTCAAGACAGACAGCAAGAATGGATGTGTGGAAGAGCATGGTATGATTGAAGAAAAGGTAGTTTATAAGGACAAAAAAACCTGATGGACAGAGAGTAGAGATGACAGACATAGCACAGTAACGCAATTAAGTACATAGGCTCTTTTTCAGCAATGGTGGCAGTTCAGTAGGGGAAAGATAGTTTTTTCAGCAAGTAATGCTGGAACAATTGGATATCCACATAGGAAAGTCTGGAGTTAGACTCCTTCCTTAGACCACACACAAAGAATTCCAAGTGATCACAGTTCTAAATGCAAGTGCTAACACCACAAGACTTTTAGAAGAAAACATAGGAGCAAATTTTCATGAACTTGGGTTAGGCTAGGCAAAGCTTTCTTAGATATAAGCAACATAACAAACAGAAGCAACAAATTAAAAAATAAACTGGAATTCATCAAAGCTTTAAAAATTTGTATTTCAAAGATCATCATCAAGAAAGTGAAAAGACACCTCACAAAATGGGAGAAAATATTTGTAAATCGTATACCTGATAATGTCTTGTACACAAAAGTATATTTAAAAACTCCAAAACTCAACACTTTAAAAGGTAATAACCCAATTTAAAAATGGGCTTAGGGACCTCCCTGGTGGTCCTGGGGTTAGTGAGTGAGTGAAGTTCTGGGGTTAAGACTCTGCAATTCTACTACAGGGGACACAGGTTGAATCCCTGGTTGGGGAACTAAGATCCTACATGCCACATGGTGTGGTCAAAAATAAACTTTAAAAAATTAAAAAAAAATTTAATGGGCTTAGCCATCATGGTCAACAAAAGAGTCCAAAATGCAGTACTTGGATGCAGTCTCAAAAATGACAGAATGATCTCTGTTCATTTCCAAGGCAAACCATTCAATATCATGGTAATCCAAGCCTATGTCCCAACCAGTAATGCTGAAGAAGCTGAAGTTGAATGGTTCTATGAAGACCTACAAGACCTTTTAGAACTAACACCCGAGAAAGATATCCTTTTCATTATAGGGGACTGGAATGCAAAAGTCAGAAGTCAAGAAACACCTGGAGTAACAGGCAGATTTGGCCTTGGAGTATGGATTGAAGCAGGGCAAATGCTAATAGAGTTTTGCCAAGAGAATGTTCTGGTCATAGCAAACACCCTCTTCCAACAACACAAGAGAAGACTCTACACATGGACATCACCAGATGGTCAACACAGAAATCAGATTGATTATATTCTTTGCAGCCAAAGATGGAGAAGTTCTATACAGTCAGCAAAAACAAGACTGGGAGCTGACTGTGGCTCAGATCATGAACTCCTCATTGGCAAATTCAGATGTAAATTGAAGAAAGTGGAGAAAACCACTAGACCATTCAGGTATGACCTAAATCAAATGCCTTATGACTACACAGTGGAAGTGAGAACTAGATTTAAGGGACTAGACATGATAGACAGAGTGCCTGATGAACTATGGACAGATGTTGGTGACATTGTACAGGAGATAGGGATCAAGAACATTCCCATGGAAAAGAAATGCAAAAAGCCAAAATGGTTGTCTGAGAAGGCCTTACAAATAACTGTGAAAAGAAGAGAAACGAAAAGCAAAGGAGAAAGGGAGAGATATTCCCATTTGAATGCAGAGTTCCAAAGAATAGCAAGGAGAGATAAGAAAGCCTTCCTCAGAGATCAATGCAAAGAAATAGAGGAAAACAATAGAATGGGAAAGACTAGAGATATCTTTAAGAAAACTAGAGATACCAAAGGAACATTTCATGCAAAGATGAGTTCGATAAAGGACAGAAATGGTATGGACCTAAGAGAAGCAGAAGATATTAAGATGAGGTGGCAAGAAGACACAGAAGAACTGTACAAAAAAGATCTTCATGACCCAGATAATCATGATGGTGTGATCACTCACCTAGAGCCAGACATCCTGGAATGTGAAGTCAAGTGGGCATTAGGAAGCATCACTACGAACAAAGCTAGTGGAGGTGATGGAATTCCAGTTGAGCTATTTCAAATCCTGAAAGATGATGCTGTGAAAGTGCTGCACTCAATATGTCAGCAATTTGGAAAACTCAGCAGTGGCCACAGGACTGGAAAAGATCAGTTTTCATTCCAATCCCAAAGAAAGGCAATCCCAAAGAATGCTCAGACTACCACACAATTGGACTCATCTCACATGCTAGTAAAGTAATGCTCAAAATTCTCCAAGCCAGGCTTCAGCAATATGTGAACCGTGAACTTCCAGATGTTCAAGCTGGTTTTAGAAAAGGCAGAGGAACCAGAGATTAAATTGCCAACATCTGCTGGATCATCAAAAAAGCAAGACGGTTCCAGAAAAAGATCTATTTCTGCTTTATTTACTATGCCAAAGCCTTTGACTGTGTAGACCACAATAAACTCTGAAAAATTCGGAAAGAGATTGGCATACCTGACCACCTGACCTGCCTCTTGAGAAACCTATATTCAGGTCAGGAAGCAACAGTTAGAACTGGACATGGAACAACAGACTGGTTCCAAATAGGAAAAGGAGTATGTCAAGGCTGTATATTGTCACCCTGCTTATCTAACTTATATGCAGAGTATATCATGAGAAACGCTGGACTGGAAGAAGCACAAGCTGGAATCAAGATTGCCGGGAGAATTATCAATCATCTCAGATATGCAGATGACACCACCCTTATGGCAGAAAGTGAAGAGGAACTAAAAGCCTCTTGATGAAAGTGAAAGAGGAGAGTGAAAACGTTGGCTTAAAGCTTAACATTCAGAAAACTAAGATCATGGCTTCCGGTCCCATCACTTCATGGGAAATAGATGGGGAAACAGTGGAAACAGTGTCAGACTTTATTTTGGGGGGCTCCAAAATCACTGCAGATGGTGATTGCAGCCATGAAATTAAAAGACGCTTACTCCTTGGCAGGAAACTTATGATCAACCTAGATAAATATTAAAAAGAAGAGATATTACTTCACCAACAAAGGTCCGTCTAGTCAAGGCTATGGTTTTTCCAGTGGTCATATATGGATGTGAGAGTTGGACTGGGAAGAAAGCTGAGTGCTGAAAAATTGATGCTTTTGAACTGCAGTGTTGGCGAAGACTCGAGAGTCCCTTGGACTGCAAGGAGATCTAACCAGTCCATCCTAAAGGAGATCAGTCCTGGGTGTTCATTGGAAAGACTGATGTTGAAGCTGAAACTCAAATACTTTGGCCACCTCATGTGAAGAGTTGACTCATTGGAAAAGACCCTGATGCTGGGAGGGATTGGGGGCAGGAGGAGAAGGGGATGACAGAGGATGAGATGACTGGATGGCATCACCAACTCCATGGACAAGAGTTTGAGAAAACTCTGGTATTTGGTGATGGACAGGGAGGCCTGGCATGCTGCGATTCATGGGGTCTCAAAGAATCAGACATGACTGAGCGACTGAACTGAACTGAACTGAAGTGAACTAAAAAATAATTTTAAAAGTCTTAACAGACATTTCTCCAAGGAAGATAATGAAAGTGGCCCATAGTCATGTGAAAAGGTGTACAACATCATTAGTCATTAGGGAAATACAAATTAAACTACAATTTCATACCCACCAGGATGGCTATAAAGTCAGATAATAATAAGCATTGGTGAGGATGTGGAGAAATTGAAACCCCCACACATTGTTGGTAAGATTTTAAACTGGTACAGTCACTTTGGAAAACAGTTTGGCAGTCCCTCAAAATGTTTAACACAGTTACCATATGACCCAGCAATTATAAATATGTATGCAAGAATAATAAATACATGCATACATGTTCAGTTGCTTAGTTGTGTCTGACTCTTTGCGACCCCATGGACTGTAGCTTGCCAGGCTCCTCTGTCCATAGGCTTCTCCAGGCAACAATACTGGAGTAGGTTGTTATTTCCTCCTCCAGGGCATCTTCCCAACCCAGGGATTGAACCTGTGTCTTCTGCATCTCCTGCATTGGCAGGTGAATTCTTTACCACTGAGCCACCTGGGAAGCCCTAAAAACATATGTTCACACAAAAACATGCATATGAAGATTTATAATAATATTATTCATAAGCCAACAGGTGGGAAGAATCCAAATGTCAGTAAACTAATGAACAGATTAAGTAAGGTTTATCACACAACAGAATATTACCCAGCAATAAAGAGAAATGAAGTACTGATACAGTGTGGATGAACCTTGAGGGCATCATGGGTAGAGAGCAACAAGGCACAGGAGACCACATATTTTATGAGTCCATTTATATGCAATGTCCAGAATAGGCATCTCTGTAGAGACAGAAAGTAGATTAACAGTGGCTGGCGACTAGAGGGGAAGACTGAGGGGAAATGCAAAGTGACTGCTAATAAGTGTGGGAGGCTTGTTTCTGGAGTAATGAGAACATTCTCAAACTGATTGTGGTGATGGCTGCACACCTTTGTGATTACGGTATAAACCATTGAGTTGTACACTTTTTTTTCTTTTTGAGTTGTACATTTTGAATGGGTGAAACATTTGGTACACAAATTACATCTCCAGTTATTTTTTAAAAATCTATATCCTGTTAAAAAATAAAAATAGAAACACACACTCTAGTGCCAGATCACTTAGGCTGGAATCTATGCTTTACACTGAACCAGTAATGAAGCCCCAAGCTACTTAGTTTCTCTGTATCCAGTATCTTCATCTGTAAATGAGTGCGTACTTTCAGTTAAGGTCTCAAGGGAAATTTTCACGGAGGTAGAATTTGGCCTGGCCTCAAAGACAGTGTTTTTATAGATTTTGAGATAAAGACCTTTAAAAGGAGGAGAGAGGGACTCACAGCTCTGGAGGACCCACTGTGTGCTAGGGTCTGTTCTAAGCATTGTGTACGTTACATCATTTAATGCCATCTGCTTTGTACTTAAGAAAAAAGCTGACTCTGAAAGTGAAGTGATTACATGATGAAGTAGGGATTCAACTACAGGCCCAGAAGCAACTGTGTCTGGCCTGAATGATGTTTGTGAAGAGGGAAATACAGACAGCTAGAAGAGGGATTAAGGTATTGTCTGACAGCATGGGAAGGGAGTAGGCATAAGTTACAGTCAGACTGTTAAGGAACTTTGATGGCCAGACAAGTTTTCTGGATTTCATCCTATGGGTGATAGGGAACACAGAATTGTTTAGTTTTTTAAAAAGGCCATAAGGAGTAAGGATGTGGATGTATTTTACATGTAAAAATCTAAATTCATCTTGTATGTTATTATATAATTCAATTGTGCCTTTCAGAAACCTTACAATATAACTCAAAACAGACATAGTCTGACAAGCATGCGTTTACTGAATTTTCCAGAAGAGAAACTGGTTTGCTTCCACAATTGGAAGATGACTTTTATAGATAAATTAAAATCCTATCCAAGGCTCAGTTTGTTAATTTGAGCTGCTGATTGTTATCAAATGTCAGATTGATTTTGATGTGAGTTTTAGAGCTAAGAACAGATAGAACAAAGCTAAGAATAGAAGTTTTAAAACTCACTGAAATGCTCAAAAGATGAAAAAAAGTTGTGGTCTCACTTTATACAGGAGTTCAGTGAAAAGGAAAACCACCATATATATAACTATTCAAATGGAATAGCAGATTTGCACTGTATACTCATTTATTCAGAGGTGTTACTTTTTGACTAGAAGCATGAAGTTTGGCCTATGCCTCTTACTTGGAAAAAGATTCTTTCAAGGCCATGAATTTAAGCAGGTGTCCGGCAAGCATCTAAAGTATCTAGGGACTGTTAGAACTGGCATGCCACAGTTGGCACCAGGCAGTTGAAGGAACAAGTTGCAAAATGCACTCTCAGTCCCAGTCTAGGTGGTATCCCAACCTCAAGTCATGCTGCTAGATTCGTGCCTGCATGTGGAAAGTCAAATGCACTGATGTGCTTTCTCTCCAAGCCAATGATTCTTAGTAGAGATCTTACATTTCCTAGAAGGATACATTTGGGGAAGAAAATGAAGGAATGCATTTTTGTTTACTTCAAAAATTAGGAGTTTCTAATCAAATTTAGTGACTATCCTGAAGGCCGTGGGACAGGCAGGCCCAATGAACTTTCCTGAATTCTACATGATTTTCAGATCTCTTGCCACATACATTTTTATCTGAGATTCTCTGAGACTAGACATTAACTCCATCACACATACAAATAGAAAGTAGTTATTTACATGGTTTTAATATGCACTGAATTTGCGCAAGCTCCGGGAGTTGGTGATGGACAGGGTTGCAAAGAGTTGAACATGACTGAGCAACTGAGCTGAACTTAACTGAAATATGACCATCTATGTTTAAAGCATTTATTTTTTAATTACCTCGGTTTTTCATTACTGTTTCCATACATCAATTACACAATTTCTCTATAACCTCTTGTAGTAAAGCTTCCTTTTCTAATCCATTCTCACTTTCTGTTGCTCATGGAACGAAATGACCTCTAATGGCTTCCTAAATGTGAGCCTGGTTGCATGCATTGCCATCGGTGGTGGAATTTCAAGAAAGGAGATAGATTTTGTTCTCTGTTTCATATTATAGCACAGGAGATTAATTATTGTGACATTATACATGAACAAAGCTCAGCTCATTTACAAGAAATCAAACTTTCTTATTTTTTTCTACATGAGTTAACAATTTGTCTTGGCATATAATCTTTACTTTAATTAAGGTTATTTTCTCCTGCCTTTTATCATACACATAAGTCTGTTATTACTCATTTTAACCCTGGTTTTATTCTAATTCCATCCTTATCTCCACTCCTTCATATTCCTATACCTCTTCCATCAAGTGGCTTCTCATATTCTTACCTCTTTTTTAAATCCAAACCTACTCATTATAAGTATCAGATTGCTTCATTATATCTTTTAATATAATCAAACTGAACATTATAAATTAAGCACACAATCATTTAGCTTTCTTTTTTATTTTATTTATTATAGTTATCAAGTTGATTTTTGAAATTATATGAATCTCTCATCCATAAATATCCTTTCAGAGCAGTAGGCTGGGTGTACTTATTCGTTATGAAACTTATTATAATTATTACATTAAGTGGTCATAGTACTTCTATTACTGTAACAAAACACTTCTCACATTTTATATCTGAGAAAGCAGAATGTGATTTACTCAAGATAACTAGTAAGGAATGAGCTTTGATATCTTAAAAGTTAGAACATCTTGACTTCTCCTTCTATTTTCAATTTATAGCCTTGTGCCCACCGTTAAAATGCTTTATCATGCATCATTTGGGTGCTCAGTAAACATAAGTTATAGTTGGAGGTGATTATGGGAACTCTGAACAGATCTCACTATTATTAATAATAATAAGGCAAGTAGTTGCCACTATGCACTGACCAAACTCAGTACTCTCCATCTGTTATCCATATAACCCCCATAAAAATTATGCCAGATACGTATATTAGTAAAATGAGGCTTATTTCAGTAACTGAGGTTCAGTCAGTTCAGTCACTCAGCTGTGTTTGATGCTTTGCAACCCCATGGACTGCAGGCAGCATGCCAGGCTTCCCTGTCCATCACCAACTCCTGGAGCTTGCTCAAACTCATGTCCATTGAGTTGATGATGCCATCCAACCATCTTATCCTCTGTTGTCCCCTTCTCCTCTGGCCTTCAATCTTTCCCAGCATCAGGGTCTTTTACAGTGATTCAGTTCTTCAAATCAGGTGGCCAAAGGATTGGAGCTTCAGGATCAGTCCTTCCAATGAATATTCAGGCCTGATTTCCTTTAGGATTGACTGGTTGGATCTCCTTGCAGTCCAAGAGACTCTCAAGAGTCTACTCCAACACCACAGTTCAAAAGCATCAATTCTTTGGCGCTCAGCTTTCTTTATAGTCCAACTCTCACTTCCATACATGACAACTGGAAAAACCATAGCTTTGACCAGACAGACCTTTGTTGACAAAGTAATCTCTCTGCTTTATAAGAGATATTATTTTTTAATGCTGTCTAGGTTGGTCATAGCTTTTTTTCCAAGGAGCAAGTGTCTCTTAATTTCATGGTTGGCAGTCACCATCTGCAGTGATTTTGAAGCCCAAGAAAATAAAGTCTCTCACTGTTTCCACTGTTTCCTCATCTATTTGCCATGAAATGATGGGACCAGGTGCCATGATCTTAGTTTTTTGAATGCTGAGTTTTAATCCAACATTTTCACTCTCATCTTTCACTTTCATCAAGAGGCTCTCTAGTTCTTTGCTTTCTGACATAAGGGCGGTGCCATGTAGGACCACCCAAGATGGACGGGTCATGGTGGAGAGTTCTGACAAAACGTGGTCCACTGGAGAAAGGAATGGCAAACCACTTCAGTATTCTTGCCTTGAGAATCCCATGAACAGTATGAACTGAGGTTAATAGACATTAAAATGATTTTCTACAGCATATGCATCTATTCTATTAAATGACAAACAAAAAAATTGAAACTTTTTTCAAATAATTTTTCTGGAATACTATATTGCTTACCTCAAAGGATTGTTACAAACATAAAAATGCACAATTATTTCATTCATTCATACATTTGACAAAAATTTATCAAGAATCCAGGATGTGCATGTACCAAGGAAACAAAAAATGATAAATCTTGGTCTGATCTCAAGGACCTTGCAGTAGAATTAATTGACTGTTATAGGAGCCATGACAGGGAGCATCATAACTTGTCATGTGCTGGGTTTACCCTGATTGGGGGAGTAAGGGAGAGTTCAACAGAGGGATTAGCCTCTGATCTGCCTCTTGAATGTGAGGAGGAATTTAGCAGGTGGAGAGGTCAAGGAGCAGCTTCTTGTTTCTCCAAGGAGTGAGAGAGCAGAGTGTGCTCAGTGAACAACATGGTAGATTAAGGTGCTGACCAGAAAAGGAGCAGAGGAGCTACCATGTTTCCAGGTTGGAAGGTTCTAATGCGGCGTGAGAGGAACCACAATTGCCAGCTCTTGGTGATGGTGCCCATACACTAATGTGATTTTGGAATCTCTGTTCCTCTCTTAGAGGAGGATGCTAACAAAAGACATACACATAAATTTGAGGGCTGTAACTGAATAGTATTCAATGATTAAATTCTGTAAAAAGTAATATGGGGCAAAATATTGTTCTTTTAAAGAATATGTTCAACTTTTTGGATTAGGACAATGTTTCATAAAAGGTCCCATGTTTTCAAATGGATAATTTCAGGGCTGCCTAGGGGAAGGGGCAGCTTCACAAAACAACTGGAGCCTACAAGAAATCATTTAGACCTACCAGTATTTCTAAAGACTGAATAATGGCTAGAGAAAAATATACATCAAAGTTATTCATCTGTAGTAATGCTGCAGTCAATATGATTGAAAATTTTCCATGGGACTATATTTATTTATAATAAAAGTGCAATGAAAATAATGGTGTGTGAAAGATGCTTTCAAGAGTATATATTTGAATACAGCATACTTGTATAAGGCAATTTCAAAAGCAAAAGTTATGGCTGCCTTTTAACTCTGGTATTTTCCTTAATGCACTATTTACAGAGATTGCAGTTTCAAGAATAATAAATATAAACATTGACTAATCTCAAATCTATTTATAAGATGTGGGTATATTGTAAAACTGCAAAATGAAATAATACTTTATTTTCAACATTAACTTTATGTAAGAAACCAACATGCTATGCATAAAAGTAGAGATCCATTTTTATTAAAGGTAGCAAATAAAAATATAAAAATCATGCCGTTATTGAACAGAAATTTTTTATATTTTCCTTTCAGTTCATGAAACAAATAGGACATAAGGTGAAAAGGATAGGTTTTGGCCTAGTTCTATTACTTGCAAGAAATGGTACTGAAAAACAAAATGCACTAATACTGCAATGCTCCTGATGGAAGAAATTATCCAGAACAAAGAAAGATTCTCTTAACAAGATATTATTCTTTCCCTGTTGCCAACAAATAAGCTTCCAAGTGCTCTAACTGCTCTTCTGCTTTCTGGTCGTGGTCTCATTTATTCCAAGTCTTTTACCCTCTAGAAGAATAGGCCTAATTTTCAAAGAAACAACAAAGCAGAGAAATCAGGTACTGATTTGCCTTTTATCATTTAGGATTTGCTCAAGTCTGGCTTCTTCCAAGGCACTCTGGAAGCAGCAACAGGGTCTTCCTTGGTGGTCCAGTGGTTAAGACTCCAACACTTTCATTGCAGGTGGCATAGGTTTCATCCCTGGTTGGGGAACTAAGAACCCACATACTGCATGGTGCAGTCAAAAAAAAAAAAAGAGAAGCAACAACAGCAGCCCTAAGATCAAACCTCTTGGTTTGCTTCAATTTTGGTCTCCAGAACTCATTTTTTATAAATGATTACTATTACTATTTATGAGGGAATTTTTAAATAAAATTTCATTAAAGTATTTGCAACAGTAATTTTTCTTAGATTTTAAGGATCCTGCTGTGTCCTTGCCATGTTTATATTCTAAACTGCAGAAATATAAATATAACAGAAAATATCCACATGTTTTGACCACTTTATGTATTATTTATTCTCTTCCCCATTAACTGTGAGCTCCTTGACGGAAGGCACTGTCTTGTACTTCTTTGTATTCATTATGTAATGAATCATAATGCTTATGCAAATTAACTCAATAAATTTATGAATACATAAAATACAGTGGTTGAGTTTATGGATGGACAAGCAGTAGCAACTAACAACCCCCAGTGCCCACCCCCACCCCACTATACTCCTTGAGAAGTATTTGTTTAGTGAAAAACAGGGACAGAAGAGCCTGGAGGGCTACAGTTCATGGGATTGCAAAGAATTGGACTTGACTGAGAGACTAACTCTGATTTACTTTTTTTTACGTGAGCTTAAAAATCAAATAGAATCAAGTTTAAATTCCAACTTTGATACTCATTGAACAATTTAATCTCATTGATCCTTATTTTTTATATGTAAAAACTGAGGACAATACCCCTTATGATATAGGGCTTCTTGAGGATTGAATGAGTGAATATTCATAGATAATCTATCATAATCTGGAACACAGTAGGCACTCAATAAACACGATCCTCTATTTCCCCCTAATATCCCAGGCTTAATATCCCAGTTCTTCAAACTTGGTACCTAGCAATGTGCCAAGAGTGTCACAAAGCAACTGGACAAACACAATGATTTTCCTCCTGCATATATGTTTTTCTATGGATGGTACATAATTATATTAATATAAAACAATTGTTCAGGGATTCTACTACTCATCAAATGTTTTTGAGCACCTGCTATGTAGCAGCAGTCTGCTGAGCACAAGGGCTAAAACAATTATTAAGACATAGGTCACCTAGTCTAATGGAAAGAAAGAAAGGAAGGAAGGATTGAAGGAAGAAATTAAATTCTGACAAGTGCTGTGAGGGAAACAAAGAGACTGCAGAGATAAAAACTGGAGTTGGGGGAGCCAACCTCTTCAGATAGAGTGGGCAGGGAAGAGTTTTAAAAGCAGTGGATGTAAGCTGGATGATGAGGAGAAGACAGTCATGTTAAGTATTGGGGGACAAACATTTCAAGTTGAGGGAATAGGAACACAAAAGTCACCTGAATTCTTCAGGTAAAACAAATTTCATCTTTGCTGGTTTGACGGTTTCCCTGACTTCCTGCTATATGGGACTCTTTCAGATACTTAGGAAGCACTGCCCTGGAGAAGACTTTGAACACCAGCTGCAAGAGGTAGGAATGGTGCATAAAAACTACTCTCCTTTCCCTCTGTATTTAAGTTGGCAGCTTACAAGGGCTATAACTAAGCATCCAGAATAAGCTGGCACAACTCAAATATGGAGGGAAAAAATGCGAACTAGATTTATATAGCTCTTAAGCTTTATGTGGCACTTGCATTTCATGATAGAGATTCATACAAATTAATATAAAATAAAACCAAGTTTCCTCTCAGCACACGCTGAATGCTTTCCTTTTGCCTCATGTGGGCATACTGCCACAAATGGTAATGGCTTCTCTTTATGTAGCCATAGGAAATCACAATTTGAAAACATATTAAATGATCGTAACTTTCACTAGTCACACATTTACTGACAAGCTCTGGTTTCGCTAAAGTAATTTTAAGAGAAGGGGATTCAAGTTGGGTAAGTTTCTTGAAGGAGGGATAATTTTATCTCATTTATCTTTGTGTTGCTAAGACCTTGCACAGTGCTAGGGACATAGTAGACGTTCATCACTCTGAATTAAAATGAAGCTAATTTTCAGTTGAGATTGGTGAGGGGCACTGGGGATTTCTCACTCTTGGGCATTTGTCACTACAGTTAAATTCCAGTGAAATGGAAGAATGTGAACATTCCGTAGCATATGCTTCTGTTCACAGTCATTGGATTTGGCTGCACTTTTGACTACCTGCATATTCTGCATCTCTAACACCTGGGAAAATTCTTTTTGAGACAGAGTCTTCATACACTTGATAATGGGTCTAACAAAATGCCATAACGCATGAGGCTGAGGGGGCAGAAAGTAATTAAGTGCTTTCAGGAAGGAGGAATACTTAGGGCCATGAAAATCCCTCTGAGACTGTGCTTAGAGGAGCTGTCCCTGCTACCCTAATGAAATTATGGAGAAAAAAAATGTAAGCAATTTCTTCAGATGTGACCTTATTTTCCTTAGGTTTTCAAATCATTTTCTAAATGAAAGAGAATTTCTTTTCTTTTTTACAATCTGGAAGCAAAAATACATGTTGTATGAGAAAAACAGTAAGCCGGTGCAAGGTTCAAAATTCTTGGTAGTGAGCAACACTGGAATTTGGTCTCCTACTTACAAATTTGTAGAAAGAAAAAACACGTCCTACAAGAAAACTGAATTTAAGGACAGATTAAGTCAACCATAACTATATGGGTTAGCATTGAAACATTTATATTAACTTCAAAATGAAAAGTCATTAGGGAAGTCATACCATGGTATGTACCATTCATTTCCATTTTGACTTTTTGTCTCACAAAGGTCACAGTATGACAGGCACAAATTCAGAATTTACTCCATTGTTATCATAGCAAACATTTCTTCTATTACTAGGCTAAAATATTCTGTCCTGTTGGACAGTTTAAACTCCTTTAAAAAGAGTGTAGTTACTTAGTGACACCATCTCTTAATTTATTAGTGAATGTAACAAAACTGACTGGCCTTTAGACCACCACCTCCTTGTGACTCAGCTTATATTACACTGGGTTCCCCATTTATCCCTCTCCAGTGACTGAGACCAAAGGAAAGTGTAGATCATACCATTTTAACACACAAGAATCATAAGGAATCACCTTACAAGGACAAACAGTGAGGTTGAGTCATGGCATGTCCTTCTATATCATGTTATACCTTATGTCCCTATATACTGAACAGTCTATTCTGTCTGACCTCCATATTGCATCTTTGGTAAAGAATACAGATAGAAGCTCTTGAAACCTCCAGTCAAGGAGCAATGATGGGAAGCCAAAAACGAGGGGAGCTGACTTCACATTTTACAAACAGCAGGAAAGAATGACCACTAAAAATTTAAATTGTTAAAATAATTTAATTTGAAAAATGAGATTAAAAAAAAGAGGGCAGCTGTAATAGAAAAATCCAAACTTATGGACAGTTTCACATTTGCATGGAAATCTGAATTAAGCTTCAAAAATTCTCCTCTGATTTATGTGTGCAGAAATATTGTCCTCAGACACCCTTCACCAATACTTCCTATTCCCAGAGCACTTTGCATAAATATTTATGTGAAAACTGATTTGACTCTTTTCTAGGTTCTGCTGGTCTGCTTGCCAATGCCAATGCTTTTTTTTCTTAATGTCAAGATGAAACACTAGCTAGCAGAGTAGATAAGCAGCTAAAAACTGAGGAGTCTCTGGTAGACTGAAACCCCACTGCATGATACCTGGATACTTGAGGATAAGCTGGTACTTTTATACCAGATCAGAGCCATCAAAGCTGAAATTCCTCATTAGAGATTTGTTAGAAAAGTATTTGTCATTTCTGGCTAGAAGTTAGTGGCAGTTGTTTCTTATTTACTCTCTTGACAGTAATTTTGTATGATGGAAAATATCCTTTAACTATAACAAGTTGGGTTTGCTTATGATAAAAAGAAAATAAATCTATCACAGTTTAATTAAAACCTTAGCACACTGCTTATTTGTGTAAATCCCCATTTGGTGATTTCTGGAGTGAAACACAGTCTTTGCTGACGTAAATCCAAGATCGACCCCTTGAGCTTGAGTTGGAATTTCAACAGAAAGTGATGAAGCACAGAGGGTTCTACTTAGGGCATAGTTTACAATTTGGGACACATTCCTAAGATTTTAAAAACAGGTGTCACTTATATCCCACTCAGGTGTCAGGTGGTTGAGGGTTATGTACCATTAAGGTCTCAAATATAAAAATGCATGCATGCATGCTAAGTCACTTCAGTTGTGTCTGACTCTTTGCTATTCCACAAACTGTAGCCTGCCAGCTCCTCTGTCTATGGGATTCTCCAGGCAGGAATACTGGAGTGGGTTGCCATGTCCTTCTCCAAATATAAAAATGGATATGGATAGAATTGTGCATGCTTGATGCTACAAGCACTTAACAGAATGGCAGGAGCAACTCTGTTTGGTGATTCTCGGTACAGTTGGTGGGGCCAGCACATTGTCAAGGATAATTTTGTGATGCATTTCCAGCCAGTCACTTTGCTTGGTGGTCCAGTGTGAACGTCCCCTTGCAAGTCTCCCCAAGAGATAGAGCAGTAGATGACTATATCCAGAGACCTTTGCAAAGCTGATGCTAATTTGAACTGAAGCTGAGATCTTGGGTTTTTGAATAGGAACTAAAAGTTTTCTCCAACAGATTAAAGAAAAAGAGGTCATGGAAAACAAAAACAATGATGGTTACCAAAAAACAGGGCAGCATTACAGTATTATTTTTAGTGGCATTATTTGACAAGTTCATTTCAAAAAAGGCCCTAAAGATATTAACTCAGACAGAGAAAAGAAGTTTTAATTTTTTCATTGAACTTTTCCAGAAACATATTATCTTCAATATGTGAAGAATTTGGATAATGGAATTACACAAAGTTTTTGAAGTGGTTTCCTTTCAAGTGTAAACATTTAAATGACCATATGAAGTAAGGACAAATGAGAAGATTCAGAATGATGTGTCCACAATGACTGGTCAAATAAAGAACTGTTCAAATAAAACAACAGTTGCTAAACAGATGGTAAGAAGTGATGATTCCAGTGAGTTATTCTTATTTTATGTAGTTATTGAAATAAGAAATTCAATAAATTAAGATGCAAAAGATTTTGATTTATGCATAAAATTTTCAAATATAGCTAAAGCAATAAAAATTGCTACTTTTTTATTGTCAAGAGAATTTAGCAGTTGTTTTGGTACAGCTGTTATTTTCTTACTACTTTTTCTATAGTATACATTTAAAGACAAAGTCTGATTACGCAAAGGAATTTCTTTTTTAAATTGCCTTAATTTTTTTCACATATAACAGTATAGTATTAATAGCTTCAGATGTATAATGATTATTTTTTGTTATATATATATTTGTATATATAGCAAAGTGACTACCAAAACAGATCTAGTTATGCGAAGTAATTTCTGTGTGTATGAATTAAACCTACTATATGCCTGCATGAAGACAAGGGAAAAACTAAGTGAACTGATCCAGTATTCAAGATGTAGAAAACACTCAGATTTAACATCATACTGTGACTATCAATTACTCTGCAAGACATGTGGTATGCTTAAATTTATAGCAATAGGCAAGGCTCTTTAAACAACTTTCACAGACAAAGAGTTAAACAGATTCCCTCAAAGAGACTTACCTGCTCTCTCTTTGCTTCGTTTGTCAGAGAGCACCTGTATTAAAAAAAAAAAATCAAGACTCTCTTAATATCTCAAATTTATGCTGCCGTCATTAAGAATATCATCGAGTTTGAAAAAAATCAGACTGTAAAATTAGAACTGAATGACCTTCAGAAATGAAAGTAAAATGCCAATTAGGGTAATGCAATTGCACGATGTTAGTGTTCACAAAGAATCTGGAATAATAAAAGCAATACTCATTGACAAGGAAGATGCCTGAATCTTTTTTCTCAGATGTATGTACTTTTCTCAGGCTTAGGTCAAGATTTTCACTATACTCTGCATCCATTTAGCAACTAGAAGAAGACTGGCATCTAGTTTTGGTCCTGCACTCTGCTGCCCTCATGTCACCAATCACCTCCTCAGTGCTAACCAGCAACATTACAGCAACTCTGGTAGCTGGGCACTCCTCCCATCAGAAACTTGATCCTTCTGGGGTCCCGTGCTCCCACAGTCCCTGCTTGTACATCTCTAATCTGTCCTTCTCATTTTCTAGGTGGATTCCCTTCCTGCATATTGATTTAATTTACTTTTGTTTTATTTTGTTTTTCAGACATGTTGCAGGGCTGGCTTCTCTTCTTACTTTGCACTTTTTCCAGGGTGATCTCATCTACTTTCCATCCATATTCTGATAACCTCCAGATTTATATCTCTAGCCCACATCTCTTAACTTGCGATTCAGGCCAATACAGGAAATTGTTTACTGGACATCTGCATTTGGAGATTTCAGACACCACAAAACTGTGTGTTTGAAGCTCAACATTATCCACCCCCTCACATACATACCCAATGCCCAAACCAATTCTTTTTCTGTGTTCCCATCTTAGCAGAAGGCATCATGAACTGAATGTATGTGTCCCTCCCCAGATTCAGTTGTTGAAGCCTAATCCCCAGTGTGATGGCATTTGGAGGTGGAGCTCCGGGAGGTAATTTGGTTTGGATGAGGTCATGTGGTTGGGTCCCCCACAATGGAGTTGGTGCCCTTGTAAGTGGATGAAGAGCTCAGAGTTCTGTATCATGTGAGGACTCAGTGATGAAAATGGTCATTTGCAAAGCAGGAAATGAGTTTTCACCAGATACCAAATCTGTCAATACCCTGATCTTGGACTTGAAGACGCTGGAACTATGAGAAATAAATATCTGTTGTTTAAGCCACCAAATCTATGGTATATTTGTCATAACAGCTCCAACTGATGAAAACAATCAATCTACCTGGTTGCCCAAATGGGAAACCCAAGGATCATCTTTGACTCTTTCCTGTCCTTCTTGTTAAATTCTATTGATGTCTACTCTCAAATCTTGCTTGAATCCATCTACTTATTTTCATTTCTACTTTCACTCCTGGGCAGCATTCAGGTCATGCTTAGATAACTGCAATAGCTTTCTAACTTCTAGCCTGACTCTAGTCTTATCTCCCTCCAATCTATTCAGCATCCAGTGTGATGTTTCTAAAATACAATTTGATCATGTCACTTTTGTACTTGGAACTATCCAATTGTTCCCCAATACCCTAAGAATAAATAGAGTTTAGAGGTTAAGATCTTACAACTAGCTGCATGACCTTCAGAAAATTATGCAATTTCTCTGAGCCTCATTCTCTCATCAGGCAAATGGGGTTGCTTTGAGGAGTAAGTAAAATAATTTGTGTGATGTGCTGAGCAACAAGTGTGGCATAGAAGAGACATACAGTAAATATTTATTGATTATTTTGAAGGAACTTCTCAAAAACAGAGACTTACATTTTATTAACTCTTTCAAAGCATAATGATAATTTGAATAATACTCTATGAGAGTCAAGGATAAAAGAGGCAAAATGCTGATGCAGTTAGAGCTTTTTCCTCAATGTCACAGTTCCTCCCATCCCATTCTTATTCTCTCTCATCTTATTTTATGTCTCTAGTCACACTTACACTGGGTAAGAGCAAATTCACAAGAAATTGATGACTGACAATGAGAAGAGTCAATTTTCCCAAGGATATTCACATTTTACAGGGCACCATCTGATGAAAAACACCAAGTACTGAATCTCTAATGATAAAACTTGAGATAGTGTGAGGCAGAGGAGGAGAAAGCTCTCTCCATATTTCTCAAATAATATCAAGTAGGTGACTACTTCCTGCTCTAAAGAGAACTCAATTGATGAGAATAGTGCATCATATTTAAATGGGTCTCACTTGATTTGGAAGCAAATATATCTAATGACTATTTGACTTGGAATAGCAAGTAAAATAAAATTAGAAAGTAAGATAAGTTTTGTTACATGAACATAAGAAGGCATTAATAATTATTTAAAATATCATATTAATGTTTTAATAACCATTCAACATAGAAATAACCCAGCAGGATTCTTCAAGATCAACTGTTTAAAAATTCTCAGTTATGAGCTAAGAGTAATTCCTGCAGAGAAATGTCAGCTTGAGGGCTTAAAAAGTAAACAAAATATAGTAAGTAGACTTCCTCATCCAGTCCTTGAGATTGAGTGCTAACAGAGCTACTCACACATTAATAATGACAATAATAATAATAACTGACAAAGAAACTAAAAGTCAGATTACTTGATTCCAAAATAGATAAATGCAATAGGGATTTCCAGATAAACAGAAGTGCTCAACAAATGTGTAGTCAAGTATCATTTAGTTCTAAATGCAGAATGATGCATTAAAAGGTGCAGAGTTTGAATCTGGTAAATATATGTGCTTGTGTGCTTGCTAGGTCACTTTAGTCGTGTCCAACTCTTCGAATCCTATGGACTATAGCCTGTCAGGCTCCTCTGTCCATGAGATTCTCCAGGCAAGAGTACTGGAGTGAGTTGCCATGCCCTTCTCCAGGGGATCTCCCTGACCCAGGGACCGAATCTGTATCTCTCATGTCTCCTGCATTGGCAAGTGGGTCCTTTATCACTGGCACCATCTGGGAAGCCAAATTAATTAATTTTAATTAATATTAAAAATATTAATGTTGTCATGATGAGAAAAAAGTAGAAATTAAATGTCTAAAATTAAAGTAACAAAAATTAGTGTTCTTGAAAAATTAAAAAATGAAAAATATTACTAAATTTTAAAGACATTGGAGATATTTGAAAATGAACCGCTAATGCATGTTAACCATTTCAATACTACATGACAAATTAGATGCAGAAGTATAGCTATGGACACTCCTTTCCCAGGAAAAATAATGAAACAAATATTCAATATACATATACATATATATTTTAGAGCTATGTCAGGTCTAAAAAATTGATAAATGTGATGATGAACATACATTTCTTTATGGATATTCAACAATATTTTTCCATAATCATTTTCATTAAAACTCACTAGGTGACAGGGATGGGAGGAGGAAGGAATAGGGAGTTGCTGTTTAGTGGGTATAGTTTTAAGATGAAGAGTCTTGGGGATGGAGGATTGCACAACAATGTGAATGTACTTATGCCACTGAAGTGTACACTTCAGTGGTTAAGATAATAAAGTTTATGTTTTATGTATTTTTCCACAATTAAAAACACACAAAGAAATCTCTAGATGCACATAGCCTGTTGCTACTTGTTATGTTTAAACTCCCACTTCTATGCAGATGACACCACCCTTATGGCAGAAAGTGAAGAGGAACTAAAAAGCCTCTTGATGAAAGTGAAAGAGGAGAGTGAAAATGTTGGCTTAAAGCTTAACATTCAGAAAACTAAGATCATGGCATCTGGTCCCATCACCTCATGGGAAATAGATGGGGAAACAGTGGAAACAGTGTGAAACTTTATTTTTTGGGCTCCAAAATCACTGCAGATGGTGACTGCAGCCACGAAATTAAAAGACACTTGCTCCTTGGAAGGAAAGTTATGACCAACCTAGATAGCATATTAAAAAGCAGAGACATTACTTTGCCAACAAAGGTCTGTCTGGTCAAGGCTATGGTTTTTCCAGTGGTCATGTATGGATGTGAGAGTTGGACTGCGAAGAAAGCTGAGCGCCAAAAAACTGATGCTTTTGAACTGTAGTGTTGGAAAAGACTCTTGAGAGTCCCTTGGACTGCAAGGAGATCCAACCAGTCCACCCTAAAGGAGATCAGTCCTGGGTGTTCATTGGAAGGACTGATGTTGAAGCTGAAACTCCGATACTTTGGCCACCTCATGTGAAGAGTTGACTCATTGGAAAAGACCCTGATGCTGGGAGGGATTGGGGGCAGGGACGACTGAGGATGAGATGACTGGATGGCATCACCAAGTCGATGGACATGAGTTTAAACGAGCTCTGGGAGTTGGTGATGGGACAGGGAAGCCTGGTGTGCTGCAGTCCATGGGGTCGCTTAGAGTTGGACATGACTGAGTGACTGAACTTACTGGGAATAGTTACAATTATCTCATGGACAAATCCTAGTAAAGTTCTTTGAAGTATGTTTGAGTCACTTGCCTCATCTGGTGAGATCCCCAGAAGGTGTTAAGCTTTAATACTGGTAAAGCCATAGTAATTACAAAGCCACGTTCACACAGACAGCCTAAGAATAGCAAAATTTTAGGAATGGGTTTTATGAACATGTATTTAGTAGACAATTGTTTTTGGAACAAATGCATGAAATCTGGATGAAATGCAAATATGCATCCCTTGTCACATAGACAAATATGCAGATTAAATGAATAGAACAGCTCTGCTGCTGCTGCTAAGTCGCTTCAGTCGTGTCCGACTCTGTGCGACCCCATAGATGGCAGCCCACCAGGCTCCTCCTTCCAGGCAAGAATACTGGAGTGGGTTGCCATTTCCTTCTCCAAGAACAACTCTAGACAACCATAAAAACATCCAGATAATTTTTATTGGGAAGCAATGGCCCTTGGGACTTGTGATGATCAAAGTCAATAAATACATTGACTATTATTGTCCAAGTGAAACTAAAAAGCTGTTTCATCACCTGCTGTTCCTGAAACACAAAGGGCCCATTTGTTCCTAATGCCCTTGTAGTAAGCCTTTAAAACTAAAAGCAGCAGATAAAATCCTAAAGTAAATAAAATCTTACGAAAACATGTAAGCCATTTTTCTATTTGCTCTTTACTTTGTCCAGAATACACCTGCTGGTTTCAAACTCAGTAAACCATATTTTGCAGTGACCCTGATTTAAACATTACAGAATAATGTCTAAGTAGAAATGAGCTGATAAAGCTAATCACCATATTATCACTGGAAAGCTGCTTTCTTTAGACAAGTATAAGGGATATATTATACACTGACTTTGGCCAAAATAACTTAAGTCTCACTGACTGTAATATAGGTGCTTTTATATCTCAAAAAAAATAATAATATATCTCAAAAACATAATCTGTGATTTCAGAGCTATTTCAAGGAGAACTAAAAGTTTCAATGACAATATCAGTTCATGAAGAAATAAGATGAAAATTTAATGTTCTTTAATTATCATACTAAATTTTCATTATTGACTTTAATTTTGATTTCAAAATATTCCAAACATGGCCTTGTAGAGAAGTTTCCAAAACTTCTGATTTCTGTAAAAATTCTTTATAGTGATTCCTACCGAAATGTCAAATTATTCCTCCCCTGACTCAGGCTGAGAAAAGGCTGTAGTAATTCTTAGTGGGACTGTGGGGAGAAATAGAAACCAACAGATTTCCTCACAAAAAACTGCACTATGAAAGCCAAAGAAAAAGCTGCTAAAACGGCAAGAGAGAATGTATAATATAATTCAATATTTACTCTTTGTTTTCATTTGATCTTCACTCATTTCTTTTACACCTGAGATATAGAAAGTAATTCTTGTTTTAGTGCTATATGAAAATTTCAATACATCTGAAACATAAGAGTCAAATGAAAATCTACTTTAGTGGATTGAAAAATATTTTGATTCAGCCCATGATGTATAAATCTTTCTATTTCTAAATGTAAATTTTGGTATATGTACAATAGGATTCAGATACTTGAACAGAAGTAGTAGGTAATGCATAATTTCAGACATTTAACCTAAATGCAAAAACAAACAAACAATCTTTACTAGTTCAGTGAGTATAAAATATTACTATTTAATAAACTATGGCATTTTAATAAGCATGCCTGACATCTGGTGCTGATAACAAGGATTTTATATTTTATAGTTAACATTTAAAAGAAAAAACATAACTGTAGTTTTGCTATTTATCACACACCACTGATGGCATAGGTCACATTTGGGTGGCTTCATTTCCTTTTTAAATAGTTTATATAAAGACGCCACTTGTTTTCTCGCTTTCTGTGAATGCTTTATATAAGGTTTGGATCAAGTCCCAGAAATGAATAACTGAAGGAAGAAAGGAATGCATCAAATGAAAACGAAGTTTCTTAATAACAAAACTTATTATAGAATTTTCCTGGAACAAGTTTAGTTAATAAAGTTCATTCTAAAACAATGATCCAAGGAATTTGCATCTGGATAAATATTTGAAGTAACTTTTCCAGAACTGCAAAAACCCATAAGAACCTTTAAAAGTTCCATCTTTTGAACAACTGTATTTGCTCTAGGCAAAGTGGACTAATCCTTTGATTCAAGGCAGGTTTGCCAGAAGCCTATGGAAGTAGGAGCTGAGCCTGATCCTGTTGAGACAGTCAGGCTGCTCTGGAGTTGTCCAGATGCTCTCCTTGTCTCTGGAGCATGCGTCTTCTTGTCCTGCTTTCTCAGACTTCATGTGTTCCACCCTTTAGATCCTTTGCTGAGTGTCCTGCTCCAACTTGGACACTGAACAGTGGTGTCCCTGACTCTTGACCCCAACACACCAGCTCTTGATCCTTTCCTCTAGAAGATGTCACTGGCATCTGGTCCCATCATTTCATGGCAAATACGTGGGGAAAAGTGGAAGCAGTGACGGATTTTATTTTCTTGAGCTCCAAAATCACTGCAGGTAACCGCAGCCATAAAATGAGAAGAAGCTTGCTCCTTGGAAGAAAAGCTATGACAAACCTAGACAGCGTATTAAACGACAGAAACATCACTTTGCTGACAAAGGTCCATCTAGTCAAAGCTATGGTTTTTCCAGTAGTCATGTATGGATGTGAGAGTTGAACCATAAAGAAGAGTGAGTACTGAAGAACTGATGCTTTTGAATTGTGGTGCTGGAGAAGACTCTTTTTTTTTTTCCCATTTATTTTTATTAGTTGGAGGCTAATTACTTTACAATATTGTAGTGGTTTTTGTCATACATTGACATGAATCAGCCATGGATTTACATGTATTCCCCATCCCGATCCCCCCTCCCACCTCCCACTCCACCCAATTCCTCTGGGTCTTCCCAGTGCACCAGGCCCGAGCACTTGTATCATGCATCCAGCCTGGGCTGGTGATCTGTTTCACCCTAGATAATATACATGTTTTGATGCTGTTCTCTTGAAACATCCCACCCTCGCCTTTTCCCATAGAGTCCAAAATTCTGTTCTGTACATTTGTGTCTCTTTTTCTGTTTTGCATATCGGGTTATCATTACCATCTTTCTAAATTCCATATATATGCATTAGTATACTGTATTGGTCTTTATCTTTTTAGCTTACTTCACTCTGTATAATAGGCTCCAGTTTCATCCATCTCATTAGAACTGATTCAAATGAATTCTTTTTAATGGCTGAGTAATATTCCATGGTGTATATGTACCACAGCTTCCTTATCCACTCGTCTGCTGATGGGCATCTAGGTTGCTTCCATGTCCTGGCTATTATAAACAGTGTTGCGATGAACATTGGGGTGCATGTGTTTCTTTCAGATCTGGTTGCCTCAGTGTGTATGCCCAGAAGTGGGATTGCTGGGTCATATGGCAGTTCTATTTCCAGGTTTTTAAGAAATCTCCACACTGTTCTCCATAGCGGCTGTACTAGTTTGCATTCCCATCAACAGTGTAAGAGGGTTCCCTTTTCTCCACACCCTCTCCAGCATTTATTGCTTGTAGACTTTTGGATAGCAGCCATCCTGACTGGTGTGTAATGGTACCTCATTGTGGTTTTGATTTGCATTTCTCTGATAATGAGTGATGTTGAGCATCTTTTCATGTGTTTGTTAGACATCTGTATGTCTTCTTCGGAGAAATGTCTGTTTAGATCTTTGGCCCATTTTTTTGATTGGGTCATTTATTTTTCTGGAATTGAGCTTCAGGAGATGTTTGTATATTTTTGAGATTAATCCTTTGTCTGTTGCTTCGTTTGCTATTATTTTCTCCCAATCTGAGGGCTGTCTTTTCACTTTGCTTATAATTTCCTTTGTTGTGCAAAAGCTTTTAAGTTTCATTAGGTCCCATTTGTTTATTTTTGCTTTTATTTCCAATATTCTGGGATGTGGGTCATAGAGGATCCTGCTGTGATTCATGTCGGAGAGTGTTTTGCCTATGTTCTCCTCTAGGTGTTTTATAGTTTCTGGTCTTACATTTAGATCTTTAACCCATTTTGAGTTTATTTTTGTGTATGGTGTTAGAAAGTGTTCTAGTTTCATTCTTTTACAAGTGGTTGATCAGTTTTCCCAGCACCACTTGTTAAAGAGGTTGTCTTTTATCCATTGTATATTCTTGCCTCCTTTGTTGAAGATAAGGTGTCCATAGTTTCGTGGATTTACCTCTGGGCTTCCTATTCTGTTCCATTGATCTATATTTCTGTCTTTGTGCCAGTACCATACTGTCTTGATGACTGTGGCTTTGTAGTAGAGTCTGAAGTCAGGCAGGTTGATTCCTCCAGTCCCATTCTTCTTTCTCACGATTGCTTTGGCTATTTGAGGTTTTTTGTATTTCCATACAAATTGTGAAATTATTTGTTCTAGTTCTGTGCAAAATACCGATGGTAGCTTGATGGGGATTGCATTGAATCTATAGATTGTTTTTGGTAGTATAGTCATTTTGACAATATTGATTCTTCCAATCCATGAACATGGTATATTTGAAGAAGACTCTTAAGAGTTCCTTGGACAGCAAGGAGATCAAACTAGTCAATCCTAAAGGAACTCAGTCCTGAATATTCATTGGAAGGACTGATGCTGAAGCTGAAGCTCCAATCCTTTGGCCACCTGATATGAAGTGCCGACTGATTGGAAAAAACTGTGATGCCGGGAAAGATTGAAGGCAAAAGAAGCAGAGGGTGGCAGAGGATGAGGTGGTTAGATAGCATCACTGACTCAATGGACATGAATTTGAGCAAGCTCTGGGAGATAGTAGAGGACAGAGGAGACTGGCATGCCACTGTCTACAGGGTTGCAAAGAGTCAGACACAACTTAGTGACTATTATAACAGCAACAAATCAATGTAGTAGCATAAAACATACATCATATAATTTTTCATTAAATTTTGTTATAATAACTGAAAATCAATGAGTACACTTACACAAGCATTTATCAGATGATAATGACAGAAATATTATGTTATGAGACATTCAAAGTGACAAATAAAAGCTCTGAATGCAAAGTCAGTGGACTAACCTGTAAGAACTGGGAGTGTGAATTAATTAGCTTAAAATCAAACATTTTTTTCTCCTTATTTGGTTCAGAATTCTTGTAATCATAAAAAATGCTTGATTTCATGATTTATCTTTGAATTTCCTAGCCCAGTAATAATATCACAGGCCTAGTAAAATTACTTGCAATATCTTGATCTGGTTATCTAGATTTACAAGAGGCATGATCCACCCTAAGATAATTGGTAAAAGTAAAAGACTCCAAGATTTGATAATCTAGGAGAGTAGGTAAGGTGTATATATATGTATATACACACACACACACTAATAGAAAGCTATTCAATGAAAAATTTAGTATGACAAAGAATGAACTGATTTTAATAAGTGCAATTAACACTACCTTATATATGTCTTACAGATATTAGTGAAAGAAAATTCACTACATTTTCATGTGCTGTTGAAAATCCAGCTGGATGATGATGAAATGGAGTTCTCTACTCTGAATGAGATCACAGTCTAGAGCAGAAGACAGCCCCAAATGGAAAAAGTCATGATCGTTTGAAACAAACATATCAGTAGAGGTGACTGTAAGAAATGATGGTTGCTCAGAGAAAGTGTCTCATATAAAGAATCAGGGAGAGGTTTGTGTAGAGGATAGTATTTAAGATCATTCTTCATGAATAATTTCACTGGGAAAATAAGAGGGAGAGGGGAATTCCAGACAGAAGGGACAACATGTACAAAGGAAAGGGGCAGGGGCGGGGAGGCATGAGTATTTGGGGAAATGCTGTAAACTAATTATAGGGAAGAGTGTAAAACAATGGGGTGAGAAAGATAAGATGGGTAGATAATAGAGGAATTTGTATACTATATGAAGGCCTGTGGGTGATAAGGACTCCAAAATTATAGGCTTTATAATGGTAATTCCCAAGTGACATGAGGGATGGATTGGGGAAGGAAGAGTTTGGACACAAGCTCACAAAACCAAGACCTGCTGAAACAGAAGGACATGAAAGAGATTATCTGTGATGACGAGGTCATTATGAGTAAAATTTAGGAGGAGATGAAGAGCAAGAGAAGTGAGAGAGAGGGAGGGAGAGAGGTATCCTGGGTAGTTTTCAGGTTTTGATGTAGGTAAGATGGTTCACAGAGGTGTCACGCTGAGGAAGATGAGCAATAGGGGAGGCGGTCAGGGGTTTGGAATATAAGGTAAGGAATTCTACTTTTAGACACATTGAGTTTGACAAGACTAAGGGACACCCAGTGGGGGCTGTATAAAGAAGCTGGAGTCCAGGAAAGTGGTTTGGACTGAATGAATACAGAATATCTGTGAGAATTCCAGCTCTGAAAGAAGATGAGCTCGTTAGGGAAAGCGTGCTTATAATCAAGAATGGGAGAGGCACAGACAAGTGTCTGGGGGCATCGTAGTATTTATGACGCTGAAGGAAATGAGGAGAAGAGGGTGATAAAGAGTTTGACAAAAACAGGAATATTATAACCAGGAGGAGTAGGTTAATAGAAAAAGACTGAAAATTAACAATCCAGAAGATTCTAAAACTTGGTAATTATGAAGTAATCTTGGTTAGATCCAGGGGATAGAAATTTGAACAGGATATATTAAGGAATACAGGGGAAATAAAGTAATCTAATCCCAAGAAGCTTGACTTAGAAAGGTTGAAGGATGAAAAAAGTGCTAGTCTTGGAAGGCAGTTTCTTGGAGGGCTTTTGTAAATTTGAAGAGATTTTAGTACCTTCAGGGCCTGAGAAGAAGGAACTCAGTGAAGACTGCAGTTGCAGTTATAAGGGAGCAGAGATCCTGAGGAGAGAGCAGGCAGGCAAGAGGGAGGGATAGGAGTCCAGGGCCTGATGGGGAGAAGACAAGGAGGGTGGGTACTGAGAGCCTGGCTGAGGTGGAACAGCAGGGTGACAGCTGATGAAGTCAGGGCAGGGAGCGGTGGCACATCTGAGGGCCTGCAGGTTCTTGGGGGATGTGAAGGTCAGGATGAGGGAGGTCTGGAGCTGAAGAGGGGGCACAGCGGAAATCTATTTACCAATGGAGTATTTCCTTCTTGCAGTCCTCAGACTACAGTCTCACACTGAAATATATTTATACTTCATATAAATATAAAACTATGCTGTAGTTATTTCACAAATTTATCTCTCTTCTCAAGCAAACGGTGGATAGTGGAAAATTATGACGCACCTTTCTTTTTCTTTGGAGGTATTATGGTATTGTATATCAGAAAAATCTGAGGTTTTGAGGTAGACACATTGAGTTTGAGTCTTGAATCCAACGGTGACTAGCTATAGGTTTTAGGCTATTTTTCTCCCCTGGCTGAGACTTAGTTTGCTTAACTGTAAAATGGAGATAGTAACACAGTCCTCATAAGGACACAAGGGTTAAATTTAAAAATTGTGTGCCATCTCTCATCCATGGCATCCAGGACCAGATTGGACACATAGTAAGCTTCATTTGTGCCTTCTATATATATGAGGAACCTGGAACACCTACGTGCCTCTACATGAAATTATCCTTCTCTTTCAATTACTGTATTCACTTTCATCTCTAACTTTAAAAATACTGCCTTCCATTAAAGAAGGTATGGAAAAGCTGCCTTTCTATCACACCTTAATTCTGTCCTTTGGTGATCATACCTTCCTTCTGACTGTTAGGTGTGCTTAAGTAAGGAATCCAGATCAAGAGTTTGGTTTGGCTCTTACCACGCACGTGGCAGGCCTCCTTCGGCAACCGCCCCCCCCCAGGTTTGACTGCTTTGTAGGCCTATTTGCCTTGGCTTTCAGGCTTGTTTTTATAGACCAGTCCTGCCAACTTTTAAGATTACACAAGATTATAGTGGCATATTTTATTTAATGCTTCATTTTCTTTAGAAGAGTGGTTTTTGGTTTTTTAAAAAAACAAAACACCTCATAAGCCTGATGACTTGCTCAGCTGAATATAGGCCAACTGAGAAGAATTGGGTCACCAAGTTCTGGACACACAGCTCTGGAAAATGTCAGGAGTTGGATGGTCTACTCCTTTGTCTGGACCCAGCTCAAGTAACTTCCTGAATGAATCCTAAGTGCTTTAAGAAATAAAAGCACTCTTAAGAACTTGTTTTCTTCTAAGTATGGAAGAAGCACTGGTGATACTGGTTTGGGGGGAGCATCCTTTTCATTTTGAATTTGAAAAATCACAGGAAAATCAGTAGTTTAAGGAAATGCCAATAAAAGATGAAGTATAGGAGATAATAATAATGTAGTATTGCTATTTTATCTGTGTTAATGGAGATCTGGGAATTTAAAACTGTCTACCAAAATCTAATTTGACATCATCTTTAGATATAAATAACTGTATAGACACTTTGCTGTATGCTATAATTTAAATATTAATAAGAAAATAAAAGCATTTCCAAAAAATGAAAAGTTAGAAAAACAAAGATGAGTGAGGTCATATTTTTGGTCCAGCAATTTGGTCCTCAACAGCAGGAAAAAAAAATGGCCTGACTCCTTGCTTCTCTGTTCCTGCCAACCTCTGTGTAAAGGTGCTCATGAGAAGTGAAAAGAATAAAAGGAAATTAGCAGGAAGAAGAAACTTAAAAAGCAAGGCTGGTGAGTTAATGACATGAAACCCACATGCTAAATAGATAGTCCTTAAACAACTGACAGCTGACTTTTTTTTCTCGTATTGACTTAATTTCTGGTCTCCTAGCTTTAAGGACTTCTGACTTGTGGTGGCTGGAAACGTGCTGGTTGGATCTTCTGCTCAGGAAGGAATAGCTCCTCTAGATCCACCACCTTCTTGGTGCTGAGGCCACACTTTCTGCAGGCTGCTCCCACCCAGTGAGTGAAGCTGGTGGGGGTACTAACACAGCCCTTTCTAGTCAGAGGCAGGACACTCCCTATGCACGACTTTATTACAGGACTTCCCACTGGTCTGGCCAAGCCTTTCTCGGAACTGCACTTGGTCTACAACCCCTCCTTCCCGCTCTCCTTCTGTAAGTGCCAGACCTCCAACATAGTAGGGAGCCTACTCCCAGCTTTCTCTGCTCCTGTTCTCAACAAACACCTCGCATGGTTAGTCCTACCTTGGCATCTGCCTCTTGGCAGACATGAATTAGCACATTCATCCAATATCTTGTATTTGTTTTATACTCACAAATAGGCATATACATAGAGAAAAGCTGAAGCAAAGAAAGATTTAATAAACTGCCAAAGGAGATATGATAACTCAAAGACCAATCTCAGCTCCATCCTGGGGCCTGAGGCTCCTGATGCCCCGTCCCGAGGTTTTTCACTTAACCAACATTTATTGAATGTCTCCTATATGCCTCCTATGGCTCTGGACCCTATCCTAAGAATAAAGGACTCCTTTGAGTGGCATGCTCAGATTGTGATATAATAAGATCATTCTGTTGCAAAGCATAGAAGTAACTCAAGGGGACAAGGCCAGAGGAGAGGAGGCCAGTTTGGAGGCTGATGCAGTCATCCAAAGAGAAAATGGTAGCACTTGTGAGAAGAGCCCCAGCATAGATAAAAGAGGTGGGGAGACATTTAACTGGAAATTTTAGTGATTCAACATATATTTACTCCAGATCAGCCCTGCCCTTGGCTACACTCTGGGAAGACAGGAAACAACAGACACATTCCCAACTGTTCAGAAGCATTTGAATGACTTCTGGTCAGAGGGTGTGTGTGTGTGTGTGTGTGTGTGTGTGTGTGTGTGTGTGTGTGTGTGTGTGTGTGTGTAAAGGAACTTTTGCTCAACTCTAGTCGCTTAAAGCCCAGAGACATAATGGAAACAGGAGGAGGGGGGAACCTCCTACACTAATAAAACAAGAAAATGGCCTTGTGCCTAAACCACAGACTATGACACACAGAAGTCAGTTACAGTGGGAAGCTCTGCCAGAACGAGGGTGCTGAGAGTGGCCCCAAATCTCAGACTCTGAACAGGATGCAGACTTCTCCAAAAATAAGTGTCACAACAGTAGAAGGTCTGGCTAGTGACCCTCTGATTAGGACTAGTGCTAGGAGAGTTTGGGAGAAGTGAGGAGTGCCTCGTGTGATGTGCCCTACGGACACCCTTGGAAGGGCCCCTCTGAGCCCTGAACTGCGTGCACAGCATGTTTATTACAATTATTCTTAATCTTGTGACTTTTTCATTTTTACAGCTTTGCTGAGGTATAAATGACCCAGAAAAAACTGCATAGATTTAAAGCATAGTAACTTTGGACATATGCATATATCTGGGAAACCAACATCACAATCAAGATGCTAACCATCTACTCTCCAAAGTTTCCTTGTGCCCCTTTGTAATCATCTTTCACACCCTCTCTTGCCTCTCACATCCAGTCGCAGACAATCTGTGATCTGCCTTCTCTCACTATAGATTAGGCTGAATTCTTAAGAATTTGATATAAATGGAATCATGCAGTATTTACTCTGTTTTTCCTAGCTTCTTTCATTTAACAGAATGCCTTTGAGTTCCAGTCTCTTTAATTTTAGCCATTCTAATAGGTATATAAGGTTCTTTAATTTTTTGTGGTTTACATTTTCATTTCCCCAATAACTAATAATATTAAGTTGCTTTTTCATGTGGTTATTTGCCACCTGCATACTTACTTTGAAGACATTTCTTTTGAATCATCTGCCCATTTTTTAAATGGTTGATCATTTTTTCATCATTGCCTTTAGAGTTCTTCATATATTACATATACAAGTCTTTTATCAGATAAGTGATTCACGAAGATATCTTTTAGTCTGTGGCTTCTCTTTTCATTCTAGAAGCTCTTAATATTGAAAATGTCCAATTCTGTAATGGATTATTTATGGTTTCAATCTAAGAAATACTTGCTTTACCCAAGGTCAGAAAGATTTTTCATCTGTGTTTTATTCTAGAAGTTTTGCAGTTTTAGATTTTACATTTGTTCATGATCCCTTTTGAGATAATTTTTGTTAGTAGTAAGAAGTCTGAACCAAGGTTCCTTTTTTCACACATGAATATCCCATCATCTCAGTACCATCTGCTGAAGAGACTGTCTTTTCTCCACTGAATTGCCTTTACCCCTTTGTCTGTCTTCTTTTGCATTACTTTATATATTTTATGGTGCCATTTAACCTCCTTAATTGGTTTATAAGCTGTAACTCTGAACTTTGTAGTTGTTGTTGATTAGGTTCTTAGTCCTTAGATTGGGGTTTACAGTTTACATCTTTGACTTATTGTTCTACTTTCAAGTAGTATCACATCACTTCATGCATGGTACATAAAACTTACAACACTTCTCCTCCATATTTCTCCTTCCTTAGGACTGTTACTTTCATACATTTTATGTCCACATCTGTTATAAACCTCCAAATACAATGCTGCTGTATTTGCTTTAAACAATTATTTTTAAAGAGATGGAGTGAGTGATAGTTGCTCAGTCATGCCCAACTCTTTGCAATCCCATGGACTGTAGCCTGCCAGGTTCCTCTGTCCATAGAATTCTCCAGGCAAGAATGCTGGAGTAGGTTGCCATTTCCTTCTCCAAAAGAGATGGAAAATATTTTTAATTGCACTTGCCTTCATATCCATCATTTCCCACACTTCATTTCTTTGTACAGATCCAGATTTTCATCTGGTATCATTTTCCTTTAACCTGGGGACTTCCTGTAACATCTCTTATAGTATAACTCTGCTGGTAATGAATGTTCTGATTTTTTAATGTAAAAGATAGTTATTATTTTACCTTTATTTGAAAGATATTTTTTCTGGGTATAGAATTCTACTTTAAATATATTATGCCATTGACTTGCATTGTTTCTAAACAAAATCTGAGATCGTTTTTATTTATTCCTTTACATTAAATGTATGTTTTTCCTCTCTGATGGCTTTTAAGATTATCTTTTTATCATTGGCTTTAAATAATTTCATTGTAATGTGTGTTAGTGCAGCTTTCAACTTTTTATGTTTGGAGTTTTCGGCTAGTTTTGTGGGTCTGAAGTTTTCATTAAATTTGGAAAAATTAAGGATTTCTCTGGTGGTACAGTGGTTAAGACTCTGTGCTCCCAACAGTAGCTAAGACTGAGCTCCCAATGAATGAGGCCTGGGTTCGATTGTTGGTCAGGGAACTAGATTCCACCTGCTACAACTAAGAGTTCGCATGCCACAACAAAAGATCCTACATGCCACAATGAAGATAGAAGATCCCAAGTGCCACAACTAAGACCCTACACAGCCAAATAAATAGACATTTTTTTTTCAATCTGGAAAAGTTAAGCCATTCTTTTTTGCAGATTTTTTTTTGTTTCCCCCTTTTCACTTCCAATTACATGCCTAAAGTTATCTTGTAGCTGATTGATTTTTAAAAGAATATATTTTATTTTTTAAAGCAATTTTAGGTGTATAGCAAAACTGAGTGGAAGATACAGAGTTTTCATATACTGTCTACATAAACACATAACTTCCCCCACTATTGACATCTTCCACCAGAGTGGCACATGTATTAAAACTGATGAATTTACACTGACACATCATTATCACACAAAGTCCATAGTTTACGTTAGAGTTCAATCCTCATATTGTACATTCTATGGGTTTAAATGTATGACATGTATCCAACATTAGAGTATCATAAGAGCAGTTTCACTGTCCTAAAAATCTTCTCTGCTCTGCCCATTCATTCTCCCCACTACCCTAAGCCCTGGTAACCACCAATTTTTCACTGTTTGCTTGTTTTTGCCTTTTCCAAAATGCCACATAATACTGTAGAGCTTTTTCAGATTTACACATTCAAATTTCCACCATGTTTTTTCATAGCTTGATAGCTCATCTCCTTTTGGCATTGAGTAATATCCCATTGTATGGATGTATCATAGTTTACTTATCTATTCATCTATTTTTTCCATCTACTGAAAGGTATCTTCAGTTCAATTCAGTTCAGTTGCTCAGTCGTGTCCAACTCTTTGCGACCTCATGGACTGCAGCACTCTGGTCCTCCCTGTCCATCACCAACTCCCAGAGATTACTCAGACTCATGTCCATTGAGTCGGTGATGCCATCCAACTATATCTTAATTACTTCCAAGTGAATAAAGGTGTTTTAAACTTTCAGGTGCAGGATTTTCTGTGACATAAGTTTTTAACCCCTTTGGATAAACACCAAGGACCTTGATTGCTGGATCATATGATGAGAGCATGTTTAGGTTGTAAGGAACTTCCAAACTGCCTTTCAAAGTGGCTGTACAATTTTCCATTCTCACAAGCAATGAATAAGGGCTCCTGTGGCTCCATTTTCTTGTCAGCATTTGCTATTGTCAGTGTTTTGAATTTTGTCCACTCTGATTAGCATGTATTTCATCATTGTCTTAATTTGCATTTCCCTGATGATGTCTGATGTAGAGCGGTTCATATGCTTTTGCCACATGTAGATCTTCTTTGGTGAGGTGTGCCCCCTCCTTCTCACACTCTTTTCTCTTTGAGTTTCACTTTTGATAGCTTTTATGTTTTCAATTTCACTCACTGATCTTTTCCTCTGTAGGGTTTCAACTATTAGTCCAATGCAGTGCATTTTTTTTTTTCACCTCACATATTCATTTCTAGAAGTTCATTTTATAAATGAACTTCTATAAGTTCATTTTATAAATATATATTTTATGTCTCTGCTTAACATACTCAGTCTTTCTTCTAGCTTCTTGAACACATGCAGTGTGGTTATAATAGAAATTTTAATGTCCTTGTCTAAGAATGCTATCATCTGTGACATTTCTGAATTTGTTTCTATTTATTACTGTTTCTCCTTATTATGAGTCACATTTTCCTACATCCGTGATAATTTTTAATTTGATGCCAGTCTTTGTAAATTTTTCCCTGTTGAGAGTTGAATATTTCTGTATTCCTATAAATACTCTTGAACTTTGTTCTGGGATACAGCTAAATTAGTTGGAAATGATTTAATCACTTGTTTTTATGCTTTGCTGTGTGGCATCGGAGTAGCAGCCTTTACTCTGAGGCTGGTTTTTCACCAATACTTAAGTGACTCCCTGTGAGTATCCTACTCAATATCCTGTAAATTACAAGGAGGTTTTTTCTCTTTGGCTGAAGAGAACACAAACTATTCTGAACCCTGGGTAATTCTGAGATTGCTATCTGCATCATTGTTGATGGCTCTTCCGCGGTCCTTGGGTGGTTTCTTCACCTGCATGTGCTGGTCAGTACTCAGCTGCAGATTTGGGAGTAGTAGAGAAACCCTCTACAGCCTCTCGGAGTCCTTTCCCTCTATGAAGCTCTTCTTCAGTGTTCTGCCTTAAATTCTAGCTGACCTAGCCTCTCTGTGGTACCAACATTTTCTTACAAGTCAGGGAGACAGTCAAGCTCCTACTTGGGTTCCCCCTCCCTACACTGCAGCCTAGAAATTTTCCTTAGACAGTAAGCAGGGGCAACTGTAAGGCTCATCTTGTTTGTTTCCCATTTTCCAGGGTTCACTTTCCTGTGCTGCCTAATGTCCAATATCTAAAAATCTTTCCTTTATACGTGTCATCTGTTTCTTCAGTTGCTTCCAGCAGGAGGGTATATCTGGTTCCTGTTATTCTATTGTATCTGGAAGTGGAAGTCTCAAATTGTTTTTGTAAAATTAGTTTCTATCTTCTATCTATCTATCTATCTGTTAAGAGATTTATGAAAGGAAGGTCAACAGTGTTAGCAAAGGTTGATTCCAGGTCAAGGTCTTGGGATAATATTTTACTTCTTTGTTTGTGTTTTTCTTTTCCTTAATTTTTAATGTTGACATACATAGCTTTTACTTATTAAAATAGCCCAGGCCCATTTCTGCAAATAGAATTTCCTACCCCCGATGTTTTTTTAAAGGCACTAACATGCATTTTCCCCTAGATTCTAAAGCACCATGCAGAATAAACAATTTTAAAATATTGAAGAAAAAGAACAGTTGGCAACCAAAACTGCCAATTCTAGCCTTGAAAACCATGTTCTATTACCCCATGTGTGCATGCTGAGTCACTTCAGTTGTGTCTGACTCTATGTGATCCTGTGGACTGTAGCCCATCAGACTCCTCTGTCCATGTGGATTCTCTGGACAAGAATATTGGGTTACCATTCCTTCCTCCAGGGGACCTTTCCAACCCAGGGGTCAAAACCACGTCTCCTGCATTGGCAGGCAGATTCTTAACTGCTGAGTCACCTGGGAAGCATATGTTAAAACTTATCAAATTTATATCTTAAATATGTGCAGTGTATTATACTTCAATATATTATACAATATATTTGTATATATTTGTATTATACTTCAAGTATATATACAATATATACTTCAACCAATTATACTTCAATAATGCTGATTAGGAAAAAAACATTTATTTTAAAATTTAAAAAGTCTGTGACATACATCTCATAGATTCAGAGAAGAGAAGAAATTAAGACATATTGAGGGCCTGCTCTGTGCTAGATGGTGCTAAAGGCTTTCACTAGGATTTGTCATTCAATCATCACACCAACCCAGTGAAACTGGCATTACAATTCCCATATCGGCTGTATATTTTCACCCTGCTTATTTAACTTATATGCAGAGCACATCATGAGAAACGCTGGGCTAGAGGAAGCACAAGCTAGAATCAAGATTGCCGGGAGAACTATCAACCACCTCAGATGTGCAGATGACACCACCCTTATGGCAGAAAGTGAAGAACTAAAGCGCCTCTTGATGAAAGTGAAAGAGGAGAGTGAAAACGTTGGCTTAAAGCTGAACATTCAGAAAACTAAGATCGTGGCATCTGGTCCCATCACTTCATGGCAAACAGATGGGGAAACAGTGGCTGACTTTATTTTTCTGGGCTCCAAAATCACTGCAGATAGTGATTGCAGTCATGAAATTAAAAGACGTTTACTCCTTGGAAGGGAAGTTATGACCAATCTAGATAACATATTAAAAAGCAGAGACATTACTTTGCCAACCAAGGTCCGTCTGGTCAAGGTTATGGTTTTTCCAGTAGTCATGTATGGATGTGAGAGTTGGACTATAAAGGAAGCTGAGCGTAGAAGAATTGATGCTTTTGAACTGTGGTGTTGGAGAAGACTCTTGAGAGTCCCTTGGACTGCAAGGAGATCCAACCAGTCCATCCTAAAGGAGATCAGTCCTGGGTGTTCATTGGAGGGACTGATGTTGAAGCTGAAACTCCAATACTTTGGCCACCTGATGTGGAGGGCTGACTCATTCGAAAGACCCTGATGCTGGGAGGGATTGAGGGCAGGAGGAGAAGGGGACGACAGAGGATGAGATGGTTGGATGGCATCACCTACTCAATGGACATGGGTTTGGGTGGACTCTGGGAGTTGGTGATGTACAGGGAGGCATGGTGTGCTGCGATTCATGGGGTCACAAATAGTCGGACACGACTGAGCGACTGAAATGAACTGAACTGAGCGACTGAACTGAACAAGTGAGGAAACCCAGGCTCAGGGAGATTAAGCGTCCCTCAGTGGGAACACTGAAATTTAAATTTTTATTTCAAATTTGTGCCTTCTCTACAGTGGTACTACATACAGTCGATAGAGTCACTAAGAGTTGGACACAACTGAAGCGACTTAACATGCACACACATGCCTCTCAGGGCATTTTTGTCTGTTACTTACACATGCAACTTTGTAACAATAATCTTCCTTACTATGTTCTTTCATTTAAAAAAGTTCGATTATAGGTTAGACTCTTTATCCTAGATGATTTTTACATCTCAAGATTGAGATGAAATATTTGAATTTGTAATACTGGCTTTTGTTTGCTTCTATTCGTCATCATACACATGTTTATTTAAAAGTTAAAACTTAAGAGAAATACATTGTAGAAATGCAAGTAGAACCAGAAATAAATATATCACTTAGAGAATGCAACATGTCCATCCTCTGTTAAAGGTCAGAACACTGTAATTAGTAGCAGTCTCCATGGAATAGACTTTGTCATAAAATAGAACTACATATTCTTCTCTCTGATGCTTTCTTTGTATTGTAAACATATGACAAAAAAGACAAAAATTTCACTATTACCTCTCTCTACATTCATACTTCCTAGCCTGCCTTCCACGCTTCTCCTTCACAAACCGTGCCCTCTTCCCTGTCTGTTCCATCACTCACTTCTCTAACCATATATTCTGCCTTTTGCTTCTAAACTTTTATTTATGTTCCTCTTTCTTCCTAGAATGAAGTCCATCTTAAAAACTTCAACATTCTTTAAAGAGTTGTTTAAAGCCTCCCTCAGCCTGGAGTTTTTCCTGTTCATCCTGATCAGAAATGATTAATTCCATTTTCTCAATTCTTGGAATATTTATTGTCTATTCCATTTTCTTACTCTTATAGATCACGTACCACCTTATTCATCTATACACTCACTACTTTAACTCTTTAGCATTTTACTTTATTTAATTAAAAAAATTGTTTTTGCTACATAGTAGGATCTTGCTGTTTATTTTATATATAGTAGTGTGTATCTGTTAATCCCAAGCTTCTAATTTAGCGCTCCCCTTACCCCCCTCTGATAACCATAAGCTTGTTTTCTATGTCTGCGAGTCCGTTTCTGTTCTGCAGAAAATGTTCATTTGTATCATTTTTTAAAACTCCACATATAAGTGATATATGATATTTAGAGAAAGCAGGGCCGATCTGCATAGAACTCATTATATTAACATTCAGAGATGTGGGCTGTGCTAACATCCACCTAGATGTACAAAGCAGGACATAACAGAAAAGTGTACGTGTACATTTTGTTGTTGGATCCTCATGCAACCTGGTGAGAAGCAGAGTTTTATCCTTTGGGGGCTTAAAATAAAGAAGGTCAATGGTTACTGAAATATCTATGGATCAAACGGTGTGATGGTGGGACTTACTTCAAAATAAGCTGGTAAGGGGCTGGGAGAGAATATTGATTTTTAAAAAAAAAGCTAGATTGTTGGTAATTACTGAAGCAGTGGGATGGATACATGAGGTTTTATTACACTAGTCTTTATAGTTGTCTATATTAGAACATTTCAATAAAAAACTTTAAAATGTTTATGTTAGAGCAGTAGGACACGTACAATGAAGCACAAAATATTCTCTTACACAAAAAGTAGATTAGTTTTATACCCATGTGCCTTCAAGACTTATTTGATTAAAGTCCACAGTTGGGAAGAATTGTTTCCATGGAATACTGGAACCCTGTGCTGGTCATATACTATTTCTGCATAATGGTACTACCTATTCCTTTATTCAGTTAAAAACATGTTGAATGCCTACCATGTGATAAATACCACGCTTGGCACTATGGTGCCCTGCCTATGAGACGCTCTGGTCTAGCAGGGCTCAGATTACAAACAATCAAAAAATCGTGAATTTTCCAATTTTATATAAGCACGGCCTTACATCAAAATTTTGATAGTTATCCTTAATTCCTTACCTTCCCTGGTTTCATCTATTTGATGTATTATCAAGTTTTGTCTACTCTAATTTCTCTAACATACCAATTTTCCTCTTCTATTCTTACTTCTACCACTTTCTTTTCTCTTTATTTCTACCAGTCATCATGGTCTGTTGCCTGGAATACAGCAGTATCCTAATTGGTCTTCTTGCTTCTATTTTTGTATTCCTACCACTCATCTTGCAAGAGTAATGCTAAAAAAACATATGCTTCAGATAATGTTCCTCCCTATGGCCTAAAAGTCTCTAATAGGTTTCCATTGCATTAAGGATGGCATTTATAGGATCTGACCTCTCTGATCTGTACTCACAGCACTCTCCTTTTCACTCTGCAGACCTGCTGGGCTGCCTCAAGAAATGACTTGTGCTCCACTACAGATGTGTTCCTGGTTAGTTGGGAAATGAAATCTGTTGATTATGCTGTATACTACATATTATCTTTCCTAAAGAAATACAGTAGTGTATAACTGGCATTGCCATAACCAGATTACTATCAGATGTCAGGTTAATGTTACTGATACAAGAATAAAATATAACTACAAAATTTCGCTATGCTCCTAGTAAGAAATTATAAAGTATTTCAGACTTACAACCTCAACATTATACCCATGAAATGACTGTGCATATTTATTTATACTTTATTATACCTCACTAAGCTTTCATAATTTTTGCATACTAATATCCCATGAAAGTTTAAAGGCTAGATAGCAGTTAAATAAAAATCTCTAAGTGAAAACAGTAACCTATAAACAAAAAACCAACAAACAAGGTAACTAACCTAGAAAAGTAATATGATATTATATTATTAGTTGGTATTTCTAAACTGCTTTCAAAGCAGAAAATGCAACATAAAGTATTCTAGGGACCAGAAAAAGGCTTCAGTGAACTGCAAAGTCTTGTAAAGACCTAAATACAAGTTTAAGACAATCCAAACAGAAACACATACTTGGCATTTCTTCCTGACCCCTGGTCTACATAACAAAAAAAATAAAAATTTCCCCAAGGATAAAACTAGTATATAGTCTGATAGCAGATACTTTTATTTTCCAAGAGGATACTGAACAGAAGGGACATCTCCTCCAGAAAGCTCTCTGTTTAGTGGATAACTGGAAGGACTCAATTACGGGGTTGATGGTGAAATTGGAGTCACTTAAGAATAGTACAGAAAGTTTCTTCTCAGTGTAAAATGAGGGCACTTAATAAATCTGTCTCAGGTTGGAAGTCTTTGGGTTGTAGCAATACATTTAGGCTAAGGGCACAGTAATAATGATGAAAACCATTTGGAAGTAGGTAAGTAGAATGGTAAAACTTACCATGTGCCACACACTTAGAGACCCTTAACCTATGCCAACTATTTTAATCTTCACAGAAACTCGATTAGGTAGATGTTATTATATCTTCACTTTATAGATGGTAATGGCAACCCATTCCAGTGTTCTTGCCTGGGAAATCTCATGGACAGAGGAGTCTGGTGGGCTACAGTCCATGGGGTCACAAGAGTTGGACACGACTTAGCGATTAAACCACTATATCTGAATTATAATGTCTTGGCTTCCTCAGTATCTGAGACTGATACAAGGGCATCTATGCCTTGCTGTTCAAGAGGATGGTCATTAAGATCTTTACATTCCAGTTACCTCTTGGAAAATTCAAGTGAGTTATAAGAATTTTGCTATGTATATAAATGCCAGAGCAAAGCTGGTGGCAAAGGTGTCAGAAATAGGGAAGTAAAAATTGAGGCATCACTTTTATTAATTGCATTTGTTCACAAGGATATAATCATGGATTCTATGTGAATGACTCCCAAAGAAGCTATCACTACCCTGAAATCTTGCCTCCAGCTCTAATCCTACACCTCCAAATTCCCAAAAGACTTTTCCAAGTGTATATTCTTCTGTACATCTAACTCATTATTTTAAGTTAGAATTCATAATTTCTCTTCCCATCCTACTTACCCACACTAGTGCCTAATTTATGTTAAAGACTTTAACAGGCATCTGAAACATTTTATTCCTCAGCTTTTATCTCTTATTGCACTCTCCATTCAATTAATCCAATGACATTTCTTTTACTATGGGCCAACTATCTGTCCTTTCCTCTTTGTGAGTAATTCTCACCAAGGAAATAAGAGCAGAAGGGATATGGCAACTTCCTGGCCAAGTACTTCACTATCCTTTTCTTCCCAATATTCCATAAAGGTGAGCCACCTGCTAACCAAGAATATATTCCTCACACTAATGTGTTAAGTCACCATTTACTTGGGGGATCTATCTGTTATCGCTGCTAGCCCACCCTAAACACATATCTACTACATGTTAGGCATTGTGTTAAGCACTTTATATAGATTATCTCATTTAATCCTCAGAATAATACTATGAGGAACATATTATTACTATTTCTTTTTTTATATAGAAACTGAAACTGAAGTTTATGTGGTTCAGGCAACCTATGCTTCATGAGTAAGACTCAGAACCAGGAGTCAGTCCTGAATTGTCAGATCCAAGGCTCATTTCTTAACCAATACAGCAGGATCTTTCTCACTTATAAAAATATAAACTCCAACTAATATGACATTGTAAATCAATTGCATTTCAATAAAATAAAATTTTAAAATTCCAGTAATATTAAGAATTAAGAGTTACAATGCCATGGTTTCTGTGTCTTTGGACCTTTTTAAGAGATGTTCAAGAGATTTTGGCCCATCAGTTTACTTCAGTTCAGTCGCTCAGTTGTGTCCGACTGTTTGCGACCCCATGAACCACAGCACGCCAAGCTTCCCTGTCCATCACCAACTCCCAGAGTCCACCCAAACCCAAGTCCATTGAGTCGGTGATGCCATCCAACCATCTCATCCTCTGTCATCCCCTTCTCCTCCTGCCCTCAATCTTTCCCAACATCAGGGTCTTTTCCAATGAGTCAAATCTCCGCATCAGGTGGTCGAAGTATTGGAGTTTCAGCTTCAACATCAGTCCATCCAATGGACACCCAGGACTGATCTCCTTTAGGATGGACTGGTTGGATCTCCTTGCAGTCCAAGGGACTCTCAAGTATTCTCCAACACCACAGTTCAAAAGCATCAATTCTTCTGCGTTCAGCTTCCTTTATAGTCCAACTCTCACATCCATACATGACTACTGGAAAAACCATAGCCTTGACTAGATGGACTGTTGTTGGCAAAGTAATATCTCTGCTTTTTTGGCTGATGGACTCACTGAAATACTGGATAACATGGAGTCCCCTTCACTTTCAGTATTGATAGGAATAATTATAAAACTGGAATAACTTACATTTCATTCAACAAATGTTTAAGGGATGGCATTTACTAGGTATTTCTATAGACATTGTATTCGTGATTGTAAAGTGGAAACACTGGTGAAGAGATGATACTAGGGGAGAGGGGACAGAAAATACCTAATAGAAGTTTGTAAGTAATGAGACTTACACACACATGAGACTCTGTGTGATAGTAAAGGCAGAGATTTTTATCCCACTTTACATAGGAGGAAATTGAGATATCTGTTTTAAAATTAGTCTAATCCTTTATAAGGAGCTAATGACAGAGCCAGAAATAGGACTCTGGTCACCTGGCCACAAACATCCCAAATAATCTATTCCAAGCAAGATGGAAATGAAGGGAGATGATATTCATAAGACACCAGCTATACTGTTTTTAACAAGTCAGTGTTAGGTTGATCTAAAAATATACAGAAAGCATTTCTGTTTTTCCATAGGAAAAAAAGAGTATGAAACTGCCCTCACCCTATAGTCACACACAGAGAGGCAGAGATCTGTCTTCAATGATGTGTTACAAAGATCCTTCTGTGTGATGCAAAAATAGAAACCAGCTATGCAGGGCAGCAGCCGCTGATTCCTCAAAATGCATGACAGTGATGGCTGAATCACAATATTTCATCCTTAGCTTCTAAGTACACAGATCAATTTAAGAAAACTCTCGATTCCTTTTTTATTTGCTGGGTTCACAATGCAAAGTCTGCTTCTAGAATGAGGAGGGATATCTCCCTCAGAAGGTTCTTTCCATTCTAAAATATAACGTGTGCACAACTGTGTTTTAGAAGTGGTTGATTACTAGATTGGATACATTCACCATTCAGTCACATTAGCTCCCTGCTTTTTTTTGGCTCTGTGGGGAGAAAGGCATGTGACCATCTGATTTTATGCCTATCTGTAATGAAAACATATTTTCATTTTTTAAGGTAAAACAAAATGACCTTACTCAGAAATATTCAAGGATTTTTTTTGAAACAGAAACAAATCTTTGTGGCATTAATAAGCCAAGTATAGCATTAAAGACACTTCTAACCCAAATTTACTGTTTTCTACATAATTGAAATAGGAAATGAGGTTAACTATACAAAAAGAATAGTCTTTTATTGTGAGTTCTTTACATAAAGCCAATTTTCAGAGAAAGATTCAATATTCTATACTGATGAATTCATTTTTAAAACAAAAGGCCAGAAAATGAAAGCATATTACATACTCACCTTTCACCAAATTATAAAACAGATCACGTCTTTCTTTTTTAACCTGTAATCTTGAGTGGATTGAGCCAGTCTTTTTTGTTGTTATTTTTGTTTACTTTTTATAACAAGTCTTTTTTATTTAGAACTTTGCCACCAGCTTGTCATTATTTTTCTAAAATTCAATCATTAAAAAAGAAAAACACATGCCAGAATTTCTCAGCCTTGGCACTATTGACATTTGAGGCTGCAACTATTTTGTCATAGTGGTGGGCTGGGGTGAGGAACTGTCCTGAGCATTGTAGATGTTTAGCAGCATCCCTTGTCCCTATCAACCAGATGCTGGTAGTACCTTCCCCTAAACTGTGACTTGTATCAATACAAGCCAGAATGTTTCCAGGCATTGCCAACTGTCCTCCAGCAGGAACAGAGGAGCACAGTCACTCAGCTGAGAACCATGGGCATACACTAATGCTGCTGTCTAATGCAGTGCAGCTTTATCGTTCAGTACTGAAAACCAAGACATGAAGTAATTCATCACGCAGCAAAAGTGCATCCAGGAGATGCCCTCAGCAGCTCAGCTTTCTAGTTCATTTAGGATAGTGTAGAATCACGTGTATGTGAAGGAGGGAGCTGGGCTCTTTAAGTGAGAAGTTGATCTAACACTGCAGAGAGTAAGTGTAAACAAATTATTCACCCTGTGGTTTCCCTACAGTCCTGGGGTTCAATTTAGTCCTGGCCAAGTCCATATCTTTGTCGTTATGCTAACTTCTATTCCTTCTTTATAGTTTATCTTGTCATTATATGATTGTAAAATGTCGCCTGTCTCAGACTGAATTAAGAGCTCTGTGCTCCAGCAACCAATGCTTGCATACCTCTGTCAAAGCAAAAATAGCGAAGTACTGACTACATTTGTTTAGCTGGTATAGCTTCTCTTAGTTCATGATTAGTTCCTAGAGGGTGGGGATCATATCTTATCTTTGAATCTCTACATTTAGCATACTGCCTGATGAATATAATATAAACCCATAATATACATAGAGGCATACTATTAAATGAATGAATGGCATTCCAAACATCATTATACTAGCATGTAATAGCTTCTTTAGATTCTTCTGCAGGCTGTGAGAAGGAAGTAGAAAAATCAGAGGGAGGTAATTTGATCCTAAATAATTCATAGTCTGGTAAGGCAAACTACACCTTTGTTTTGCTAACAACCTAAGCAGTATGAAAATATTTATGGTCTATTATATTGTAAACACATTGACATTATCACTTAATCTTCATAATGACCCAATGTGGAAGGTATATTATTGTCTCCATATATTGTTTATGGTGAAACTGAGACTCAAAGAGGTCTGTAACTTGCCTGTAGAGACTAACAGAGTTAGAACTTCACCCTTTTAGACTACAAAGTCACATCATCTTTCCTGATACCTGACAGGTTCTTGTTCTGTGAGTGTCAAACTACTGAAATTATTGATGAGGACCTAAAACTTTCAAATGTTGTTCCTCGGGTACCTCATCAGGAACTCCAAAAATAATTTTGAAAAAAATTATATGATACTACATGAGTTTGAGCAGGCTCCAAGAGTTGGGATGGACAGGGGAGCCGGGAGTGGTCCATGGGGTAGCAAAGAGTTGGACATGACTGAGTGACTGAACTGAACTGATATTTTTTAAAGTTGCATATCTAAAAATTTTCACTATACATTTAAATAGCAGTGAAGGGTATATAAGTCCTGTAATATCATAAATAGGGCTCCCCCAGTGGCTCAGTGGTAAAGAATTCAACTGCAATGTAGGAGATGCAGGAAAAGTGTGTTTGATCTGGATTGGGAAGATTCCCTTGGAGGAAGAAATAGCAACCCACTCCCCAGTATTCTTGCTGGGAAAATCCCACAGACAGAGGAGCCTGGTGGGCTAGAAGCCATAGGGTCACAGAGTCAGACATGACTGAGCAACTGAGCATGCATGCCCACACATATTGTAAATACTATATAATGAAATTGTGACATCACTCTTTTCAATGCACTCAGTGGAATCTATATTCCATAACAATTCGATTTCCACCATTGCTCACTTTTAAAAAATGAAGTTGATTTGGGGATATTCTTGACCACTATCCTGACTAGAGTCTGGATTTGGATTAGATAAAAAAACCTTCTGGATGCATATTCTTTTTTTTTTTTTTACTTTACAATATTGTATTGGTTTGGCCATACATCGACTTGAACCTGCATATTCCCATAGACCCGTCCCAAGGGATCCTTCCTGGCAGGTAAGTCACAGGATTCGGAAGTGAGTCAAGGTTGTGAAGTCCTTGGTTGGAGGGCTCAATGATGATCCAGAATCAACCAGAACTACCTAGAGGATTTTTAGTAATAATATGATTTTGGAATGAATTTTAACTGTGGATGAAAATCTAGAACAACTGTGGTATCCTAAGACTGTCTGGTCCAGACTATAAGCCAGTTAAAACTAAAGCATGACATATATATTAAGTGCCAGGGCCAAATAAATAAGTGAGCAATCAGAAAGAGAGAGAGAGATGAATAAAATTAGAGCTTAAAAAATTGATAACTAACTTTGATCATATCTTAGAATGTTTAAAAATTACTCTAAATTATAGCTATACATAAAGTACATGTGTTCCCTTAGTAAAATGGAGAGAGACATTTACTTAAATAAAGGCAATTCTAAATATTTTAGAGTTACGCGATGTATACAAATTATTATTAAAAAAAAATCCAACATGGCAAATTCCATATTCCTTAGGATGTAGTCATTTCCAAGTATGGGGGTTGGGAGTTAGGGAAGAAAAAAAATCAATAATTAAAGATAATTAGCCTCACAAGGTAATACTTACTAGATCCAAATTTATTCAAAGCATAAATTTCACTTAAACCTCAAAAAATCGGTTAAGGCAGACACTTTCCTCCAACTCTGGTTTTATCCCTTTTTATTCTTTTTACTATTATAACTTTTGAGACAAGTAGAAGTAAACTATTTCAATATAGGAAGTAGAAAATGGCAGATTCACATATTGAAGAAGATCTCTATTATTTTGAATGCATTATTATGAGATATTTGTATATTAAAACTATGGATATTTACCCCTTAACTCCGACTTGGTAAGTTGCAAATGCAATTAGGGAAAATGCATTCAGATTGCCTTAAATTAAATGAATGCCAAAAATAAACAGATGACTAATAATTTTATTACTGTTTAGTTCTTCTGAAATTCAAAGGCATTTTTAATTACCAAAGTGAAATGGTCCATGATGTTACAAAATGCAAGTGAGATGAGTGTGAAAAATAAAACGTATTTGTGTTAGAATACTTCTGACTTTCAAAAAAGGCTTCAGGAAATTAAAACATAAAAATAATGCCTTGTTGGCATAAACTCATTTTAAAAAGAAATAAGAACTAATTCTTTGAAAGGAAAACAACATAGATTATAAAGTCCTGGAAATTTTTTTGTGCTGTACGATAGTATTATAGAAATGGCTGAGTCTCACTAATTTCCTTAAAGAGAGCTCAGAAATTTGTCCTCTAAGGGCACAAAATCCCCATTATTCATTTAAACTGAGATCAAATGAGGTAATAGATATGCAATCACTTTGAATTTTAAGAATGTCTATACAAATATAAGGTACTATCATTATTACTAATAGTTAAATTCTCATACAATCTTTCAATATCAAACTACTGCAAGGATAAAGAAGGTCCTTGCAGAGACGTGAGAAGGAAACAAAGGTGACAGTAAAATAAAATGAATTAATTATCAGGTATATTTTGGTGAGTCAGAACTAATAAAATGTGGAAAAATAAAAAAGTGTTCACTTTAGACTGCTGAAGATGAAAACCATGCATCATGGGCCCTTGACTGCAACATTATAAATCATAATCAAAGTGTTCTTCAATGATTTCACTCACACTTTAAGATCAATCCTGATCTAAAGCAGTGCTAGGGACAGAGCTCTTCCTCAAAATTTGGACCCAGAGACTCCTGACCTCAAGGGCCACTAACAGAAGGTGAAGGGGCTTTGCAGTTTAAGTGTGGTTGCCAGGCAACAAATGCAAAAGGGCTAAGGTAGGACCCAGAAGACCAGCAGCTGCTTAACTGGAAGGTACAAATTCTTTCTTTCCTACATAATAAACTCTTTGCATCTTTCCTTATCAACATTTGTTTCCAGGTATGTGATCTGCCTGGCTTATGTCTTCTACGATTCTGTCTACTGACACATTTCTTTACCTCATTATAGCCACTCCTCTCTCCCCTACCAACTCTTCTTCCAAAGTATATTCTCATGTATTTTAATACTGCCTGCTTCCTGTCTGCCAGAAAAAGGGGGAATGCATTCAGATCAGTATCTCTACAATGTCCTTTTTTGGCTGAAGTAGGATAAGCAGTTCATTTTTGACCTTGGATGGATTCTCTCCATGTAGGTATTGCTGTCTGCTCTATTGCACCATTGGAAACCTGACTTTTTTCTGTGAGGGAACCAGCTATTCAAAGGCATTTTTCTAAACTTACCACTAGCCTGGAATAAACATTTATTATTAAAACAATAACCTTTAAAAAGTACAGTATCAGTCTCTGTCATATCATTTTGTGCAAGTGCAAGATAAGTCGCTTCAGTCAAGTCCAACTCTTTGCAACCCTATGAACCATTGCCTGCCAGGCTCATCTGTCCGTGGGTTTCTCTAGGTAAGGATACTGGAGTGGGATGCCCTGCCCTCCTCTAGGGCCATGTCATTTTACCACTTGTAAACTCTGTGACCTTGGGCAACTTAGTCTCCCTAAATATGGTTTCTACGTCTGTAAAATGAAGACCTTAGTAGTCCCTGCCTCATACCACTGTGGGGGGATTCAATGAGATAATCCATTGAAAGCTCTTAGCACTGTCCTAGCACAAAGTAAAAGAAATCTTAGCAGTAGCTGCTATTGCTGTAGTTATAGTAGTAGTGGTTGCTTTCTATTTTGTTGTTATCATTATATATATAATAGATATGCTTTTTAAAAGCTCCTGGAATCTAGTTAGTCCAATTCCCACAATAATAATTTCATATATATATATATATATACACACAAATAATTTTTGTGTATATGGATACACGAAAAATAATTTAAGTGTTAAAAATCTATGAAGTTACTTTGGTTACATGCCTTATAAACAAAAGGAGCAATTAACATATTTCAAATAGTCCATAAAAAGGAATGAAAGAAGTTTCAAAACATGAACCTAGGGTAAATACTATAAAAGAGGGAGAGAAATTCCCCAGATTATAGGATATAGGGGAGTGAGCATCTTGTGAAACGTTTCATGAGATGTTGGTGTACACATACCCCTAGAATGCTCTTAATTTGGGCACCTTTATAACCCTTTCTTGGAGAAGGCAATGGCACCCCACTCCAGTACTCTTGCCTGGAAAATCCCATGAATGGAGGAAGCTGGTAGGCTATGGTCCATGGGGTTGCTAAGAGTTGGACACGACTGAGCCACTTCACTTTCACTTTTCATTTTCACACATTGGAGAAGGAAATGGCAACCCACTCCAGTGTTCTCGCCTGGAGAATCCCAGGGATGGGGAAGCCTGGTGGGCTGCCGTCTATGGGATCACACGGAGTCGGACACGACTGAAGTGACTTAGCAGCAGCAGCAGCATAACCCTTTCTTGCTCATAGGTGTTAACCTTGGTCTATTGTGATAACCTTGCCCTCTTTAATATACAGCTCTTCCTTTCAATTGCCTTTCATGGTGGCTCAGATGATAAAGCATCTGCCTGCAATGCAGGAGACCCAGGTTTGCTTCCTGGATTAGGAAGATCACCTGGAAGAAATGGAAACCTACTCCAGTACTCTTGCCTGAAAAATTTCACAGACAGAGGGGCCTGGTGGGCTACAGTCCATGGGATCACAGAAAGTCGGACACAACTGAGCGACTTCACTTTCACTTTTCTTTCAATTAATGTCTTGCCCTGCTTCACCATAGCCACTTTCCTCAATTTACATACTTCTCAAAGTTTATACTTGCTGCTTGTTATTCATCTGACACTCACCTTTTGTAATCTGGCTTTTGACTGCCTCACTCACTGAAAATATTCTCTCCATGACCTCTCAGATATATCCTCCTATTTGCCAAACCCAAAGGTCTCATCTCAGTTCTAGTCACCCAGGAATGCTTTAAAATGTCTACCTCTCCTTCCCCTTTAGTCATAGCTTCTTCCTTGGCTTCCATGCTACTTGCCCTCTCTGGGCTTCTACTGTGTATCTGGTCACTCCTCTTCTTCCCCTAGCTTCCCTTGCCCTCCTCTTCAGTGTAGAAATGTCCTAAAGTTCTATCCTTAGTCTTCCTCTTTCTCATTACTCTTTCCTATAATTACAGTAATCTCTGTTTTAAAGACCCAAACTACCCAATCTCCACCTCCATCACTACAATTCCAGAGTGGCATGCCTACTGCCTCCTTAGGGCATCCCTCCACTTAAGGATGAACCCCTCTGTACTTTATTTTTATTACTCACACCTGCATTAACCCTAGCCTTCCAAAATAGATATATCAATATTATATTTGATTTGCACTTATATCCCAACCCCATATAAATTCAGCCACCAAATCCAATTACTTCCATGTCTGCAATATTTCATTTCCAGTATCTGGTTCTTTCTCCCTCAAAAATCTTCAAAGGATCTCAACTGCCTCTAGAGAACAGAATGAAAATTCTTTAGAATAAGATTAAAAGATTACCAATACTTGGCAGGAATCTTTCTTTTTTTACTTCAATCCCCATTATCTTTCTTTGTGAATTCTTTGCTTTTTCTACGACTATTTCCTGATAACATCAATCACTTTCAAGCTTTTGAATCTTTGCTCATGATGTTGCCTCAGCTTAGAATATCCTTTCCTTCTTTCCATCTACCAAAATCCAAATATCTTTCATGTTCAGATATCAACTTGGCTCTGTAGTCCTCCCTGATACTGACTCACAGAATTAATCATTCTTTACCCTATGATCATAAAGGATTTTGTGTTAACATGTATTTAAAACTTCAGGTCATGCTTCCTTAAAATATTCTCTACTTGAATTTCAGACTCGCACTTAATTGGCCAATAATCATCTCACTGCATTCATCCTCAAGTCCTTCAAATTTAATCCACTGCCACTTGAACATACCCTTCCTGACTGGACTTGGTGTTCTTCCTTTGCTGGATGTCATCCTTGATTCTTCCATCTCCCCTAAACTCTCACCTTATGTAACTGATAAATGCAGATATCTGAAAACAACTAACCCATCAAAACTTCTCTTTACACTTTTTTTTATGAAGTATTTAAATTTTAGTTGAAAGTACCAAGTAATTTACTTACTCATCATCTTCTAGGGCCAAAATTTAATGTGTTGATTTTATTAATCTGAACAACACTGACTTTGCATTTAAAAAATTCAAGAAACAGCCAAGGGTCATGGGGCTAATCACTTCAACTTACTTTTCTTTCCTAATCTCTACCCACTTTGCTAGTTTTCCTTATTTGCATGAGGATTTTCAGAGAATTATCAGATCAAAAATATGACCTACCACATCCCTTCCTTTTTGAGGGATGAAAAGAATTTTTGAGGTCATTCTTGAAATTGGAACGTTGCTGAAAAGAAAAAAATCAAATAGATTGATAATTTTGAGCTTAAGGAGAAACTCTGTGTTAAGCAAAACATGGATGTGTCATGAAATAACAATATTGCTCATTAAAGATCCTGTTTTAAAACTTTCATTTAAAATTATCATAGCACAGCATTTTTCACAGAACTAGAACAAATAATTTCACAATTTCACAATTTGTATGGAAATACAAAAAACCTCAAATAGCCAAAGCAATCTTGAGAAAGAAGAATGGAACTGGAGGAATCAACCTGCCTGACTTCAGGCTCTACTACAAAGCCACAGTCATCAAGACAGTATGGCACTGGCACAAAGACAGAAATATAGATCAATGGAACAGAATAGAAAGCCCAGAGATGAATCCATGAACCTATGGACACCTTATCTTCGACAAAGGAGGCAAGAATATACAATGGAAAAAAGACAACCTCTTTAACAAGTGGTGCTGGGAAAACTGGTCAACCACTTGCAAAAGAATGAAACTAGAACACTTTCTAACACCATACACAAAAATAAACTCAAAATGGGTTAAAGATCTAAATGTAAGACCAGAAACTATAAAACTCCTAGAGGAGAACATAGGCAAAACACTCTCCGACATGAATCACAGCAGGATCCTCTATGACCCCCATCCCAGAATATTGGAAATAAAAGCAAAAATAAACAAATGGGATCTAATTAAACTTAAAAGCTTTTGCACAACAAAGGAAACTATAAGTAAGGTGAAGACAGCCCTCAGAATGGGAGAAAATAATAGCAAACGAAGCAACAGACAAAGGATTAATCTCAAAAATATACAAGCAACTCCTGAAGCTCAATTCCAGAAAAATAAATGACCCAATCAAAAAATGGGCCAAAGAACTAAACAGACATTTCTCCAAAGAAGACATACAGATGGCTAACAAACACATGAAAAGATGCTCAACATCACTCATTATCAGAGAAATGCAAATCAAAACCACAATGAGGTACCATTACATGCCAGTCAGGATGGCTGCTATCCAAAAGTCTACAAGCAATAAATGCTGGAGAGGATGTGGAGAAAAGGGAACCCTCTTACACTGTTGGTGGGAATGCAAACTAGTACAGCCATTATGGAAAACAGTGTGGAGATTCCTTAAAAAACTGGAAATAGAACTGCCATATGAGCTAGCAATCCCACTCTTGGGCATACACACCGAGGAAACCAGATCTGAAAGAGACACATGCACCCCAATGTTCATCGCAGCACTGTTTATAATAGCCAGGACATGGAAGCAACCTAGATGCCCATCAGCAGATGAATGGATAAGGAAGCTGTGGTACATATACACTATGGAATATTACTCAGTCATTAAAAAGAATTCATTTGAATCAGTTCTAATGAGATGGATGAAACTGGAGCCCATTATACAGAGTAAAGTAAGCAAGAAAAATAAAGACCAATACAGTATACCAACGCATATATATGGAACTTAAAAAGATGGTAATGATAACCCTATATGCAAAACAGAAAAAGAGAGACAGATAGACAGAACAGACTTTGGGAGAAGGCAAGGGTGGGATATTCTGAGAGAATAGCATTGAAACAAGTATACTATCAAAGGTGAAACAGACCACCAGCCCAGATTGGATGCATGAGACAAGTGCTTGGGGCTGGTGCACTGGGAAGACCCAGAGGTATTGGATGGGGAGGGAGGCGGGAGGGGGGATCGGGATGGGGAACACATGTAAATCCATGGCTGATTCATGTCAATGTATGGCAAAAACCACTACAATATTTTAAAGCAATTAGCCTCCAACTAATAAAAATAAATAAAAAAGAAAAAAAATAAAATTATCATAGCAAAAATTTTATGAGATATAAATTATAACTTAAAGTTCAACTTTAATTATAACTGACTGTAATGATAACAGCGTGCAACCTTATTTCAAAAGTTTGGAGTTTTTTTTTTGTTGTTGTTGTTGGAATTTGAAATAAGGAATTTCAAATGCACATTTTGCTCTGGATTAATAATCTGAAGTCACATGCTGGTAGATGCTAGTTGGTATTAACTATGCCACATGGACAGGTGACATGCTTATGACATATCGGAAAATTTGCCAATGGCAGATGGGCAGGCTGTTTTGAGTAAAAGATTAAAATGAAAGTTCTAAGCTGAGGCTAACTAGTGACAGAAACAGACCTTGGACATTTCTCCATTGTGCTCCTCGTGTCTGTCACTACATTAGGCACTCAGCAAGTATTTTTGGATAAATGAATGAGAGAAGGTTGAGTCAGCTTAGGGAACATCAATAAGACACTGGAAATAATAGTGCTTTGATTAAGATCTGAGGAGTTGAAATAATTTATTAGGAAAAATCCAAGAATTTATTAGAAGAGGAGATGTTTTAATCTAGAGAAATGTTAAGTTTGTTTTACTTTTTAAAATCCAATGAAAGGGTTTAGCAAAAATTTCCAAGAGAATGAATTATATGGTATGTGTAATCAGTGACCTGTGAGTTATATTTCTATGTTGAAGTTTACTTTGGAAGTTTAAGAGAAGAGTTTAAAGAATCTGCCTGCAATGCGGGACACCTGGGTTCAATCCCTGGGTTGGGAAGATCCCCTGGAGAATGGAAAGGCTACTCATTCCAGTAGTCTGGCCTGGAGAATTCCATGGACTCTATAGCCCATGGGGTCGCAGAGAGTCAGAGACGACTGAGCAACTTTCACTTTAACCGATGTAAGAAAGCTAGCCCCACTCTGTCATAGACTGTACTCACCAGGCCATCACATTACCAGGGTTAGCTGCTTTGAGGGTTAGAGACCTCAAAGGTCTCTTTACAACTGGGACAGAAAGAGCTACAGTTCTTTTCAGAACTCCAGCCCATAGCACAGATACACAGCAGACATTTCCTCCCCATACCGACTCAGACACTGCCTTCTCAGTGTGGCATTCACCAACCACCCAACCTAGAATTGCAAACTCTCCACTTCCCCTAGCTCCCTGCTGTTTCTCTCTCTCTCTTTTTTCTTCCCCAGCATACTTACTGCCATTCGACATACTACATATTTTACTCAACCTTGTTTGTTGCTTTCTCACTCCATTAGTGTGTACTAGGAGGGCAGAGATTTTTTTTTCCTGTTGTATTCCAGTCTCTAGAAAAGTACCTGGCATTCAGTATACCTCCTGCACATATTTATTGAATTGAATGACTGAACTAGTACTTGGAAGTCAGTCAGTCAGTTCAGTCACTCAGTCATGTCCGACTCTTTGCAACCCCATGAACTACAGCACACCAGTCTTCCCTGTCCATCACCAACTCCTGGAGGTTGCTCAAACTCATGTCCATCGAGGCGGTGATGCCATCCAACCATCTCATCCTCTGTTGTCCCCTTCTCCTCCCGCCTTCAATCGTTCACAGCATCAGGGTCTTTTCCATTGAGTCAGTTCTTTGCATCCAGTGGCCAAAGGACTGGAGCTTCAGTTTCAGCATCAGTCCTTCCAATGAATATTCAGGACTGATTTCTTTTAGGTTTGACTGGTTTGATCTCCTTGCAGTCCAAGGGACTCTTAAGAGTATTCTTCAACACCACAGTTCAAAAGCATCAATTCTTTGGCACTCAACTTTCTTTATAGTCCAACTCTCACATTCATACATGACTACTGGAAAAACCATGGCTTTGACTAGATGGACCTTTGTCAGCAAAGCAATGTCTCTGTTTTTTAATATGCTGTCCAGGTTGGTCATAGCTTCTCTTCCAAGGAGCAAGCATCTTTTAATTTCTTGGCTGCAGTCACCATCTGCAATGATTTTGGAGCCTCCCTACAGAAAACTTGGGAGAACAAGGTACTTTGAACAGAGTACTTGGAAGAACAGGGTCTAAATAGGAAGGTATGACAGATACCGAGGTTATGGGGAGCTGAGCAGTAATAACCCTGGTAGAAGCAAATGTCAGAGTGCGTGGAAAGAACTTATAAACCAAACTGTTAGAATTTAAGGCCTTCCTGCTCTATCTCCCCTGGCCTTTGCACTAGTTTTCTCAAAGTATTATTTTGTTTCAATGTTATTTTCAACACATTGCATTGGGTCATTGTCTACTACCAGTAAAAAGGGCTGAAGCTAGACAGTGGCCAACAGGAATGAATGGTAGGATTGTAAGTAAAATTGGCTAAAAGTTTGGACAAAATAGCTTTTTGATTGAACTGGAGACCTAGCTTGGCTTTTTCTCTCTATAGTTAGCAAAATAAGGGTGACCAGTTGGTCACTTAGGACAGCTGCCAAATATAGAACTTATGTGATACACTGCACAGCAGTTAGCTACATTTCAATTTTCTCTGCTTCTACACCAAAAAGAGAATCATTACCCCAACCACTTAAATACAGTAGGAAACAGAAAAACAAATGCACCCCAAGAGGGTAAGGACTCTCCTTAGGGTTCCCACGACGAATCTTCCAAAATCAACAGTGTGGTTTAGCTGAATGTTATCAAAGCTCACTAGCCATACATTCCCAAGACATGACTCAGTGATTCTCTATTTCCTGCCTAAACTTCCTTCAGCTCTGGACCTCACCGTGAGCTGGCTTTCATGTGTAGCAGTGTTGATACTTCTAGCTCAGCTCATGTAGCCTATAAACGCTGTTCCGAGAATGAATATACAACATGTGAGACTAAAATCAGAAGTCAATTTCCCAACTTTCTCCACTCTTGTCATTGTACCTGCCAATTAAAAAAAATATTCAAGACTCTATCACTTCAGGTTTTCTTTGATTATCACTTAAAACTTTGGAAAGAAGTATTTGTGTTTTATATTAGAGAACTGCTATGAAAATGCCAACTCTAATATAAGTTGCTCTATACGTGGTACTATTTGAGAAACCTTCAATGATAAACAATAAACATTTACAAGGGCAACAAGAGCTAATATTAAAGAACTGAAAAACTTGAACACTTTCTTCATGTGACTCTCTTACTTTCTTGTTAGTCTTGAGTAAAATATTTAAATATTTATGTCTCAGTTTTCCCATCTTCTAAACAGGATAGTGCTTGCTGTGTATATATTACCTTTGAATAAATCTGATAGAAAGAAGAAGGTTATGGATGGTTTTGAATTGTTTTGTATTATTTTGTCTTCTACCTTCCTCCTGTAATAGATGATTTACATCATTTTTCATCTCAGACTAAGAATGTTTTTACATTTAATATGTTTTATTATTTATTTTAGACAAGGATATCTTGAAGCAATTTTTAAAATAAGAAATTACAGTAACATAGTAAATGTACATCCATTTAAAACAGCGCATTATTACTAACATGTGTGCGTGTGTGTGCTTAGTCGCTCAGTCGTGTCAAACTCTTGCGACCCCATAGACTGTAGCCTGCCAGGCTCCTCTGTCCATGGGATTAACAATGATAATTATTATTATTAAATTACTTAGAATAGGCAGTTCCTAAAATATATTCATGGTATAAATTTCCTTTGGGTCTCATTTTTAACATGCAAATCTCTCCCTAACATATCATCCTACTTGATTACACAATTTCCCTTCTTCTCATACACAATGTTAATATTATTATTCAAGTATTTATTCAAGTCAGATACTTGCTGCAGCTGCTAAGTCACTTCAGTCGTGTCCAACTCTGTGCAACCCCATAGACAACAGCCCACCAGGGTCCTCTGTCCCTGGGATTCTCCAGGCAAGAATACTGGAGTGGGTTGCCATGTCCTTCTCCAATGCATGCATGCATGCTAAGTTGCTTCAGTTGTGTCTGACTCTGTGTGACCCTATAGACAGCAGCCCCACCAGGCTTCTCTGTCCACAGGATTCTCTAGGCAAGAATACTGGAATGGGTTTCCATTTCCTTCTCCAGTCAGATACTTGAGTCATGTTAATTCCTTTTTCTGAATCATCTGTATGCCCAGACACATATGATATGGTTTTGTTAACTCTCTTTGTACAATACCTAGGACAGTACCAAATACAGAAAAGTGCTTTTAAATTTCATGACTCTGTTGCTGCCAATATAGTTTCTGCAGAGTCATTACTGTTTTTAAATATAGAATAAGTGTGAGCCATTTTGTCTCAATATCAAAAGCCAAGTTTCAGATTCTATTATATCTTTTGATTTTTTAAAACTAGATGTAGTCTCGTTTCAGGATAAATTTTGGTCATGTGATAATCAACCATGTTTTGCTGCTATTATCCTACAAGTATCATTTTTCTCAAATAATCTATATAAGAAATAGATGTCTTCTGGGAGACATCTTCTGTTTAGGCTTATTTTCACTCCAGACTTTCACTGTGGTTATTCTTTTATGACAGGAAAAATAAATGTAAAAAAAATATGCTTAGCTTAATTTGAATGACCTCAAATGAGTGCCATCATATTCTAACACTTATAAGCTTCCAAAAGCATTCATCTATCTGCTGTCCTGGAAAAATTGATCTAGGGCACTCTTTCATGCCCATATATAGTTGCTGATGTTATGGGCTGGACACCCAGATATAACCAAAAACATACAGTCTGCTTCCTTTCCGTGAGGACTAAATGTGTGGTTTGTTTTCTGAAAAATGTCAGTCGTCTTGAGGAGTCTCTACAGGACTGTTCTCAGCCTGACATTTCATTTCCACTGTTAGCCAACAGTGCAGCTGCCACTGTGGCAACGAGCATCCCACCCCCAACTCCAGCTACGCCTGGGCTTTATGTCTATTACCTTGGGCCATCTCCATCTTGAGAAAGAAGTGTGAAAAGTTTTCCAAGATCAAAAAAATATTTAGAACACAGGTGGGGATACTAGTTTGTAGTGTTATATCACAGTTAAATCACAAAGTCACCCCTCCTATCTATCTTTATATCTATTTATTTACCTTGTCTCTTCAATAGGAAAACATTTCAAATTCATTCAGTGGTCAACTTAGTTGATGTATTTGTTTTATGTATTCTCAGTTGTAAAGCCCTCTATTTAGAGTAATTACCATATTTCACATCCATCAAGTATGCCAGGTATTGCTGTATCTTCTTACAGACCTGTGAGTCCCACTCACTGTGAAGAGGATTGAGCATGATGGTGGAATTAAAACTGTGAAGGTTCCTGGAGTGTATAGTGCTTCAAACTCTGAAATTATAAATGATTTGGAAGATACACAATTATTTTTGTGGTTCTAGTATGTTACTTTGGGAGTTACATGGGAGTTCATAAATACAGATACACAAGGCTATATAATATGAAATGATAAGTCCTTTTCCCATGTGCATCAATAACAACCAACTTTTTACTAGAATAATATAATATGTCATTAAAATAGTGTCCAATAAAAAAGAGGTATGGAAACAACAGACTGATTTCAGTAAAACCAACTAGAATGCCACTGTTACTTCCATGTATTGTAACTGAAGTTTTAAAAGGATATATTTCTCTGTAAACAGAGAAAAATATCACATGTACTCTGAGTCTGGAGTCAACATAAAATATTTACAAGCACAGCATGACAACTGATATGTTTCAATTGTGGGAATTTAGAATTCTCCTCTGCTATGTTTGTGCTGGGGAATGAAATGTTGTCTCCATGTTGATGAAAAGTTATAACGGAAATTATACGGGTGGGAGTTATATTAGAGATTCTTAGAGTCCCTTTGTTTCAGCATATTGCTATGTGTAATGAACCCCAAATTTAAAAATACTTGCATTTTTGTGGTAGTTAAGAGATAAGGTAATAGGACTCCTATTATACTGAGAAAAAGGTTAGACTTGCTTCAGGTATAAAAGATAAGCAGTAAGATTGAATGAATCTAAATGCTTTCTAAGAAAGAAATTTTAATAAAACACATAAAATGATAATTTCAAATAAAATCTTTGTAAGATGAAAGACAGATAATTCTCATATTAAATAAAAATGCTGAAAATTACAGAAAAAGCAAGAGGAATTAAAAGTAATGACTACATATAGCTGTGACCTAAAAGCTACAATAAAAACGGTGTGGAGGATATTTATGGTGCTTCCTGAACATTTTCATATGCAATGCTTTGGAAATGCTAATTAACTGAGAGGAAATTTGTAATAGTTCTGAATTCTCCCACCACAACTGAACTATTTGAAATTGTATATTGCAGTTCAAACCCTGGCACATGAATTACAAATTATTTTGTCCAATACTGTTATTTTTATGAATGAAAGAAGTGAGGCTAAGAGAAGCTGAGAGATTTGAATGAGTTTACAAATTTTTGATGAGTGAAAATAAGGACATGGCTGAGGCTTCTTAAAACCTTGGCCAGTCATCTCTGCAGATCAAGTGATTAGTTTATGCTAACTTATATTATTTAACATTTACAATTATTTATGCTGCAATTTAAAAAAGTCAAGATAAAATAAGCATTTGAAAACCACTTGAGGAAAAAAAAAGAAAAAAAAAAAGAAACCACTTGAGAAAGGAAACAAAACGGACTATTTTCCATAGTACTGTATGAAATGCATATGTATGAAATTTTTTCTATGCTGTCTGGGGTCCAATTCATATTATTTAGCTATGTGTTTTTAAAATTATCTAACTTAATAGCACCTGAACAGAAGATTTTAGAGATGATCAATGAAAAATTCTGCTTGCTGCTAAATAAATCCATTCTGGGTGCTCTTTGGCTCGTTTATTTCTTCAGAAACGATCGATTGAGTGCTTAATGAATGCCTCAGACTGTGATGACTTCTTCCAACATTTAAAAAAAATATATTTAGCAGTAAAAGGAATCAAGTGCTGCCAAGTATTAACAAAGTAGAACTGACTACAGCAGGGGTTCTATCATGAGGGCAGCATCACTCACGACAAAGTTAAGCAGTGAGATGGAAAATTCTAACCATAATTCTAGTTTCTAACTTCCTGATATGAAGATACTGATTTTTTAACAGTTAAACTTATAGAACGAGAATAATGAACTTGTTTAAGGTTATTAAGTGATGCTTCAGTATGAATGTTATAATTATAGGATGCTTGCTCTTTAAGGAACACTGTATTGACTACTAGAAAAAACAGTACGATGTTATTAATATTACACTAAAAAAATAACAACAAAAACGTTACCACATCACACTTCCTTCTTCTACTTAATTCCTTTCCAAAGTTTCCATATATTCTCTTAGAAGATAAATTGTATCAGGAGGATAGCAGCAAGAGCTGTTCTATTTGAGATATTGCTAGAAAGGTCCTACTTCTGTGAGAAAGCCCTTCAATTACAGCCTGCATCTTGGTCTGCTTCAAAGAAAGCTTGCTTCTCAAATCTGGCTCATGACAGCAGGGGTGTTCAAACCGAACGCAGGAAACCCAACACTCCCCTCTTAACTAATGTGAATCTACAATCAATGCTTGTTGCTCTTGTAAGTGTGGAAAGGAAAGAGGAAGCGAATATTGAGTGCCCTTATATGGCAAGTGAAGCATTGTTTCACATTTATTATACCGTTGTACTTTTTGTACAAAATGTCCCCAGTTTTCCATGAATAGAGAAGCCAAGTTAAAAATCCAACATCAGTTAGTTGGCAAATTGTATTATAGCTGGAATCCAAACCTGGGGTTTCTCTATTTCTAAAAAAAAAATAAGAAAAAAAAATTCCCTTTGTAATTAAATAAAAATCTAAAAATTCATACTGAATTAATGCACAAATGTTTTTTACAAAAGCCACAGTCATTTCATAAAGATGCAATTTCATACACAGTAGGGCAAAATTATTACAAACCAGAAAAATTATTTATGGTTTTGCATACTTACAAAAGTAATACCGAAATATTAATATCCCTTAAAATTATTCTTAAAGTAATCTAGTAGGGTAGAATGGGGTGGGAGGTGGGAGGGATGATCAAGAAGGAGGGGACATAAGTATACTTTTGGCTGATTCATATTGTTGTATGGCAGAAACCAACACAGCAATGAAAAGCAATTATCCTCCAATTAAAAATAAATTTAAAAATTATTGCTAAGGAACAAAACATTTTAAATCAAAGTAAGACAATTTTTTAATTTTTCTGGCAAACAAGTTTCCCAAGGATCAATATTTCCTGACTCTGTTAAATTGACACTTCCCCCACAACTCTCTAAGGAAATGTAGAATATTTCAAGTCTAGTTTGACATGTATCACCAAAAATGACACAGGGAATTTCCCAGTGGTTAGAATTCTGTGCTTCCACTGCCGAGGGCACAGGTTCAGTCCTTGTTCGAGGAACTAAGATCCCATGAGCCATGAGGTGTGACCAAAAAAAAAAAAAAAAAGACAAAAATGGCAAATAAAAATCAGCAGATGAGCCAGAACAGCAGCTCAATCTCATGGTTCTTTTACAGTTGATCTAAAAAAATGTCTTTATTTCAATTCTGACAAGGCTGAAGTTTTCAAAGTGTGGTCCACAGATTCCCTCTGATCTCTGAGATGGCTCAAGAGGTTTGTGAAGTCAGAACTATTTTTTTGTCTAATGATAAGATATTATTTGCCCTTTTCACTATGTCAATGCTTGTACAGATAGATGGTGCAAAACACTAAGTTAAACTGTTGATACTTACAGACTCCATATATGTCAATGGTATGGACAAGCTGGGGAAAAATACCATGCAAGTTTCACTTAAGGATAGCCTTGATGAAACAAAATGATTTTATTAAATCTCAACCCTGAGTATATATCTTTTTAATATTCCCTGTGACAATATAGGGCTTCCTATAGATAGTTGGTGCTAGTGGTAAAAAACCCGCCTGCCAATGCAGGAGAAACAAGAGATGCGCGTCCGATCCCTGGGTTGGGAAGATTCCCTGGAGAAGGGCACAGAAACCCACTCAAGTGTTCTTGCCTGGAAAATCCCATGGACAGAAGAGCCAAGTGGGTTACAGTCTACGGGGTTGCAAAGAGTTGGACATGATGGAGCATAAATGCATGCATGCATGCATATTTGAAATTAGAACACAAAATTTTAATTATTTTTATAAATTTATTTCAAATATAGAAAATTTCTAATTTATAATATAGTCGATATCTATGGCTATAACCCGTATAAACAAAAGCTCTGGTCCTTGATAACTGTTTTAAGAGCCAAAGGGTCCTGAGACAAAAATATTTGAGATTCACTGTGCTATAGAAATAGTATGGGCTTAATGATTGTATGATGATATATAACTCAGAATGAATTGGATTTAGTATTTGCCTTTTTTCCTTTAAGGTGGCTTAACCAATGTAGGGCACATAGGCATTAAAAAATATTTTTTATTAAGCTATACATGTTCAGTTCAGTTCATTTCAGTCGCTCAGTCACATCCAATTCTTTGCAACCCCATGGACTGCATCACATCAGGCTTCTCTGTCTATCACCAACTCCCAGAGTTTGCTCAAACTTATGTCTGTCGAGTCAGTGATGCCATCCAATCATCTTATCCTCTGTCATCCCCTTCTCCTCCTGCTTCACTCTTTCCCAGCATCAGGGTCTTTTCCAATGAGTCAGTTCTATGCATCAGGTGGCCAAAGATTTGGAGTTTCAGCTTCAGCATCAGTCCTTCCAATATTCGAACACAACAGTTCAAAAGCATCAATTCTTCAGCGCTCAATTTTCTTTATGGTCCAACTCTCACATCCATATATGACTACTGGAAAAACCATAGCTTTGACTAGATGGACCATTGTCAGCAAAGTAATGTCTCTGCTTTTTAATATGCTGCCTAGGTTGGTCATAGCTTTTCTTCCAAGGAGCAAGAGTCTTTTAATTTCATAGCTACAATTACCATTTGCAGTGATTTTGGAGCCCAAGAAAATAAAGTCTCTCACTGCTTCCTTTGTTTCCCATCTATTTGCCATGAAATGATGGGATCAGATGACATGACCTTCGTTTTTTGAATGTTGAGTTTTAAGTCAACTTTTTCACTTTCTTCTTTCACTTCATCAAGAGGCTCTTTCGGTTTAGTTCAGTCACTCAGTCATGTCCGACTCTTTGCAACCCCATGAACTGCAGCACGCCAGGCCTCCCTGTCCATCACCAACTCCCGGAGTCTACCCAAACTCATGTCCATTGAGTCAGTGATGTCATCTAACCATCTCATCCTCTGTCGCCCCCTTCTCCTCCTGCCTTCAATCTTTCCCAACTTCAGGGTCTCTTCAAATGAGTCAGCTGTTCGTATCAGGTGGCCAAAATATTGGAGTTTCAGCTTCAACATTAGTCCTTCCAATGAACATCCAGGACTGATCTCCTTTAGGATGGACTGGTTGGATCTCCTTGTGGTCCAAGGGACTCTCAAGAGTCTTCTCTAATACCAGAGTTCAAAAGCATCAATTCTTTGGTGCTCAGCTTTCTTTATAGTCCAACTCTCACATATATACATGACTACTGGAAAAACCACAGCCTTGACTAGATGAACCTTTGTTGACAAAGTAATGTCTCTGCTTTTTAATATGCTGTCTAGTTATGCTGTCATAACTTTCCTGCCAAGGAGTAAGTGTCTTTTAATTTCATGGCTGCAATCACCATCCACAGTGATCTTGGGGCCCAAAAAAGTAAAGGCAGCCACTGTTCCCACTATTTCCCCATCTATTTGCCATGAAGTGATGGGACTGGATGCCATGATCTTAGTTTTCTGAATGTTGAGCTTTAAGCCAACTTTTTCACTCTCCTCTTTCACTTTCATCAAGAAGCTCTTTAGTTTTTCTTCGCTTTCTTCACTTTCTGCCATATGGTGTCATCTGCATATCTGAGGTTATTGATATTTCTCCTGGCAATCTTGATTCCAGCTTGTGCTTCATCCAGCCCAATGTTTCTCATGATGTACTCTGCATATAAGTTAAATAAGCAGGGTGACAATATACAGCCTTGACATACTCCTTTTCCTATTTGGAACCAGTCTGTTGTTCCATGTCCAGTTCTAACTGTTGCTTCCTGACCTGAATATAGGTTTCTCAAGAGGCAGGTCAGATGGTCTGGTATTCCCATCTCTTGAGGAATTTTCCACAGTTTATTGTGATCCACACAGTCAAAGGCTTTGGCATAGTCAATAAAGCAGAAATAGATGTTTTTCTGGAACTCTCTTGTTTTTTCAATGTCCCAGTGGATGTTGGCAATTTGATCTCTGCTTCCTCTGCCTTTTCTAAAACCAGCTTGAACATCTAGAAGTTTATGGTTCACGTATTGCTGAAGCCTGGCTTGGAGAATTTTGAGCCTTTCTTTACTAGCATGTGAGATGAGTGCAATTGTGTGGTAACTTGAGCATTCTTATCATTGCCTTTCTTTGGTACTGGAATGAAAACTGACCCTTTCCAGTCCTGTGGCCACTGCTGAGTTTTCCAAATTTGCAGACATATTGAATGCAACACTTTCACAGCATCATCTTCTAGGATCTGAAATAGCTCAACTGGAATTCCATCACCTTGTTCTTCACTTTCTGCCATAAGGGTGGTGTCATCTGTGTATCTGAGGTTATTGATATTTCTCCTGGCAATCTTGATGCCAAGATGCATGTATACATGTAACATTGTACAAATTTAAGGTGTACAAGTGTGCTGGTTACACATGTTAATATATAGAAGTTTGACTACTACCATAGCATTAGGTAACATATCTATCATGTCACATGATTTTCATTTCTTTTTTGTGGTAAAAACCCTACCATAGAGCAGTAGGATCCCATGATGACAGTGTACTGCTTCCCAGTTTGAGGTCCACATGGCTTAGGGGAGGGGCAGACTGCTGAGAGGAAGAATCCACGAGGGCTGAAACCTGACTTATGGGCTTGACTCTGGAAAAAACCTATCTATAGAGAATTCAGGAAATAAACAGAACAAGTCTGTCAGGAGAGGCAGTGGCATTGCCAGAGAAAAGTCTGGGTTCACCAAATAGCCCTGAGAAAGCCCACCTCAAAAGGCAATTCCAGCCCCCAGGAGGAACTAAAATGTTACAGCTTTTAAAATAAATGCCTCCCCAATGTCCATCTGCCATGAAGCTATGCAGGACAATGGAGAAGGGAGTTCCTCCCAGAAAGGAGGGAGAGAACAGCTAGATTCTTGAACAAAGAACTCCATCTACTGCCAGGCCACATCCAGCATGAGATGACTGAGATGAACCTGGGATCACTATTTAGGCGTTACCCTTTTTTCCCCCTTTTCAAATCAAAGTTTTATTGCAGCAATAGTGTTTTTTTTTTTTTCTGCCACAGCCAATTGGTAGTATTAAATATATCATTTAGCCAAAGGAAGACAAGCCATGAAAAGCTACATTTAGACACAATCAAGAAAAACGCTGTGATTTAAGAGATTTCACAATCAAAGTTGAAAGTGGTAATCGGATGAGTCTAAGAGTTGTCTTCCATTAAAGTGGAAGAAAAGACAATATCCCTAGTAGAGGTATAGTTGCATTGTATTAACCAGGGTCATCTTGAGAATTTTATAATGGGAAGGAAGGTATATATGGATGATGGTCAGACAAGGGAAGGAAACATAATGGGGGTGTAGTTAACTTGGGTTTATCCTGCCCACAATCTGTTTGGGAACAATCTCTTACCCATTCTGAATGCAGGTGGTTTGAGTGGGGCCAGTCACACCTCTGGGCTCCCCTAGTGGCTCAGATGGGAAAGAATCAACCTGCAATGCAGAAGACCTGGGTCTGATCCCTCGGTCAGAAAGATCCCCTGGAAAAGGGAATGGCAATCCACTCCAGTATTCTTGCCTGGACGATTCAGTGGGGTTGCAAAGAGTTGGACATGACTGAATGACAAATACTACTAGCACTGCTAATCACACCTCCTGGTTCTACGAGTAGGTGCATCCTAGGAGTCTGACCAATTAAGTACTCAATTTATTCAACCATACTGACTAAGTCCAAGGATGGTCACATGATCTCAGTTCAGTTCAGTCGCTCAGTCGTATCCGACTCTTTGAGACTCCATGAATCTCAGCACGCCAGGCTTCCCTGTCTATCACCAACTCTCAGAGTTTACTCAAACTCATGTCCATTGAGTCGGTGATGCCATCCAGTCATCTCATCCTCTTTCGTCCCCTTCTCCTCCTGCCCCCAATCCCTCCAAGCATCAGGGTCTTTTCCAATGAGTCAACTCTTTGCATGAGGTGGCCAAAGTATTGGAGTTTCAGCTTCAGCGTCAGTCCTTCCAATGAACACCCAGGAATGATCTCCCCCAGGATGGACTGGTTGGATCTCCCTGCAGTCCAAGGGACTCTCAAGAGTCTTCTTCAACACCATAGTTCAAAAGCATCAATTTTTCGGTGCTCAACTTTCTTCACAGTCCAACTCTCACATCCATACATGATCACTGGAAAAACCATAGCCTTGACCAGATGGACCTTTGTTGGCAAAGTAATGTCTCCGCTTTTTAATATGCTATCTAGGTTGGTAAAGAGTCGGACACGACTGAGCGACTGAACTGAACTGAACTGAAGGTTGGTCATAACTTTTCTTCCAAGGAGTAAGCATCTTTTAATTTCATGGCTGCAATCACCATTTGCAGTGATTTTGGAGCCCCCAAAAATAAAGTCTGACACTGTTTCCACTGTTTCCTCATCTATTTGCCATGAAGTGATGGGACCAGATGCCATGATCTTAGTTTTCTGAATGTTGAGCTTTAAGCCAACTTTTTCACTCTCCTCTTTCACTTTCATCAAGAGGCTTTTTAGTTCTTCATCAGTTTCTGCCATAAGGGTCGTGTCATCTGCATATCTGAGGTGATTGATATTTCTCCCGGCAATCTTGATTCCAGTTTGGGCTTCTTCCAGCCCAGCATTTCTCATGTACTCTGCATATAAGTTAAATAAGCAGGGTGATAATATACAGCCTTAATGTACTCCTTTTCCTATTTGGAACCAGTCTGTTGTTCCATGTCCAGTTCTAACTGTCATATGATCTAAGCCAGGCCAATAAAAGCTCTCCTTGGGACTTTTTTGATTTTTTTCATTAGGAATGCTAGCTGCCAGTACACAATTTTTAAAAAGTATTTACTGAATTTGTTACAATATTGTTTCTGTTTTATGTTTTGGTTTTTTGGCCACAAGGCATATGGGATCTTAGCTCCCTAATGTGAGATCAAACCCATACGTCATGAATTGGATGGTGAAGTCTTAACTACCAGACTGCCAAGGAAGTCCCTAGAACACAACTGTTGCTAGTCATTTTTCCTACATTGTGGGGAATATCTCCCCGATAATAAAGCCAAAACCTAATTTGGTAAAGCAGAGAGAGAAGTGAGGCTTATTTTGAGCTCCTGGATCTAACCACATACCTAAAGCTAGACAGATAAGTTCTGGCTTTTCAAATTATTTGAGTGAGGAAATTCCTTTTTATGTTTACATGGTTAAGCTTCTGACAGTTTCAAGCGAAACAATCCTAACGAACACAACTAAATAAAATGATTTAAACATTTTTTTTCATTCTTTCAAAGAGAGATAATTAAACTAATATTTTCCTTTTTTAAAAAAAATATACTTCTGCATTCCAATATGTATTTGTTACTTTAACAAATCTAGCATCTCAGAAGAGAAACCACTGATTAAGGAATTTGTAGAAGAAAAAAAAAATTGCTGTAACTTGAGATGGTATTCAGTTCGGTTTAGTTCAGTCACTCAGTTGGGTCCAACTCTCTGCAATCCCATGGACTACAGCATGCCAGTCCTCCCTTTCTATCACCAGCTCACAGAGCTTGCTCAAACTCATGTCCATCAAGTCAGTGATGACATCTAACCATCTCATCCTCTGTCATTCTCTTCTCCTCCTGACTTCAATCTTTCCTAGCATCACAGTCTTTTCCAGTGAGTCAGTTCTTCGCATCAGGTGCCCAAAGGACTGGAGTTTCAGTTTCAGCATCAGTCCTTCCAATGAATATTCAGGACTGATTTCCTTTAGGATTGACTGGTTTGATTTCCTTGCAGTCCAAGGGACTCTCAAGAGTCTTCTCCAATACCACAGTTCAAAATTAGGTTACTAAGGTCACAAAAATTTCTGTTAGAGGATAATCTGCTTGGACAAAGTGATGAGTGCCAAGTCATTTTTTATATCCTACTTATATTCAGAAAAACTTTGTGTGTCTTTGCAATAAAAGGCACTATGTAATAAAACCACCAAAGCAAATTGGTAACAAAAAGATCCAAACTACAAAGTGAAAAAAGAAATAGTTGAACTGAAAATCCCAGGTTGAGCTTCTCCACTGGAATCAAGTGCACGACTTGTATCTGAGCCTCTGAAGAGGCAAAGCAAAGTGAAATATTGAAAAGTTTAATGCCATGTCTTAAAGGAAACAGTTCATCAGAGAGAAATTATCTTATTTCTTGTGTTAAAGTCTAGAAATAACTTATTAGTTTTTCAGACACTGGCACCAAATAATACAATTGAATCTTTAACAGGAGTGTCATAAAACATACAGGAATTCTCCAGGGGATCTTCCCAACCCAGGGATTGAACCCGGGTCTCCAGCATTGCAGACAGATGCTTTACCATCTGAGCCACGAGGGAAGCCCTATTCTTCTATGGCTGTTGGAGAAAAAGAGAAAGTCACTCAGTCGTGTCCAACTCTTTGCAACCCCATGGACTATACAGTCCATGGAATTCTCCAGGTCAGAATATTGGAGTGAGTAGCCTTTCTGTTCTCTAGGGGATCTTCTCAACCCAGGGATTGAACCCAGGTCTCCGCACTGCAGGAGGATTCTTTTTTTTTTTTTTTTAGTTGGAGGCTAATTACTTCAGTCTATGGCTGATTCATATCAATGCAGGAGGATTCTTTACCAGCTGAGCCACCAGGGAAGCCCAATGGAGAAAAAAACTGACCCTTAATTAAAGCTCAGATGCCTTAGTTAAATTACAAATCTACGAAGGCAATTCAAGAGGGAGGTGAAAAAAAAGATAAAGTATATATATTGTCTTATCATATGGGATGATATTTGAGCAGAGTTTATCAAGTGTTGATATAGTGAAAGGCAGGTGAGGGTGGCATGTCCTTTAAGACCACCCCCTCCAACAATCAGCAGTTGGTTCATAAAAGTTTGGAATAAAGTTATATAGCAAGCCACTAGAAACTAAAGACTAAGATCAATCAAAAAAAAATTATAAGAAATCATAAGAAATTAAGGGCCTAAAGGAGATTGCTGACTAAAAGATTATCTACATAAACAAGTTTTACGATGAAAATCAAAACATTACTTGCATTTCTTCTAAAATGAAGAGTAAGAAATATTCTAAGAACATATAATAAAGAGGTTTCAAAAAAGACAAGAATTAGAGTCTTTAGAACAGAGATTGTTTTCTACTTAACACTTCCTTTTCACTCTACAACCATAGCTGAAGTCAGGTTCTTGTAAACACAATTTAGACTTCTGCATTACCTTTCTCTCCATGTTTCCTACTTGTGAATTTAGTTGAATTACTCTTTGTCATAAAATTACTTTGACCATGTTGATCAGTTTCTTATAAGACCTACTGTGTTTTCTAAATGCAATAAATTGAAGACTGCATGTTACACTTGCAAATCTTTCTAATTTTTAAAATCTTTCTGCTTGTTCCTTTTTTTTCCTCTTATTTTTGGCCTGCTTTTTAAATTCCATCATCCTTGTTAATGCCTCCCTTTCTTCCTGGAATATAATCTGCTTCCAAGCTAGCCACGGTCCTTTGGGCTATATAATATGGATATTTATTATCCTGTTGCTAATATTTCCACAGAGAGCAGGGAACTCCTCCTCACCCCTCTGGAGGGATTAGGACTGGAGGAACACTTTGGTCCCTCTTTTTCTTCCTCACTTAATCCTCCCCTCTAGAGGAGTGTTGTATCTCAGAAGCTGGTAAACTACAGCCCAGGGCCTGTTTTTGTATAGTTCACATATATTTTCATATTGTAAATGGTTGGGAAAAAATGAGAAGAGTATTTCATGCCACATAACATGTATATAAAATACAACATTGTATCTCCTTCAGATTTATATGTTGAAGTCCTAACTCCTGTTTCTTCAAAATGTGGCCTTAATCTATATGGGAATTGAGTGGGCCCCCTGATCCAATTTAACTGGTGTCTTTATAAAAAAAGGGAAATCTGGACAGGTATATGTATACACGGAGAACATTAGGTAAAGATGAAGGCACAGATCAGGGAGATGCTTCTACAAATTAGGGAGCACCAAAGATAGTCATCAAATCAACAGAAGACAGAACCAAGGCACACAGCAGATTCTCCCCTTCACAGCCCTCAGGAATCCACTCTCTCTACGCTTTGACCTCAAATTTTCAGCCCCTAGAACTGAAAGACAATACATTTCTGTTGCTCAAGCCACACATTCTGCAGTACTTTGAAGTCTTAACAAATGAACACAACTGCCATTCTCACTTATCTACACATTGTCTATGGCTGTCCCCTGCAACAATAGCAGAGCTGAGTAGCTGCAGCAAAGACTGTAAGGCCTCAGAATCTAAAATGTTTACTATCTGGTCCTTTGTGGTAAAAGTTTGCTGATTCTTGGATTTATCTGATTGATGAGGTAGGGGAAAGGGTCACTAGGCATATGCAGCCCATTCTTCTTGTTTCTTTTCAGAACTGACTGGCGACCCTTCCTCAGGCCTTCTCTCCTCAGCACAGGAGGCCTGGGAATGTCCAGCTGATCTATCTGGGACCAACAAGTGAGTTCCATTCAGGATAAAAGGAAGATGGAAATAGGAAAGCAATTTTAGGTCTAAGACATGGTCTCCAATTTAGATTTATCAGTGACAACATTTTTATTATAATCTCTTTCTGACACCTGTATATATTTCTCAGGTGATTTCAAATCTGGAGGAGAGAGTTATAATGGTGCATCAGCCCCAACCAAACCTCAGCTTCTTCCTCCTCAGAGCAAGAGTGTTGGAAATCTCATTTCCTTCTTGGAGTTTCTCCAAAAAGGAAGTGACTGCAGATTTATTTTTTAACCTGGCCATATCCTCTCTGAATATGCAATTCTCATGACTCATTCTTAAACTCTAAACCACATAAAACCACTTGCACTAATGGTCACACAAAGTTTAGATGACTTTTTTTTTTTTTTTTTTTTTAACACTAAGACACTATGTATTTATGTGAGTATCTGCATGTCCCTTTACAGATCTAAATTACTCTAACCTTCCTCAGATTATGAGCTCTTGAGCAGGTTTTGTTTAACTTGAGGTCTGGGTTGATTAATAACCAACACAGTGTTCTGTTAATTAATGTGGTTTCCCTCATTAATAAAAAAGACCCTAACAATCCCTTGCCAACAATGTTATTATACAGATTCATAAGGAAAAGATGGAAAAGATGCTGATGATAAATATGAGCTACACATTTTGAAAAATAATTTTTTAAGCAAAAATTTTAAAAATCTAGATATATGTCTGAGAAAGAAAAATCAGTCACCAATCTGTCATCCAGAGCTCATTAGTTTACTCAATTAATAATTGTAGAAAATGCCTATTACATACAAATTGTCTCTGATGTCCTGCGGCATGAAAAATAAGCTAAAATGAACAATTGGTGAAGGACCCTGACATTCAGGCAGAAAAATCTGATTTTGATCTGATAGATATTCATAAAGAGTACTGAGAAAATGGAGTGTTTGGAAAAATCATTTTAGCAGTATGAATGTAGAGACCTCAGCTTGATAATCTAAACTGTGGACTTGTCTGCCCAGTGGGAAGGAAGGGCAGGGTAGGAACCACAGAGCCTGTTGGCTGGAGGATCTAAGGGTATTCAGGGAGATAACTCATTCAAAGGCAAGACAGCTTTGCTTGAACTCTGTGGGGGCTTGTTACCTGGATGTTTCTCTGGTTTAGCACTTACGGACCTCCAGGGACAGGGGGATACAAAAAGGGAGTGAAAAAAAAAAGAGCAGTTTCCTTAAAGACTCTGTTGAGGGCAGTGTTTAATAGCATTTGTAACAATGGATGCTGGGGGTGGGGCAAAGGTCACTCTCCCACTCAAGGGGCGATCTTTCAGCTGGAACCCTGAGCCCCATTAGGGAATAGCCTAGAGCTAGACCAGACAAGTGAGACAGCACAGTGCTTGGGCAGCCTCAGTACCTTCGGAGAGTTTCAGCTGCTCCACAACATGGGCGTGATAGTTGACATCATGGATTCCAAATTGGATCATAGAATAATAAAACTGGTACCTGCCACCACCGTGTAGCCAACAAGTCAAGTGCCAAACATACGTGAGCTTCTATCCCCCCAAAACCGTACCCCCACCAAGATTTCTAGGGGAAAAAAGACCCTAAGACTTGTTGGCAGAAATTGTAGAGGTGGAATTACAATAAATGGGAGCCTCAAAAAAGTTCACTTTGAGTGTGGTATGTATGAGCGGCTACAATGAGTATGTTGCTTCCAGGCTGCATGGCCTGGAAAACACAACTTACAAAAAGGAGGAGGCGATGTGGGACTGGAGTGCTGGTTGTATTAAATATCAGCTGTGTGACCTTGGCCAAGCCATTCAAAGATTCTGAACTTCAGGCCCTGCATCAAAAACATGGAATTGTTCAAATACTCTGACAAGGTCGTGGTGAAGCTCAAATGGACTTATGTGAGAGCAAACCATATTGTTTATTTGAAGTGCTATAATTATCATTACAGGGAGTATTTGCAGAACAGGCTATTTATAAAAGGGTTCTGAGTGAACTGATTCCCAGCTGTCACCTGATATAAAATGCTTTTGTGTCTTCCACAGCCATTTTGCAAATAATTTTTCTCACGCAATTGTCTCGGCAAAACCTAGAGGCACTTGAAATGACTGCTTTTAGGGTATGTCTGTGTACCCCTAGGGAACACAACTGGGAAAACACAGCTGTAGCTGGCACAGAAGAAATGAAGCACAGAAAAGCCTTTGGGGCAGCAGAAAGTGGGGACCATAAAAATCTTAGCCTTATTTTAACATTTCTCAGAGTACATGGGAGTCAGTAGGTGATCTTGCTGGTAGTGATGGGTCTGCTGGGAAATCTTAACTTTAAATTGCCTGCCAATCTCTATTTTGTGTGTCCAAGAAGAGCCATTTATCACTTTTATGAAGCCACTGAAAGCCCACATTGAGGGGGAGAAAAAATAATTATGAAGTAGTATATGCCCTCACACTAAACACATAATGAGAGTAATGGGCTAAAGTTTCTAAGGATGGGCAATAAATGCTTTGATAAAACAAATCTAAGATTGCCCCCAATAGAAAGTTAGCCCTCCCTTACCTCCACTAACTCTCTGCCACCTGCCCAGGGAAGCAAGTTTCCAAGATTTAATGATGCGCTGGGATGATGGATTTTCCATTAGATGTTCCTAATAACTCTTCTCCACAGAACAGTCCTTTCTCTAGCCAATAACAATAAGCCATGTCTGTATGTGAGTTTCACAATTAACAAAGCACTTCATACAGATACAATTTACTTTATTGCAGAAAGGAGATTTGGGGGTTCACTTAACCTCAGGGAAGCAGTTATACATTTTACCTTTAGGACACTGAATCCCCTTCTTTGTTAGGTTTACATGTTCATGGGGTTTTTAAGAGTCATCTCCTTCGGAGTTCACCTTTACTTCCACTCTTGTTCCAGGGCAGAGCTGTTTTTCTCACTTACCTTAGGGAAACCAAGATCATTGTTGAATGAACTCTATGTTCATCCTGCAATTCAAGATAAACCCTGACCCCTTTATATCTACCTGAAGTCTAACTCAGTAAATTCTACCCTAGTCACATAAATCTTTCTTAACCAATCTATTTCTTGAAGATAACTGTCCAAAGTTAGGTAATTCTCTTAATTATTTTCTCTCATTATTTTGTTAATGCTCTAACTTAGATGTCATAAGAACTTTTACTTATGTGTAACAATTCATTTATAAATAAATAAATGAAGTGATTCAGATCACCATCATGTCTTTCCTCCTGGCTATTTCATATAGCTCCTCTATCCACCAGATCTCTTGGAGTGTGACTGGTCCGAATGGAGACACACTGCCAATGTAAAATCTACAGCAGATTTAAAGGTCTTAGACTTAAGAAGGAAAGTAACATCTCAGGGCAATTTTTGTGCATTGATTATGCATCAAAATGACAACATTTTAATATACTGGTTTCAATAAAACATATTATTAAACGAATTAATTTCATTTGTTCCTTTCAGTGTTTTTTTTTTTTTTTAAGAGGTTGGAAAACTTAAAGTTACATATGTGGATCAAATTATACTTCTATGGGCAGCACTGATCTAGAGCTTTGAACTTTACATTCTAGGTCTTTATCCTTTATCCTTCTTCCCCTCCTCCTCCCTCATGCTTAATTCAAGCCCAAATCTCCTGGGTCATTTTCCTTTTCTATGGCATTAACATTCCCATTGAAGTAACAACTCTGTTTGATTACCTCTATCTTAGCCAAAGAAGAGTTTCTCAGCCCACATGTGATAGATAGTACTCACTACCTCTCACAGCAAGTATGCTGGCCCTAAAGTTATTCCACTAGAAAAAAATTTTTTCCCTTATGGAAATAATGCCTGGAGACTTAAAACAAAGTAGGCAGAACAATGGCAGAATAGTCACAGGTATTTCTACTGGTCCTGGAGAGCAGAATTGACTTCCTAGAAAATTACATCCAGTAAGACAGTTCCACAGGGGGTGAAACAAATTTAGTCCTGATATTCAAGGGAATGCACAAAGATTCCTCTGAGAATGTGGAGTTAATAAAAATGGATGGTGAAACTGGTTGTGTTTTTCTTGAAGGAAGTTCACAGGCAGTATCAATCCAGCCCAAGAGAGCAATGGGGCTAAATATTTTCCAAGTGCTTGATATAAAGAGCAAAGCTTATTTTCTCCATTGTGGTCTGTCATTATTTTTACACTTCTGATGTTTTTACAGCCAAATCAATCCACACACAGACGTGTTTATAATAAACCATTATAAAACCCTGATGTTTTCTAACTTACAATGACCAGAATACAGGAAGAACCACTTGCCCTATCTTCATGTCCTCTCCACCTTCTGCTTCCTACCAGTCATTCTTTCTTTCTCCAGCCTTAAGTTCTGCCTGGGATCCATTAAGAAAACATTTAAGGCTTTGAGAAAATCAGTAAAAAGGCTAGGGGAAAGCAGGAACCATTTAAGGGGCTGGTCTCCAGAGTTCTGTATCTCTCACCCATCTTTGAAATAGCTTTCTGTGCATTGCTGGATTTGTTTTTAACCCACTGTGTTATACTGTCAGAATTACACCCCCACCACCCTCACAGATTTATACAGATTTATTTGGGGTAAGAAAGCATCTTTTTTTAAGATAACACCTCTTTATTTTATTTATTTTGGCGGCTCCATGTGGCATGTGAGATTTTAGTTCTCCAGTCACTAATCCCACTGGAGGCCACTGCAGTGGGAGCATGGAGTCTTAACCTCTGGACTGCCAGGGCAGTCCCAAGAGAGAATCTTTTAAAAATGCAAATATTCCTAACAGTGTTAAAGGACTTTCAGATTTTTACCTATTGTTGTGAATTACTCAATCAAATTGCCTCTCTGCTCCCTCACCCCCACAAGTGATCAGCAGCCTTCTCACTGCTGGTCTTCCTCAGTGATAAGCACAGAAATCTAATTTCAAAATTAGGGAACAGAAAACTGCCTACATGTGGCTCCTCCTTAAATCTGTCAAGATATTGATATTATAGCAGTTAAAAGAGCCATGTCAAGTCTTTCAAAACACTTTATGGCCAATTCACAGTGTTCTTTCTTGCAGTGGAATTGCCTCTTGAATTTCCTCCAGTAAAATGTTGTGAAAATTAGGAAACTTCATCTTTGCTTCACGAACGTAGGAGGCAGTATGGGACGCCAAGGTATGGTCCTATGATCTTAACTGTGCAGAAGGAAATTTCATCTTTGGTTGTAGCTATTTGGAGAGGGTAGATGATGGCCTAGTTCACTAACTTTCACCCGTTCACTCTCCAGGAATAGTTTTGTAGTTACTAAAGAATGTGTACCTCAGAACACACTGACATTTCTGACCAGAAAGTCACAGTCACTTCTACACTCTGTGTATCTTTATGGAGACTTTCCTGGATGTTTAAAGTCCTTAGGACCTTTCTATGTTGTTTATGGGCCAAATCCATCTAGATCATCTAATCAATGGCTGTGCCAATAGATGCTGTCTCTCATGGGTCACTTCACACATGCCCTACTCAAAAAGCCACAGAAAACATATCCTTGATGATCAAAATGTTTTTAATCCCTGTTCCAAGTTCATAACACAGAAAATCAAAAGTAGAGAAACCTTTAAAAACTTAGGAAATCGTTATTTTTTCCAGTTTTATAGGCGATGATGTATTAGTAACACTTCTAAGCCCTACATCCAGGCTGCCCAACACCAAAACAGCAACCCTCACAAGGTTCTACACAGAGTAGGTACTGAATAATATTTGCCAACTGACTCATTCCATGTACTTTTAAAATCGCTGTGAAATGCACATCCTGTCTTACTTGTAAATGTATTTTCCCTAAATACCATCTTACCATAGATATCAACTCATTTTCAGTTGCCATCTGGTGTGCAACTCTGGCCCAGGTGTATACATGTCACAGGTCTGCAGAGGGAAGGATTTACTACCACAGCCCATGCTGCTATCCACTCAAGCCATAGAGGAAATGTGTGTAATCAGTAAAAGCTATAAAACAAACCAAACGAAAGCCATGAATTTTTCAGATACGTCATGTTTTAAAATACTTTTCAATAATTAAGAGGAGAAATATGTTTGGTTGGTAGCTGGGGTGATCTCATGGGCAGACACATCTAGTCCGGGCTTTAGGAATGCAGTGGCCACATGAGGCTTGTGACTGCATATTTCCAACTCCACAATTGGGCTGTGGTTCTGAAACAGATGTCATTTTACACAGATGTGGCTCTGTGTGTACTAGCTTCAGTAAATACTTTCTAAATCCACAGGGGACAAAAAGGAAGGACCTAGAATAGTTAGTCATAGTTAATCATGAAATACAACATAACCATTAGTGTCTTATTCTCTAGGGTGTTACTTTTTTAAGAACAATAATGAGCATCTACTGTATATCTGCTAGACCACTATTTACATACAGAGAGTCCTTGGGAATTACTACCTTAGTCTGGTGGCCAAAATAACTCTGCTTCCCCATAGCTGCTGCTATGAGGCTATGTTTCAATGTCCTTCTCATCATTCCTTTGCCCATGCAAAAATCTTCTGAACTTCCCCACTGTGGACCAAAGCAAAGATCCATGGAGTATTTAAGCTAGAGATGATGGCAGAGAGGAAGGAAGGAGAGGCTGGATATCTCCTGTAGCATCATCAACTGAGGCTTCTCCTTACTTCCATTTCTATTGCTATGTCTCCTCCAACTAAGGCATAGGATCATGTCAAATCTCTAGCCCCTGTTCCATCCCAGCTCTTACACAGCCCCCAGCTATTTCTTAATTCTTTCTGAGCTTGTTAGCTTCCAGGAAATTCACCGAATACAGGTGACCTCCAAAGTATAGATAAATGTTATATGAGACCCACCACCTGTCTTATCTCCTTCCAACATTCTTTTGGGAAAAAAAAAAGTATTCATAGGAGGATTTTATGTGGAGCCCCTTTGCTCATTACCTCACAACTTCCAAAGGAAACCCTTAGAAAATTTGCAAGAGTCATCCTTGCAAAAATACTTTCTCACTCGTCAAGGATTGAAAGATGTAACAGTTGAAAATAAAGAAGGTGGCAGTGGAAAAGGCAGCATGATACCCAAACCCCAGTTCTCTCAGAGGGAAAAAAAGAGGGGGTGACCAGAAATCTGACCTGGGTGGAAAAAAATTCCTCTAGAAATGTGTCCTAGATTGAAAGTCTTCATGACAATGCTTCAATTTTTAACATCCTGAAATCCAAAACTTTTTGTGGTGTGAATGTATATACATCTTCCTTTCTAGTATTAAAACTTTGCCAAAACACTAGCCTAAATGTATCTGAGTAGCAACTCCTCCTATTACTCCACAGTAGAAAAGAGACCCTACTGAAATAACTGGAATATACTACAATATGAACATTTAATGAATGCCTATAATTTTCAGTTACTGTGCTAAACACTTAGGTTACTGAGATAAGTGACACAGACTGGACTTCAAACTGCTTCAAGGTTGGTAAAAGGAAAAACAAAGAAATATATAAGTAACATTAATGTGACAACTGCTAGAAGAACAGGACTCTTCCAATAGACTGAGTATTGAGAACCTAGCAAAGGGAATCAATGTGATGAAGACAGAATTTTAAGTTAAAGGCATGAATGATTCAAAAAGAATCCCAAAGTAATTTGATGTGGCATGAATACTGAGTAAAAGATGAGGTAGACAAAAAAGAGAGAGAGACATGAGAAGTGGGCAGGGCTAAATCATGAACAGCTTTGTCTAACATGCACAGAAATTTGAGTTTCTACCCCTCCACCCCACCCCCCAAAAAAACTGAAGACACAGAAGGATTTTCCCAAAGAACAGAGACATAATCAGATTTAAATTTTTAAAAAGTCACTCTGTTTGCATTTTAGACAGTGGATGAGGGGTATTTGATACCAAAGACCAATTCATATGCATGTTAAATCGCTTCAGTCATATCCAACTCTTTGAGACCCCATGGACCGTAGCCCACCAGGCTCCTCTGTCCATGGGATTCTCGAGGCAAGAATGCTGGAGTGGGTTGCCATGCCCTCCTCCAGGGAATCTTCCCAACCCAGGAATCAAACCCACATCTTTGAGTTTCCTGCATTAGCAGGTGGGTTCTTTACCACTAGTGCCACCTGGGAAGCCCCCAAAGATTAGCTAGTAGGCTGCATTTCAGATGAGAGATGGCTGACTCAGAGCAGTAGCATTAGGGATGCAAAAGAGATGAGTTAACATTTCATTAGAAATGCAGGCTGGAGAGGACATGGTGACAACGCATGTGAATTTAAGAGAGAAGAATAAGACTATGGTGACTCCAGGTTTCTGGCTGAATGATGAGTTGACTGAAAGTGTCTTTCACTATGATATTAATAGGAGAAGACGGTAAAATTCAAGACTGAGTTTGAGGTGCACTGGAACATGCAGTTTAAGATGCCAAGACATCCAGTCAGGCACAAGTGTCTGGGGCTCAGGAGGGAGATGAGGATATAGATACTGGTTATGGAGAACAGACCCAATGGAGCTGGCTAGACCACAGCCCACTCCACACATACTTTCCTGCCCAGAATATAACTCCTTGCATTACCCTGTCCTGTCCCTTCCACCCACCCACAAGTCTGGGAATTAAGCATAAATCAGAAGCTGCTTATGAGTCACTGGCTTCAGAAATGGACTTGACCTGCTCATGTAAGGTGAGAACAGAGATCCAGAATAGCCCCAGAATTTCAACTGGTTGCTTTGCTTTCATTTAAATACCATTCTTAGCCTTGGCAACCTGGCTATCTGAATATATAATCTGGTCCCTGGATTTTCTGTTTCTGTCAACCAAACCTGGACTGTCCCCTTAGTCAGGTCACAGTCTGCACTAGCCCATATGATGTTTTCATAAAAATTAGGAAAAAAATATCCTCTTTGGCTGGCATTCACCATCTCAAGGATTCACAAATGGGGAGCAAAAGATACCTTTGTGTCAATTAAAAAAGGTGACACTTGTACAGGGCATATCATCTGTATGTGCATCTCTGACCCAACTTCAGACTGAGATATCTGACTCTTTGTCGAGGATGTTTATGCTCAGTTTAAGCCCTGAGCAGTTCTGGTGTCTCACTTATACTGGCAGCTACCATGAACAGCTTTCTTCATTTTCCCCCTAGGCAAATGACATGTGAGATGAGTTGACAGAAATAGTCCAATGAAGGTAGAGGCTCATATTCCAAACTTTGGAAATGTTCTACTAAAAGTATATAGAAGTCTTGACAAGCAATAAAGGGTTAGACATCTTGATCCTTCATCCTTTACACAGCCTTATGGGAAACCTGCCTCGGGCTGGCAGAGGCCTTGCCCTCAGTATTTGGCAGCCAGGGCTACATTTAGAAATGAGGACACGTTCCTCAGACATATTCCATAGGGTAGTGAATCTGGCACATTTTTATGAGTAAAACTGTGTTTTGCAGCCCAGCCTGAGAAAGAAAGAAGATGACAGTAAGTCAGATGAATGAATGTCCATTGCATTGACATAAATCTGTGGGGAAGGATTTGTCTCCTATCTTGGAAAAGATCTAGCCAGTGGCAAACTTCCTCTATTACAGGGGCCTCTGAGTTCATGACATATTCAGAGGAAATAGAAGTGAGTTGGTTCTTTAGAAAGTATTCCCTAGAAAAGAAAAACAGCAGGGAAAGTTTTCAGAAACTTGTTTATCTACTCAAAGATTCACAGGTAGAACAGCAAAAAAAGTTCTTTTGCCCAGCTGACCCCTGTTTGCATGCTGCCCACTTATATATGAACTTGGAAGGAATGCCTATGGCACATATTGATGGTGAACAAAAGAAAACAGAGAAAGATTTTTCAGAGGCAATATAAATCCCAGTATTAATATCTGAGGCTACATACTCCTTTTCTCCACCACCTATGTCAGTGAGAACTGGCTGAGGACTCAAATTATATATTGTTCTGAATGGGCCAAAATATGAAATAATCTCAGATTTCTTACTTAATATCTTATAAAGTTATCCTGTCCCTGTACTAAATTAGCTAATGGAAATAAATTACCTGTCCCAGGATAATTAAGAGCTTACTGTAAAAACAAAGTAACCAGAATGAAAAAAAAAAAAAGAAAGAAACATTAGAAAATCAGCTAAGATGGGTCCCAAATGCCTCTTTAATAAATTACATTCCCTTAAAAGGCAACAACCCAATGGATTATACCATCACATTAAAGATAATGGCTTTCTCCTGTTTAACGTCCATTGTTAATCTTAAAAAAAGAAAATCAATAGATTTGTAATAAATCCTTTCTTCTTGGGCTGATAAATGCTCTAAGAAAGCCTTGAGAAACAGTTTGATATTCTCTATCAGTCATTCTTCATCAAAAAGAAATGAAATGTGGATCACAGTAAACATATTTAAAGATGTGCTATATTTTTCTTTTCTTTTTTAAATTAAAATTGTTTATTAAAATATATTTTTTTCAAGCAGTTTTAGGTTCACAGAAAACTGTGTAGAAAGGACAGAGATTTCCCATATACTCACTGATGGAACCCACACACATACACAGTTTCCCCATCAGAGCGGTACCTTTATTACACTAGAACCGGCATTGACAAATCAGGGCTTCCCAGGTGGCACAATGATAAAGAATCTGCCTGCCAGTGCAGGAGATGCAAGAGGCACAGGTTTGATTCCTGGGTCCTACTCCAGGGAAGATCTCCTGGAGAAGAAAATGGCAACTCACATCAGTATTCTTGCCTGGAAAATCCCATGGAGAAAGGAGCCTGGTGGGTTACAGTCCCTGGTGTTGCAAAGAGTTGGACACGGCTGAGTGACTGAGCACATACCACACACACACACACACACACACACACACTCACATCATCATCTAAAGTCCATAGTTTATCTTAAGAGTTCACTCTTGCTGTAAATTTTATGGGTTTTGAGAAATGTAAAATGACAAGTATCCACCATTATAGTATCGTACAGAATAGTTACACTGCCTTAAATATCCTCTGTGCTCTACCTATTCACCCCTCCCTCCTCCCTAACCCCTGGAAACAACTGATCTTTTTACAGTCTCCATAGTTGTGCCTATTCCAGAATGTCATGTTGTTGAAATTATACAGTATGTGGCCTTTTCAGATTGGCTTCTTTCACTTAGTAATATGCATTTTTACCCAAAGGCATTACAAAACTCCCAAGGCAATGAATGATGTGTCAGAAAGGCAAAGAGCATGAAAACTCAGACTCAGGTATTGGTTTTGCCCCTTGGTTAAGTTATTTACTTTTCCAAGACCTTGGTTTGCTCATCTGTGAAACGAGGATAACATTAATACCTATCCCACAGACTTCTATGAGTTGTTGTGAAAATCAGATTTCTTTCCTAAAAAATTGGAGGTAATAATGCCTATGTTGTAAGGTTGCCATATGGATTAAAAAGGCAATGTGTGTGAAAAGGTTAGCACCGTGACTAGAACATATTACAAAGTTAATAATAGTAGCTGACAAATCTCATTTTAATGTGTGCTGAATACTTTCTCTTTGACCTTCTAAATCACTCTCTGCACTTTTCCGTCTTCCCTTTGTGGGGCACAATTGCTTAAGAACACATTAAGTGAGTGCCCTATCCCTCCTGGTTTCCTGATGAGTTCAATATAGAAAGAAAAAAGGTAGAAACTGGGAGGGAGAGAGATGGATGTTTTTTTTCCCTCTGCCTATTCTCTGTCAAGCTGGACTCTGGCTGTGGCTGCAATCCTCTTCAAAGACCAAAGATTATGCTGGGCAACCATCTTATAGTTGCTCAGTTCAGTTCAGTTGCTCACTTGTATCTGACTCTCTGCGATCCCATGAAACACACCACGCCAGGTCTCCCTGTCCACCACCAACTCCCAGAGTTCAGCCAAACTCATGTCCATTGTGTCGGTGATGCCATACAACCATCTCATCCTCTGTTGCCCCCTTCTCCTTGTGCCCTCAACCTTTCTGAGCATCAGGGTCTTTTCAAATGGGTCAGCTCTTCGCATAAGGTGGCCAAAGTATTGGAGTTTCAGTTTCAACATCAGTGCTACCAATGAACACTTAGGACTGATCTCCTTTAGGATGAACTGGTTGGATCTCCTAGCAGTCCAAGAGACTCTCAAGAGTCTTCTCCAATGCCACAGTTCAAAAGCATCCATTCTTTGACGTTCAGCCTTCCTTATAGTCCAACTCTCACATCCATACATGAACACTGGAAAAACCATAACCTAGACTAGATGGAACTGTGTTGACAAAGTAATGTCTCTGCTTTTTAATATGCTGTCTAAGTTGGTCATAACTTTCCTGCCAAGGAGTAAGTGTCTTTTAATTTCAAGGCTGCAATCACCACCTGCAGTGATTTTAGAGCCCCCACAAATAAAGTCAGCCACTGTTTCCACTGTTTCCTCAACTATTTGCCATGAAGTGATGGGACCAGATGCCATGATCTTAGTTTTCTGAATGTTGAGCTTTAAGCCAACTTTTTCACTCTCCTCTTTCACTTTCATCAAGAGGCTTTTTAGTTCCTCATCAGTTTCTGCCATAAGGGTGGTGTCATCCGCATATCTGAGGTGATTGATACTTCTCCCAGCAATCTTGATTCCAGCTTGTGCTTCCTCCAGCCCAGCATTTCTCATGATGTACTCTGCATATAAGTTAAATAAGCAGGGTGACAATATACAGCCTTGACGTACTCCTTTTTCTATTTGGAACCAGTCTGTTGTTCCATGTCCAGTTCTAACTGTTGCTTCCTGACCTGCATACACGTTTCTCAAGAAGCAGGTCAGGTGGTCTGGTATTCCCATCTCTTGAGGAATTTTCCACAGTTTATCGTGATCCACACAGTCAAAGGCTTTGGCATAGTCAATAAAGCAGAAATAGATGTTTTTCTGGAACTCTCTTGCTTTTGCGATGATCCAACGCATGTTGGCAATTTGATCTCTGCTTCCTCTACCTTTTCTAAAACCAGCTGCAACATCTGGAAGTTCACAGTTCATGTATTGCTGAAGACTGGCCTGGAGAATTTTGAGCATTACTTTACTAGAGTGTGAGATGACTGCAATTGTGTGGTAGTTTTAGCATTCTTTGGACAAGGAAATGGCAACCCACTCTAGTACTCTTGCCTGGAAAATTCCATGGACAGTGGAGTCCATGGGGTCACAGAGAGTTGGACATGACTGAGCGACTTCACTTTGACTTTCACTTGAGCATTCCTTGGCATTGCCTTTCTTTGAGCCTGGAATGAAAACTGACATTTTCCAGTCCTGTGGCCACTGCTGAGTTTTCCAAATTTGCTGACATATTGAGTGCAGTACTTTCACAGCATCATCTTTTCAGATTTGAAATAGCACAACTGGAACTCCATCACCTCCACTAGTTTTGTTGGTAGTGATGCTTCCTAAGGCCCACTTGACTTCACATTCCAGGATGTCTGGCTCTAGGTGAGTGATCACACCATCGGGATTATCTGGGTCATGAAGATCTTTTTGTATAGTTCTTCTGTGTATTCTTGCCACCTCTTCTTAATATCTTCTACTTCTGGTAGGTCCATACCATTTCTGTCCTTTATCAAGCCCATCTTTGCATGAAATGTTCCCTTGGTATCTCTAATTTTCTTGAAGAGATCTCTAATCTTTCCCATTCTATTGTTTTCCTCTATTTCTTTGCACTGATTGCTGAGGAAGGTTTTTTTTTATCACTCCTTGCTATTCTTTGGAACTCTGCATTCAGATGCTTGTATCTTTCCTTTTCTCCTTTGCTTTTCACTTCTCTTGTTTTCACAGCTATTTGTAAAGCCTCTTCAGACAGCCATTTTTCCTTTTCGCATTTCTCTTTCTTGGGGATGGTTTTGATCCCTGTCTCCTGTACAATGTCATGAACCTCTGTCCATAGTTCATCAGGCACTCTGTCTATTAGATCTAATCTCTTAAATGTATTTCTCACTTCCACTGTACAACCATAAGGGATTTGATTTAGGCCATACCTGAATGGTCTAGTGGTTTTCTCCACTTTCTTCAATTTCAGTCTGAATTTGGCATTAAGGAGTTCATGATCTGAGCCACAGTCAGCTCCCAGTCTTGTTTCTGCTGACTGTGTAGAGCGTCTCCATCTTTGGCTGCAAAGAATATAATCAATCTGATTTCGGGGTTGATCATCTGGTGAAGTCCATGTGTAGAGTCTTCTCTTGTGTTGTTGGAAGAGGCTGTTTGCTATGACCAGTGCATTCTCTTGGCAAAACTCTATTAGTCTTTGCCCTGCTTCATTCTGTACTCCAAGGCCAAATTTGCCTGTTTCTCCAGGTATTTCTTGACTTCCTACTGTTCAACTTCAGCTTCTTCAGAGTTACTGGTCGGGACATACACTTGGATTATTGTGATATTGAATGGCTTGCCTTGGAAATGAACAGAGATCATTCTGTCATTTTTGAGATTGCAACCAAGTACTGCATTTCAGACTCTTTTGTTGACCATGATGGCTACTCCATTTCTTCTAAGGGATTCCTGCCCACAGTAGTAGACATAATGGTCATCTGAGTTAAATTCACCCATTCCAGGCCATTTTAGTTCGCTGATTCCTAGAATGCCAACGTTCACTCTTGCCATCTCCTGTTTGGCCACTTCCAATTTGCCTTGATTCATGGACCTAACATTCCAGGTTCCTATGCAATATTGCTCTTTACAGCATTGGACCTTGCTTCCATCACCAGTCACACCCACAACTGGGTACTGATTTTGCTTTCGCTCCATCCCTTCATTCTTTCTGGAGTTAAATCTCCAGTGATCTCCAGTAGCATATTGGGCATCTACCAACCTGGGGAGTTCATCTCTCTGTGTCCTATCTTACCCTGACCAGACTTTTGTAATTAATCTCTTAAATTATCTCTTTTGCGAAAATTTAAAAATTTCTGCTGCTTCCTGTCAGACATATTTTCCCTGCATGTTTACTTGCAAAATTATTGTTACTCTTTTACTTTGTAAAGTAGCCAGTGAATCATAAAATCCAAAACCTTAAACAATCCTATAAACTCTTACATGTTATCCCTAATATCCCTCTATATCCCAATACTGGTCAGAATTTTATGAAGACCTACTTTTGGATTCAAATAGAAAATGAGAAAAAAGTTTAGAAATTTAAGTTATAAAGACTAAAAACTGTAAAATATCTATAAAAAAGGCTAGTCAATTTTTTTACTTATTAAAAGTATACCAAACACAACAGCAAAAACAAATTCCTGGGTATTATTTAGCTTGGTAGAGCAATGACAATTATTTAAATAAAGTGAACTTAGTGTTCATAAGTGATGTTTTACAGATGTATTCCCCAATCTGATGCCTCTTTGTGGGAATGCTGATCAGAGATGTGTACTGTCCTAATATGGAAAAGCTTTATAATAATAGTTCAAAGAAAGCTTCAATTGCATCAGAAATTTTCATTAATAATTAAGAAATTTTTTGAAGTGTATACAATCCACTGTACATATCACATAACTGTACATATCACATTCACTGTACATATCACAATCCACTATATATATCACATAACTGTACATATCACAGTGGACTACCAATTTTATCTTAAAATCACAGAATGCAATTTTTTGCAATTTTATAAATATTAACTATATATGTTTTTCATTACAAATCATGTTACAATAAAAAGAAAGTCAACCTTAATGTTTAACTTAAAACACAAAAAGTAACAGAGAATGTTCAAGTATGGCACTCTCTTCACTTCATGAGTGGGGCATGGCACTACACCCGGAATATTCTGTAAAAAGCTACTCACTTGAGTCTTTGGCCGAGCTCCAGTTGACATTTGGTTTGGCACACCATCAAGATTCTGAATGTTTTCAGTTTTATTTCCACAAATTCCCTCCTTCTGGTGATTTTTCTAAAAGATTACTCTTCAGGTTTATAGAATTCTGTAGAAAACATTTTAAAACAAGTTTTACACATTTAAACAATTATTCTTAGGAATACTTCAAGTGAATTATTTAATAAAAATACATTAAAAAAACAGGATTGTCTTGAAAGCTAACATAAAATGTGAGAATATTCCTAAATAGTAATCATTTTTCCAGAGATATTTATACTTAGGCTCAGTAAGATCAACCCTGGTAAAGCCTGTGAGTTTATAAGTTTATAAGTAAATATGTTTAAACTACCAAGGTAATACATAGTACTATATTGCCATATTTTTAAACTTTTTGAGAAACAAAACCAAAAGTTTGTTAAAACTTGAGATAAGAGGTGGCTCATTTTTGAGCCATAGTATTCTTTTAAGCTTTAAGATCTCAATTTATATATTTTGTAATGAAAGTCAAAGTGTTAGTCACTCAGTCGTGTCTGACTCTTTGTGAGCCAATGGACTATGTAACCCACTAGGCTTCTCTGTCCATGGAATTCTCCAGGCAAGAATACTGAAGTGGGTTGCCATTTCCTTCTCCAGGGATTGAGCCTGGGTGTTCTGAGTTGTAGACAGACTCTTAACTGACTGAGCCACTAGGGAAGACTTATATTTTATAACTGCTGCTGCTAAGTTACTTCAGTTGTGTCCGACTCTGTGCGACCCCATCCCTGGGATTCTCCAGGCAAGAACACTGGAGTGGGTTGCCATTTCCTTCTCCAATGCATAAAAGTGAAAAGTGTAAGTGAAGTCGCTCAGTCATGTCTGACTCTTCGCGACCCCATGGACTTCAGCCTACCAGGCTCCTCTGTCCGTAGGATTTTCCAGGCAAGAGTACTGGAGTGGGGTGCCATTGCCTTCTCCATTTTTTTGTAACAGTAGGGAACAAATTAAAAAATTTTATTTCCAAAGGTTAGGTGTAGAAGTAAAATGAGTGGAGTAAAGTCGTCAGCATAAAGAGAATCCTAAACTTTTCAAATACAGAATAAGTTCTTTTTCCAAAATGTTAGATTAATTCTTATTGGAGTCAAGTTTTCCTTCACAAATTCTTTCCATCACCTGGAAGTCTGCCACATCTCTCCGTGTCCATGTGCTTTATGTCAGTTACCTAGAAGCCTCTACGGCAGTGTCCTGTCTTGGTTTATTGCTTCTGAAAAAAAGGACCAATGTTTTCAGAAGAAGAAAAGGTTGGAAATGTGAAATTTTCACTTAACTAAAAGTTTAGTCACTGCTCATTAGGTTGTTCTTCAGGGTGGAAAATAATATATCTAGAATACACTGGCTTATGTGTAAATCTAGCACTGTCAAATACTGACTATATAAACTTTGACTTAATTTCCTCAAATCTAAATTTAATCACCTATAAAAGAATACCTTCTGACTTCTAGTGAACACTTCTTTGTGCCTGGAATATTTGGCCAATGGAATGTGAGTACAAAGGAACATGCCAAGTCTGAGCCGAATCTTTAAATATTTTGCATGGAAATGATAGTTTACTTACTCTTGATGCTTATAAAAATTCTACTGTGGGGAAAAGAAATACAATGATGAGAATAATAATGATATGCTGTGCTAGTAATAATATGGTTTACATATTTACATTTTGGGAAGAATTCCCCATTTGATTTTTTGAACAGAAATTTACAAACTCAAAACTGTCTGAGAAGAGTTTAAAGGACATAGAAGAGTGTGTACACATTCTGCCCTTGAGAAAAGACTATGAAGGATCTACTGGGGTCTTGTCTTAATTCACATGCACAGTAATTTTGAAAGGTATGAAAATTATTAAATTGGGGGAAAAACACTGACAAATTAGAACACATTGGACAGGCAGTCAAGGATGCTGGCCATACAGTGAGTTGACCGATGAGTTGGCCAGTAAGTACTACACTCTTCTACTGATAATGTCTATTTCTGCTGGCAGGTGTGGACAGTTTGACAGGTACCTAGAGGAATAACCACTGTGGGATAATTTATAAAACGAGGATGACGCTGGCACCTGTTTCAATAGGGTGTTACATGAAAGCCCCTTCAGTACTGCTACGGTGGCTGTTGTAACACAGCCTCTTTTCTGTGAGAAGTTAGGGGTTGCATTTTACTCAGGAAAACCTAACATCTGATGACAGAATATTAAGCACAACAGCCTGTGTATGATACTTTCATATGGATTACCTCATTTTTTTCTTCTTAGTAATTCTGTGAGGTGGGCCCTTGTTGGTTGAATTTTATAAAATTAATTCCTAAAGAGAACAAGTTGCTCGACTAGGATCACACAGCAACTGAGAGTGCTAAGATCTCTTAATTCTTCTCAGTTACTTCTTTCTTCCTCCATATTTCTCTTTGTATCTTGGCCTAGTCTCACTTCCACAACCTCTCCAGTCTAAATCTCAGCAAGGGTCTGTTCTATCACAGGCTTTGGTCAGCTGGATAATGGGTTTGGGCTCCTATAAACCCTACTGAAGACAGATACCTGTGAAGACAGGTAATAGAGTTCTAACTGCAGGAAGGAATTAACCACTACAACCCAGCAATTTTGCAGGGTTCCTGTGGCCCAGACATGGCCACTTACAGCACTTATTCAAAGTATGCTAGCCACTTTATAATTTTGAAGCTTCTTATAAATAATATTCTTTCATAAAATTACATTTTCTAAGTCCTATTACTTGCATATAGTAATTCAGTTAATTTTTTAAATTGATGTTGTTTCCATAAATATCTGTAAGCTTTCTGATCAATTTTATATATTTTGGGGGGATTGTCTTTGTACTCTTACACAGGGGACAAGTGTTAATTTAGTTTCTTTAACATTCCTCATCCTTTCCTTTCTTTTATTTTCCTTATAAATCAGCTAGGCTTCCAGTCAGGGGTGGGAAGAGAAGACATTCTGCCTGATTCTTTCTGATTTTAAGGAGAGTACTTCCAGTATTTCATCATTTAACCATGATGCTGACTGTACTGGGTTTTATTTTTCTAAGTCAGGCAGTTTTTCTTTTGATAAAAAATTTTTTATATGAAAGAATGGTGAATTTTACTGAATGCATTTTCTCATGTATTAAGATGATCAAATTTTTCTTCTTTAATCTCTTAATTTATAAATTACACTAATCTTACCATGTTAAACCAACCATGCACTTCTGTACTATATGATCAAAGTAACCTTCCAGTTTTTAAGATTATTTATCATAATAAAGGTTGGAATTTGTCAAATGCCCTTTCGATAACTAGTCTTATCAATGAACCGAAGTAATAGATTCGTAATTATTAAACTATCCTTATATTCTTGAGACCAACTGCACATGGTTGTGGGAAGCAGTTCCTTTTAATTTCATTGATTTTCATGCTGGGAAGAATTTCTTTGGTCTTTTTGAATCCATATTCAATTTTTTGTCCTAGTTTGTTTCAAGAAAACATTAAAGTTTCATAAAATACATATGGAAGTTGTGCATCTTTGTAAATAAGATATAGAAAATTTATATTGCATGAAAATTATCCATTTTTTGAAAATCTCAAAGACCCATAGACAAAACTGTTTGACCCTTAGAGGTGGTTTGATAACTTTAAAGATTTCTCCTACTGGTTTATAGTCTATTTTGATAAGTAACTACTGAGTGAATTTTGACAAAAAATGTTATTCCATTGTCTATTACATGAAGTTTTTCAAATTTATTAGCAGACCTATGTAGACTCTTGAACTTTGAAAATCATACTGTATGATACTATAGCCCTCTTGTTTCTGTTCTATTTATATCGTCTAGATGAAAGAGCCTAGAATTAACGTTAGACAGACTCAAGGTAGATAAACCAACTCACTTGTTAAATATCAGCTTAATCACCACTGCCTCTGTGAAGCCCTTCATCACTCCTGGCAGATGTTTCTGTGAATTCCTATATTTCCTCTAGCAAAACATTTGTCTTGCATAATTACTGTAATCTGTTTAATGAGCAGCTTCTATGTTAAACTGTAAGCTCTAGCAGGGTAAAGAGGAGGTCTGTTTAATTTCCCACCAAATATCTAGCACAGTGTTTGAATCAGAATGAATATTCAATAAATCTTTGTTGAATGAACAATACTTTTCCCCATGTCCTTCTCTGCTTGTCTATTTCATAAGATCATAATTATAATGGGTTTTTACAGCTATCATATGAAGAGAGGAGAAAAGTGATTAAAAATGCGAGCTCTAGAGCTAGAGTAATGGGTTCAAAGTCAGGCTGTGCCACTCACTAGCTGTGGGACTATAAATAAATATTTCTTCTTTGTATTTCAGTTGCCTCAGTAAAACCAGAAATAAATAATTTTGTACTCATTAGATTGTAGGGAGTTTATATGTGTGAAACACTTGAAAGTGTGTCTGGTACATAGCAAGTTGTGAATTAATGTTAGCTATTGTTACCTTAGTACATCACAGGTAAATGAATGGATAAAAGAATAAAACTGCAAGAACAGAGAAAACACAATACGTGCTCTGCCTCTGGGCTGTTCTGAGGATCAAGTGATGTGAGTTTTAAATAATGACAAGCATTTGAGGTGTTTTATTAACATTATTACAAATGGGAAGCTCCAGTGGCTAGAGGAAGAGAACTGTTTTCTTTTTTGGAAAAAATGGATGAAGGCAGAGAAATACTTAATTAGGTTTTGCTCCTTATTGGAATTTATTTTTATCCTCTACTACAATTCAACTATAATACTTTAAATACATAGTTTTAACAATTTAATTTAATATTTTTGTAACTACAACATAACCAAACAAGAATTTTTCCTGAGACTTGGCTTTTTGAGAAATAATATCTGACTTTGAAATATTTTTTACCTGGGTCTTTATCCATTACTTACTTTTTAGAGTTCACATTTTACTTAAACAATGTCTCTTTGTTTTTCCTACTTCAACAAGAAAACTTTTAAATGCTATTCTTGTAGCTATTTTCAAAGGTTCCTATGTATAGGTATTAGCCCTAGAATACTAAACCTCATTGATGTAATAATCATTGAATTTTTTCTGCTACATACAAATGACATAAGCCATAACACAGGATACATAAGCCATGACACAGGATTACAAAAAAAAGCCAAATAATAAAATTATCTTCCTAATCTTTGTTTGAATTTCACATAAACAGAGCTTAGGAAAAAATTCCTAAGATAAGACATTTACGCTTATGCAAATATAGCAAGAAATGAGGTGGTTCACTGCTGTTGATTGTTCAAACTGGTATAGCATGCCATCCTTTAATTTCTTTATTTGCAAAGAAGACTCCCACTAGCTAACTGACTAGAGATTGAAGATAATTAATTTGACCTTTTTTGGAGGAAAGCACAACATTTATAAAGAAACATCCATTTTAAAAACAACTAAAATATTTTAAAACACTTAAACTATTAATATCCAGTTGCAACAACACATATAAATCATGTAACATAAATTTTGATCTCAAATATAAACGGTCAAAGCTATGTATAGACTGAAAGTTGCCCTTGCCATTTATTTTTCAAGTAATAGATTAAAAAGCCTGTGTATTAACTTTCAAGGAACACCAAGAATACAAAGAAGAAATTTAAGCACGTGTAAAAAATTTCCCAAGCTCTGTAATTTGTATTAAATTTATTTTTGACAATTTTTCTAATCTGTTCTTCCCGTAACTGAGACTAACTAACTTATCCTGCTAAATGACCAAGAAAGACATTTGATTCCAGATCTATCTGAGAAATGAGAGGGCTTCGTATTTCATATTCCTAAAGCTGGACACAAAGAGTCCCTTTCTCCATCAGAATAATGATAACTATAATTTATTTAGTGCTTGTATTCAGTGTAGTGAAAGCAGGCTGCTGGCTAAATTCAGGTCCTGATTTCTGTGCTTACTGTGGTGACTTGTGCAAGTTACTTAATTCTCTCTGACTCTGCTGTCTCATTGGATTAAAATGGGACTATTAATAAGATCTACTCATAAAGTTTTATTTATTACTTCCCATTTAATTTTTTGGCCCATGTTTTACCAAGAATACTGTCACAGCTTCAGGATGCCAGAGTTTTAACTGCATTGCATTCTCTGTGAGAGCTATGACTATACCCTTTCTGATCAATCACCACAAAACGTCACCAACATGAACAGACTAAGAAGAAAGCACCATACTAGTTGAAGAACTAATACGTCTCTTTTAAATCCTGCAATATGATCCATCCATTAAAAGTGACAGAATAAAACATGAGATGTGTGAACACAGAAGACTCACATGATGCACAGTTCTACTTAACATAGTGACGTACAAGACAAGCGTTTGTAGTCTCATGGCCATTTGTTTTTCCACTTGTACATAGCTGATTCGGTAACTGCATCTTTTCCCTGCACCCAAAGGCTTTCTTAGGCAAAGTATCTTTGGAGCTAATCAATTTCCTGTCTCTTCTCATTCATTCACTCATATGCCAAGCACTGTCCAAGTGTAGTGAAAACAAAATAAATACAACATATTTTCTTTAAGAGCTCTAGTCTACAGAGAAAAGGTCATGTAGACAGATAATATTACAGGGATTTAAGACAAAGTATCATATAAAATGATATAAGAACACAGACAAAAGAGTAAATAATTCTGCCTGGGGAAAAGGAAGAGTTCATGGAGGAAATAACCTTTAACTGAGCTTTGAAGGAATAATACCAGCATTTCAGAGGAAGGGAATCCCAAGGGCATGAAAACACAAAAAGAATACAGCATACTCAAACAATAGTGAGGAGTTTTATCTGACTCCAGCTGTTGATGCCTAGGGGATAATGGAAGCAAATGATGTATGAAAATGAAATGTGGTCCTCAGATAAAATGCTACATATTAAGGAATTTGACTTTTGTCTGTAGGTAATGGGAATCTTGTGGATTTTTGTTTTTGTATTATGTTTTACAACTGAGACTTATGTTAAGAAATATAAGGAGATTATATAAATATCAAAGGATTTTAAAAATGCATTATAGACATCAGTATCTCAACATTTCTCATTGGAGTTTAACTCTCCCTTGTCTCTCTGCTCCCTCCTTTCTGTGACCAGTTTTTCAAAATAATATTTTTATTGTGAAAGAAAGTACAAATATAGAAAAGTACACAAAACAGATGCACAGCTTAATGAATTACTCAAAGGTGAACAATCTAACCACCATAGGGTCAAGAAGTAAAAAGTGTCCCTGAACATCCCCTCCACAATGCAAAACACCCCTAAATACTCCACACCGATTGCAGTCCCATTCTTCCTTCTATAAGGAATCATTATTTGTTTACAGTAATTATTTCCTTGCATTTTCCAGTTTCATCAGTCAAATATGTACCCTATAATGCTAGTATGGCTCCTTTATATATTTTTTGGTATGTCTTTTAAGCCTCCTTTAATCCAAAACTTATTTTTGCTACAAGTTATCTGTTGAAATACCTGAGTTTTTCTGCATAGTTTTCCAGTCTCAATTTTACAAACTGTATGTTTTTCTGGTCATGTGATTACCTGAAGTTGATTCTCTAGTAGATTTCTTCAGAAAGGGCTAATGAGCCCCTGTGCCCTTTTTACTTGTAAGTCAATTTTGCTAGATACAAAATGCTTGATTCATTTTCTTTCCTTGAAAGTATTAATAAGATAAACTTGTTTTCTTTGAGCATAAAGTGTTGCTCTTGAAGTCTGATAATTATCTAATTGAAATGTCTTGTAAATCATGTGTTCTTTTCTTCTTTCTAAATAGTCAACTATTTTATTTTTCTTTAAACCCAGTACACTACAATATCTTGGTGTTAGTCATTGTGGATCAGTATTCTTAAGTATATAATAAGTAACTTCAAATCCTTATTTTAGAAAAAATTTCCTGAATTATAGTTTTCAGCATTTCTTCTAGTCCCTTCAGTTTTCTTCTTCTTTGATATCTTGCTCTTTTTCTCAGTCCCTTTTAAAAGTTACCCAAAGTCCTTTAAAAATTACCCAAAGTGGCTTAGCCAGTAAAGGACCTGCCTGTAATGCAGGAGACACACAGAAGACATCTATTCGATACCTGGGTTGGCAAGATCCCCTGGAGAAGGAAATGGCAACCAACTCCAGTATTCTTGCCTGGGAAATCCCACGGACAGAAGAGTCTGGCAGGCTACAGCCTATGGGGTTGCAAAAGAGTCAGACATGACTTACCAACTAAGCAACAACAAAAGTCATAAAAAACTTTCTAAAAGTTTTAAAACTTTGACTTTTACTCTTGAGTGCTCTTAATATACCTGCAATTGAGTTTTGTGTATAGTGAGTTTTCTTTTCCTGAAAACACAGGATAAAAGTCTGTTTTTTGGGGGGTTACCAAAAAAAGCTGTGCTTCTGAGGAATTGTGTATTTGTATCTCATGAAATTATGGATTAATGAAATTAATTGAATTAAATGGATTAATGAAATTATGAATTTGATTTATATATGGTATCTGACTCAGACCTGAGAAATGTAAAAGTGTAGCAGTGGCCATACCAGCTTAAGGCAGCAGAGCAGAGAGAAAGAGCCATGTTAGGAGCTCTTTTACACACAAGCAGGCCAAGGAAAGACAAGTGGTCTTACTAACCACATGAACACTGATCAGACAGAGAGATAAGCCAAAATATCTTTAGAAAGTGGAAGTGTTAGTCGCTTAGTCACGTCCAACTCCTTGTGACCCCATGGACTCCATGGGGTCCCCTCCAGGGGATCTTCCTAACCCAGAGATTGAACCCAGGTCTCCCACGTTGCAGGTGGATTGTTTATCATCTGAGTCACCAGGGAATCTGGAGAAGGCAATGGCAACCCACTCCAGTACTCTTGCCTGGAAAATCCCATGGACAGGGGAGCCTGGTGGGCTGCAGTTCATGGGGTCGTAAAGAGTCGGACACGACTGAGCGACTTTACTTTACTCACTTCATACTTTATCACTGGAGAAGGAAATGGCAACCCACTCCAGCATTCTTGCCTGGAGAATCCCGTGGACAGAGTGACCTGGTGGGCCATGGTCCATGGGGTCGCAGAGAGTCGGGCACGACTGAAGTGATTAAGCATGCACATGCACGCACCAGGGAAGCAAATATCTTTTAAAAGAGACTAATTAACCCAAAAGATACACCTAAAGGAGAAAGCCACTTGAAAGGGCACTGGGGTTTCAACAGAAAGGATCTTGGTGGGGTGAAATCTGATGTCTACGACTAAGTATTGGTTGAAGTCCTCAGTGGTCACTCAGGAAAAAGGACAATATTTGAATACTGTAGTTGGAAATTCCAGGCAGAAGAATCTAAAGAGCCTTCTCTTTAGATATCAGAATCCCCAGACTGTCAGTTCCAGATAGTCACAACAGTAGCTATGTAAACCTGAGTCTTTTTCTCCAATCCTTTTAACAGTGGTCCAGCCCTGGAGGATCAGACCCAAGAGCTTGTACACTGCGTGAGGAAGCAGTAGAATGAGAAAGAGACATAGGAGAATCCAAACGCTGCAAGTCTCTCAGCCTGAAACACTCTCAACACTGAGGATAAGCTTCAAATAAGCTAAGACTATGGAGTTGTGAGATTACCCATGGCCTGGAGATTCAGAATATTTAAGTGATACTTCTTGTGCCCAAAGGTGACCAAAGGATGTTTTTGTTTTTAATAATGATTGGAAAAGCTATGAGACCCACCATAGAAATCATTTAAAAGGTGAAGAAATAGTCCATTCTATAGAGTTGAAGGTAGACAGAAAGAAAAAATAAGGCTTTCTTTTCACCTTACAAAGCTATTTCCATTCAGTAAAAGATTACATTTGGTAAAAAATAAAAATCAGTTTTTGCTGACATAGATTGAAAAAGGTCAGGAATAACAAGGTTAAGTTAGCTTAAAACCATGACCCTTGTTTACAACTGGAAAGTTTGATGTCAATCAAAGCTTCAAACTCCTGAGTAAACTTGACCTGTTCCATGGAGAAGCCATCCTGATCTGACTATAAGGACTATTAGAGATGGTGTGTAGACAACTCTTGGCACATACTAAGCCCTTAACAAATGATGGCTCTTCTTTTCCTGCTCTTCTTTGCTCTTACAGTCAAGACACACCACCTCATACTTGATCATAAGGTATTTCCCATTGGGTGAGTGTCTTTTTTTTCTCCAACTGATATAAAAATTATTAGAATACTGGTTAGAACTTTGCATCTAGAATTTTTCAATAATAATTGATGACTGATCAATAAGTAGATATAAGAAGAGTTAGGACATCACAACAGAAATGTTTTGGGTTAGGCCAGGGAAACCAATAAGCAGCCCTAAAATTGCCGCCTTTTGTTAGTCAACTTTTCACTTTTTCTGTCTCAAATTTCTCATTATTAATCGAATGTCTCTTTATTTTAGGCCTTGAAGTCTCCTACCATTAGACATCAGGACTTTAAAAATTTTGTTACTTTGTGGTATCAGACTTTTGGAGTAAGATTATCTTCTTTGGAATGGTACCCAAGTTCGGTGAGAGTCGTATGAATTAACTGGATAAGAATACTTCTGTCTGTGTAAAGTTGCCTCTAAGCAATATACGAATATTCTGCACAAAGCATGGAAACAGTTGGTGAAGAAGTAGAAAGTTACAACAGAAAAGAAGGGCGTTTTCTCTTTGGATTTAAATGTAATTCATATGTAGACTTTTGATTTCAATGTTTTTGAAACGTCTCTTCTTTTCAATTACTTTAGTTATGTAACCTTTGTTTTAAAGATGCTTAAAACTGGAAGTTTCATTTTTTCTTCATACCATACTTTGTGATTGTGTACAATGTTATATAGGAGAAAAAGAAAATGAGGATCTTCCCGACCCAGGGATCAAACCTACATCTTAGCCTCCTGCTGTAGCAGGCAGATTCTTTACCACTGTGCCACCTGGGAAGCCCAACATTTTCTTTTCTATTTCCTTTAGACAGAGAATTCACTGCTGAAACACTGCTAAAAATGGTTATAGAACATCTACATGCTCTTTGGATATATTTTCCTTTTTAATCTAGTCATTAAGTGCCTACTACAAGCACCATGAGGGTAGGATTTGGATCGTTTTAACATTACTTTATAAAAACAATTTTGTTTCACTATTTCATAAGCTACGGCCTTCTATTATGCAAACTATTCGTTACACGTGAAACATTAACCCCAAAGATAGTAGGGAAAACTAAAATGAACTGTTTTCTTGATGAAAGAAGACATCATCACTTTTTCATCTAGTGACTTTTTCAAATTCCACAAAGAATATAAGGAAAAGCAAAAATCAGTTTCCATTATTGCATATAAATCTGAATATGAGTAGCCAAAAGTTTTTTAACAAGTAAAAAATATAACTGGAAATTTTAGCTCCAAGTATTCCTTTAAATGTTGATATTGGTGACTTAAAAGCAGTGTAGGATAGATGATTAAGTATTTAATCATAATAAAGATTAAATACTGACAATTTAAAATAAGTTTAGGAAGTAAAATTTATTTTTGAACTGTAACAATTCCACATTAATACATCTATGTAAAAATAATTTACATTTAAGTTTTATCAGAGAAAATTTTAGGCAATAAGTTAAGGATATAATTTTTTGCAAAACTTAAAATTAAAGCTTTAAGAGGTAGATAAACTGAGAGAAAATGCCAATTACTTTGATTTTTAAAATAACTCAAATATTTGGTAAAAGGATATGAGAGAGGTGTTCTTCAAAGTGTGTGTGTTTGGGAGGTAGTTTTTAGAATATGTCATGTTGTTTTGTACTAATGTCAACTTTATCTTGAATATATAAAACTTATTTTTTTTCTTACCACAAAAACTGAAGTAAATACATTCTATCCTCAATATGACTATTTGTGCTTCGGGGATAAAGGAAATTTTGAACCCTTATTAATGACTTATTCTTTCTCTACAATATAATCCCATTCAGGGAAATGAAGGGCACATTTGTTTTACTGATCCCATCTAAGCATATTATAAAAGGCTAGATGATGGCCAGAAAATCTATACTTAAATTACTGAAATGCAACAGGGCTGAGAAATCCCTTTTAGAACACATAGAGATCAGATCTGACACTCTAGCTCGACCTAATCAGGATCTGGAATAAGAGTATTTAGTGATTTTTAAGACATTAATAGAGTAGGGTTATGGGAAAGCTAGTCTAGATTTGGCATTTCATTTTCTGTGTGCCTGTAAGTGAACTAAACATATGACCTTTCCAAAAGAAATACAAATAAGTTTACCAATTATAGAATAGATACAATTAAAAACAGGAAACCACAGTGATACAATTAAATAACAGCAAATTCAAACATGGAAAACAAAACGGTGCAGTATGATAGAAATGGTCAATAAGATGATGAAATTGTATTGCCATTACTTCTTTGCACATTTTTAAAGTAATTAAATCAGAAAACTTAATCTGTGTGACTAATTTGGATAATTTTATGATCATAACTATGAGAACTTTTAAAAATCTGTTCCAAGCTACATTTGTTTATTCTACTATTAGGAAAATGAAAACAAACCACTAAATAATAAAGCAAATCAGTCTCAGAAAACAGAATATTCAATTTTGAAAGATGTTTTCTTATCATGTGAGAATCTCCTACTGGATATGAGGATGTTATGAAATTACTCAGTCCATTCTTACTGTACAACTATTATGCTCCCTGGCAGGACAGGAATTAGGTACACATTAGGGATGGGTAATGAGCAGACATGATAAATATTGAAGACAAGCTCTGTATTCAAGCAGTTTACAACAGTCTGACAAGGCTCTGTATTCAAGGAGCTTACGATTTCACTCATAGTTCAGTTGGTAAAGAATCTGCAGCAATGCAGGACACCTGGGTTAAATTCCTGGGTTGGGAAAATCCCCTGGAGAAGGAAATGGCAACCCACTCCAGCATTCTTGACTGGAGAATCCCATGGACAGAGAAGCCTGGCAGGCTATAGTCCATGGGTTGCAAGAGTTGGACACGACTTAGTGACTAAATCACCACCACCACCACCACAACTGTCTGAACTAGAATGAATTAAAGAGCAGAGTTAAAAGGGAAAAGCTGGAAGATAATTATTTTAGTGAACATTCAACTACAAAACAAACTAGTTTTCCTCTTTAAGTCCTCCACCAGCATGCTGAACAGAACTTCCCTCCATTGTTTGATAAGAGCCTATTCTCTAATCTCTGGATGAATCAAGCTAATTATTAGCACACTAGAGCAGAATTCAGGTTCTATTTTATGGCACTGCTTCAGTTCAGTTCAGTTCAGTTCAGTCGCTCAGCCGTGTCCAACTCTTTGCAACCCCACCAAAATGCAGCATGCCAGGCCTCCCTGTCCATCATCAACTCCCGGAGTCCACCCAAACCCATGTCATCCAACCACTTCATCCTCTGTCATCCCCTTCTCCTGCCTTCAATCTTTCCCAGCATCAGGGTTTTTTCAAATGAGTCAGCTCTTCGCATAAGATGGCCAAAGTATTGGAGTTTCAGTTTCAACATCAGTCCCTCCAATGAACACCCAGGACTGATCTCCTTTAGGAAGGACTGGTTGGATCTCCTTGAAGTCCAAGGGATTCTCAAGAGTCTTCTCCAACATCACAGTTCAAAAGCATCCATTCTTTGGTCCTCCGCTTCCTTTATACTCCAACTCTCACATCCATACATGACCACTGGAAAAACCATAGCCTCGACTAGATGAAACTTTGTTGGCAAAGTAATGTCTCCGCTTTTTAATATGCTGTCTAGGTTAGTCATAATTTTCCTGCCAAGGGTAAGCGTCTTTTAATTTCATGGCTGCAATCACCATCTGTAGTGATTTTGGAGTCCAGAAAAATAAAGTCAGCCACTGTTTCCACTGTTTCCCCATCTATTTGCCATGAAGTGATGGGACCAGATGCCATGATCTTAGTTTTCTGAATGTTGAGCTTTAAGCCAATTTTTTCACTCTCCTCTTTCACTTTCATCAAGAGGCTCTTTAGTTCTTCTTCACTTTCTGCCATAAGTATGGTGTCATCTGCATATCTGAGGTTATTGATATTTCTCCCGGCACTCAGTACACTGGTCTATTGGTTTGTTAGTAACAAAAGTCCCTTGGAAGTCACTCATATTAGAGTGTCTTTAAACCAAATTTTACTCTAGGTTATTCTAGTAAGTTTTATTCTAGGTAACAAATACTATTTCAGGATTTGTTAAATAGCAGCAAGAGAATGAAACAACAAAGTCTTACATTTGAACACTAAGTAAAAGTAAACTGTTTCAAATGAACAGTTCTGTCTTTCAATAAAATTGAAAGGCTATAACTACACAGCTGGGAGGAAAGTTATTCCACTGTTTTTGCATCCCAGTGTACTGGTGCAGTGCTCAGTATTTAACAGAGTTTCAATCAATGTTTGTTGAATAAAATAAACTACGTGATGAGCAAAAATATGCAAATATTATGGATTCTTAAAACATGGCTGCCACATGGTGAAGTTATGGCTTACCACTTCCCCTTGAAGTTAAAATTAACTTTCTCCAGAAAAATATTTTATAGGTAATAATATAACCTATCATGTATCAGACATTACAAGCAGTATCTTTTTTTAAGCCTATCTTTTTTTTTTACCCTGGAAAGCAGACATCTTCTTGGTTTTCAAATTAAGGAAACTGAACCTTAGAAAACTTAACTTGCTCAGTGTCACCCATGGAAGAAGTGGTAGGATCTGGGTTAAAGTCTGGTCATTCTGGCCTTTTTATAGCACAAACTGGAGGGCAATGTATATAATTATTACTTGAAATTACAGTAAAAAATCAAATCCATTCTATATTAGGGAGCATATATACATATGTGTGTGTGTGTGTATTACTAATTATCTATAAAAAATAATAGGATGCACTTCTTCCTGCCTGACTGTAACATGTATTTGTACTGTGAAAGCACCAATGGAGAGAGACTGAACTTACAGTTATAGCATAGTAATGTTTGGTTTGGATAGATGTAGAACCATCATAGTTCCTCATTGGAAGGAGGCCAGGGCACAAGACAGAGTCAGGCAAACCCTAAAGAGAGTTAAGGGTATTCCTTAGGAAGCCATCTGTGGCAAGAGGCTATTACTTCTAAGAGGCCCTAGAGACACCTCCAGAAGCAAGAAAGCAAGCCACTGGTGTGTCTTTTGGGTTGTTTCTGATGTGTGGGGACAAGAAGTGATGACAACGGTACAGAAAAAAAAGAGTACTACCTTTATTAGCATCACTGAGACTCTCAGAATAAAGACATTTATTTCTGCCAGTAATGGACTTAAGAAAAAATAGTCTCACCCCTATAAACTGTGAACTAGAAAAGCTGGGTAAAATATAAACAATATCTTTTTGATAGCACCTTGAAAGGACAAGATTCTAAGGAGAAGGTGCACAGAAGTCTGCCTGTGTTCAACTCTGTTTTTCCCCTTGACTCATTTGCTAATTTGAAAGTTGTTCCAGAGGCTGAGAAATCACTCAGAAAGAGTGATTTAGAAGCAGGCAGCTTAGAAGCAGGGAAGCCAAGAGCTTTCAGGAGTCCCATAGTTCTGAAAAAATACAAATTGGACTTCAGAGGCAACTAGGAAGGAAGAGCCTTTGAAAACACCTCAGGCTTTCAGTTGGGACAGAAAAAGGGCCACCCTAGGAGTAAGAATGAAGCTGAAATAGGCTAGACCTAACAGACTGAAAGCCATTTAGGCTAAGGTGTTTTGCTCTGAGCCTAGTTTCCTAATAGAAGCAAAAGTAAAATCTCTGAAAAAAAAAAACAACAAACATGACTCAGAGCTTAATATTTTTCACAAACAAAGACAGCATTCCAAATTAAGAATTTCTGGGCATACTAGGAAACAAAAATAAGAAAAGGGAACAGAAATAAGATCCATAGATGACCTAAATGTTGAAGCTATTAGGCCCAGGTCAGAATTTCACTAGAGAACAATAATCTACAAATAAGAATCACCTACAAATTCTGAAGTTGAAAAATATGACTCAATAAACTAAAAATGCAATTTAAAGTACATTTATAATACATTAAAAAATTTAAGTTTGTTTATAATAAAAGACATGAAATACTTAAGAATAAATTTAACAATATATGTGCAAGACTCCTATGCTGAATATTACAAAGACAAAGATCAAAGTAAATAAATAGAGGGAGAGATATGATACAATCATAGATAGCAAAATTCAGTATTTTTAAAATGTCAATTCTTCCCAACCTGATCAACAGATTCTCCAGAATTCCAACCAAAATCCCAACAGACTTTTTAGAAATTGAAACACCAATTGTAAAATTTATATTAAAATGCAAAAAAAAAAAAAAAAAAAAAAAAAAAACCACAAAACCTTGGAATGGCCAAAACAATAATGGAAAAAAAAAAAAGTTGGGTAAGTTGGCACATGGATACTTCATGCTTATCAAGGGAAGTGAATAGACTCAGAAAATTAGTTGATTTTTGACCAAGATGCAAAGGTGATATCCAGTAGAGGAAAGGAGAATCTTTTCAACAAATGCTGTTGGAATAACTGGATTCTTATTTTTTAAAAATAAAGGTATCACCCCCTATTGTTATATTAATACCATATAGAAAAATTAAGCTTCAGTGCATTCTAGGCCTAAATGTAATATACTGTGAATATTAAAAAGATAGTAAGAGGGCTTTATTTACAACTTTATGCTAGGGAACTTTAGTATTTGGACAATATGTATCAATTCCAAGAAAAATACAACCTACAACAACTTTTCTTCAAAATGTTATTAAGAAAATGAAAGACAGGTTACAAACTGGAATAAAAATATTCACAACACACATTTTGACCAAAAAAAAAAAAAAAAAGTATACAGAGGAAGGAGAACGGAGAGGTATTATTCAAAGGGTACAAAGTTTGCTAAACACAATCACTATGTCTTAGAACTCTACTGTCCAGTATAGTCCCTACAGTTAACAATGCTATATGAAAATTTGCTAAGAGGGTAGAGCTTATGCTAAGTGTTTTTACCACTTAATAATAAAAATTGAAAGCAGGAGGAAATTTTTAGAGGTGATGGGTCTATTTATGACATACATTGTGGAGAGTTTTGTGGATGTATACTTAACTACAAACTTACTAAGTTCTATACATATACGTGTATACATATAGGTGTTTACATAAACACTACAGCTTTGTTTGCCAAAACAAAGCAAAAGGCAACAAAGCAAAAAGATGTGTATGTAGTATGCAAGTAACTCCTAAAACTTAATTAGAAGGAAACAAACTCAAATTTTAAAATGGGCAAAGTTTTTAACATACTTCACAAAAATGACACTATATATCCATTCAAATGGCTAAAACTAAAAACAATCTCAACTGTTGCCATGTGATAGACAGATTCATCATTCTGTGAAACTAAAGGAAAGATAAAGAGGCAGATGCAAGTAGACGAATTGGTGGGAAGATGAGAGAATTCTTGGCGAGGCTCACAATTCTTTTTCCAATAAGGATGAGGCAAAGTCACTAGTTGAGGAGAAAGTTAGTGATTCTAAAAGTGTATAGCAAGAATGAGATACTTCGTTTAAAGCGAGCAAAATAACTACAGAAAAGAGCAGGAGAGACCATTTGATGAGGTCACATTAGTCCACCCAATTATTAAGCTGCCTGGGTGTAAGCACAGAAAAGATAAACGTGTGAATTCATTTATGATCTGGGTTTTGCCAGGAAAGCAGAAGTCAGGGACAAAGAGTTGAGGGTATTCACAGGGAACTGGCTTTAATGCCACTATTTGTGAATATATACATATAGCCAGAATTAATTAATAATTCTTTAATATGAAGCACTATGCTAGGGCAAGTTACTAGTATAATGGTGGCAAAACTAAGCATCATCTCAATTTAAAGTTGGTTATATATGAGACACAGGGACGACTGGAAATGTACCAAAAGTTAAAATAAGCAGCTAAATGCAATATTTCCAAAATTGAACCACAGAATGAACTTACTCCTTATTCTACACATTCCATTTGAGGTCTAAAATCTATTTTCCTGTCTTCCTAATCAGGCTTTCCACATTTATTTGCTTTAGCTCTGACCTTTTCTTGGTCTTTATCTAATTTATCTAAAGGAAGGCTAATGTTTAAATATTAAGTGTTTCTATTACTTCCCACTCCATCTTGCCTCCTTCTCACACTATTGGTGATGAGTTTTCAATGATTCTGTGGTATTGCCCACTTTTTGGAAAAAAATTTTGGGGGGCTTTTCACATAAATATAGTATCAAGGTACTCCTCAACCCACAACTGCTCTCTTTACAACATCTACAAACAAAACCATGAAAAGGTTTTACCCAAAAATCGTAAAATGCAGGCTATCTTTCTTGTATTCCCCAATCTGTTTCTCTCAGTATAAGTGCTGCAAAGCCTCTATTGCTCTGGCTTGCACAAGTACTTCGTTTTTATGTAGGCTGCAGACTGGGAAGAATTCTGAAATGCAAAGTTAAAAGTGTTTACCAAAGCTGAAGAAATTTCTTGGAAGAACTGAGTACCTTGCATCTGACACTTTCAGAAACAGTCTAAAATTAAAATTGGGTGGGTACAGTTTCACACAGATTTTATTTTTTGCAACCTACTTGGTTGTTTCCATGTTGCATCACAAAACAAAGGCAATGAACTCTCACGAGTTTACCACGGTCCGTCTATTAAGTGGTTTCTATTAAGTGGAAATCTGACTCGTAAGCTGTTCCTTTCAAACACTTTGCACGGACAGCCTTACTTTAGCTAAAATTTGTTAAAGACCAAGACCACACCATAAAACACGGAATATAAAGTGTTTCTGACAGAAAGGAAAAATAAAGCTAATTAACTCCTTTAATTCTTAAGCACTGCTAAAAGACCAAAAGACATGCTTCTTTACATAAGCGCTTTTATGTTCCTTTTTCTTAGAGACACCCCTACCGCATCAGGACTGGTGCTTAAAGACACAGTGGGTGGGTCAAGCCGGTTCAGGAAGACATTTAGAAGGAAAGGCTGGGCCCATCCCCAGCATTGGGACCGCGCCCAGCAGGCATTTGGCTCACATAATACTCAAGAGGAAAATACAGCTCGAGTTTTTACCTCATATACCATTAATTTTCCACAAAGATTTCCAGAAACCTGACTCACAGCCAAAAACTCAAACCCTGTGGGCGGAAAGAAAAAAAAAAAACCTACTACGCCACCATTTCCGCCTTGCCGGGCCAGCAAACGTGCAAAGATGGAGAAAGACGTACGCGCTGCGCGTACGTCCTCACAACACGCAAGCGCACGGCGAGCCCCCCGCCTCGCGCTCCCGCCGAGGCGCGCGCACCAGAAATCAGCCCCCACTAGCGCCGCCCGCGGCTTCCGCCCCGAGGCCTGACGGTCGCCGTTCGGTTCCGGTTCTAACCCCGCCCTCACGCGGGAAGCCTCCAGAAGTCTTAATATCCGGGACCAGGGGCTGGCGCCAGCGCGCACTTCCGGCGACGGACGCAGAGGAAGGAATCTGGTGACGCTTCTTCCCTTCTATCTTGCCTCCCAGGCTCCGGCTCTCGGTGCGGCAGCGCCATCTGGTGTTGAATCTCTCGCTGCTCGCAGAGGGGGCGCGCGCCTTTCTCCCGGAATCTTCCAGAGAAAATGTGGCCTGGGCTTTCGTCCCTCGCCCGCCCTCGCAAAGGGAGAGACCCGAGGTTTCGCCCTGCCGAGTTCTCACGCAGGAGGTACTTTATAGGACGTCGTAGTGGAAGCAACTTGTACGTGTTAGCTATAAATACCCAAGATGGAGAGGAAGCTGAGTTCTTTTTCTAGTTTTAAGTCCAGAAAAACAAAACAAAACTTTTTTTGTTTGTTTCCTCATGACTTGTTCCTGAATGCCTCTCAGGCATTTTTCTCAGTTATCAAATCATTAGTCCCAAGAGACAAGAGTCTACTATTTCTCTCTTGGGTGGGAAGATGGCACAGACCTTGTGGCTTAGACTGCTCTGTGCTATAAAAGCTTTTGCTTCCTTTAGGTTATTAAAGCTGTGTTGTAAAAACATGCAGCATGTGTCTGGAGCCCTTGAGGAAGTGGGGAATTTGGTGGGTAATTTGCTATAAAAACAGGCTAAAGAAATTTCAGAAAGGTAATTTCAGGAACACCCATGGTGTATGTAGGTTTGTTTACGTGGCGTGTTTCTATGAGATTAACCAGAGAGAAAAGGTCATTTCTCCCAAGTCAGGAAAATCAACGTTAAGTTATCCCTGGATAATGCTTGGAAACCTCGATTTTTCTGGACGTCTGTAGGCCTGATGATATATATGTAGCTAGTATTGGGTGGTTCTTACTGCTTTATTGGAATGGTGTGGTAACCGAGTAAGGGAGTGCTAGTGAAAGTTAGTGAAGGAAGTTTCCTGTAGACTTCAGCTGCCACTGACTAGACTGCTCCACTGGGCGTTTCTCCTACTCGTGGTCTCAAGCTCGAGCACCCATTAGATGTCCCTGGAAGGCTTATTAAACCAGATTGGCCTTAACCCCAAAGTTTTTAACTGGGAACGTCAGGGAGTAGAATTCTATTGGGTTGTCGAAAATGTTCCTTCCTGTTTTCCATTAAGATGCTAAGGAAAATCCTGAATGAATTTTTTTTGCCAATCTAATATGATTATAACTCTGATAAATTCTCTGGTGATACTTAATACTTAGATCCTTGTTACTAGGATCACACCGGCAATAATTTTGGAGTTCAGGGTTACTTTGTCAGCACACGCAGTCATGCCCTTAATGGTTGGATGCTGATGATACGGAAACCGGAGAAATCCATTGTTGAAAAGTAATGAACTAAGCACTAGATCCAGAAAATTCCACGTAAATGAATATTCACAGTTAAAGCGCTGCTGCACATAAATGTGTTCTGTAAATTATAATGTGATAGAGGGTGCTGTGATACCAGGTATATTAAATATTTCAATGATTTTTGGTGGAATTTCTGCCCTTCCCATTAGCTATTAAAAGTCAGTAAATAAGAAATGACTAGAATTAAGGACAAAGTTGCTATACCCTAATGTTCTCATTTTACTTTTTGGTAGACACCTGGCTTTTGCAAAGTCCTTTTGCATCTTTTCAGATTCTTTTGTTTTTTTCTAAATTCTCTACCAACCCTATTCCACCCATATTGTGCTATTTATTCAATACAAATGTACACAATGTTTTCATTTGTAAACATGGTCATCTCATTTGTGAAAATGGCTTACTTAATCTTGTTTGCAGGCTTTTTCTGTTTGGTTAATTCTGTCAAATCGTGACTATGTCACTGCATTTACTTTCAGTGAAAAAAGTGTGCTGTGCACTGTGAGGTTTATCTTTGCACAAATATTTTTGGAGAGGTTTTTATGTTCATAGCTGAAATTATTTCTAAATCTTTTAAAAAGTTTAGAATGTTTGCTCTGATGTAACTGACCTTATTATGAAAAATAATTGATATACCCATTATTTGCAAATTAATATTGATTAAATACCAGTGATTAAAGATCTTTAATTTTGGTTAAAGATCAATAAGGACTTCCCTGGTGACTCCTATGGTAAAGGATCTGCCTGCAATGCTGGAGACCCAGGTTGGATCCCTGAATTGGAAAGATCCCCTGTAGAAGGGAATGGCAACCCACTCAAGTATTCTTGCCTGGAGAATCCTGTGAATAGAGGAGCCTGGCCAGCTACTGTCCATGGGGTCTCAAAGAGTGGGACAGGACTGAGTGACTAACACTTTCACTTGAAAAGATCAGTGAAGACAACTGAAATGCTACTTTGGCAATAATTAAGTATAGTTTTTATGAGTCAAAAGCTATTTTAATAATGGCCTTGAAGTAAATAAAGGAATAAATTCACTGTGAGCACACTGCATAAAAAACTTATTGATACAGCATAGTTTCATGAAAAAGGACTAAGGCTATTGCTCTGGAGTAGACTGGTGAGGAGAAGGAAATGGCAACCCACTCCAGTGTTCTTGTCTGGAAAATTCCATGGACAGAGGAGGCTATTCTAATACTAAGAATTCAACAAGACTTAAATTGTTTTAATATATATTGTACTGTACAACTGTTAGTCTGTCTTCAGTTACACGAAAAATAAATGATGACGCTTAGGGTTTTAAAAACATAGTTTAAATGATAACTAACTCAAATAAAATTTCCAAAGCAGAACCAACATTTTCATACAATGAAATAGCCAGTAAATCTCAAAATGTAGATCCCAGCATGACTTCAGCATCACTTGGGAATTTATTAGAAATAAAAATTCTAGAGCTGAACCTTGACCCTAATGAGTCAGAAACTGAGGGGAGAGCCGAAGTTTTTTTTTGTTTTTTTTTTTTAGAGCCCAAGTTTTAAAATGTAAAAATCAGTGTTTTTTCCCCTAAGTTCTTCAAGCTGGCCTGATGGGTGTCAAAATCTGAGAACCACAGAATTAGATATTGAAAATTTAAACAAAAATTCAAGCCTCTTGGAATTAAGAAATAACCATAGTGTCTAAAAGGGAACAAAGACTACAGAAACAGATTTCTCTGACTGTTATCAAATACTGTGAAACTCCTCTGTGCTAGACGCTTGAGGATTATTAGTGAACAAAGGGGTAGAAATACAGTTCTCACTGTGTTTTCATTTTAATGGAATTATATAATGCTGCTCTAAAAATATTCTAGCTAGATTTTTTTATTCTTTTTTTTTAAATTTTTTATTTTTTTATTTTTCAGTGGGTTTTGTCATACAGATTTTTTTATTCTATGAGCCAGACTTTTATTAAATAATTTAGACAATGAAAAAGGAGAAATCAAAAGGAAGACTACAGTAAAGATAAAAGCAATAATAGTAAAAGTGTTAGAAAATGGGGAGGAAAAGGTAAAGAAAGCACAAAAATAGTAAATGTGGAACATCCCATAAAGATTAGAAGTGATGGAGGAGTTACAGAAAACATGTTAAATGTGTACATATAATTTATCACTGTCAAATTTGAAAATCATGAAGTGGATGATTTCTAGGAAAATAAAAAACTACTTAAAAATCTAAAGGTATTCTACCAATAACATAAAAAAATTTTTAAAAGTTATCCAGGTAATTACTTCCCCCAGCAAAGGATCCAGTTCTAGGTACTACTGGTGAAATCTTTTATCCTTAAGAGAAATAAGTAGAACCACATATAGAACATAAAGAAAATATAGAAGGCTACCCATTTCATTGTTTTTACTTTTAAAAAATTTTTAATTGAAAGATAACTACTTTACAGAATTTTTTTTTCTGTCGAGCATCAACATAAATCAGCCGTAACTGGTTATACATGTGTCCCCTTTCTCTTGAACTTCCCTCTCATCTCCCTCCCCATCCCACCTCCCCATTTCATTTTACTAAGCAAATAAAATCAGCCTACTAAATCCTTGGGAAAAAAGCATGAAAATTATATACCTGCTCTCACTTACGATTATGTATATGCATAATGTATTAGCACATAGATTTAGTAGTTTATTAAAAGAATAATTTACCATGGCCTGAAAGGGTCTGTTGTTTGACAGTTTGTGTTACTTTTCACAAATATTCATTCTCTGTTCCCCACACTGTTGAAGGAGTTTATTTCTGAACCTCATTGATGCTGTGCTTAACCGTGTGACTTGCTTTGGCCAGTGGAATCTGAATGGTTGTCAGATTTGCCATTTTCAAGCACAAGCATTAAGAACAGGTGCATGATTCACTCAATCTCTCTGTATTACCCCCTCTGCTATGATTACTATTGCTCCTTCAGCCTGGACACAGGGAGAAAACAGTGGAGCATACCTGCAGTCATCCTGCAGGCTGTAACAGAGCTTGCAGTCCACTGCCTTAATATAATGTGGTTTGGGTTGGTTTTTTTTGTTGTTACTGCAGCAGAAACTAATAAAGATGCTTCAGTATCAAGAAATGTATTGATATCACATTGTATCAATAGGTAAAATAAGAAAATCCTGTATAATTGTATTCATTATGTTTACAAAAGTCATTTGGAAAAATTCCATACTTAATTCTTAAATATTTTTTCAAAAGCGTAACTTAGAAGGCTAATTCCTTTGTATGTTAGGATGCCTATTTCAAACCAACACCCATTTTAACTTTGTTTAAAAGTAAAATACTGTCTTTCCCTTTAAAAGTGGGATACATAGGGAATTCAGCTCTCACCAATTTTACATTGAAATGTCCTGCAGATTCAAGAGAATGTAATAGGAATGTAGTGGGTGGGAGAAAGTATTATTAACAGAAGATATGCTAGTTTAACTTGGAAGTTGAAATGACTTACTGAGGATGGTTCATGATGCCTGTTGGAAGAATACACCCTTGCTGCTGTTTACTAACTGAGGGACTTTGGGCAAAACTAATCCTTTCCTTTCTTTACTATCTTCACTTAAAAACTTGAGAGAAAGATACTAGGTCTTAATATCAGAATTCAGATAAAGGGTTTTGTTGACTGTGATACTCTTCTTTAGTTAATATTAGGTTCATTTTTATAGTCTGACTTATTTCCGAAGCCCCATATTTGAAGATAACCATGTTTCTTCCTCAGAAATGTACATGACACAACTGTGATTGTGGAACTTTCCCAGACACAGGCTTCTCAACTAGTGAAGGAAGAGCCAACAAAAGTAATAACAAATGAAGGTTAATACTGTCATATTTGCAGTGAAGACTGGCATTTTGCACAATATAATGGACTTTCAGTATATCAGATTTCTTACAGGGAAATTCATGAAGAAATGGAAGTTGTAAAATCAAGATGATGCTTTCTTGTTCTTGTGGAATAATAATGGTTAGGTATTCGTAAAGGATGCTGTCAGTGTTTATTCATCCCCTTCCTACCTCCCTTATCTTTTTCTTTCTGTACTTTTAATTTCTCACTTATTTGTTCCTATTATGGAAATTTCTTACAAAAATAATTTTAAATATTCTGGCTTTATGGGTCTGTCAACTTCCACATGCTTACGTCATATTGCTTGGTAATGAGTTAGATATTTTAGAGTCCTACTTCTTACTTGAAGTAGACATTTGGTGATTGATCATGTGAAAAGAGAAACAGACTTATCAAAGCAACACCCAGCTAGATGAAATCATCTTACCTCTCATTCAGGTCTGTAAGGCACCACTGAGTCCATAAGTTAACATGAGATAAGATATCTTGTGTAAATAAATACTTAATGTTGCTCCTTTAGCCATAGATATCAGTGTATAAATTAGGATACTATGTTGCTCTTTAGAACCTTAAATAATCTGAACTTGATACTTTAAAATTAAGACTTGACTTTAGGCAATTTACTGACTTGTGATTATTTCCAAGAAATGATTATTTCCAAGTAGCAGAGTAATTCTCTACAAATCCGGGGGGGGGGGGGGAATCTCCTTTTGAAATTTCACATAATATTCTACAAAAATGTTTTGAGACCTGTAGCCATTAGTTTTATGATGAGCTTATTCAAGGAAGTGATTTCTTGCTTTTTTGAAGCTTATGAATTCACATTCTTCATAAGATTTACTATTTTATTATTTGTTGTACTTTCTTCAGCATGGTCATTGTCTCATTTATCTTCGTAATCCTAGTACTGGCCCTGTTTCTACTATATACTGGGTGCTCTGGAAATATTTTTTTGAACTGCTATTATGTTCTTATTGGAAACTCAAAATGGGATGCTTTGGGAAGGTTCTTTTTACTGTTATGTCTTATTTCCCCCCCGAAGAGCACCTACATTTCTCAGCTGAAAGAAATCTCATTTAAGCACAAAGCATGACATTCAGATACACCTTAACTTTGGCAGGATTTGAGTATAACTGGAATACAGTAAAGCTAGAGAATAGAGGAGTTAAGGTACTTCAGAATACCATGTAATTGGTGTTATGGACTAACTGTGTTCTCCATGAAATCATATGCTGGAGCACTAACACCCAGTGTGAGTGTTAGGTGGTGAGGCCTTTGGGAGGTAATTAGGTTTAGATGAGGTCATGATGGTGGAGTCCCCATAATGGGATTAGTGCACATAAAAAAAAAGATGAAGAGACACCAGAGCCTCTTCTCTCTGCCATACAGGGACACAGGAAGAAGAAAACCTTCTATGAACATAGAAGAGAGCCCTCACCAAGAACCAAACCTGCTGGTGCCTTCATCTTGGACTTCGAGCCTCCAGAACTGTGAGAAATTCATGTCTGTTGTTTAAACCACCCAGTCTATGGTATTTTATTCTATAAGCGTGAGTTATATGTGGGTATTCTTTTCATGTTCTGGGAGCTTGATATAAACTATTAAAAAGACAATCACTGACATTGTAGGCAATATCCTGAGATGATATATATTTATTTACATGTCTACTCAACTGCATCATAATGTAACATTTTTGAAAGTATTTCATATATAAATTTTTTCTCTAACAGAACTTTACCTTAGTTTACAAACTTAAATTCAAATTTATCTTTAAAAATGTCAGAACAGTGTCTCTATAGACTGTTTCAAAGCATAATATCTTAGGGAAACAGAGGAAATTATTTTAAAGGGAAAAGGATTAGCGTTCAAAAGAAGAAAGGCCTGGGTTGGTTTGTTTTTTCCACAGAATCTAGTTGACTGAAAAAAATGGGAAATGCCACCTGAAAATGTGGGAGAATTGTACATAATAAATCTTGGGAATATTAGACCACAAGAAAGGGATCCTTTCCTGCATCATAAAAATTTTTGCCAGGTGAAACTGAACAAATCATGGCAGCAACAACCCTGAGAGAACCAACCCTTTTAGAGAGTATGTAAGTAAAGAATCATTTTGTGTACACACAATATCCACCATTTAAAAATTCTTAAAATCCCTGATTACTGGTCTTAAATATTAATATATATGTATTTCAGAATCAGTAATATTATCAGGTAAGTTTTAGCTTTTTATTTTTACCCTTTGGTTAGAATGAAAAGATTTGGAAATACCAAATCAGAGTCCTTCAAGTAAAAGCCCCACACGATTTAAAGCAGCTCCTGTTTGGTTTGAGTTCTTCCCGTCTCTCTTGCAGCCTGTTGATAACAGTCCCACAGGCTTGCACTCTCTGTGTGGATGGCATATTCTTCTCAGGGCCTTCAGTGCAGGCATCAGTAAGCTTTGGAAAAGTGTTATTTCTCTTCAAGGTCACTGTTGATGCCACTGCATTACAAAGTGCTTAAGAATCTTGTCTTTGTGTTACCTTCTTACCTCCTTAACCTTTTTCAGTTTCTTCTTTGAGTTTGCTATAGAAGTTCATAGGTTTGTAAAGTTATTAATCCAAATAACTTGGAAGGTTTTACTTTGGGGGAGGGGTCTGGATTTCTGACAGATGTTAGCTTTGCACAAGGATTAAATCCTGAATGTTGTTAATTTAGATTAAAAAAGAAAAAATGATCTAGAGGATTTAGAGTTCAAAGTGAAAAGTGAAAGTCGCTCAGTCCTGTCCGACTCTTTGTGACGCCATGGACTGTAGTGCATGGAATTCTCCAGGCCAGAATACTGGAGTGGGTAGCCTATCCCTTCTCCAGGGGATCTTCCCAACCCGGGGATCGAACCCAGGTCTCCCACATTGCAGGCGGATTCTTTACCAGCTGAGCCACAAAAGCCTTTGCAAAATACCTGAACATTTTTTTTTGACGCACTGATAAAAAATTATTTACTGAATTCGTTTGTTTGTTCTACAACTGTTTGCTCCCAAATTGAAGGTGTTTTCCTTTGAGAATGTGTATGTAGTCCTTGTGATTACTGCCAGAAATACTCTTGTCTCTATATCTATTATAGAATGTACCACAATTCTTACACCTCCTCTTAACTGCCTGGATAGAGACTAAGTACAAGAGATTATAGTACAGGTTAAGCCACTAGCACAGTTTCTGTCATTTCTGAAGACCTGTATAAGAAAAGATTTTCCCCTTTCAGTATAATCATATCACTTCATTTCATGATAAACATTCTGTCCTTTGTTTTAAGGTGGCTCTCACTTTCATTTCTGTGGAACCTGCAAAGGAGAGCTGTGGAAGCTCATATTATCAAGGGCATGGTGAATAGAGCCAGAACTCCCATGCCTCATGAGAATTATTAGTCGAAATAACCTAGGAGAAGTGAGAAATTTGCCAGGTCAGTGACACCTGGTTTCCCAACTGGGCGTCATTAATACAGTTAGGCACTAGAAGGGGCACTGCCCTCAGGTACTACCTGTTACTAGGCAATCCTTACAGTATCTGAAATTCATCCATCCACAGTCTGTTTCTCATCTCCTGTAGCTTATAGCAGGCCTGCAGTCACTTACCATATTATATAGGTTCTAGCGTGTACACTGAATAATTTTGTATTTTGTTTTCAGTTTTCAGCTTCTTCTCAGTTGTCTAATTTGATGGTTCAGTAGTTTCTTATTCTTCTACATCTGAAGTAAGCCATTGAGTACCCTTCCAGTATTCCCACAGTGCACTTCTTGTGCTTTACTGCACTAATCAGTTTTTCCCCAAACTTTATTTAAGTGTCACTTGGTCATCATTTAAAGATTTATTGCTGAAGCAGAATGGTTACACCCTGCCTGCTACCTACACCAACCACTAATATTTTTTGCTCCAAGAAATAAGTACAAAGACTTAACTTTTAAATAAAACTCCTAACAAATATTCTGGTAAGAATAATAAACACAAAATAAGATTGAAAATGGCTAAGTTGTAACTGGAGAGCACAGTGAAAAATGAGGACATCTTTGTGAAAACCATGATTAGTGACCCAGGGAAAATCAGATGAGTGTAAATAATAAACAGTGTAGCAAAATACTATACAAAAAAGATGTTCATGACTCAGATCACCACGATGGTGTGATCACTTACCTAGAGCCAGACATCCTGGAATGCAAAGTCAAGTGGGCCTTAGGAAGTGTCACTACTAACAAAGCTGGTGGAGGTGATGGAATTCCAGTTGAGCTATTTCGAATCCTAAAAGATGATGCTGTGAAAGTGCTGCCCTCAATAGGCCAGCAAATTTGGAAAACTCAGCAGTGGCCACAGGACTGGCAAAGATCAGTTTTCATTCCAGTACCAAAGAAAGGCAATGCCAAAGAATGCTCAAGCTACTGCACAATTGCACTTGTTTCACATACTAGCAAAGTAATGCTCAAAATTCTCCAAGCCAGGTTTCAGCAGTACATGAACCGTGAAATTCTAGATAAAAGGCAGAGGAACCAGAGATCAAATTGCTAACACATTGGATCATCGAAAAAGCAAGAAAAACATTTATTTCTGCTTTATTAACTTTGCCAAAGGCTTTGACTGAATAGATCACAATAAACTCTGGAGAATTCCTCAAGAGATGGGAATACCAGACCACATTACCTGTCTCCTGAGAAATCTGTATTCAGGTCAAGAAGCAACAGTTAGAACTGGACGTGGAACAACAGACTGGTTCCAAATTGGGAAGGGAGTATGTCAAAGCTGTATATTGTCACCCTGCTTATTTAACTTCTATGTGGAGCACATCACGAGAAACGCTGGGCTGGATGAAGTACAAGCTGGAATCAAGATTGCCAGGAGAAATATCAATTACCTCAGATACGCAGATGACACCACCCTCATGGCAGAAAGTGAAGAAACTAAAGAGCCTCTTGATGAAAGTGAGAGAGGAGAGTGAAAAAATTGGCTTAAAACCCAGCATTCAGAAAACTAAGATCATGGCATCTGGTCCTATCACTTCATGGCAAATAGATGGGGAAACAATGGAAGCAATGAGAGGCTTTATTTTTGGGGGCTCCAAAATCACTGCAGATGATGACCGCAGCCATGAAATTAAAAGACGTTTGCCCCTTGGAAGAAAAGTTATGACCAACGTAAACAGCATATTAAAAAGCAGAGACATTACTTTGTGCCAACAAAGATTCATCTAGTCAAAGCTATGGTTTTCCAGTAGTCATGAATGGATGTGAGAGTTGGACTATAAAGAAAGCTGAGCTCCGAAGAACTGACACTTTTGAACTGTGGTGTTGGAGAAGACTCTTGAGAGTCCCTTGGACTGCAAGGAGATCCAGCCAGACAATCCTAAAGAAAATCAGTCCTGAATATTCTTTGGAAGGACTGATGCTAAAGCTGAAACTCCAGTACTTTGGCCACCTCATGGGAAGACCCTGATGCTGGGAAAGATTGAAGGCAGGAGGAGAAGGGAACAACAGAAGATGAGATGGTTGGATGGCATCACAAACTCAATGGACATGAGTTTGAGCAAACTCCGGGAGTTGGTGATGGACAGGAAAGACTGGTATGCTGCAGTCCATGGGGTTTCAAAGAGTTGGACACGACTGAGCAACTGAACTGAACTATGGCAAATATAACCTAAGTGACAGTAGGTAAAACTTCATGAGGTAGAATCAGCTACAGACTATAAATCAACAGGAGAATTAAAGCTTGGTAATACTTAGATTAAAGAATATGGAATTTCATAGAAATAGTGGTCAAAAGGGAAAATGACCAAGCTATAATTGATAAAACTTAATATGGACAAATCCAGGAATCAGATCTTCACTTAATTTATATAGAAAAGTGATAGCAATAGATCATTTCAGAAAAATTGAAATGAAAAAGGACAAAAGTGAAAATGGCTAATTGCATTGTGTAGAGAATTGATCTGTTGGCTAAATTAGCTTAATAAAATTTGCTCTGACATATTTTTTCATCAAAATCAGCATACTTCTGACTGAAATACTTGTACTTACTAACACAGGGTCAGAACATCCCCAGTGTCAGAATAGCTGGGTCAAACGCTCTGTGCACATTTCATGTTGGGAGTCCCTCTTCTCTTGAAATTACTGATGCTTCTCTTAGAAGTCTGTGTATAGGGCCATGCATCACTAACTGTTAATAAATGTTAAAATGTGTTTATGAGTTTGCATTTCTTTAGGAAATGAGATTATTTTTTAAAGATATTGTTATTTAGGAATTTTCTGATTTGCCCATCACTTGAATGAATATTTGAGATATTTTAAAGCATAAGGTGTTAGGAAGAAAATGCTTGGGAAACTAAACCAACTTTGTTGAACAGACATTTTTTATAACAGAGGCGTTATTCCTGAGTAGTTGTTTCCAGTCTCTTTGCAGTATGGAATCTTTTATCATGATGTGTGTTTTTATGGGGACTCCTGCCATCTTGCTTTCATACTTATAGTAAGTGGTTATAAAGACAAAGAGAGGAATCTTGGGCTTGCAGAGAGGGTAGTAAATAGGTATGAAAAACTTTGGTTGAACTTTAGAAATGCCAGTGTTGAGTGAGGGCCTGATTCGGTATCAGTGATAGGTAAACTACCATGTAGCTCACTGAGGCCAAATGACTTTTGTAAAGTTCTGTAAGGTGATTCGCACACTTCTGGGACAATTATTTGTAATAAAACTCTAGAAAAAAGAGCTTTGAAGCTTTTCTTGAATATTTCCTAGAGATAGCAAGCATTTAATAGAAGTAGTATATACCAGAGGTAAGCTATCAACTAATTTCACTTGTTATCCAGTCTAGTTTTGGTGTGGTGTCCCCTGTCTGAACAGGGCTGCTATCCAGCAGCAGGCACTAAATGATTAAGAATTAGTTTCTTGGGTTGTTGAATATATCAGAAAGTCCCAGCATATGAATGGGGTGATTAAAGAGTGAATACACTAAATCTATCAGTTCAGTTCAGTCGCTCACTTGTGTTCAACTGTTTGTGACCCCATGGTCTGCAGCATGCCAGGATTCCATGTCCATCACCAACTCCTGAAGCTTGCTCAAGCTCATGTCCGTCGAGTCAGTGATGGCATCCAACCATCTCATCCTCTTTTGTCCCCTTCTGTTTAGTATATTTATAAGGCCTGAACATAATTTGTAGAATTTATGTGTAGCTATATATTTATCCAAGGGAGATTTGTTAACATATTTCAAAAATATTTATTAATATATACATACACACAGTTATACATATGTGTGTATGGTGTGTGTGTGTGTTTATCCACCTAGTGATGATGCGTTGTTCCCTAATTACAGTATAGTTTCTTTCATATATGTCTGTATAAAATTCAGAATAAACTGAAGAAGAAATATATTTGAGCTTTACTTTTGGACAGAATTATTCTAATGACTTATTAAGCTAAGGAAGTGAGTTTTCCTATATATCTACCTTATCGTTGTTTTAACTACCAATAACCATTACTGTGTTAATAGAAATCGTCTTAATAGGAATCACAGTTATAACTGGGTAAGAGAAAGTGAATATGGGAACTTCCCTTTTGGTAAACTAGTCATTCTGGTTTAACTGAGTGTGAACAGCACCAGGCACTAATAATTGAGTAAGAGTTAGTTTCTTGAGTTGTTGAATATATCAGAAAGCTCCTGAAAGACCTAAGAACCTCGGCTTCTAAGAATAAAAGAAAACAATAAAAACTCATGCTTCATGAAAAAGCTCATGGGTGAACAGATCAGGAACATAAGCTATTAGTAATACTAGTTTAACTATTTAAAGGACTTAGAAAAAGCAGCCCTGGGTGGACAACCCAAAAAGGCTGCTGAAGCATCCAATGTGTCAGGTAAAGAGACAGTATCTGAAGGTAACACAGCAGGTCTTCCCACCCAGCAGGTCCCAAAGTCACTTACTTAGGAATCTTGATCTTCTCTGTTTGACAGAAGCATGCTTGCCTTTTCATCTCAGATCCTAATCCTCATTGTTGTGCATGCAAATAAATCTGTTTTACATTATTTAGAAAAGCAGCTTATTTAGCATTAGGTCTAGAAATTTTACATATTGAAGGTGGGGAGAATATTAAGTTATATACATGATGTATTAAATGACTGATAAATATATTAAATAATCTTGTATATGATGTTATATCAATGTTATTCTTTGTCAAAAAGCAAGAAGAGCAAGGTAAGCTTTAGTGCTGCTTCCCATTCATATCTCACTGATAAAATGTAAAATGGTCAAATACTTTGAAGAACAGTTTGACAGTATTAAATATGACCATGTGTGCATGTGTGCTAAGTCGCATCAGCCGTGTTCGATTCTTTGCAACCCCATGGGCTGTATCTCACCAGTTGCCTCTGTCCGTGGGATTCTCCAGGCAAGAATACTGGAACGGATTGCCATTTCCTCTTCCAGAGGATCTTTCAGACCCTGGGATCGAACCCACATCTCTTGCATCTCCTGCATTGGCAGGTGGATTCTTTACTACTAACATCACCTGGGAAGCCCTAAATATGACCATTCAGTTCAGTTCAGTGTCTCAGTTGTGTCCAACTCTTTGCAACCCCATGGACTGCAGCACACCAGGCCTTCCTGTCCATCACCAACTCCCAGAATTTACTCAAACTCATGTCCATTGAGTTGGTGATGCCATCCAACCATCTCGTCCTCTGTCATCCCCTTCTCCTCCTGCCCTCAGTCTTTCCCAGCATCAGGGACTTTTCCAGCAAGTCAGTTCTTTACATGAGGTGGTCAAAGTGTTAGAGTTTCAGCTTCAGCATCAGTCCTTCCAATGACTGTAAATATATATAAATGTTATGACATGAGGAGCTTATGCAAATTCATAAGAAAAACACCATTTCCAGGAAGCCTTCCCTGAATCCCCTGTCTGGGCTGATTAGGTAAATTATTTATGATTAAAGAAGAGTCTATGTTTAAAAATAGGAGGACATTTTGAGGATTTAATACCTTTACCTGATAATTAAGTCATGAAGTTAGAGGAAAGTGGCATTAAATGAGAAAGTGAATAGAAGGCAATTTCAGCATATAGAGGTAACATCTCAATTAGAAGAGGAAGATTTTAAAAAGTCTGCATCAGTCAGGAGAAGATAATTACAGCAAATATTTCATCACAAATTTAAAATTTAATGGATTTACATTATTTGACTTTTGAACTACAATATACAGTATTCATTATACCAATTATTTTTGTGCTGTATTTATTTTTGTTATGATAAAATGGGAACAATAAATTATCAACTAAACTTTGAGGCAGAAATATTAATTTTCCTTTTGATTTAAGACATTATAATACAGATAAATAAATAGAGTTACTCTTCTTTATGTTAAAAATTTGCTATCCAAAGGAAAAAAACAAGCATGTGGCTGGTTTTTTCTAAGTCCAAGTTTAATGTAAAGAATATTCTGTTTTATCGGCTCTTTAAGCTAGGCTTCCCTCTAGCTGCATCAATAAAGAGATTTGTGAAAGAGTATGGGATGGGAAGTGACAGTTTCTAAAATCCATCTATCCATTCTCAAGTGGATGTTATATTATTTGAGGATATGATTTTTCTATCAACTGGATGGTAATACCCTTGATCTTGGCACAAAATAAGTAAAATTTTGGATTGTATCAAGATACCAATAGATTTAAACTTATAGCTAATGTTACCAATTTTATGTCCATATAAAAGCTTACTAATGACCTCTCCCTCACTTTTCTGAATCAGAGTATTATAATGTATTAAGAGGGAATGTAGAGGAGCCATACTTCAAACACTTGTAAGAAGCATTCCTATGTAATTATGTAATAGCTCATCACTAGATGAATTATTTTTTCTTCACTTTTGCCCTTATCTAATTTTGTTCCAATATGTTTACTGAAATCCCTTCATGATGCATATCTTTCTTCCTTATTAAACCATAGGCTGTCAACTTAATCTAAGGGAACGCTCCTGACTTAGATTCCTATAGAAGAGTTTCATAGAGGGGCAGCTGTGGGAAAACATAATCCCAGATCTTCCTCCTCCCGCACTTTGAGAATCTGTTACCTCACACATACTGAGTCCTCCATTAAAAGCAAGGGTTATAAAGCCATGCAAAAAAAAAAAAAAAACAACAAAACATCATGCTGGGTTTTGTTCAGGATTTGTTTTGGAATTTTCTTTGAAGCTTTAATTGAAAGATCTTTAGAGAGACATGGCTCAAAGGAGGATATATAAATACTGTCTGCTACTGCTCCTGTGGTAGTAAATGATGTGCTCCCATTAGATTCTGCTTCTTAACATCATTCATGATGCTCCCCCAGGCGTCTAGAGACTTGGATGCGTTGCACTGCACCTTGCTGTTGGTATCCCTAAGGGGGAATCCTTTGGTAGAGGTTCCGGTCCCCACAGATTGGCAGAATTTCCAGTCTTGTGTCTGATAGCTCCTTCTGTGCACTTTTTGAAGTCTCTGGGCATTTAACAGATACATAAGGGAAGACATCTGCTTCTCTCTGAAGAGCTGAGATTCCATTCTGATGAGTATTATGCATTAAGGAATGACAAGTAGAATTACCTTCATTTTTGGTTGGCTTGGCAATTAAAATTCATATTACATCCCGTCACAATTACCCAGGTGAGAAACTCTTCACAAAATGAACCAAATTCTTTCAGCCCCTAAAATCTTTATCACAAATTCAACTTATTTTAGGGTTATTTTGCTTTTGAGAATGAACAAAATTTCTAATGTATTGGTAGTTAAAAAATAAGTGTGGTATCTGTCTATAGTGCTTGTATCTTTCTGCATATTTTATATTATTTATTAGTTATAAAACTCAGATACTGAGCTTGCTCCCCAGTCAGAGAAACCTGGGCTGTGCTCCTTGTTTATACTGTACCACATTCTTGCCCACTGTTGCCAGCAGTAATTTTGTGTTCAGGTTCACTAACTCTCAAACAGAAACTTGAATAGATTCTAATGCAGGGAGTGGTACGTTATACCCTTTCCCTCTTTTCATGAGAGAAAGATGCTATGCAGGAGTCCAGAAATGAGACTGGTCTATAGCATGTGCCTTCCAGTCAGAAATAATCTGCTCACCTCTTACAGTGTGACTGTGTTGTGAGAAGGATAAAATTTAAGAAGACCTAGAAATATTCTTCTTCTGGGAATTAAGAGCATGGGAGCTTATGAGAACAGGGAAGATAAAAAACCCAGTGCATAGATGGTTGAAAAAGAAAATAACAAGAGGGAATATTAGACCATTGACTGGAGGGCCTTAAGTCAGCAGCCTGCTGGGATACCTCACAGCCTAGGAAATATTAATTAAATTTAACAGCATAAACAGAGATAAATTTTTGTATATTTGCTCAAATAAACAAGCAAAGTGAAATATCTCATTTTTGTTTCCCTTGCCTACAGAGTAATATCCTAATCTTCAGTTTTTAGTTGTCCCTAGCTTATCTTTCTGGATGCTAGGTTTTCTTTCATATAATGCAACTTCTTTAAATGGCTCTGGGTTATAAACCGCTTCTCTAAATACCTTCTTTACTATTTTCTAAGTGTAAACTTTAATGTACTAAATGACCCAGGACATATATTCCATTTCTACATTATTTTAACAAAGAACCATGGCTTTGTAGCTTCTGTTCTCTATTCCTTTAGGTCTCTATAGTGAAAAGTGATGGTTATGGGGGTTCCAGTTCTAATTACAAGAATAATCTAGGCTACTACAACCCCAGTCAACCCTTGAGAAGCCTAAATAATGCATTTATGTAAGAAACAGCTCATTAACCATAAATGTTAAAAGTATAAAGTACAATCTGTATCTATATATAAAAAAAAGTGTTAACATTTAAATTCACGTAAAAATTTAGAGTTCTCTGGGAAATGTGTGCTTAAGTGAAGTATCTGCTACTGTACTTGCCAACCTATTTACTTATAAATCTTAAGTGAATGTCTGGGAGGTCAGTACTTCATTGGATCCATGCTTTATATACACAGTAAGTCCTAAAGAGGAGTTTCCCAGGTGGCACTAGTGGTAAAGCATTTGCCTGCCAATGCACAAGATGCAGGAGACATGGGTTCGATCCCTGGGTCAGAAAGATGCCCTGGAGAAGGAAATGACACCCCACTCCAGGATTCTTGCCTGGAAAATTCCGTGGACAGAGGAGCAGGCCACAGATCCACGGGGCCACAAAGAGTGAGACGCAACTGAGTGATTGGGCACAGACCACAAGTCCTAAGGGGAGCTTACTGGTCAGTTTATTATATTGAATAAATAATATGTATTTTAAGAGTTTCAAAAAATAGAGATATATTTTATTTTTCTTTATTTTTCATATTTTTTCTAAGGGAGTTTTTTTCTTTTGTCCCCTTAGACAAAGTATCTATTCAGATTAGCAACTTTAACTTCTCTTTCTAAGGTAACACCAAATTAAATGGAAAATTTTGCCTCTTGATCCTTTGCCTATGTTTTTGCTTCATGGTCAGAATGCCCTGCAGTAGCACAACAGGAAAAAAAAAAAAAAAAACCTTTGAAGGGATCTGAGCCTAGAAAGATTTTAGATAGCACTTATCAAACAGCTACAAAAATATGTAACACCTTGTAGAATTTTTATATGAAAAAGAAAACCAACAGGATGAAAGGATTCTAATGCTAACTTTTGAACTAACATGAAATAAATTCAGTTTCATGGAATTACAAACCATTTCCACAATTAAATAGATTGCACTTAGTTTTGGTTCACGTTTATTAATTTTCTCTCCCCATCTAGTCTGGAAAAGCTTTGAAGGGAGGAACCCTATTTTATAAAAGATAAACAAATAATGAAATTAATTTATATATGTGGCAAATGGAAATCTGTCACATTATAATTATGCATCATATAGTTTATCTTGAGGTAAGCAAACAAAACAATACATACATGAGTTAATTCTACTCAGTAATAGCAATTTTATTTCACCAAAACAACAGGTTAAAGTCAGTTTTCCCCTGAGCCCTTTAGGAAAAAATAGAGTATTTATTCCACTATAAAAATTACAAAACATTTACTAAAGTCCCTGTAAGACTAGTGGCTGAAAAATCTGTGCTGTCTTCATGTATACAAAAACCCTTGGTTTTCCTGCTCTTCATGTACACAAAAACCCTTGGTTTTCCTGAAAGTCACTACATGTCTCTGATAACAATTATGGCAACAGATATTAAGGTTTTGTTGGGCATGCTTTGAAGTAAATAGGTATTCTGACACATCTAGAGTAAAAGAAGATAATCTATGAATTGTGCATTATAGGAATATTAAATATAACTGAAGTAGATTGTTCTTTTATTAGTTCAACTTAGGAAACTGGATTCAGAAAATACCTATATTTAGGACACCCTCTGGCCTGGCTTTTTACCTTTCTCTTACCACCAGTGTTCTGGAACCCTGCTCTTAGGCATCTGTTTCCCAAAGCATATTGTATATAACATTGGTGGGCAAGAACAATAGTTTTATTATATATCTAATCACAAACTGGAATCAAGATTGCTGGGAGAAATAGCAGCAACCTCAGATACACAGATGAAACAACTCGAATGGCAGAAAGCGAAGAGGAACTAAAGAGCCTCTTGATGAGGGTACAAGAGGAGAGTGAAAAAGCTGGCTTAAAACTCAACGTTCAAAAAACTAAGATCATGGCATCTGGTCCCATCACTTAAAGGCAAATAGAAGGGGAAAAGGTGGAGGCAGTTACAGATTTCCTTTGCTTGGGCTCTAAAGTCATGTGGGATGGTGAGAAATTAGAAGATGACTACTTCTTAGAGGAAAACTGACAAACCTAGACACTGTGTTAAAACGCAAAGACATTAAAAAAAAAAAAAAAAAAAGACATCACTTTGCCAACAAAGGTCCATATAGTCAAGGCTATGGTCTTTCCAGTAGTCACATACTGTTGCGAGAGCTGGGCAATAAAGAAGGCAGAGCGGCGAAGAACTGGTGCTTTCGAACTGTGGTGTTGAAGACTTGAGAGTGCCTGGGACAGCAAGGAGATGAAACCAGTCAGTCTTACAGGAAATCAACCCTGAATGCTCATTGGAAGGACTGATGCTGAAGCTGAAACTTCAACGCTTTGGCCACCTTATGTGAACAGCGACTCATTGGAAAAAACCCTGATGCTGGGCAAGATTGAAGGCAAAAGGAAAAGAGGGATGAGATGGTTGGATGGCATTAGTGATGCAATGGTCATGAACTTGAGCAAACTGCAGGAGATGGTGAGTGACAGGGAGGCCTGGTGTGCTGCAACTCATGGGATCATGAAGAGTCGGACACTACCTGATGACTGCATAACAACAAAATATGCCTTAGAGTAACAAACTTCAGCACAGCTTGATGGAATTTGGTTGAATTTTTTTCTTTAAAGGCATTTATAAAAAGCATTTTAGTGATTTTATCATCTTTTAATGCTTTAATAGCTGACTTGAAACCATCAGCTGTCTGATGGCACCTATATGTACTGATCTTTAAATTAGTTCTTTCAAGTTCTCACTTCAGTTCAGTTGCTCAGTCGTGTCTGACTTTTTGCCACCCCATGGATTGAAACACACCAAACTTCCCTGTCCATCACCAACTCCCAGAGCTTGCTCAGACTCATGTTCATCTAGTCGGTGATACCATCCAACCATATCATCCTCTGTCGTCCCCTTCTCTTCCTCCCTTCAGTCTTTCCCAGCATCAGGGTCTTTTCCTGTGAATCAGTTTTTTGCATCAGGTGGCCAAAGGATTGGAGCTTCAGCTTCATCATCAGTCCTGCCAATGAATATTCAGGACTGATTTCCTTTAGGATTGACTGGTTTGATCTCCTTGTTGTCCAAGGGACCCTCAAGAGTCTTCTCCAATACTACAATTTGAAAGCTTCCAAGTTCTATTATTCAATAAAAGCAACACCTAGCATCTCTGAAGGATTTAACATTTTACAAAAGTCCTTTCAAATATATTTTATCATTAATTCTTATCACAGTCCTGACTAATATGCATAATTATTTCCATTTCTTTAATTGCAGACACTGATTCTTGATTAACTGATTTGCATAAAGTATGACAAGTGTATGCAGCACAGACCTTGGATTCAAACTAAACTGAACCAAGTCCACCTACAGGATATTTGGTCATGACGCTGGCAATCATGATGGTGACAGCCTCTACTCTACAGAAAAATAAGCTCAGAGGAAGATGGACAGAGATCTCTTCAAGAAAATTAGAGATACCAAGGGAACATTTCATGCAAAGATGGGCTCAATAAAGGACAGAAATGGTATGGACCTAATAGAAGCAGAAGATACTAAGAAGAGGTGGCAAGAATACACAGAAGAACTATACAAAAAAGATCTTCATGACCCAGATAATCAGGATGGTGTGATCATCAACCTAGAGCCAGACGTCCTGGAATGTGAAGTCAAGTGGGCCTTAGGAAGCGTCACTATGAACAAAGATAGTGGAGGTAATGGAATTCCAGTTGAGCTGTTTCAAATCCTAAAAGATGATGTTGTGAAAATGCACTCAATATGTCAGCAAATTTGGAAAACTCAGTAGTGGCCACAGGACTAGACAAGGTCAGTTTTCATTCCAATCCCAAAGAAAGGCAATGCCAAAGAATGCGCAAACTATTCCACAATTGCACTTATCTCACACACTAGTAAAGTAATGCTCAAAATTCTCCAAACCAGATTCCAATAATACGTGAACCGTGAACTTCCAGATGTTCAACTGGATTTAGAAAAGGCAGAAGAATCAGAGATCAAATTTCCAACATCCATTGGATCGTCGAAAAAGCCAGAGAGTTCCAGAAAAATATCAACTTCTGCTTTATTGACTATGCCAAAGCCTTTGACTGTCTGGATCACAGCAAACTGTGGAAAGTTCTGAAAGAGATGGGAAAACCAGACCACCTGACCTGCCTCTTGAGAAATCTGTATGCAGGTCAAGAAGCAACAGTTAGAACTGGACATGGAACAGCAGACTGGTTCCAAATCGGGACCAGTATGTCAAGGAAAGGAAAAGAAGTATGGGAAAGGAGTATGTCAAGGCTGTATATTGTCACCCTGCTTATTTAACTTCTATGTGGAGTACATCATGAGAAACGCTGGGCTGGATAAAGCACAAGCTGGAATCAAGATTGCCAGGAGAAATATCAATAACCTCAGATACACAGATGACACCACCCTCATGGCAGAAAGCGAAGAAGAACTAAAGAGCCTCTTGATGAAAGTGAAAGAGGAGAGTGAAAAAGTTGGCTTAAAACTCAACATTCAGAAAACTAAGATCATGGCATCTGGTGCCATCTCTCCATGGCAAATAGATGGGGAAACAGTTAGAGACTTTATTTTTTGGGGCTCCAAAATCACTGCATGGTGATTGCAGCCATGAAATTAAAAGACGCTTGCTCCTCAGAAGAAAGGTTATGACCAACCTAGACAGCATGTTAAGAAACAGAGACATTACTTTTCAACAAAGGTCCGGCTAGTCCAGGCTGTGGTTTTTCCAGTGGTCATGTATGGATGTGAGAGTTGGACCATAAAGGAAACTGAGCACCAAAGAATTGATGCTTTTGAACTGTGATGTTGGAGAAGACTCTTAAGAATCCCTTGGACTGCAAGGAGATCCAACCAGTCCATCCTAAAGGAAATCAGTCCTGGGTGTTCATTTGAAAGACTGATGTTGAAGCTGAAACTCCAATATTTTGGCCACCTCATGTGAGGAGCTGACTCATTTGAGAGACCCTGATGTTGGGAAAGATTGAAGGCGGGAAGATATGGGGACGACAGAGGATGAGATGGTTGGATGGCATCACCAACTCAATGGACATGAGTTTGGGTAAACTCCAGGAGTTAGTGATGGACAGGGATGCCTGGTGTGCTGTGGTTCATGGGGTCGCAAAGAGTCAGACACAACTGAGTGACTCAACTGAACTGAAACTTAAGAAAACAAGGGAAGATTACTGACATTTATTGAGTATCTACTAGGCAGAGGCATTCTTTATACATTATCATGAAACAGCACATCCAGTTATTCTCATATAAGCAATTAAAGATGAGAAAACTGAGACTGAGAAAGATTAAGCAGATTGTTCAAGGTCACACAGCTATTCAATAGCAAGGTGGAAAGCAAACTTGGAAGTGTTTTTGACCCTTATTCTCATATTTTATATGTCCTATATTGCCTTAGAGAGTTGAATAAGAAGATGTGAACATTTATGAATGAATGAATGAAGAATTTGTGAATTAGGAATTTATGAATGAATGAACATTTATGAAATCTCAAATATGGGTTAAAAAAAGCCTTTTCTTCTCCAAGTTTTGAACTCTGCTCTTTACCCAGTAAAGAAGGTTGAATTAAGAATATGCTAACTGTCCTTACAAAACCTCAGAGAGTCCTGACTTCTCCCTGGTTCCATACAGCATATGGATGCCAATGTCCAGAGTGCCCTGAGATGGGCCCCCAACCTAACTTCTTTCTCAAGGAAGTTTCTAACTAAGCTATGAGAAACAATTTCATTTTCAAAGAGAAACTTGTTAACCTACATCTATTTCTAACTGATGTAAAACAAGAACTGTGATCACATTTCTCATATCTTTTAGGTAGTTTCAGCCTCCACCAATTCAAACTTTTCCTGGAAAGGTCAGTACAGTGGGGATGAGCAGACTTTTTTCAGCATCACCTCCTCTAAGCCACTCCTTTTTGCCCTGAAGGTTTTCTGTGAACTCTCTATTTTGAGATGCTGTTCAAATTTCGTTAATTTTATAGACCTACTGACACCAGAAAGATTGTTTCAGTTGCTTTGTGTTTTCTTTTGCTACTTGAAGTCAATAGAATTTACTTTACAAAAACTGTCACTGTTAGTCAACTTTAATAATTCATAAACCTAGTGATAGTCGCAGATCTATTATAATCCAAATGGGCACATGGAAACAAACATTATTATTGGTGTGAACCTTTGAACCCTGACTAACTCATACACATTAAGAGTTGACATGATGTGAAGGAATTATCAATGGAATGATTGTCTTACTGAAGATATTCTAGTTGACATCCCCATTTAGGACCAAAATGTGCCTTATTTCCCACTTTTCTTTCAGCACTGGGTGCTTAAGTGACTTCTTAGTCTTGCACAGCTTTATCTCAGACCTTTGATGGCTCTAAGAGTTGAGTCTCTACTTTCCTTACATTTTGATAGACAGGTTTTTCTCTGTTTTTATACTTCAGCGTCAGTCAGCCCCTAACCATGCTAAATAATCACCTTGTATGCTCCTTGTTCTCTTTCCTGATGTTTAGCAAAAGGCACCATTAACCCTTGACGTCCAAGAGAATACACCAATGCATCTATTTCCCTGTTCCAGCCCCACTACAGTGAATTTCAGCAACTTATATCTTCAAACCATATGCCACTGCACCCAAATGTGGATTAATAAAATGTGGCACATACATAGGATGGAAGAATATTTCACCTTAAAATGAAGGAAAGTCTGGTATACACTACACAGTGGATGAACCCTGAAGACATTATACTAAATGAAATAAGCCTGACTCAAAAGGACTAATACTGTAGGATTCCAATTATATGAGGTATTTGGGTGACCGGATTCATAGAGACCGAAGATAGAATGGTGATTGTCAGAGTTTGGAGGAACAGAGTGAAGGAGCTAGTGTTTAATGAGTATGATTTCAGTTTGGGAAGATAAAAAATTTTTAGAAATGAGTGGTGGTGATGGTTGCACAGTAATACGTATGTATTTAATGCTACAAACTGTACACCTAAAAATGGTTAACATGGTATGTTTTATGTTATATGTTTCTACCACAATAAAAAGTGAAAATTTGAAAAAACCAAATAAAAATAGAACTGGAAATGACTAAAGAAATTTAAGAACGTATATTTAAGAAAAAGCACTTTTGTTACTCAATTAATAAATATGCTATTTTTTTAAAATAAGAAAGTGAAGAGATTCACATATTAAACCTTATTTTAATAGGTCAGAAGTGAGGCCACAAGAGGTTAAAATTCTGAGTTAAGAAAACAGTATGGCAGAGCTATGACTAGAACTCCCTGATCCTGTGACTCACAAACCAGAACCTTTCTATTCCCACAGAATTAAATCCCTTGCTTTTTGTAATACTTGATATTTTTGATACATAGTCCTTAGAAGAAAGGAGGGATGGCTAAAACTTCTAGCAAAAATATTAGTAGGTTTCCTCAGTGTTGCATTACTTACAGCTGAATAATATTCCCAGAATATGCTGACCTCTTTTGATAGTCAGAATAAGGCATCTTGACTAACATGCCATTCAGTGGAAGAGCCAGATGTTAGATGAGCACACAGACCAGTTATCTGGTCCTTTTAGTCTTGTTAATTAGTTGGTAAATCAGACATCCAAAGTTGTGCAACATGGTTTGGTGAGGGATGGCCACAGTATAGTTAAGAACATCATGTATGAATTCTAGCATCTGCATTGACCTCTGAGGGAATTTCCCCTCTCCCATCCTACCTTGGGTGAACTTGCTCTGACATTATTTCTCACTTGAGACTTCTGTCAGTCACCCAGAATCTGTGCTTGTGACAGCAGTGATGCTCTCCACTTCTCCCTATTTGATTAATTTTCATATGGTATCAAACACGTTCCTTGTAGTTAAAATCTTGCAGCACTAGAGTCTTCATCTGACTCTTGATCATCAGTAATGGAGTTATATAAAACTGCCATGTCCAGAAGCCAAGCCATCATGTGAATTGCTTTATCATCCTGCCTCTAATCCTAATGTCAGCCCTGCAAAATGGGCTGAATTATTTTCATTTTGAAGATTATAAAACACTCGGATTAAAATGGTTTTATCTGATTCCTTTTAAACAACTACCTACATATTCATGAATAATTCTGCTTCGCACTCATTATATTCATTGCTGGTTCTTAAACATTTCTTTAGTGCTCTTAACTCCCTGTTATCATTCAGATCTTTCTCTACACTACACCTTCCTAGACTAATGCTTCTCAAATTTTAATGTGGACCTTTAGTATTACCTGTATATCTGGCTAAAATGAAGATTTTTATTCAGTAGGTCTAGGGTGGAACCTGAAACCTTGCCTGTATAATGTTTTTTCAGATGCTGCCAATGAGACTGATCCTCACATCATAGTTTGAGAAGCAAGATTCTAAAGCTGTGCTTCCCAGTATGGAAGCCTTTAACTACATATGGTTGTCAAGCATTTGCAGTGTGCTAGTCTGAGGTGATCACTTTCATGTGTGTGCGCTCAGTCATGTCTGACTGTTTGTGACCCTATGTACTGTAGACACCCCCAGGCTCCTTGTCCATGGAATTTTCTAGGCAAGAATACGAGAGTGGTTTACCATTTCCTTCTTCAGGGGATCTTCCTGACCTAGGGACTGAACTTGCATCTTCTGCATTGCAGGCAGATTCTTTACCACTGAGCCATCAGGGAAACCCAGTCTGAACTGAGATATGCAGCAGATGTACACACTGGATTTTGAAGACTTAGTCTAAAACAAAGAGTGTAAAATATCTCATTTATATTGATTGCATGTTAAAATACTTTGAACATGTTGGGTTAAATATAATGCATTATTAAAATCAACATTGCCCATTTATTTTTTTTCCTTTTAAATTGACTACTGGAATATTTAAATTTACACATGTGACTCATGTCTTTCCATTGAACAACTCTGCTGTAGAGAATCTTCCTGAATCTCCTCCACTTATTCAAATGTCACTTATCTTTAAGACCTGGATCAAGAAACCTTCCTCTAGTGTTTTCCTTATGTTCTCACCTCAGGTGACCTCTCCTACTCTTCTATCTCCCATGGCCCATTTGTCATTTAGCACACACTGCCTTGTGTTGCTCAAGGCTACATGCCTAAATCTTGCTGACTAGGCAGTGAGTTCCTGAAATTCCAAGCTTATATATCATTACTTATTATATTAGATTGTATCTTATTCCTCTTTGCTTTGACAACCCCTAGAAAAAAACCTACCTTCTAATAGATTCTCAGTAGTGGTCGCTGAATAAATTATGAGCCGTAAAAATCTTCTATGACTTTGTATGTCTCGAGGTGCTTAGCACTATGCATTTAAAAAAGAAAGGCCTAAATTAAGGTGTGGATCAGTTCCAGCCGACCTCAATGCAATGATCACTGTGTTTTGGGGCTGCCTGACCTGCTCTCCTCTCTGCTAAGAGAATTCTCGATAACTGTAATAGAAACCTAATCAAAACATAATTAGGAAGGCAAACTACTGTAAAAAGCCATCATATAATGCATTCCAACAAGAGATTGGGGGATTATCTGCACCACTGGTTTCCTCCTTTAGGATAATTAAAAGTTGATTGAAAGAGAATTGCTTAAAAATAAAGAAGGTGACTGCTTCTCTTCAGTACCATTGTCATAATTGAAATGAGGAATTTGAGAAAGCCCTTGGCTAGAAGTAAGGGACATATTCCAAATGTTATGTCAGACAGGATTTAAGAAGCATTTACTCATCCTCAGTTTGAGATTCAAGGATCATTGCCTTCTAATGTACTTCCTGGTAAACATTCATTCATTCATTCATTCATCACTCAACCACTATCTCACTCACTTATTTACCCCTTCACTTAACCCACAGGCTTACTTCTTCAACCAGCAATTTATGGAGCACCCACAGTAAGTCAGGTACTGGTGAACCGGGATGCATGAGGCAGTTCAGTTTAAGAGACAGACACCCATAACATCTTAAATAAAAACGAGCTTTCAGATGATTCTCTTTCCCTGCTAATTTCTGAACTAAGTCTGGTACCTTATTTAATTTTCTGACCAACCATTCATACCCCAGTATTACTATGCAGTTTGGAAAAAAATAATTTTATGTACTCAAAGCATTCTGAAGGGGGCATTAAACATATCTAGTCCCAAAATTGCTTTGAGGACCTACTATTTTTTATTCCAGACTACAATTTTTTTTAAAAGGTCCTTGGCACTTGTATAACAGAGCAATATTATGGAAAAATAGTCCCTTTATACTTTTGTGTTCATTTTGTTTTTAAGACATGCCTGGTTCCTGTCAAAAGCATCCTCCTCCAAGAGCTTTCTGCCTGCTCTGGCCTCAGTTGCCATAGAGCTCAGAGGTTCATCTGCCCCTGTAAGGCAAGGGCAGATCAATTAGTCAGAATCTACATCTCAGAGAACTCCACCTGTCATTCACTGCATCCATCCACCCTAACTTCTGGGTGTAAGGTCCAGCTAATAGTATCTGAAGTGATGTTGTAGACTACTAAAGAAAATTCTCACTGTTGGAACTTTATTTATAATATTAGAAAAGGAAAGAAATGCCAGTTTGAGAACTAATTTTCCATTAAAAAATGCTTATTTGCCTGTGTTATATGCATGTATCAGTGGATGAGATTGTATGACCTCTATTAGAATATAAGTTCTTGCAGGGCAGGAGTCTTGTGTTTTTCTATATGTAGTGCTCAGTAAGGTTTTACACAGTGTGCTCAGAATGGTTTTATAAATTAAAGCAATATCTATGACAACATAAGCTAGGCATGATGAAAGGGAAAGGCATTAATATTTCTGAGTCTCATTTCACCACTGTCATCAGGACAAATTTAACAATTATGCTTTCCCAGAAAAAAAATAATCTATTTGATATCCCACTATAATCATATTCTTTGAGAAAAATGATTCTGTTCATTTTTCAGAAGCTACACATGTCTGTGTATTGAGGAGCTCCCTGTAGCCAGGCTTCATATGACGGTCATTAATCCAGTGATGACTTTGGAACAGGAAAAAATTAATTTCTTGCCCTGAGATAGATGGAGAAAGAAGAGAAACATAAAAATCTATTATTTGGACAGCTTTAAGCTCTGACCTACTTAAGAAAGCTAATGCAATAGTGATGTTCATTCATTCATTAAAATTCTTTCAGCATGCATTTTATATTAATCGTGTATTTTATATTCATATTATGCATTAGGCTTGGATGTCCACATTACTAACATTGGTAATTAAAGATCTGCCAGAAGCCTGCTTTTTAGCAATGTGGTTTGGAATCATAGGAAGTCAATATATGGCATATAGTTTGTTATCTATGCTGAAGATTTTTCTCTCACCCAAATTTAATCAGAATTAGTTCACTTTATTTTAGTTAAAAAGCAATGAAACCAAATGGTTTGAGACCAGTGGACAGATTTTTAAAATTCAGCTTTAAAAGATTCTTTTTTAAGTTATTCATGCAAATAAATCTTTGGTATTCAAAATATGAAAGTAATTATTAGAATTTGTACCAGTTTTCAAGCCATTGTTTTATACCCTATATGTTTAATTCAGGGTTTTTTTGGCCATAATTTATCCCCAAATCCAAAAGGTTTTATTTCAGATCTGAGATCAGGAGGGAGTCATAAGATGATTAGAAAGAAATATAGTGTGGCTTAGACTGATGATGGGATAGAACCCTAAGGCTTCATGCCCTTGCCAGGGATTAACTATTTACAGGAAATGGGAGATCCCAGGCATCAGAGGTGCAGTTGTGAGCCCTGATAATCCAACACTTTGGAACAAGGATGTCTTTTGAGGACTTGAATCATTATATAAGGAGAGCAAAAAAAAAAAAAAAAATACTTTGTTTAAGATCATAGGGCTTGTTAATAGCTAACTCCTGATTCCTTGCCAGGCCACCTTTTTGGCACCAGGGTATGCTGAGAACTTGAGAAAACCTAATGCATTGAAAAAGTTTTGTTGATTGAGAAAATTTTTGACAAAATTCAACAGGTGCTTATTGAGTACTTTCTACCAAGTGGAACTAACACGGCCCTAACACCGAACCCTCTAAAAAAATTCTGCCCTGTATGGGCTGGAGTGTATTGGAAAGAGATAGAAGGACTAGATTGGGAATGGTTGGGCTCAGAACATTATCGGGAGAAAATGGAAAGCCAGTGGGACTATGGAATGGTGCCGGGCAGCTGATAGAGGAATGGGAAGATTCCTGAGATGCTTGGCAGCACAAGGGGTCAATATTCCAGGGCTGAGGATCTGCTTGTGTGTCTGTAAACCATGACAAGGACATTCACCAAATTATGGAGTGGAAGATGTTAACTTTCCTTACGCTCTCAAGACCTAACCTCAGCTTTTCCATCCCTCTGCACCCAGGGCTTACCTGCGGGCTCAGACAGTAAAAAGCCTGCCTACAGTGTGGGAGACCCTGGTTCCATCCCTGGGTTGGGAAGATCCCCTGGAGAAGGAAATGGTAACCCACTCCAGTATTCTTGCCTGAAAAAGCCCATGACCGGAGGAGCCTGGTGGGCTACAGATAACTAAATGAGATAAATATCTCATTTCTGGTTACATCACGAGATCCCACAAAAGGTAAAATAACTTCTAGAGTATAATTTGCTTAAACAGTAAAGTTTTCCAGCAGACCTTGCTAAAATATTAGGATTATTTTTAAATTATTTAATTTTTAAAAATTGTAAAATATAAATAAAATTTAATATTTTAACCATTTTAAGTGTCTAGTTTAGTGGCACTAAATACATTAATATTGTTGTGCAACCATCACCACCATCCACCTCCAAAACTTATCTTCCCAAACTGAAATTCCATACCCATTAAACACTAATTCCCCCAGCCCCTGGCAACCACCATTCTACTCTCTATCTCTATGAATTTGACTGCTCTGTTAGTCCCATATGAGTGGAATCATATAGTGTTTTTCTATTTATGACTGATTTAGTTGACTTAACATAATGTCTGCAATTCATGTCGTAAAAGGTAACTGAATTTCCTTCGTTAGTAAAGATGAGTAATATTTCATCACATGTATAGTCCATGTTTTGTTTATCCATTCATCTGTTGGTGGTCACTTGGGTTGCTTCCACCTTTTTGCTGTTGTGTGTGATGTTGCTAGGAATATGGGTGTACAAATGTGTGTCAATGTGCATGCTTTCAGTTTTTTTGAGTATATACCCAGAAATGAACTTGCTAGATTTTATGGTGATTCTATGTTTAATTTTTTGAGGAACCTTCATATTATTTTAGAATTACTTTAAAAATCTGACATTGAGCAAGAACATCTTGCCACCGTCTCCTCTTTATATTAACATATATATGTGTGTGTGTATATATATATATATATAATCTTCAATCAACATAAATGAGATGTGCACATATAGATGAACTCTAAACCAATGACTTAATATGTGTCCTAAAGAACAGATTCATTCAGGGGAGCTAAATACCAATTAAAGTTTATTGCAAAATAATAAAGCAGTGATTTGGAAAAGTTTTGTTGTGTCAGCATGACACAGATTTTAGCAATTATGGAGTGGCCAGATTTAAATCCCAGTTATTTAATCATACCCTAAAATACTCTCCTACAAATTTTTGCAAGACAGCTCTATTAAAACCAACAAACACAGCTTTTAACTGGGTTTCTACAAATTATGTTGAAACTTAAATGTTAGAACAGCCAATTCTTTATTCATGTGCTCTTTAGATTGTATTTCTCTCTGGGATTTGTAACCTGAGTTTGAAATCAAATGCTCTTCCAAATACTACCAAATTGACTCAAGTTCAGAGACCATCAGCAAATCATATAATGTGTGAATTGATAGTGTGTTCTAAGCTATGATTTATTAAGTTGATGGCTACTGTCATTTTTAGGGGTTGCCTGAACATGGAAATAGCGTATATTTATCATAGAAATTGAAAAGTTATATTTGTTTCAGTCATCTTGTTTTAAAGGCTAACTGTTGGTCTCTTCATCATGGTTTATGCCATGAACCCACACAGTGATATAAATGGCATATATGTCATTACTGAACCATTGCTATGCTCCTGTGTTTCTATATATTGATTAAGAGAATTATCAAGACTCTTCCCATTTAGTCACACTATCTTTATTTCACTGTGTGGTGGTAGAGCAGTAGGCATTGGTGAAATGTAGATAAATAAGATGTGATCCTTGCCTTCAGGAAGCTCAAACTCTAATCTGAAATTGGATTAATGTTAATGGCTATTAGTTGTTAGATTTAAACTGTGACATGTCTTACTGACAGAAAAATAAATGAGTGAATACTGCTGTTTATTCTACAACTTTTCCTCAATAATGTGCCTATTAGTCATGACGTCTTTACCACTGAAACCCAGTCTCTAGGGCACTCCTAACATGGCTATCAAGGAGACCCTAATGTTTTCTCCCTGCATTGACATTAGTGTTTTTGTTGTTTTGTTGTTGTTGTTTTCTGAAAACATCAGTTATTTTATTAAAGTTCTGCCCAGTTGGAAACACAGCTATCTCTGCTCCCACTTCTTGGAGAAGGGGAGCAGGCAGGCAGAGGGGAGCCCAGGGTCTTCACTGAGGAAATGAGGAGTCTCAATTTCTTACTGCTAAGCTGTTTCTTCTACTGTCAGAGATTTTGTACCTATAACCCACTCACACAGCTTCCTTTGAACTCAGTCCTCCCTAGAACTATCAAATAGAAAAACATGGTTTGATGCGTGTCAAATTTCCTTAAGAACTTTTGATTTTAGGATAGAAACAAAAGGATAAAGGGAAGAGGTCCAAATTTTATATCAAGCTCTATCCACAAATGTCTCTGAAGGAAAATCTCATAGCTATGTCCTTAGGCTCCTGGTCAAACTCAAATGATTTTAGCCCATTTTTTAAATGTCTTTTTGTTCATTCATCTATCCCACTAAAACTGTATTGGATTATAATGATTTGCTTATGCATTTATCCCCCCTGGTTAAAACCAAGGTCCTCAAGTGTAGAAATAATGCTGGTATCATATAATGTGAGAGAAGAAATCATAACTTTTTCATCATTTCCATCAGTAACTTCTCCTTTTTTTGATATGAACATAACTAATGTTTTCTCAGTCTTATGTAAAGAATGAGTAAAGACATCTTCAAAAAAACTTTGCCAGTTTTTTAATTGACCTAAAACATATAATCTAAGTAAAAAAAAAACAAAAACAAAAACAAACTTCACCAGAAGTGCAAATATAGCTTCATAGCAAATCTCTTAGCTCCAAAATTTCATTCTTAAAATTCTAGATAGAGATTCTGGAGGTGCCATCAGTCAGGGAATGGGTCTTTTTCATCTTTGGGTCACTAACTTGTAAAATCCATGCCAAGAAAATAGTAACCCTCCTTAATGTTTCCTGAGTAATTCATGATCATTAGAAATCTGGATCTCAAGAGCGTTCTTTCCTTTATAACAAGCTAAGGAAATATTCATAAACTGTCATGATGTAAGAAAGTTTCTGGCAGTGATATCTGCAAAGATGGAGTTTCAAAAGGTGGAAACTTCAGAAAAACATCTTCCAGTTGTTTTTCTTTCAACTTAGCTTGAGAAACAGCCCCATCTTTGTCCTCTTGGTGCTTGTTTTTATTTCAAACATCCTGACCTAAACTAAGTTTATGTTTTGCTCTCATTAATTTATTTGAAAGGCTTTCCCAGGTGGCACAGTGGTAAAGAATCCACCTATCAGTGCAGAAGATGCAAGAGATGTGGGTTTGATTCCTGGATTGGGAAGATCCCCTGGAGCAGGAAATGGCAACCTACTCCAGTATTCTTGTCTGGAAAATTCCTTAGAGCCTGGCAGGCTACAGTTCATGGGGTCACAGAGTTGGACACAACTGAAACACACACAAACACACACACTATTTGAAAAGCAGCAATTAAGGAAACATTGCATGTCAGCCTTGAAACATTTCACATGTTCTGTGAACTCCTTCTGCAATGATTACACTCATAGCACTGGAACTAGACCCTTGCCTTTAAGGAGCCCAAAAACTTCCAAAGAAAAACACTTTGAACTCTTTTCTTTAGCTTGGTAATCAGGTGAGAAGTTTGAGAATTTCAGTAACACTCTTAAGAAAGATTCCTATCCTTTTTTTCCTTTTATATATACTTCTCTATTTTCATTAGTTACTTAATAACCTTGTTCATCGGTTTCCTTATTAATAAGTAAAATCTTCATTCCTGGAAGCTCAGATGAAGATAATTGGCTCTACCCTCCCCATTAAGCCTTTGGAAGACACCTTGGACAAATAATCTTAAATTACTGTGCCTTGCCAACTGAACGTTTCCTACAAGCAGGTCTTTTTATGGAGGAATTTTTATCAAAGACAGCATTTTAAAAAGGCAGTGCACAGTGCCTACTGAACTAGCAATGAGAGAGACAGACACAGAAAACCACTGAGAGAGAGAGAGAGAGAGAGAGAGAGAGAGAGAGAGAGAGACTCATCTTTTAAACAGAATACAAGCTTATAAATGTGAAAGGAGTGAAAAAAAATGTGAAAGGAATGGATAGAACTAAGGAAATCACCAATTTGCAACTGTCAGTATTAATACATGATTCTGGCAAGATCAGGATCAGCAATAGATGCTAAAACCATCGGTTTAAAAGTTAATGTGGAACTAAATCACGTAATCTCAAAAAGTTTCACAATTAACATTACTTAAAAATATCACAAATGAAAAATGTACCTTTATAATGAAGAGCTCTGGTAATCACCATCGAAATTAGGTGATTAAACAGCCTTACCAGTAGGGAAACCACTTGATTTTGTTATCACCTGATTTTGTTTAATGGGATATAATAAGTGTACAAGATCACTTATGTAATTTTCTTGGTAAAAATGTTTAGCCTATATCATTTTATGAAGAAATACAAATTTAGGATGTGGCACTTTCCAGAAAATACCTATTCTGGACTCAAAAAAAGTCAGTGTCATGAAAAACAGACTAGAGAGAGAACTATTACAGATAAAAGTGATCAAAAAGACCAAAACCAAACCAAAAAAAAGGAAGATAAAAAAACAAATGTATAGTGCAAATCTTAATTGGATCCAATATGTTAAACATCTGTGAAAGAGTATTAAGACAATTGGAGAAATTTAGGAGACACAGACGTAAATAACAGACTTTTGGATACAGTAGGGGAAGGAGAGGGTGGGATTACTTGAGAGAATAGCATTGAATCCTATACATTACATTATGTAAAATAAATAGCCAGTGGGAATTTTCTGTATGACACAGGAAACCCAAAGCTGGTGCTCTGTGACAACCTGTTGACTTAAAAGTGGGATGGGGAGGGAGATGGGAGGGGGGCTCAAAAGGGAGGGGACAGATGTATGCCTATGGCCTATTCATGTTGATCCATGGCAGAAACCATCACAATATTGTAAAGTAATTATCCTCTAATTAAAAATAAAAATTAAGACAATTGGAGAAATTTAAATATAGGCTGTATTAGGTGATAGTCAATTAATTTTCATGGGTAGTTAATAGCATTTTGGGTGTAATAATATATATAATAAGATATATAATATAAAGTATTTTTGAGTTGCTGTTTCAAGTAACTAAATATTGTTGTTTAGTTGCAAAGTCATGTCTGACTCCTTGCAACCCCATGGACTGTAGCCCTCCAGGCTCCTTGGTCCATGGGATTTTTCATGCAAGAATATTGCAGTGGGTTGCCATTTCCTTGCTTCCCTGGTAGCTCAGAGGTTAAAGCATCTGCCTGCAGTGCAAGAGACCCGAGTTCGAGCCCTGGGTTGGGAAGATCCCCTGGAGAAGGAAATGGCAACCCACTCCAGTATTCTTGCCTGGAGAATCCCATGGACAGAGAAGCCTGGTGAGTTACAGTCCATGGGGTCGCAAAGAGTTGGACACGACTGAGCGACTTCACTTACTTACTTACTTACTTCTTCAGGGGATATTCCCAACCGAGGGATTGAACTTTTGTCTCCTGCTTGGAAGGTGAATTCTTTACCTCGAGCCACTTGGGAAGCCCAAGTAATAAATAGTTCAGCCTAAAAATGCATATACACATACATACAAAAAAAGCAAATGGATAAAATGTTAATTTGTGAATCTAGGTGAAGTCTATATGCTATTCATAATCTATTTTTTCTCTAGGCTTAAATATTTTTGAAGTGAAAACTAGGGAGAAACAAGGAAATTATAAATAAACCCTTGACCAAATCATTATAATAAGTTAATACTGTAATAAAAATTATAAATCAGTCTTTTAAAAAACTATTTTTTCCCCTGGATCTTCCATGTAACAGGCCTGAGAACTTAAATGAATTGCTTAACCTCTGAGTGAATTTTTCTAATTTTTAAAATGGAGACATGATGCTCATTAAAAAAAAAATAGAGAGACCAATGCTATCCCTCAACGTGTGTTTGAATATTTTCCTTCGTGTGCTATGTTATGAAAGAAGAAAATGTTCCCATTATTATCATTTTCCTCTCATTTATTTCCTTTCTCAAATAAAACTTGGATCACCAAAAGAAAAAAAGTAACTAGCACCTTTCAGTAAAATGGAAATTTTACTCTTGTGTTTTAGTAGACGATTGCCATGTTGCAGCTCAGGAGATAGTGGAAGATTGAAGGTAAAGAAACTGGAAAATTATTGTTGCCCTGAAGATCACTTCTATTTGTTGCATCATGATAAAGAGTAAGGATTAAACTCAATTAACCATCTTTTCCCATGTTTGAAAGGATGTTTTTTACTCTGTTGTAGTTAGTGGACCTTGATTTCTGTTGCTGGGAAACCTGGATGACTCTTTTAGTCCTCATGGAAATTGTACTTAATGTAATCACTTTGACTGAGTCCTTATTGGCTGTTGGCTAGATGCCAGCTTGAGGAAAGTTCACCTCAAACCCTTGCAAGGTAGACTAGTAGTGGAAGCTGTCCTAGCCCTAGGGGGCATGGTGGAAGTGCTTCAGTGGCTTCCTAGGTGTGGGAAAGAGTGGGGCAAGGGCAGTATCACTTTCTTCTTTAACAGAATTATTCCACATTGATCTGCTTCAATGTTAGACTCCATTTGAAAAAAAAATGCTTTACTGGAAGAGAGAGCAAATTTATCTATAAAAAAAGTCCTGACCTAATTTACCAAAAAAAAATTTGAATCTCTGAGAAGTGACTTGCCCAAAGTTGCACAGCTCGTAAATACCAAGGCTGTGGATTAAGCTGCTGCTTCTGACTAAATTGCTTTCCATTATCTCACACTTCCTGTTACTAGAACTGAACACACAATATAGCCACACATACAATAGCAGTGTTTAAAGATAATATGAGATATCATGAACAATGGTCCATGGTAATGGATTTGTGAAGTTTGACAAATGGATGATTTCGTAAAACAGTGCTAACACAGTATAGTTGGCTAACCGGTCAGTGAGCTATTTGTTACCAGCCTGCAATGAAGTAAGCACAGAAATTGAGAGTATGTGCTTAGAACTCAAGAAAGTATTTTCTATATGGCTGCAACATACAAACACATAATTTTGTGTTTCATGAAAGTTTTGGTCTGTGATGAATTAGAAAACCATAACTTAACTCAAGACTATGGTCTTTCCAATAGTCACATACAGTTGTGAGAGCTGGACCATAAAGAAGGCAGTGCCAAAGAATTGATGCTTTTGAACTGTGGTGCTGAAGAAGACTCTTGAGAGTCCCTTGGACAGTAAAGAGATCAAACCAGTCAATCTTAAAGGAAATCAACCCTGAATACTCATTGGAAGGATTGATGCTAAAGCTAAAGCTCCAATACTGTGGCCACCTGATGCAAAGAGCAGACTCATTGGAAAAGACCCTGATGCTGAGAAAGATTGAAGGCAGAAGGAGAAGAGGGTGACAGGATGAAATGGATGGATGGCATCACAAATGCAATGAACATGAACTTGGGCAAGCTCTGGGAGAAGATGAGGGACAGGGCAACCTGGTGTGCTGCAATCCATGGGGTTGTGAAGAGTTGGACACAACTTGGCAACTGAACAGCAACAACAATTTAACAAAACTGATGCAATGAGAAATAGAAATTCTAAACAGATCTATAGCCACTTATGAAAATGGATCAATGAATCAAAATCTAACTCCCTTAAAAATCCTCCAGTCTAAGATAGTTTATATGCATATTCTTCCAAATTTCCACTGAATGGATCATATCTATTTTATATTGTGTAAACTCTTCCAGAGATCAGAACGAGAAAAGTAACAACTCATTTTATGAAGTCAGTGTAATCTCATGCCTAAACTATCATGGACCCTTCATAGAAAGAGAACAATAGGTTGATCTTACTCATGACCATAGAAACAAAAATTCTAAATAAAATATTAGAAAAACATATATTATGTAATATATGAAAGTATATAAAATATATGAGAATCCTACATATATTATGGTTAATTATTAAATTTTGAAATTATATTAACATGTTATGCCATTAACAGATAAAAGGTAAAAGTAATAAATGATTACTTTGATGGAAGAGAAGGAATTGCAGAAAAAACAAAAAACATGAAAAAAGAATTACTAACTCATTACAAGTTATTTTAAATTCATTACATCAACATTAAAAATAAAAGCATGCTCTAAAACCAGAAATGAGAAGGTTTTCTAGCTATCATTGTTTCTTTTCTGTTGGTGCAAACTGAAAGTGGGGGCAGGAACACAGCTATACTAATGAGAAAGGCATAACAAAAGTTTTGTCATTGATATGATTGTCCACACGGGATAGTCTGAAACTTATACAAATTATTGGAACAAATAAGGAATTTTGGATTTTAGCAAGATACTGTATAGAATATGAAAACATCATTTTCTTTACTGTGAGCAACAAATAATTAAATAGTAAAAGATGCAATTTATATTAATAACTAAATTGATAAGCTGTCTAGAAATAAATCTTAACAAAAATGTTCAAATTTATAAAGAAAACATTTGTGAAAGTTTATTGAAAGATATAAATGAAGACCTTGTTAAAATCCATGTTTTTGTGTATGAAAAGATTATAAAGACATCAATTTTCTCCAAATTAATTCATAAATTCAACATAATTGCAGTCATATTCTCACCAGGATTTTCTGAAGAACTGGACAAGCTGATTTACAATTTTATGGAAGAGTAAAAGGTCAACAAAAGCCAGGAAAATCTGGAAGAAAGAAAAGTAGGGGAAGGAAAAAAAGATAAAGATAAAAATTACTTATACTAAGACTTTTAACAAAACTATTGTAATTTTAAAAGTATAGTACTGGTTTAGAGATAGAAAAAGGGATCATTGAGTGCATGAAGACATTAAAAACATACCCTAGAATAAACTTGGGATATGACAGGCAATGTTATAAATCAGTGGGGAAAGTATAGAATTTTCAGCGGATCATGTGGGCCAATTGATTACATATGGACAAAAATAACATTAAACTACTTTTCCATGACATACAAATTCACATTCCCAAGTGGCTTAAAGACAAAAAAAAATTAGAAAAAACATGAAAGATGTATTTACTCAAAGACTTAGGTTCATGGGAGTAGAGGGTGTAATAAATATGTTAATAATTTAAAGAGAGAAAACATAGAAATAGAAGAAATTTCAATATATAAACCTAGAGTTCTTTTTTTTTTATAAAATCACAAAATACCAGTAAATTATAGAGAGAAAGATTAATACATCTAACTACTTTAGAAAACAAATTTTAACTATATTAAAAGTTATGAGAAACCATAAACAAAGTGAAAAGGAAAGTCACTGACTGGGAAAATCTATGGGAACCACATATAAACCCCAAATTTATAAAAAATCTCTACTGGGAATTCCCTGGTTCTCCAGTAGTTAAGACTTCACCTTCCAGTGCAGGGGAATGATGGGTTTGATCCCTGTTCAGGGAACTAAGGTCCACATTCCAACTGGCATGACAAAAAAATTTTTTAGTAGGAATATAATTCTTGTAAACTCTTATAATACATCTTGATGAAAAATAAGAACTTAAACATTCAAATATATATATGTTAAGTAGTTAGAATAGGGAAAAAGAGTCCAAAATGGCGGTGGTTAAAAGACCTGGAAGGGAAAGCCCGTGAAAATAGAACAAAGGAAGGTCCGGACCGGAGTGAGAACCTCAGGTAAAACAAACAACGCTCCTGCCTCAGCCCAATTTACATAAGATAGGCCCAGGGACAGAGAAACATATAAAAAGAGGACCCAAAGCCCTCTTTTCCCTTTTTGCTCCCTCTCCCACGCGATGGGGTGATCTTCTCTTTGCGTCTCTGGATCGACGTGCCCTCAAGCCTCAAAGATGGATTTTCCTGCTATTATCTAAATAAACAGAGCTGTAACACTAAGCTGTAGCACTGATTTATTTAAAAGCTATAACACGGTCCGTTCGAGACCTGAGAGCTATAACACGGTCTGTCCTCTGACAGCTGTAACCCGCCAAGGGGCTTTAATGTCCGTCACTCCAAATTTTTGTTGTGACGAGACAAAGAACTGAGGAACATACACTCGCGTGACATATATATATATAAAGAACCTCTACAATAACACAGTAGAAATGTAGCTAACGGGCTTCCCAGGTGGTGCTAGTGGTAAAGAATCTGCCTAATAAAGCAGGAGACATAAGAAATGGGAGTTGGATCCCTGGGTCAGGAAGATGCCCTGGAGGCGAGCATGGCAACCCACTCCAGTATTCTTGCCTAGAGAATCCCATGGACAGAGGAGCCTATTGGGCTACAGTCCATAGGGTCACATAGAGTCGAATATGACTGAAGCAATTCAGCATGCAGGCAGTGTAGCTAAAAACTTATGAAGAGGCAGTTTAAAAGCAAGAAACACACATGAGCAATTGCATATGAAAAATGAAAATACGCTCAACTTCACTAGTTGAGCTCAAGTTTACTAGTTACCAGGAAATTGAAAAATGAAACAGTGAGCTGCCATTTGAGGATATCAGATTTGCAAAACATAATCTATTGACATCAAGTTTTGGTGAATACATTACACATTTCTGGAGGGTTCATAAATTAGTTCAACCTCTTGGAGAACAATTTTGCCATCATTTGGTAAAGTTAACTATGGTTCAGCAAATGTACTTCTAATTTATTATTTACTTAAGTACTAGATACACATGCTAGAATCAATGTGCAAGTGTGTTGATTGTATTCTTAGTGATAAAGTGGGGAAAATGCATGCTCTTGAATAGAAGGCTAGATTTATTTTTTTAATTTGAAGGAATATTAGATAATCTTAAGGCTAAATTTACCAGTACTTGGAATAATAAACTTCAAAAACATTAGTTTCAGTGCAAAAGTTAATCTTAAAAGATAACTGTATTATTCGTGTAAGTTTAAAAAACACACAGGATCTTTTTATATAAAATTTTATGACTAAAACTATATGTGATAAAAGTCCTAAAAACCACATGGGAACAATCCATGTCAACTTCAGGTGGTACCTCCTAGGCAGGGAAGGATGAAGATGGGGATTTACTGTATCTTAAAAGTTGTGTTTGTTTCAGAAAACAAAATGGAATAAAACAGATCTCTTTCAAATAATAGTAATACATAGAAATCTTGGATGATGATTACATGAGTGTCATATGATTCATTGTATAGTTTGGCTTTATTGTTCACTTGAAACAGAATTATTCATTTGATTTTGGTTCTTAAAAAGGAAGAAACGGAGTGAAAAATCATTTACACTCAAGGACATAGCCCTCATCACTTCTGCTGAGCCTGGACTGAGCTCAGGTTTTTCACCAGAGGACCAGCCTGAGCCCGGCCATTGGCTGATGATGTCTGTCAGGAAGGTGCATGGAGAAGGCCTACTGAGAGGACTACCGAGCCCTCTGCCTCTGCCCCTGGCAGCTGAGCTCTGCCCTTCTCCTCTGGGGAGCTCTGGAAGGCCTGATACTAGAGTGAATGCGAGGACATGGTGGTGGCACAAAGATTTGTGGCCAGATACCAGGACACACAGGAAGTTACTAGAGAAAAGTATTCTGTTTCAACTCCACCCATTGACCTTTGGTGGGTGAGTTTTCAGTGAAACAGCAACATCTTCTGAATGCTCGGAGGGAAGGCTTTATAACCTGGGGGTAAGACGCAGTTTCTAAATACAATTGATGTGGCTTTCCTGCCTTCATTCAGGGTATCCATTTTCCACCACATAATCGTCCCATTGTCCACACTGATTCCTGTTTGCTTTGGCAAGGTTAACTGCTGGCAGGCCTCCTCCGTGCTGAGCTCCTTATCCTCCACTGTGCAGGGGTTACTGAAGCAAGAGCAAGCTTTCCCTCACTCCCCGGAACAGGAGCCAAGTGTGACACAAATTGTGAAACTTGTTCCTGGTTACCAGGAAAACTTAAAGAAATCCTAATGAAGCAAAAAGTTGACAGAAATCTTTCCAACGTTTGAACAAAAAATGTATTTTTCAGGTCTTAGATTTATGGAAGTCAGTTCGCCAAACCCAGCCAGACTTTCAAACCTCCTATTCTTTGCACTATGTTATTTAAATACACTGTAAATACCCTCAGTTGCTCTAATACCAGGTCCATATTGTGCAAGACTACCATGGTCTGAAGATCTTGTTGAATTTGAAAGAGGCAGAAGTTCCGTTTCTGGCACATAAACTTGAATCAGGACTAGGGTAAGAGTGCCAAAGAAGTCCACACTCTGACAGCTAGACAAGTAAGCCATTTATTTGGAAAGACTTTGAATCCCTTCCCAGAGCAAAATGCAGCCCTTTATACTCAGCAGGCTTGGAATAAAATTGTCTTAACTGACTTGATCAGTGTCCTGAATTTTAGGTTGTAGGAAAATGCATCTGATAACTTGGAAATGGAGAAAGAGTGGAAAACTAGGTCCTGAAAAGATTATTTCCTCATAGGGGTTCCTACCATGATATTTTCTAACTTGTGTGTTGGGTGAGGATTTATACTGTTTGTTGAAAGTACTATCTCTGTGACAAAACCTGAAGTCTGGGAGGAAAACATAAAAGGAATGAAGAAAAAATGGAAAATATGAAGCCTCCTGATAAAACTTATAAAACCCACATGCATCAGTCAGACAACCAGATTTACTGAATAAATATTGTATTTCAGGTTCTGTAAATATATATTACCAAAATAAATATGACTAAGACACAGTCCTTGTCTTTAAAGAGTTGCGGGGGGAGTGGAGGTGCAGGCTAGATGATTAAGGAATAGTGATGATCCAATATGTGTGTATCCCAACAGTGGTGGTGAAGACACTTATTTGACTTTTTTGGCAGAAACTTGCAACAGCAACAAAAAGTCACAAATTTAGTATGTGAATGATATCTTCCTATGTGTACCCTTGTTCGGTGTACAACTGAAATAGCTCGACATGGTGATCCAACACTACAAGATGGAAAAGAAGCTGAATCAGAGGAAATCAAGCACAGCTTCTCTTGAAATGTCCCTGCATCAACCAAGCCTTGGTACTTGAATGAAGAAACTAGATCATCCTTTAAAACTTCTCCATGGAGCATCACTCCAGGGAGCCCATTTTCTTATTCTCCTATCTAACCCCCTTCGGAGGGGCTTTCCAGGTGGTGCTAGTGGTAAAGAACCTGACTGCCAATGCAGGAGACATAAGAGAGGTGGATTCGATCCTTGGGTTGGGAAGATCCCCTGGAGGAGGGCATTGGCAACCCACTCCAATATTCTTACCTGGAGAATTCCATGGACAGAGGAGCCTGGTGGGAAGCATATTGTACACTATGGCCATCAAACAAACCTATACACGTCTTAATTCAAATGTCTCATTCAAGTTCTCTCTTAAAGAGCTCTTGGGCTGGGAGCTCCCCAACTCCTGGGGGCTGGACTTCTAAGAAATCTGAGAGACCCAGCATGGTCCTAACTTCACAGCAGCCCTGTCAGGGTCTCATCTGGACCTACCCCCAGTTAATCTGTCATGCAAATTTACTGCTTTCAGTTAATAAATAGCCCAATAACTTCTCTTTCAATCAATCTCCCTCCTCTGTCCCCGCCCCCACCACTTCCCCCAAGCCTGCCCAGATCTGAAAGAACTCTTCTGGGTGACTTGAAAGTTCAAGTTGAGACACTGAATCAGAATGAATCCTTTCTCCTTTTCTCAGAGTTTTGTTGAAATGAATGAAAAACTCTGCTACATAGGCATCAGGGCTAAGAGGCAGGTACAAAGATAGATGGAAATAGTCCCAGCCCTCAAGCAGCAAATAAGAACACATCACATTTATAGCTTCCAAATTATTTTCATATGTATCAATATTTACAACTTTGAGAGGTCAGTATTATTCTATATATTTTTGTAGGTAAAGAGGCTGAAGCTCTGAGAGAGAAGTCCAGACTTGCACAAGTAGTATGTGTTGACGTGGGACCTGCAACAGACTCCTCTGCTCTAAGTCTCATCTCTGTCTACAAGTGCTGGCTACGTCTCTAGTCCAGAGAGGAAAATAGCATGACTTACGTCATAGTAGTGGTGCAAACAGAGTTGTGGGCACAGGGGGAGAGGGATATATGTCCCAGAAGGCAAGGTGAGGTGGGGGTGCAGAATGGGAAACCTAAGGGAGCACAGATGGTATTTCCACTGGCAAGGTCATGTGAAAAGGCAAGTCAATATGAGGAATGCCCTAGGACAGCCATATATGAGAAGGGAGAATTTCAGGTCTGGTTGGAAAATGTCAAGTGAATAGTTGGGCACAGCTGGTTTAGATTCTGTGCAGGCTGCAGAGACAGGGAAGGAAGAGTGAAGTAAGGGCAGTGGTCACAGGCCAGGCTGCTGAGTGCACCGTGAGCGCAGTAGCACCAGCAGCCACAGGGGAGGGGCAGCTCAGATGTGGGCTTGGAAGGAGAGGGCAGGATGAAGAAGGGATTACCAGATGGGACAGAAGATACTTCCAGATACCGTCAGGGCCAGCGAAAAGAATGAGGGGGTCTCAGCAAGAGCTGCGCCAGTGGCACCAAAAGGCAGTGAGTAGCATGCAATGACTCGAAATGCCCCCTATCTGTTTTCTGAGGTTTTCAAGTCAGTTCAGTCACTCAGTCATGTCTGACTCTTTGAGACCCCATGAATTGCAGCACACCAGGCTTCCCTGTCCATCACCAACTCCCGGAGTTTACTCAAACTCATGTCCGTTGAGTCAGTGATGCCATCCAACCATCTCATCCTCCACTGTCCCTTTCTCCCCCTGCCTTCAATCTTTCCCAGAATCAGGGTCTTTTCCAAAGAGTTGGTTCTTCGAATCAGGTGGCCAAAGGATTGGAATTTCAGCTTCAGTGTCAGTCCTTCCAATGAGTATTCAGGACTGATTTTCTTTAGGATCTGAGGTTTTAAATGCACATAAACATATATATTAAACAGTCCCTTAATTTCTTTTTTAGTGGTGAATCCTATTTATCAGATATCCATTCTTGTGGAAGCCGATTATATATTTATTTTTAAAAAGCATGTTAAAGCAGAGTTGCTCTGGCAACAGAGAGGTGTTTGGGAGCCCGGAGTACCAGCTTCCCTGGGTGTGCCCGGGCTTAGCTTGAAAATCAGGTCTCCGGTGGAGTTTAAGTGCTGCCTAAATGCACATTATCTCTTTGGACACATTGTCTCAGTTTTTGTTTCATTTTGTTTTTTTGGAAAATTGAGCTTAGATTCTTTTATACTGTCTGTGACTGATCCTAACCAGATATTGCTCTGTACCAGTTTTGAAATCTCAGGACTCAGGAAGATGCCTGGTCCCATTGAGGCAGATGTTGGTCTTAGCTTCATTTCCAGCCAGTCAGTCAATCACACTTCTATATGCTAGGGTGCAGCAGTGACCGTTGACAGTCAGTCTCAAGGAGTTTATAAACTAGTGGGAAGATACATAAGTTCACAGGAGCAAATAATACTTTTAGATATTTAATCAAGTGCTGTGAAAAAAATCAAAATGATATAATTGAGAACAGAGGAGACTGGGCAATCTGAAGAGATGGTGTTTAAACAGTGGTGTGAAAGACATGAAGGAGCAAGTCCCATGTAGACCTGAGAGGTGCATTTTAAACAGCAGGTCCAGCAGGTGCCAAGCCGATTAGCGTAGAATCACTTGGTATGTTGAATATCTCTGTGGCCTTACAAAGCCTTTGTGGTTGGATAGTGCCTAGTGAGTAGGAAACAAGTAGCATATGGGGTTCTCCTTTGGTAGGAGCAGAACAGTGGATCTTATTTCATTCTGAATATTCTAGGAGGCTGTCAGGGAATGAATATTCTGGTGTGCATTGTTACCCAGGCTGCTGGAAAATTCAGCAATGGACTTGGAAGGAACTAGAGTGGAAGGAGAGAAGCCAGTTCAGCAAGAGAGGATGCTGTAGTCATCAGAACTTACTAGTCAACAGAACTGACTGGTGAAATTCAGTGGGATGTTATAAATCAAGAGTAATCCATAAGAACCCTATGTTTTTTCCTTAAGGAACTTGGTAGACGGTGGTGCCCTTTACAGAGTTGAAGAGGACCTGGGGTAGAAGTTGATTTAGCTTATGGCATGGGTTGGAGAGTGTATAGGAATCAATAGTTCTGCTTTGGCTCCTGAGTAGCAGAGATTCAAGAAGAGGTGTTGAGGGGACAGTTGGAGGCTGGTGCTCAGAGTAAAACTGGGCTGGAGATACTGATTTTTAGACTTAAAAGATCAATCAGTAGTAGTATGAGTGTAGAAAAGTTGGCTTAGAATTCAACATCCAGAAAACTAAGATCATGGCATCCAGTCCCATCACTTCATGGCAAATAGATAGGTAAACAGTGGAAACAGTGACAGACTTTATTTTGGGGGCCTCCAAAATCACTGCAGATGGTGACTGCAGCCATGAAATTAAAAGATGCTTGCTCCTTGGAAGAAAAGTTATGGCCAACCTAGACAGCTTATTAAAAAGCAGAGACATTACTTTGTCAACAAAGGTCCGTCTAATCAAAGCTATGGTTTTTTCAGTAGTCATGTATGGATGTGAGAGCTGGACTATAAAGAAAGTTGAGCGCTAGAGAATTGATGCTTTTGAACTGTGGTGTTGGAGAAGACTCTTGAGAGTCCCTTGGACTGCAAGGAGATCCAATCAGTCCATCCTAAAGGAAATCAGTCCTGAATATTCATTGGAAGGAATGATGCTGAAGTTGAAACTCCAATACTTTGGCGACCTGATGCAAAGAGCTGACTCATTTGAAAAGACCCTGATGCTGGGAAAGATTGAAGGCAGGAGGCGAAGGGGATGACAGAGTATGAGATGGCTGTATGGCATCATCAACTCAGTGGACAGGAGTTTCAGTAAACTCCAGGAGTTGATGATGGACAGGGTAGCCTGGTGTGCTGCATCCCACAGGGTTGCACATAGTTGGACACGACTGGGCGACTAAACTGAACTGATGAGTGCTTACTCTGTGCTAGGCACCATTGGAAGACGCATACTTTCCATTGTCTGAAAAGTGCTTCTTCTCTTAGAACTGGTTCCTGGGACAGTACAGAGCTAATGCAGACAGGACTTCACCTTTGGGCAGGATAGTATGATGCAGCACCCACCCGGTTTCTGAGAAGAGATTTTCCAAGGTAACCATTTGGCATCCTTTGCGGAGCACCAGGTCTTTGGCACAATTCTGATTTTAAAACACCACCACAATCGGGCTTCTGTGAAGCACAGTGCTGTGTAAATCTATGGTGTTAAGAAATATCATCTTGACATTTAGGTACTGTTCCAACAGCATCACACTGCACCCAAACAAAGAGGTCTTTCAATGTGGTCTGTGTTAAACTTGAGATGGAAATAGCTGTGTGGGAAAACAAATTTCTCATGGGTTGTAAGTACTACTCAGACCAGTTAATACATACTGTGTATCTATGAAATCTCCAGGTGTTTAATTTCTTTGAAACAACACTTGTTGCTGCCTCTCCTTGAATGAACCAGTTTAATGTCAACACTGTAGTACTATTTGTTATTTATGTTATTTGTATTATTTATTTTGTGTTGTATTATTTAACATTTCTAACTCCACAGAAGCAGCTGTGCCAAGCATATTAAAAATACATTTCTTGCCACAATTAGATTTGCCTTTTAAAAAAAGGAAGGCAAGAAAGAAAAGGAAGGAAGGAAGGGGAGGGAAAAGGAGGGGTAGAGAGAGGGAGGGAGGGAGAGAGAGAGGAGGGAAGGAAGGAAGGAAAGAAGAAACTCACTTAAAGGTGAGGTCTATTGGGACAGGTAGTATGCTGGTGGTTTTAATAATCAGCACCAAAATATATTAGACAATAGAAACATTCTGCTCTTTCTTCTATATATCTATCATTCTTGGGATGCCAGTCTCAGAAGTCTAGACTAGGGGAGTTTTGAGAATTGTTTATATATCTATTGATCCATCTATTAAGTCTTCAAAAGGGAATTTTTCAGTGATGGTGGATCAGGGTATAGGAAAAGCCTATGATATGCCAATAGACACTGTCCTAGATACTGAGGTATTTGTTTATTCTCTCAGCAAATATTTATGTATGCCTACTGTGAGCCAAATACTGTGTGAGGCATTGATGATACACTTATGAAGGAGAGATATGGTATCTGCCCTTAAATAAGTTTGTGCGTGCTAAGTTACTTCAGTCATGTCCGACTCTTAGTTCTTGCTTTAGTAGCTAAATAAGTTAATACCTGGATATTAGTAGGCAATAAAATGTGTAAATACAGGAAATGTTCATTAATTGTAGCAATGCTACAAAGTAAAGTCATTTTTCAGTATATGTGGGTGATTAACTCCAGGACCCCTGAGAATAGTAAAGTCTGGAGATGCTCAAGTCCTTTATATAAAATGGCATAGCATGTGCATGCTCAGTCACTAAACTGTGTCTGACTCTGTGACCTCATGAACTGTAGCCTGCCAGTCTCCTCTGTCCCTGGGATTTCCCAGGCAAGAATACTGGGATGGGTTGCCATTTCCTCCTCTAGGAGACCTTCCTAACCCAGGGATCAAACCCATGTCTCCTGTGTGTCCTGCATTGGCAGGTGGATTCTTTACCACTGAGCCACCTGGGAAGCCCCAAATGATATAGTATTTGCATCTGCATTTGTATTCACATACAACCTATGCACATCTTCCTGTATACTTTAAATCACCTATAGATTACTTATAATACCTAAAGCAGTGTTAATGCTATGTAAATAATTGCCAGTACATGGCTAAATTATGTGGTTGGTTGAATCTGGGCATATGGAACCCGAAGGTTCCAGTGGTGAATTTGGGGATGTGAAACCCGAAGGTACAATGGCTGATAAGATTGTGTAACAAGAGGACTTCACCTGGGATGGGACAAAAATGCAGGTGGGGAAAGGTTCATTGAGGAAATGATGTTTCATTTGAGACCTGGATGATAAGTAAAATGGAACCAGGGAAAAGGGCACTGGGCAAGGACTAAGAGGACATAGTCCTAAAGGAACCATAGATCTAGATGTGGAAAAAGGGACACATCCATTAGTAAGTGCATTATGACCTGATGTTATCAGTGTCATAAAATGGAACTATAGACATGGAGTTCTTTTATTTTTAGTTTACTCTACTCCATTCTTGGTTTTTTTGTTTTGTTTCTATTTGACTTTTGTTTTTTTAATTTAGGCCACCTGAGGTTGACTATAAGCTCCATCGCCTAGGTGTGTGAACTTGGGTTAATACAATAGCATTGTAAGATTCTTGTGAGGATTGAATGAGACAGTCATGCCCAGCACAGTGTTCAGTGCATGTTAGGTACTCAGTGGGTTTGGTTCTATTCTCCTTGCATATAAGCAATCAGTATACCCTCCATGCTTGTAAATTACATAGGAGAAGGGTGGTATCAGAGGACACTTAAGAGATGAAGAAGCATTTGCCTTAGCCTTGAATTGATGACAGGTTTTCAAACAGTGTCAGCGATGCAGAAAATTGAGGGGAGGGCAGATGAGGAGAGCCATTATATTATAATGAAAGGTACAGGAGCAGGATGGTATGTACAGGGAATATTCCACTTACACCACAGTGCAAGGTAAATGGAGGGTCAAGTGAAGAATAAGGCTATATGAGTATTTTAGAACAAGATTGTTTTGAACTTTGAACAATAAGCTAAAAGAATACTTACTTTATCTTATAAGCAATAGGAGTCCTTTAGGAGTTTTAAATAGGAAGAAAAATGATCTTAGTGTAATGGTAGGGAAAAGAGAGTTTTGAGGCATTGAAAACATTTAGGAGACTATTTGGGCACGACTTAAGGGTGAGTGTAGCAAGAAGGAACAGATGGGAAGAAATTACAAGCCAAGAGCTGGATGTATCTGGTAATGGAGTCTATATGAGGGCTGAGAGAGGAAAGGGTTATCTATACATCTAAAGATGAAGCCCAAGTAGAATAGTGAACACTGATGGGGATGTCAACGAGAGCTATTGCTTTCAAGGTCTGTCCTTTCCTACTCCCCAGGAAGAGTTGAGGTAGGCTTTGGCTTCAGAAATCTTATCTTAAAGAGTTATGACATACTGAGAAAAAATGCATAGCAGTCTGCTGAAATAAAGAGCTAAAACTTGGCTAATAGATTTGGGCCATCAAAAAGATGAATTTGACCATCATCCACATGAGATTAATGGTTGAAACTGTAAAAATCCATATATTCAGAGCCTTGGAGCCCTAACATTGAGAGAACAAGAGGTAGAGGTTGGAAGTAACCTGGGAAGTAGGAGACCACTTAAAGATTTCACTGTTATGAAAACAAAGTTGTTGTTTTTTTTCCCTGAAGAATTTGAGATGGCATGATGATGGTCTTGTTTTGACAATGTCAAATGCTTTATGGAAATGAAGGATAGTGAGAGCTTCATAAAGGCCAGTAAATAAGGGATGTATAATATGAAAGTGGAGTTTTCAGATGGCTCAGTGGTAAAGAATCCACCTGCCAAGCAGGGGACGAACGCTCAATCTTTGGGTCAGGAAGATCCCCTAGAGAAGGAAATGGCAACCTAGTCCAGTATTCTTGCCTGGAGAATCCCATGGACAGAGGAGCCTAGCAGGCTACAGTCCAGGGGGTCAAAAAGACTTGAACATGTCTTAGCGATCAAATGACAACAATATAAAAGCATTAGTGTGAGAGAAGCTGTAGGTGTGATGGTTCTGTTTTAGATCAGGGAGGACTTCCCTGAAATGGTGAAATTTGAATTGAGTTATAAATGGCATAAGGAACTATATCCATGAAGAGCAAGGAGATGGTTCTAGATAGATGGAATGGCAAACTCTTCCAAGTCAGGAGCAAATCTGGCACATGTATTGAACAGTAAAAAGGTTGGTATAGCTGGAATGAATATTCCATTTGACAGGTCAAAATGATAGCATATTCTAAAACGACCCTTTCCCCAAAACATTAACTATCCATTGATGGATTTTATACCTCTCAACTTAATTTAAGTTGTTAAATAAAGTTGTTAAACAAAAATTGCCTTGTGTAAATTGTCTCAACAGACAGTTTCACTTCTGACATGCCTTCGGTTGCAGGCTGGGTCCCCAAGTCAACTCCTCTTTCAATTCAGGCTACCACAACTGTGATGGCCAAATACCACATTAAAACAGCGTCTATGCCTAGAAGTGCAGTCCACTTCTAATTGTACTTCACTGGTATTAATACAACAGTAAAGTCAATTCATTGGCAAATTTATACAGAATCAACTTTTTTGCAGGTTTATTAAGGTATAACTGACATATAAAATTGTAAATAATGAACATTTTCACTGGAAGAAAATGGCAACCCACTCCAGTACTCTTGCCTGGAAAATCCCATGGATGGAGTAGCCTACTAGGTTACAGTCCATGGGATCGCAAAGAGTCGGACATGACTGAGCGACTTCACTTTCTTTCACTGGAAGTTGCTAGTCATTATTTCAAATGTTCTGAAAGAGGGGTATAGGTGTGTATCCATTTAAACTAATAAGAAATTTGCTATGTGCTGCTCTTAACTGTCTTTTTTGGAAGTGAAAACAATGCTACCAGTCAGAAGTTTTTGTATGTTCCAGCTTGTTTGTTAGAGATTTCTAAGCAGAAGCCAAATTTGTGGCTTGGCCTGAATGTAAACATTAGCATAGTTCATGATGATTTTTATTGGGCTTTCACTTTGTCAAAGTCTAGAAACTAATACACATATGTTTTAGGGAAACACTACAGTTTCTAGGTTAAATCTACTTTAAACACTACAGTTTCTAGGTTAAATCTACTTTAAATTAGCTAAATGACATATATGAGAATTATGGATGACACTAGATGGCATTTTTTGGTATAAGTTTATACCCTATAAACTGGCACCTTCATATGGGTAAGAATATAAAACAAACAGAAAAGAAATACTGCTGAGTTTTAACATCATTTTTTGAACTCTCAAGAGTCAAGGAATTGCTGGGCAAAAAATCAATATTGTCTCATTGCCTTTCTGCTTGGCCCCATTCTATCAGGAACAGTATCTTATGTTGTAAATCTTTCATTTGCTTCTAATGTGGCAACAATCTCAGAAGGTTTGCAAAGTCTTTTAGATAAGTAATAAAGCTCAGTATCATTTGGTTTATGAATATAAAAGGAATAAAATACATGTCAAAGGCAAATGAAAGCCTTTTATTTAATCAAGTATAATCTGCATAATATATTCCAACAGTCCTTGTTCTTCTTTCATATTTATATAATTTTTGTGTACTTGCAAGTTTTCAAGCTTGCTTTTATTATCTGTTACTCACAGCTGCCTCATGAGGTAAGACTGAGTAGCTTGCTTAAAAGACAAGGTGCCAGAGGAATAGAGAGATGAAGTCAGTTTCCCAGAGTGGCCCAGCAAAGAAGTAGCTGATCCAGATTGCAAATTCTTGGTCCCTCGGTCCCTTACTCATTAGTCACTAAGTCCCAGCTCCTCTCATTTCTTCACATCCTCAGAATTTCTTACTCCCTGCTTGTTTTAATGAGGCCTATGAGACTTTCTTTTGGTTGGCTTTCACATACTATTCCTACCACACCACTTCCCTACCCCTAGGAAAGATTTACTCTAAAGCCTACAGGAAAGTTAATTTGCTGATACTTATTCCAAATTGGCCTGTTCCAGCCGCTGAGTATTGCTTTTCCCTCCAGAGGTGTAGATTATGGACATTTCCTACAGAGATTCAACATACCTCGTCTCCAAGATGTAGTCTTAGGTCCTGAATAGCATTTCTACAAGTCACTCATGAACTTTATCCTCCTCTTTGACTTGCTAGTAGAGCCTTATCCAAGGACAAAGTATGGAAAAAAATAAAGAGGCAAGATTTTTGTAAATACCCAAGTCTGTGGAATTTTATCTTGTCTTCACAGTACAAGATATGCTCTAGCCCATATCACTACCTGCTGAAACACATGTTTTCTTGTACATATTCTGTCCTGAAACTCCCTGAGTGCCACAGCCCTAATCTTTCTTCACCTCCTCTCTTTACTTCCTTGGCAATAATATGGTAAACATATTAACACCCCTTGCATCCTTACTGCTAAAGATAATATGGTGCTAGACTCCTGAGGTAGAAAGATTCAGATCTTCTTAGGCAAAAATGAATTCAGTTGGCATTCATTATGAATCCCTTTGAGATATAAACCTGAATTTTAAAAAAAGATGTTCTCATCTTTGTAATTAGATGCCAAGTCCCTGCTGTCATCCCAATGTGTGTAATATATACTGGTGGAAACGATCAGCAGTTGGTCCAGGACAGGGCAGTATTATATAAATCACACTGATTTTATGAGCTTGGAGTTGTACTTACATGGAAATCTCTTGCACAGTAATCTTTGGCCAGCATAAGCAGTAGAGATTTATAATACCACATGATCATCCAAATTATATCACCTTCCTATTAAGGCAGTGCCAGGTGATATCCATCTGTCCAAAACCATTAATTGAGTTATCAAAATAGCCAGGTGTTATGCAAAATTAAAACCACAATTATCTCAAGTGTCTGTAAAATCAGAGAGATATTAAACAGAGTTTGATTTCAACTTTATCTTCTAAAACCACATAGAATATCCTCGTCATGTTCTTATGCTGTTGATAAGTGTATAAAAGTACATACATATAAGTGTATATAAGTGTGTGTTGATAGTGTATAAAAAGATATGCTTTTATCTTGTTGATGATTGAGGAAGTGCTAGTATTTCATGTCATAACGGTGACTCCCCTGCATCATTGTACAAGATATGTGGATATAACTGGGAGCTTTGGATTTAAAAAGTGCTGAAGCTAGGGACACTTGTATTTTTTGTTTATTTTAATCAAATCTAAATGGAAGCTCTATTTTTTGCATTTTGATTAATTTAAAATTTAGATTTCTGGGGTAGAATGGTAATTAGAATGCTATAGGCTATTAATTTTTACTTTATATCCTTAAATATCTGTAAATATGAACACTTACAGAATTCAAAATGCCATACTCAGAGATGAGGTTTAAATTTTTCATGATGTCTAGTAAGCAGATAAAGGTAATTTATGGTAGAAATTATGGTTATAATAGTGGAAAGAAAGAATGTGATCATGATAACTCATTTTCACTAGATTTGAAGTAAAAAGAAAATCACACATCACAAAAGCCTAAATAGATTTTATTAGGTAATAGTCACAGTGAAAATTCCTGATTACAATGTTGCCTTATAGAAACCAGGCAACACTGGTCATTTTTGTCATTATAATAAAATCATGACTATTTGCATTTGCCCCTATAATTTATCAAATGGCACTAATTGATGCAGGTTGATTGTGATACTGTCATCCTGTAACTAACACACATGATCAACCAACTGTAGGTAAAGGACACAGGAATTATTGAGGCTAGGTTGAGACATCAACTTTTGAGCTTTGCATGGTCACATCTGGGCCAATTCCATTGCTTGCTCACTTGGGAACGTGTTCCTGCACATTCTGATATTAAGCACTACTTTGACCAGATACATTATTTAGAACCTGGTAAATTAGTCTGTGGCATCCTGTCAGAATTATATTTTGATTACAATATAATTGTGAATCATATTCAGAAAATCATTGGTAGTAGCTTCCGTTTCACTGTATGTTTTTATACCTTCATTTTTATATTAATTTTGAGGTATTTAGGAAGCAGTTTTACTCCAAAATGAAAGTAATTTATCTGAAGTCCAGAAAAATGGATCAAAATCAAAGTGGGAGCTAAAGCTTTTGTTGCTTTTGTAGAAAAAAACCATAATCTTGACAGAATAATTAGCAATTTTATTATTTCTCTTCACTGGTATGTATTTTATTTTTAAGCCTTATTACTTATGGTTTCACTCTGTTAGAAAAATACATGCTAGAGGGAAATAAGTCTATCAGCTCCCTACTTTTCTACAAAAATAAAGTCTCACTGTTTTCTTTGTATCAGTCACTATGTCATGATATCCTATATGCTATTTTTTTCATTTCTGTTTAAGAGACAACAAGCAAGGTATAATGTGTTTCAAGAGCACAGTGATCATTCACAGAACTGAATAATGATCAATGAAATGATATCCCAAAACCTGAATAAACATAGCATTAGTGCTGGAAAATGTCAGTCTTCTTGCTTCAAAAGGGCAAAAGTGTCCCTGGACCCAAGCTGGTATTTTTCATTTTGTATGATGAACTTATTCTGAAATTCACCAAGATCATTTATTTTAATTCCTATTGAGATGTGTATGTTGAATTGTAAATGACATCAATGATGTAATAGTGCTCCATAATGTCAGCTATATTCAGCCATTTCGTTCGTTGTATTTAACCCTCTGGGTTTAAAAAGTCCTTATCTTATACCTTCTTGGTATCAAATGCTGCCCAATGCTATTTACCAAAGGATTTGATGGCTACCTTTAATCATATGATACCCTCTTTTTTACGGCACATAAATGGAAGTCCTAAATGACTACTGGCAGATTCTCATAAACAGAATCATAGATCACAACCCACCTACCTTATTTATAAGATGGATTCGAGGTGTACTTAATACAAAGAAACAAAGTATACTGAAATATATATCCAATAATATATTTTTCATATGTATTCCTTAGTCAGTATCCAGTTTGTGTGTGTGCTCAGTTGCTCAGTCATGTCCAACTCTTTGCTACCCCATGGATTGTAGACTGCCAGGCTCCTCTGTCCATGGAGTTTTCTAGGCAAGAACACTGGAGCAGGTTGTCATTTCTGTTTCCAGGGGATCTTCCCAACCCAGGGATTAAACCCACATCTCCTGCATCGGCAAGTGGAATTTTTTACCACTGTGCCACCTGGGAAGCATGTATCCAGTTTAATGGACATTAAATTGTGAAAAAGATGAAAGAAAAGTATGATCTTCCTTAAATGTCCTTCATAGGACACTGAGCTGTCTCCTATGTATACCCTGTTGAGCTCCACATGAATGATTGGCACAATTTATAAAGTGTAATCACTGCACAGAACAGCCAGGGGTTATTTGATTGCATCTTCAGAATAATGTTTAAGAGGGAAAAAAGCATATGGTTCTAAGTTTCATTATTCAGCCATTTTCTGTGAAAACCAATGGCAGAATGGAAGAATTTAGCCTGGCATACAAGGTCATGGGGAGTGGGTGATGTAATCTGGGACCAGCACTGAGCCCTGCCTCTCCGCCCAGGGCGGTGTTGGTAAGTGAGCTGCTTAGTGAAGAGCTCATTCTCACTGCTGACCGCCCTTGTGGGGATCCCTATCTGAACTCTGCACAGGGCCTCAGGAGGATCCAGAGATGACAAAACCACATTTGTTTTCAGCTTTCAACCAGATGGGTTCTTTGGATGGTCCAAACACTGCTCCTTTGTCTATTAGAGGACAAAACTACGTTTGATAACTTAATGATAGTTTTTAATAGATTGAGAAGAATTTTTCTCAAAAAATGGCCACCATATAAATATGGTTTGTTTAAGTAACCTCATTTCCCTCCTATCTTGTCAGAAAGTTAGCCTTCTGATGTACTTTATTCATGCTACAGCCTGATCTATATCCCTGGGCTAAGAACTCTGAGTGGCATCAATCCATAGCATCTGAAAGCTTTTGCCAAAGATGTGTCAGAACTCCTTTAAGGAACACATCACCCCATGAATTCTAGATTTACACAACACCAGTGACCTCACAGTTGAAGTATGCCTTCATGATCCAATGGTAGAAGCTGTTCTGTAAATACACGGAATAGTTCTTATTGGTGGGCGTTTCCTAGAACTTCTGAACTGTTTCTAAACCCACAGCCCCATAGTGTTTTCGAGGTTTGATTTACAAAAGAAATAGGCACCTAAAAGATTTTCTCTTCCAAACCTTTTTTTAAAAAAAAAAAGAAAATTAGGTCTGAATAGATACCTCAAAGCCACTTTGTGTCACCAGAATCCTTTCTCTAGGTCTAAAATCCTGAAAGGAGCTATTACAGGTAAATCAATTCACTGCACTGCTTCTACTTGGAACAAACCTAAGTGATCTAAATCACTGTTGCTTTTCTTTAAGCGCACACACACACACACACACACACACACACTTCCTTTGTCCTATTTCTCTTTCACATAGCTGGACTACCCCTCTGATGGAGAGAAAAACAATGATCATTGGCCCCCAGGGAAAGTTGTGTAGCTGCAAATGAAGGGTGGAGTGAGGTGGTGAAACAGTGGGTGTGCTTGTGTTGGCCTTCATTTCCTCCATGATTCCTGTGATTTCTGCTGCCAGAGCCTGGTAGATGTCAGACCTTCAGTAGGGGACAGGGGAATGGCAGCTGTGTGCCAGCTCTCCCTCAGAGATATTACCAAAGAGGGCAGGACATTTGAGACACATTTTTTTTCTTCTACCATAAATTATGAAATGAAAGAGGATATGTACCTCAAGAATTGAGCCAAATTCTTCCCTTTGCTTTAGAAAATTCTCCCCTGCGGTCAGAGAAACCTTTTTACAGCACCCACTTGGTGAACTCTTCACTCCGTGCACATGATACATGAAGGAGGAGCTCAGCAGAGCAGAGCCCAGTCTGTGGAGCCATACTCCCCTGCTTCACATTCTGACACCTGCCATATACTTTGTATCCTTGCTTTAATCTTCTTACCTGATGAATGCAGAGTAAATACTTCACTGAGATTATCCCAATTGTTTTTGTTGTTTAGTCACCAAGTCATATCGGACTCTTTGCTACCCCATTTACTGCAGCCTGCCAGGCTCCTCTGTCTGTGAGATGTCCCAGGCAAGAATACTAGAGTGGGTTGCCATTCCCTTCACCAGGGGACCTTCCCAACCTAGGGATTGAACCCTAATCTCCTGCACTGGCAAGCAGATTCTTTACGACTGAGCCACCCAGGAAGCCTGTACAACTGCTCAATACACAGTAGTAAATATGATTATGATGATACTTCTATGCCCTGACAAACACTTTCTCTTAGTCCTATGCTTTAAAGAACATGAGAAATAGAATTTTTACTTATTTTTCCTGGAAAGGAAGTTTTGTAGATTCTGTAACTTCTCTTGTCATTACTTTTGTTGAGATTGCACTTTGGGTAGAGAAATCACAAAACTCACCATCCAAATTGGGACACCAAGGCAAAAGGCATAAACTGGGGCTGTCCCTGGAAAACTGAGAGTTTGGTGTCTATTTGGGACTATTCAAGAAGCTAAGGTCCTAAACCTTCTTCTTGTTTCAAGGTCTGAAACACAACTGAAGGAAAAGGTGCTAATTCTCTCAAAAGTTTATTCTTGCTTGAAGAAGGCTAGGAAATAATTGCACCTGCTATTTTATCCAGCAACTCCATTTAAAAAAAAGATACAACTGAGTCAAAATCACAAAGTATTACTGCTGCTTTAATATGCCATGTCCAAAACACTGGCTAGGAGGTCATGAGGACCCCTGGGTTTTTGTCCCACCCAGCAGCTAATTGGCTGTGTTATCACCACTCAGGTCCCAGTCATGCCATCTGTACAATCAGGGAGTTGGATCAAGGAACTCTGGAATCTCTGACAGTTTCAAATTGCTTTTAATCTTCTGTAGTATTAGCACTGAATAACAATTTCGGTAATATTATCTTTTCTAAACTCAGATTTTGCATCCTTCTTGAAAATAGTTTTCAATTTAAGTTCTGAGCAGCATGTTACTCCTGAAAGCACCATGAAGGAATAAAAAAATACTCTTTTTTTTTTAATCTTTACTGGGAGTGTTTTATGTGCCAGACACCATTGTTTTATTTAAATACATATCTCTATGAGGTAGGTATTTAATTTTCATTTCTCATATAAGAAAATTAAACCAAGGATATAGAGCAGTGTAGGGCAAAAGTCAAATTTGAACCCAGAAAGTCTGGCTCCATGGTCTGTGCTCTGCTCTGCAATATACCCTTTCATACAGCCTGTGCATTTAAACCCTGCAACAAACCTCTATAGTAGGTACCGTCATCATCTATTAAGAGGGGAACCTGAGACGGAGAAGTAACTAACCCATTGCAAGGTCTCACCAGTCTATACTGAACCAATATGCATGACATTTTCCACCAGGCTTCTTAAGAAGCAGACCATGCTTATTATTTTATGGCTCACTCAGGGGCTTTGACAATCATTCTACCAAAGATCAAAAGACAGTTTCTAATCGACACACAAATTTTATCACTTGGAAAGAAATTGAAGGAAGCTACAACTTACTAACCCAGATAATTTGCTTCCAGGAAGTACTTTAAAAACCTGAGCTAGATTGATTTGAATTATACTGTTACATAAGATTCATGTGAAATCTGAAGAGGTGTTTGAGTTTTTATTCTTGCAGAGCCCATTTTTTAACAGGTGAAAAAATATTCTTGAAGCATCAGGTATGGGACTCAGTTTTCCGTACACCTTTAAATAGGAATTTGATTTACTTTAATCATAGTGTTAATACTGTCTTTTGTTTTACTTTTGCATATTGTGTTGTCACTTTTCAACTTTTAACCAAATTGTGTTTCTATTTATTTGTTTTATTTAGCTAACCTTTTGAGGGCATCTGATGGCTTCTTTCCATATTTCCTCTTACCATATTCTTTTGACAGTTTCTCATGTGATGGGTAAATATGTGTTACTTCTTATTTATATAGGTTACCCTGTTTCAAACTCTGAATTTGGAAACTCAGTGTAAGATAGATGGTGCTGGTTATCTGCTCCAAGATTTTTATGACAATCAATTTGGAAATACCATATACATAGATAGGCCTTACTTTCTAAAATATAGTAGCAACTCATTTACTTGAATTATTAGGAAAATAAATAATTCAGATCAGCAGAAGTTATATTGGATTTACATTTCTATAATAAGTTATAGATTCTATCCAACTTGATTTTATTGTCACCACTGACTATATACCTAAGTGTCCTTCTGTAACATTACTCTGTCAAAAAATCAGGCAAGGGTAGAACAGTAGGGATAATGAGATAGATAATAATAATGTAAAATTGTTATATATCAAAAATGTAAGACTGAAGTACAGAAGGGCTACCATGGTCAACTGAATGATGAGGGCATTGGCAGTAAGTGCATGCCGTACAGACTATTTCCAGCAGGGCGAGCATTGCAGGAAGTCATCATCAACTCTCTGAAGACATTTGTCTTTAGACATTTGGGGACGTTGGCTGTTTCCCAAGTATTTTGTGAAAGGGAACCACTTTTCCTTTTACTACACTCAGAGATTATAGACTATGGGTGAACTACCTAAGCCTTTAAAGTCAGTTAGAATCACTGATTCAAAAACATTTGTGTACCAGCCATTTTTTCTAAATGTTGAAGATAAAGTAATAAATGAAACCGATAAGCTCCCTGCCCTCAATTCTAAGGGGAAAATAAAGTAAACAAGAAACAGGTGATCAGCTGAGACTGCCAAATGATGGCAGATGCTAAGAACAGATAAAATGTATGATATGGAGGAGAGGTGAGAGTGACTTGGAGGGGGATACTTAGGGTAGGTAGTCAGAGAAGCCTCACTGAAGAGGCGCTAAGAGTGGAGATCAGTCACAGGGACACTTGGGCAAAAGACCATGTGGGCTGAGGGAGAAGCAGTTCTGAGGCCTTGAAAGTCAGCTGTGTGCCAGGATTGTGCTGGAGATGGGGGGCTTTGCTCTCATGAAGTTCATTGCTTATAAGAAAATAAGATTTCTGCCTACAGGAAACTCATGAATGACACAGAAAAGAAACAAACAAGCCACTGCAGCATAGCAAAGGTCCCCTCGTATGGCTGTCATGGCAACAGAAGAAAGAAAATGATCCACTCTCCTTGGACAGAGCAACAGGTCAGAGGAAACCTCCCAGGGGAATTTGCCTAGGGCCTCCCAGGTAGGTCATCAGTGGCCAAGCCAGATTTCTCACGTGTTTCTCAATCGTTACCCAGTGTTTCTGTCGTTTGAATTTCATCATATTCCCAGGGGACAGAGACAACTGACTGAAAGTAAGAAGGCTAAGAAAAAATCCCCCAGATAAAGCCAGAGAAGCACCTACATGATTTTAGAGATGGCACAGTTTATATTTATTGAGCCTAATACTATAGTGAACTTGTAAAAAAAAAATTCAAACATCATATATGGGGCTTCTGTATCGAAGATCAATGCTTACTATGCAAAAACAGTTATTCAGTACAGTTATAAGCCCAAAAATCTTTTTCCCTAAGACGAAGGGATTTTTCACGTGTTTAATTTTTTCCCATCTGAGTATCATCTGTAGTACAAAAGATCATCTGGAAACCTTACCTGGAGGAAGGCGTTCAAGGACGGGTGTTGGGTTATGTGGCCGGTCCCTAAAGCTGTGTACCATCTACCATGAGTTGGTTTTTTCCCGTTACAGTGAGAAATACCTTTCTTTGTGCTGCTGCCTGGTTTTTCCCTAACAGACCCACAAGGGTCAGTGCTTTCTGTTTCTTAGGCACCACTTTTCATTTTGTCTTCTACATTCTGGGGCCTGTTGTGCCCAGAGGTCTGACCCACTGCCCGTTTCTTTCTTCTTAAACCACAATCCTCTCATGAAAACAAATGAGCTTCCCCCCACCCCTACCCAAAAGCCTGTAATTAGAATATAAATGCAATAGTCAAATAGCCTGTAATTAGAATATAAATGATATTCTGATAGCTCATGCAAATGAGAATGTTAGTGTATTATGAGTCTAGGAGGGAAAGCCTCCAACCTGGCAAATCTATTTAATGTTTCACTGGAAACAGACTGCCCTTCTTTCTCTAAGACAGGAGATCTGGAATCTTTGCCATTTAATGATAGATTTGGCACATGGCTTTGTTATTTGTCAAATAACTCTTATTTTTGACAATTACTCATGAGACCCTTTAGACGGCAGATCCTTAGGTTCCTTAGGTTGTAAATGTCCGGCTCAAAATTTGATTTGAGGAAGATTCTTGAGGCAATGGGAGGAGGTCAGTACATCGGTGCCCTTGTTGGGACTGATCCCAATCTCACATCGAGAAGAAAAGAATGGGAACCACACACTCCTTGATGGTAGATGGAAAAAGGGAGCTGTTTTTCTTTTCTCTTTGCTGATTAAGGAAAGCAGGCAGAGCAAACTTTACTGAGTGCCTACTGTATTCTTAGAATGATGCTGGGTGTTTGTTTTCTCTTTTGATTTTCAAAAAAAAAAATCTGTGAGATACTGATTATTATTCTCGTTTGTAGAGATCAGCAAACTGAATTTAACAAAATTTAATTGAGTCGTTCAATCTTGTAATTTTTTGGAGTAAAAACCTACTCTGTCCCAGAAAAACTATCAGAATAAGGGAAAAAAAAAAAAAACCACAGGATCGTGATGTGATGTTTTTGTTATGCTAATATGAAAAGGAAAAAGGCACACAGACTTTAAGAGTTAATTTCAAGATAAACTATCACATATCAATGACAGATTCTTGTGTCATCCAACAATGCAGTACTCCTGCCAGGCTCTAGGCTCCAAGAAGACAGTAGTTTGTTTTTTCATTTTTGTGTCTTCCGATCTTTCCTTTTTCATGATCCAACTGAACAACTTGATATCAATACACAGTACTCACATGAGGGTAATTGAAGGAATGACTGAATTCATAAATTAATGAGGGTTATTGAGATGATCTTAATTTTTTATGGTTATGTAAGAGAGAAGGATAACAGTCTGGAGAGTCAGACTTGGGAAGTGAGTTGTGGATAAAGTTAAAGCTTAAGAAATATACACCTGGATTTAGAAAATATCATAGGGAGGGAGGTATGATTAGCAATGCAGGGAGAAGGCTATGTATAACCGCCAACTTGAGAAAGGGATTCCCCGATGGCATAGTGGATAAAGAATCTGCCTGCAATGCAAGAGACATAGGAGATGCAGTTTCGATCCCGGGGTCAGGAAGAACCCTTCGAGAAGGAAAATGGCAACCTACTCCAGTATTCTTGCCTGAAAAATCCCATGGACAGGGTAGCCCCATGGGCTACAGTCCAAAGGGTCTCAAAGAGACAACCGAACAACTATGCATACACACAGTAGAGGCACTTAAAGAAACAGGGAGGATCTGGAGAAGGGAATGGCAACCCACTCCTGTATTCTTGGCCTGGAGAATTCCATGGACAGAGGAGCCTGGCGAGCTATAGTCCATAGGGTTGCAAAGAGTCAGACATGACTGAGCAAATAACAAGCACAAAAAAACTGAGAAGATATGAGTACAAGTCTGGGGGCCTGGAAGGAGCCCCGTGAGGGAGGGAGTCATGGGTGGGGACAGGCAGGTGGCTGCTCTGACAGGCTACTGAAAGAGCTGTGCTCTCCCCATGCTCTTTTCCTGGTTTGCTTAAGCCTTACAGACAACTCTGAGGTGACTGTTGAGAGCTGCATTTACAAATTAATCAACAGAAGCTCAGAGACTGTCAGGAACCTGCCCTGAGTCACACAGCTATTAAATGACACAGGTGGGATTTGGCAACATCTGGCTCACACCAGAGTCCCTGGTCTGTCGACTGCTTTTTTACATGATGGTGGGGGCTGTGGGATCCCCCAGATACTGGAGAGGGGCCGAGAACTCTGGGAAGAAACAAACAAACATCAACTCCTTCCTTCCTTAAGAATAAATAAAGCTGAGATCAAGGAAGATCAGATTTGGACTGAGGCATGAGGTCAGGGTGAACTCACACACAAGGACAGAGTTATTGAAAAGAATAAACATTTATTAATCAATTGCCCTGAGCCTAGGGCCTGGAAGAGATGGATTACTGCCTTAAGACTAAGGCCTTAGGAAGGAAAGACCTCTGATTTTATTACTATGTATGCATGTGTAGATCTGTACAAAATATATTGCTTATTCCTTGAGATTCTCTTGCATTCCAGTAAATTGACTTGGGTAATTAGTGCATACACACATACATACATGCGCATGCACACACATAGAAACACACATACATATGCAAAGGATGTTTAGGAAAAACTGAGCATCTTCTGTGTTTGGCTCTGAGCCCAGTTCAGGAAGGCGAGTCCTTGCACAGATGCCTTCTCTGATCAGTCCTCAGAGCTGAAGGGAATGCTGACTGTCTCCTTCTTTGCCTGAAATCTCCGTAGGGGAAGTTTCCTGCCCACTGTAGCTGCTGAAGGGAAGTCCTTCAGGCCTTGTCTTCAGTTCCATCTGCCCTGGACACCGCTGGAAGGATGAAAGCTGGGGCCCTTGGTACAAGCAGCCAATCCATGTCTGGCTAGAGACTTACAATGCGGTCTAGAACAAAGGCAAGCCTAACAATCAGGATTCTCTTTGGGGAATGAAAATTGAGGAATAGATCCTTGAAATCCATTTATGCATGAGGTTCAAGAAAGGAAATAGCTTTATTATTTTTTCTCTAACCAGTACCTTCAAATACCTTCCTGTGGATTTCCCGTCCATGCCTCTCTCTCTGGCTGATTCCTCAGGCAAATATCATAGGTTTCCATTACCTTTCAGTTATTAACAAGATGGCCTTATTTCCTTACTTTAGAGATTAGAATTCATTTTAATGTATTGAGAAGTGCAACACAGTTCAGTTTTGAAATTTCAACCTCACACCTAATTCAAAGCTAATGCACCCTCCACACCCCAGCTTGGGACTAACTCCAGGCAAAGGCTCCACACGGGGAAGGGAAGCCTGGTCTGTTTACATTCACTGTTGCTCCATCTCCTGTTCTCTCCTTCTCCTTCTGCCATTGATGTGTCAGGGGCCTCAGAGCAGCACCAGAGGAAGAGAGCAAACATCTTTTACATGATGGATGCTGCCATAATTCAGTTATTAACATCAGCTGTACAGCGGTTTTTTAATGTTACTTCCCCCAAAGGGCACATGTGTGGGTTCTTCACAGGGCCTGTTTCTGCCGTAGCACATACAGCACACTGGAAGGTGTGTGGGTGGGGGGTCTCAGTTCCCTGCCCCCCGCCCCACTCAGCTGGGGTGTGGGCTGCTCTGCTGCTGCTTCCCTGCTCACTTGTGCTTTCCGGCTTTTGTAGTCAGCCTCTGCCTTAAGCAGTCTTCAGGCCAGGAGCATCGACCAGGCACCACGTGCTCGAGTGCCCAAACTCTCAGGGACTCCCACCCAGCTTTCTCAGAAACTCTCTGCTGCGTGGCACCACAGTCCCTGAGCTGTCATGGACCTTTGATTCTGCAGTTCAGTGACTTCCAGCTGGGGAGGGAGATGACAGTCTCTCTTGGGGGCAGGAATCTCCCTTTTCCCTTGGAGTCTTCCATTTCTCTTGAACTTGATTTAAGGTGGGGCTGAGCAGCTCACACTATATATATTTTTCTATACTTCTGCAGCAACTTACCTAATTCAAACTACTCATTTACATCAGTGAACTCTCTGCTGCCTGCCGCCCACCCCCACCCCCAGTATATTCTGATTTTTTATTTAGAGAGGCAGATGAAGCAGGGGATGGGGAGTTAGGGTCGAAAGACCACTCTGTCCACCTCTTATTAAGGGTTGGAGGGTGGAAGTTTCTGGCTGCTTTTCTGCATTCTCTCTAAAGATCAGAGATTCTTAGTACATGCTAGCTTCAGTGTTGCAGCTTTAGCTAAAATCCTGAACAAGGAAATTAATAAACAAAGAAATTAATCATCAGTAACATTTTACATAATGATAGGAATGGAACCTAAAAGGCTGAGAAGCTAGAGGGACAATGATGGACCACCCATATACAAAACAGGGCTTTGGAGGAGGGCTGAAGACAGTTAAAAAGCATGAGCTCCGGAGAAACAGTACTGGATTTGGCCCCAGTTTAGCTAGGGTGTATGACAATCTTAGGATAAGATCAATATCTTTGTAGCCCAAATTTCTTTATTCATAAAATGGAAAAAGTAATGCTAGGTGCCATTGAGTTGTAAGGATTAAATCAGGTAATTGTCGTAAAGCATTCATTAATCGTACCATGCCTGGTACGTAGTAAGTGCTCAGTAAATATTAATTCCTATGAGTGAGGAAAAGTATGTCTTGGAGGAAAGTCCCTGCTCCTCAGGGTCCCTTTTCATGGGCTATAATGTGAATGGTGCCCATGTGGGTGCACAATATGGAGGTACTCAAGGGTGTCTGAGACACCAGAGGATAAACAGTAGACAGAGAAAAACAGATAATATGACGGAGAGAGAGAGGGACACTGGAGTGGGAAGGGGTGAAATGAGAGAGTATCAGACCATAAAAGATGGGAGAAGTCAGTTTCCCCAGCTGGCTGCTGATAGCTTCCCAGTTCTTGCCATTCTACCGTTCCAAGCTGACGATTGACAAAACAAGACAAGATCCAGTTAGCAACTACTGGAGTCAACTTTGGTGAGTCTCTGTTCCAAAACAATGAGGGTGCCTCCTGGAACACTTCACTCTCTCCCAGGGAATCTCTCAGGTCAGATCTGAGGACAGCCATTGTCTGCAATACTTGGGGCTAATGGAAGCAACCAGAACTCTGGAGAATTCTCTATCCAGGTACCTGAGCTGTTTCTGACCCCAGATTCTAAAAATATATATGTCTTCCAAAGAAATAAGAGAAAGAAGTTATTTTCTGGCCAAAAGTTTATTTTAAGATACTGATAATGTCTGTGAAACTGCCTGGACATCAAATTATTTTAGAGAATGTACAGTATTCTCTATCATGTGCATAGCAACTTAAATACGGGCTTTTCTAGAAATAATGGTACTCAAATATTCAGATGGCTCCATTGCAATAATATGCATGTGGTAAATTTGCATTTGCATCATTGGAGAACAAAACCCTTAAGTCAGAAACAGTAAATTGAAACACATGGAAATTTTCTTTCTGGAGGAAATCTTGCCACCGCTTTATTGCAAGTTCTTTGCTGCTAACTTCTGGCGATAGGTTGCTTGCAAAGATGGACACAGCAGTCCTTTCCAGTGTGACCTTTCCATTCCCTCCATCAAGAGGTGAAGTTTATTTATCCTTCCTCTTGCCTCTTGTCTGGCCTCAGGACTTTTGTTGACCAATAGAATATGGCAGAAGCTAAGTCTTATGATCTGTCAGCCTCTGCTTCAAGAGGCCTTGCACCTTCCACTTTCTCCCCCTTTACCACCTGAGACCTTTATTTATGATTAGCCTCCTTGAGGCTGGAGGACCCCAGGGAGAGAGTGGCCTCACTGACAGCCAGTGCTAACTGCCAGGCAGTGAGACCATCACTACCAGAGGACTGTATATATAGGTGACCTCAGGCAAGACCAAGAAGCAGAAGAATCACCCAGCTGACCTTGGGGCAAGAATCCACCCAACTGCTGACCCACAGAATTGTTAGCAAATAAATAGCATGTTCAAGCTGCCAAATTGTAGGGTGTTTTGTTACGAAGAAATTGATCATTGATGCAAGGATATATCATTTTCCTCCCTGTGAGCAGGGACCCTCTTAACGCTGTGCAGCAGGAAGTAGGATGGTCCATTAACATCACTAACCAATAGTAGAACTGAGGAAACCTCAGTCTCAGAGGGTTGTCTTGTTGGGAGATTATTATCATAAAAAACCATTTTGTTGTTAAACAATGTGAAGAGCAGGAGCTCTACACCTCCTAGAACTGGAGGGAAGTGGCATTTCAGTCGGTGGCAGTACTTGCTCTCTGAGTGGTGTTTGATATATGGAAAGGTTGCCAACAGAAATGCCTAGGGGAGGGAGGGCATTCTTTTTTAAGTAAGGGTATCATCTAGGATGAATCTTATTTGCATATATCAGCCACGACCTCACAGAGGGATTTCCCCTTTTCTTTCCCATCTGCCAACTGTAGCAACTAATTGGGAATTCTGTGACTTTTCCAGCTGGAGGGTATTACACAGAGCACACATCTGAGCAATAACTGACACCAGCTGTTGTCAGAGAGCTGATAATAATTTTTTTAATGGAGAAAAAGTTTATCAAAGCCAGTGTAAAATTGGTTTATCCAGTTAAGGCCAATTGTAAGAATAGGACCACATGTGCTGACTTTTCAAACAAATTGAGTATGTTCCTAGTCCACAGTCCTGTTCTTTTCTCATTGATGAGCTACAGTGGAATGCAGCTAGTCTTGATCCAGCTAATTTCTCCTCCTTGATTGAGAAGAGTAATTGTTGTGCTACTCATATAAAATCTTAAAATGCAGCATGGTAAAATAAATACCATGTTGTTCTTTTTCTTGTATCTTTCTATCAGTGGCCTCCTTGTTGGGAAGATATTCTGCCCCTGCACCTATCATGTGTGAAAAGAGTATGTTAAGCATTTGTGGATTCAATATAAAAACATTCAAGGGCTCCAGAAATTTCTGCCCAAGAATCTTTCAAACTCCCACACATCTTGGCCATGAGCTTCTCAGCACCTGCATTGGCCCTGGAAGACCTGGGTGATGGGAAAAGTCAGGCAGAGTGTCTCTAGGGATCAAAATGTTAGTGCTTAGTTTATTTTGTCATGCAAAAGATTTTGCTTTAGCAAAAGGAATTAGAGCCTTTTATCATTTTGCACCATTGACATCATACTAAAGTTCAGTTTAAAAAAAATTAAATATAGATCAACTCTAACCAGTCCAAAATTCTAGCCAAAGGGCAAGGGCAGGAGTTGAAATGTTATATGTAAGTCCTTAAAAAAAGTAAAAAGTACCATATAATACAGCAATTTTATTTGTTGACTTTTAAATAAAACTTTTTAAAAGTATTTCTTGGACAAATAACAAATTCAGTGATAAATTTTAATGATATGAAAGTTCTTCATACACAAGCAGGTTGTTCTTTTGAATTTAATAATTATATAAAGAAGTATGCAACACATTCAAAATATAAAATGAATGAATTCAGAGCAAAATGTAACTTTAAGTGAGAGGCTTTCACTAGTCTGAAAAATTAATTTAAAATATATCTGCATTCTATTGATGTTGAAACAGTTTCTCTATACCTCTGATGTACATAGTTGTAAAAGGGTCTGGCTTGTATCTGCCCTTAGAAGAATGCAAAGGGATTTGGTCTCTTTAGAAGAAGGTGGGAATCATGTAGAAATTCAAAGTACGTTTTTCTTTTTATTCACATCTTATGAAACTCAAAAAAAATAATCTCAAAAAATATTTATTTCAGTCATACTAGTAATTCCCCTGACTTACTCTGTTTGAAGAAAAAATATATTCAACATTTAGTTAACAAACAGCTCTCATAGTGTGCTTATTCCAGTTATGTACATGGTCCAGGGGGAGAATCTACTACTTTAGGTCAACAGAGGTCATTCAATAGCACTGCTTGCTACCCTGCTCTTCCATTCCAGTGCATGACCTGAATCATGCACTGTAGTTTGGCTTTCTATGTATTTATTTATCAAATTATTTAAATACTTAACCAAATCCTGTTTTTGTTTGTTTGTTTTTTAATTCTAACAATGACAATCCTATTAGGTGGAAACTGTCTTGAAGGACCTTGAGCAACAAGCCTGACATATCTAAGTTAGTGAATCCCTGTCTCATTATGTGATTTTTTTAAAATTCAAGATGATATAAATGGGAAAGATCTAGCATATGTTTTGTTCCCATAGAATTAGGCCTTACCATTTAGAAAAATAGTATCAAAAATCTTTTTCTGACTTATGTGGAAAATAAGATGATGTTTTTCGTCATTATTTTCATTTTATTGTCTATTTCACCAGGTACTCAGTGAATATATTCATTTTTTAGAAACATTATTATCTCATATGGGGCAATGGTGAGAGGACTGTTTGCAGATGTAAAAAACTTAAGATCTGGTTCCATCTGCTGCACAACCTTAGGGAAATAAAATGAAGACATCTGCCATTTATTAAAGGCTTACTCTGTCCAAAGAGTTAAGAGAGTACTTTATCAGCCATGTTTTATATTAATCTTTTCAACACACCATTTGGTAGATGATATTAATTTTATTTCCAAATGCAAAAACTGAGTCTCACAGTGGTTAAGTAATTTTCCCAGGCTCATTAGCTGATGAATGGATTTGTTTTTTTTTTTGAATCCAAGTCTTTTAGACTCCAAAGTCCATGCTCTTACCTGCTTCAGGTGAGTTGTAGAGTCAGCAGCTCTGGGAGCAAATCTCAGCTCTGCCACTTATTAGCTAGGCAGACCTGAGAAGTTACTTAATGTCTGTGTGCTTTCATTTCCCATTTGTAATATAGGAAGAACACTATTTAGTCCAGAATACTGGGAGGGTTAATTAAGACATGTTAACAAAACAGTAAAAACACCTATTTCTGCTTTATTGACTACACCAAAGCCTTCGACTGTGTGGATCACAATAAACTGTGGAAAATTCTGAAAGAGATGGGAATGCCAGACCACCTGACCTGCCTGTTGAGAAACCTGTATGCAGGCCAGGAAGCAACAGTTAGAACTGGACATGGAACAACAGACTGGTTCCAAATAGGAAAAGGAGTATGCCAAGGCTGTATATTGTCACTCTGCTTATTTAACTCATATGCATCATGAGAAACACTGGGCTGGCAGAAGCACAAGCTGGAATCAAGATTGCCAGGAGAAATATCAATAACCTCAGATATGCAGATGATACCACCCTTATGGCAGAGAGTGAATAGGAACTAAAAAGCCTCTTGATGAAAGTGAAAGAGGAGAGTGAAAAACTTGGCTTAAAGCTCAACATTCAGAAAACTAAGATCATGGCATCTGGTCCCATCACCTCATGGGAAATAGATGGGAAGACAGTGGAAACAGTGTCAGACTTTATTTTGGGGGGGCTCCAAAATCACGGCAGATGGTGACTGCAGCCATGAAATTAAAAGATGCTTGCTCCTTGGAAGAAAAGTTATGACCAACCTAGACAGCTTATTAAAAAAAAATACATTTGAATCAGTTCTAATGAGGTGGATGAAACTGGAGCCTATTATACAGAGTGAAGTAAGCCAGAAAGAAAAACACCAATACAGTATAGTAGCGCATATATATGGAATTTAGAAAGATGGTAACGATAACCCTGTATGAGAGACAGCAAAAGAGACACAGATGTATAGAACAGTCTTTTGGACTCTGTGGGAGAGGGCGAGGGTGGGATGATTTGGGAGAATGGCATTGAAACATGTATATTATCATATGTGAAACGAATCGCCAGTCCAGGTTCATGCATGATACAGGATGCTCGGGGCTGGTGCACTGTGATGACCCAGAGGGATGGGATGGGGAGGGAGGTGGGAGAGGGGTTCAGGATGGGGAACACATGTACACCCATGGTGGATTCATGTCAGTGTATGGCAAAACCAATACAATATTTTAAAGTAATTAGCCTCCAATTAAAATAAATAAATTTATATTAAAAAAATAAAAAATAAATAAAATTTTTAAAAAAGCAGAGACATTACTTTGCCAGCAAAGGTCCATCTAGTCAAAGCTATGGTTTTTCCAATAGTCATGTATGGATGTGAGAGTTGGACTATAAAGGAAGCTGAGTGCTGAAGAATTTATGCTTTTGAACTATGGTGTTGGAGAAGACTCTTGAGAGTCCCTTGGACAGCAAGGAGATCTAACCAGTCCATCCCAAAGGAAATCAGTCCTGAATATTCATTGGAGGACTGATGCTAAAGCTGAAACTGCAATACTTTGGCCATCTGATGTGAAGAACTGACTCAGTGGAAAAGACCCTGATGCTGGGAAAGATTGAAGGCAGGAGGCGAAGGGGACGATGGAGGATGAGATCGGCAGAGAGAGGATGGCATCACCAACTCAATGGACATGAGTTTGAGTAAACTCCAGGAGTTGGTGATGGACAGGGAGGCCTGGTGTGCTGCAGTCCATGGGGTCCCAAAGAGTCGGACCCAACTGAGAGACTGAACTGAACTGAACTGGGCTTCTAGAAAGACTTGAAGTGCTGATGCTTGAAAATGGGCAACTTACTAGAAGCAGAGATTTTTAGTGCAGAAGAATTTAAGAAAGTTAACAATGCCATCCACCCATAGTCCATGCTGTCACACTCCCATCCTAACTTTGCATTTACTGTTTTCCCCCCACTCTTCTGTTTAAATTTACCGCACCTTCTCCCACCCCTTACCACTTTCCTGCTTTATTTTTCTCCATAGCAATGGTCACTACATATTCTAGTTTTTTATTCACTGCTTGTCTCCCCTTCTGCCCCACCAGAATCTGAATTCTTTTTTTATATAGCCTGCTTTTTTCCTGCTCTATATTCAGTGCTAAAAACAGTCCTTGGAAATAGTAGCTGCTCAGTAAATATTATGGAAGGAAGGTGTGAAGGAACAAAGGAAAGGGAAGGGAAGGAGGGAAGAGAGAGAGTAGAGGGAGGAAGGGGAGTGGGGGCTTGGAAGGAAAAAGGATGTTAGGAAAGAAGAATGGAAGGGAAAAAGGGAAGACTATTCTAAAAATACCCGAACTCCTGGCAAGCTTTTCAATACATTCAGGTAAACTCGTGGATGACTTACAGAATTATTTTTCTTGGCTCACAAAAAAAAAATTTTTATTTAAAAAAAGCTGAAAAATTTCCATAGAATATCAGATTGTAAACTTTTCTCAAACAATCAGGTCTGGTTAACTGGGTCTGTGCTCCCATACCATGCCAGTCATCTAGATGTGGGGACATGGGCTAGAATGACTTAATAGGCCAGAGAATTTAGGGATGGAAGCTGATATCTCTCCTGGATTTCCTGAATGACTTGGAGCATCTCACTATGGATGTATAGCCCAGGAAGTCCTCAGAATAATATAGATTCTTATGGAAACCTATATTTCCAAAGGGGTTTCAATGAACAGATCATGCCCAGGACTTTAAGTCCTGGTTCACTCAGACCAGAGACCCCTGGGGCTTACCTGAGAGGAGCAGTTGTGCCCAGACAAACCCTCTACTGATCCTTTGTCCCAAGAATTTTCCCTGGAGAACCTGAACGCTGCAGCCCTCTAGTGAGGATGTTGGTGTAGATATGTTAAGATATGTATAAGACCACTGCAGTGATGGTATCACAAAGCCTATTTAGCTTTAAAATATGCTTAATATATGATTCCACCCCCATGCATCTGTTCATTCATTCAACAAATACATAGTGCACACCTACTAAGTGCCAGGCCATGTACTAGGTACTGTGTATTCAAGTATTGAAGAAGACACATGATCCCTGCCCTCACAGACCTCAGAGTATTGTCAGGAAAGAGAAACAGGTAAATAATAAGTGATAGTGTATTCCACAAGATAGTATCAAAACACAGCAGAGGCTCTGAAACTGTGGACTTAAAGTTCAACATGTAGAAAATAGCAGATGTTCAAAGCTTTTTCCTAAACTGCTTGGGGGTAAGTTCTAGGGAAATTTAACTCATTTTTAAATTTATTCTTATAGGATACTTACAACATATATAAGCTTTCTCTGGAGTCCTTAATTTATTTTGAAATTTTTAGATGTAATTGTCTAAAGACCACTTTGTCTCACTTTACCTACACAAATATACGAAAATATTTTTGTCTTAGTAGCTGAGCCCACCCTTTTACATAAATCTGATCAATCTGAACACTTTCTCCAACCTACCTAAATTATTGCTATTTTCATTACCAATACTACTTATACCAGTAAGTCTATCTACTATCATTTCTAGTTATTTTATTCTATAAATTATGTTTTTATTTTATAGTGTACACAGTAGTAAATATTATTTATTGTGGTAAATATATATAAAACATAAAATTTTAAGCATTTTTTAAATTTACAGTCAAGTATATTCACATTTTTATGTAACCATCACCACCACCCAGAACGTTTCATCATCCCAAGCTGAAAATCTATACCCTCTAAACAATAATTCCCCATTCCAACCCCTGGTAATCACTTTTGCTTCTGTCTGTATGCATTTGTCTATTCTAGGTACTTTATACAAGTGAAATCATACAGTGTTTTCTTTTGTGATTGGTTTATTCTGCTTAGCATAATGTCTTTAAGTTTGGTCTGTATTGTAGCATGTATCAGAATTTTATTCCTTCTTAAGGCTGAATGGTATTTAGTTGTACATATATACCACATTTTGGTTATCCATTCATCAGCTGATGGACATTTGAATTGGCTATTATGATTCATGCTGCTGCTGCTAAGTCGCTTCAGTCCTGTCCGACTCTGTGCGACCCCTTAGACGGGAGCCCACCAGGCTCCCCCGTCCCTGGGATTCTCCAGACAAGAACACTGGAGTGGGTTGCCATTTCCTTCTCCAATGCATGAAAGTGAAAAGTGAAAGTGAAGTCGCTCAGTCGTGTCCGACTCGCGACCCCATGGACCGCAGCCTACCAGGCTCCTCCGTCCATGGGGCTTTCCAGGCAAGAGTACCGGAGTAGGTTGCCATTGCCTTCTCCGATAAACATAGGTGTACATATGCTTATTATGTTCATGTAGTGCTCTTAATTTTTCAAAGTACTTTTGTGTCTACAGCTCATAAACTCTGTGGGAGATAGTGTAGTTAGTATTTTCCTCTTTTGGCAAATAAGAAGTCCAAATTATTGAAAAATTAAGTCGCTTATTAATACAGGGATAGTTTCTGACTCAGCCTAGAGAATCTTTTTCTTATCATACTTTTTATTTTTCACTCCAGTAATCCCTTCACCAGCAGGGATGCAAAAGGAAAAATATCCTCGTTGAGTTGCAATTGTAGGGCAGAACAAAAGTCTTCTTTTAGTTGGACATGCTAAATGAAGTCAGTAGGCCTGCAATTTGGGGAAAAAAATCAGTTTTAAAAATTTATCTTTCAAATATCAGTGGCAGCTATTTTTTTTAGCAAAATGACTTTCTGGGCTAGCTAATCCAGACCTAGCCTTTTCTTTTCCCCCTCAACTGTACCATCACTCATAAAATTCAGATTTCCCATGTACTTGAATCTGGAAAGTATGTCTATAACCCATATAAAATATCTAAATCTTGATTACTCATGGGTTTAAATCATACCTGATATAGTTTCACATTCTGTTCTTGGATAACAATCTTCGTTAAATTCCAGAGATACCAATGCTCTGTTTGAACAGAGCTTTTGAGAAGTTGAGAGGTGCTCAGATGACCTTTGAGGGAGGAGAGTGGTGGCTGGGTACATATGCGAGGCAGAGCCCGTGGTGCTGTGTCCCTGATACCACCCTTCCCAGTGAGGGTCCAGCTGATTTGTGCTGGAGCAGTTTGTCTAAACTAAATTCATATGTTCCTTTATGTCAATATTATTAGGCTTGATTTAGTTTTTTTGAAATAGTGCTATTATTTGTACAACTTCTTGTAGTTTCTTTTGGTTTAAAAAGATATTTCTAACAGTTAAAACTGCTCAAAGTAACACTTGTGTTAATTTGATTATGTATAGACACACTATGGCATGTATAAAATGATATTAAAATTTGTTTTGTCTTGAAAATTTTGAGATTTAAAGACTACTGGAAACTCTGGCAAAGACTGTTTGAAATCATCAATATTCTTCTTAAACAAACATAGAATTCCAGTCAGTCTGTGACTGGTCAAGGGAACAGGATACCCTTAATTTGCTCTCTGGTCCCCAGCAAATCAAGCCAAGTACCTTCACTTTACAATCTTGTCCCCCACCCCCCCTTATCTTAAGTTGAGAAGTCAAGTGTTTTTTTAATATCTCAACATGGTCCAAGATCAGGCTGTTGTTCTCCATTGAGGGTACAAAAAAAGAGGATGAAATGCCTGTTCTTGGGGACTTTCCAATCCAGTTCTGTTGAGAAAAACCTCCCCCTCTTTACCAGATGTGACTCCTAGGTTTGCAGCTGTTTTCTGAGGAAACAGAGAAATAGAAATCTGTGGAAGTCAATGGCGTGTTGTGCTCTAGCCCTTCTTGTGGCTCCCTCAGAAGAGATCACAAAGGGTTAAGGTTAATGTTTAAAGCTCATACCCATTAATTTGAAAACAGCCACAACCCCATTACTCACATGGGTAAAGAGACATAAAATCTTCCCAGAGAGGAAATAAAAAAAGCTGATGAAAATCTGAAAAAAAAAATTTTTGGTCTCAATGGCAATAAGCAATAATAATACAAATTAAAATGAGACACTGTTTTCTCCATATACTTCATAAGGTTTGGAGAATATTGAATTCAGTGTTGGTGGGAGTGAGGTGAAGCGTTTATTCTCATTAACTGCTGGTAGTAGTTTGAATTAGAACTATATTTCTAGAAAATAGTTTTCTAGTATCACACAATATTGCTTTAAATGATAGAAATCTTAGAACTAGTCTCAGTAAGTTATTAAGATACTTTATGGACAGAAAATTGATAGCATTTAAAAAAATAGAAAAGTTGTAAACTAAATGTTTAGTTGCTTGGGTATAGTTTATTATTTTTTATGTACACAAAAATGAATTATTATGCATCAAATATTCACATGAATCTTTTTATTATTAATTTTTAAAACATGGAGAAATATCTTTGTCATATTTTAATTAACAAAGAATAATTGTATTACAAAGAGTAATGCAAATTATATATAGTTTGGGATCAATTATTTTGGAATAGTAGAAAAAGAACTACAGAGAAATATATAAAATGTTAACATTGGTTATCTATAGGGGAGTGTTTATAAGTGATTTTTTTCTTTCATTTTTAACCTTTTATATATTACACAAGTATTCTATAGCAGTCAGAAAAAAATATGTAAAATAAGTGGTAAGAAAAAAAAAAAGTGGTCATGTGGATGGATATCCAGAACATGGTTCTAAGACTAGAGACTGTGAAAATATTGTTGACTTATTTATTCTTCCCATCTACTATCTGTATGACTTTGGGATAAATCACATAATTTATGAAGCATGTATTTTCTCATCTATATAATATCATATTAAACCTCCTCCCAAGTTTGTTAGGAGAATCATTTGAAGTGACAAATATGAAAAATACTTTCAAAATTATAAAATACTAAGGAAAATCTAAAAGATGAATTGAGGTTGACCTTATGACATATTTCTGTGTGGTGACTATCAAGTGTGAGGGTACAGACCGTGGCCATACAACATAAAGAAACCACAAGGCTTAACTGAGGGCAAATTGATAACCCACTAGGTGCCTATTCTAGGGCCTTTCTTTGTGTGGGTTACCACCCGTAGCATTGGTTATCTGGGAAAGTGGTGGTAAGGGACGGGGGATATAAAGCTTGGTTGACAATGCAGGCCAGGTCATGAAGGGATTTAAAAGTCAGGCTGAAGACTTTACAGATTTATCATCACTGGTTAGGATGGAGGCATATTAGGTGTTTCATTTGCTTTGAACCTGGGTGTTACAGAGGCACCTGGTTTGGGGATAATGGTGGCTCAGACAGAAAAGAATCTGCCTGCAATGAGGGAGACCTGAGTTGATCCCTGGATTGAGATGATCCCCTGGAGAAGGGCATGGCAATTCACTCCAGTATTCTTGCCTGGAGAATCCCTATGAACAGAGGAGCCTGGTGGGCTACAGTCCATGGGGTCACAAAAAGTTGGACACAACTGAGCGACTAAGCACAGCACAGGACAGCCTAAGAGTGGCCAGTTTGCTGGGTAGTCCTAATGGTCAGGGGAATGGAGGAAGGAGTCTGGCTATGTCAGAGTTTTGGTAGTTCCCGAGATGATGTTCTCAACAAGAAACTTGGTGGGAGGAAAAGAGTAAATGTCAGAGAGATTTCTCAAGGAGAGAATTTGTGATAGATGGAACACAGAGGGTAAAGGAAAGAAAGACTCAAAGATAACACTGATGTGTCTTCTCTGGGAGGTGGAAAAGGGGCTGCATTCCTTATCAATCCTGCCTAAGAGACTGAATGTACAAGCTGGCAATGGCTAGACCAAATGTAACAACCGAACTCTGAGGCCAGCCTCTGAGCAGTCAGCTCATCAGAGTCAGGACTTGGCGAGAGATGGTCAGATTCCCTGTTCTATTTTAATCCCTGCTTCCAACTCAAGAGTTAATTAGCCAAAAAGAAAAAGAAAAAAAAAAAAGAAATGCTCTCCTAACCAATCATATGGGATGCTGCACTTCTAGCTAGCCCTCCTCCTGCTTTTGCCAGCAGTGTCCAGAAAGATCACACCTTTTCTCACCTTCCCTTTTTCCACTATAATAGGTATCATGTTCCTCTACCTTTGAGTCCCTGAAGTACTTGTGATGGTGGCTGACTCCCTTGTTACAGTAAACTCTAAATAAATCACCTCTGTTTGTTCTCATTTGGATGGTCTTTATTTGTTTCTGCTCTCCTGTATCTATCCTCAGCTCAGTCACTCTTCGCAGTAGTACTATCTGGCAGACAATTTGATGATTTGGGAGAAAGCATCACTAGGAATCACTTCTGTCCCTCAAACTAACTCTGTGACTTTGGACCATCTGTTAACCCGTTGAACTCCCATTTCCTGAATCTGTAAAATGAAATGTGTCCATCACAAGGTGATGAAATTCTGTGTCCTGGTGTTCAGAAGACATAGTCTGTCACACTGTAGACTAGAAGTCCAAAGATCCTTAACTATCTACACATATATTTCCCTGCCTATAATTTTCAGAAGGAGAAAGAGAGAAGGAAGAGGGAGGAAGGAGAGCAGGGGGCGGGGAGGCAGATGGTCTCTCTCAGATCTGATCCAGTTTAAAGCTTCTCTTAACAGGGAAATGAGAGGCCCATGGTTTCCAAACTCCCTTGAATGAGGAGACCAGTGTCTGTTTTACTTGCCTAAACCTGACACTGCAGCACCTGTTCCTCCTCCAGTCTGAGCAGTGATAAAGTCTGACCTCACCGCTCTGAAGAGGGCCTGGCAACTTGTAACAGGAAGGGACGTGTCCAAGTGCAGCCTCTGCAGGAGAGGGGAATGAGAATTAGGCTGTACAGACACCAGTGGGGACTAGTTTCTGTTCTGTCCTCACTGCTCCAGAGATGAAACAGACATTTATTTGATCCTAGCGATTACACGTCCTTTCCAATTAGAACTCAGGACCTGGGAGGGAAAATGTAGGAGTGCTGAAGAGGCACTAATTTTTCAACATCACATTCTGTTCTACTTGGTACCTTTTTCACCACATGAAACTACCCATGCAGGCTTTCTTGATTCTACATATTCCTGTGGTTCATTGTCACTCATCACACACATTAAATAAGGATTCAGTCACATATGCATTCAATTTATTTTCACAGTCATTGAGTCTTTGGTATCATAGTGAGAAAGAACAAATCAACATTTGGGGTTCAACATAAATAGTACATTTCTTCTGAGGTTTTCTTCTCTGAGGAAGCACAGAGCTACAATGACTTTGAAACTCGGTTAAAAGTTTGAGGCATTCACAGCTTGCTGCATGTGATGGACTTACTAATACTCTTTCTCACCTGGAGGAAATAAGTTGCTTGCTTTGAATTTCAGTTATCAAATTTAAAAGCCTTACTCCTCTGGATCAAAAGGATACAGTGAGACAGTGTGGGGGAAACTGTTTATAAACTATGTTGTAAATGTCACAATTATGAGAGAACAGGAGGCCAGAGGAGATGGGAGTCCCTGTTACTAGGCCATCCAGTGAAGCATCCAACAACACAACTCAGGTTCCTTAAAGGCAAGTCCCTGCTCCTTATTCAAGATAATTCTTGATTATGTTTTAACCTGTGACTCATTGTATGTGAAAATCAGAATAGGAGAACACCTGAACCCTTTCACATCTTATGCAATTTATGAAAATCTTCAAGAAAGCACCCCTGTGGCATTTTTCATATTCTCAAGGTATATATGATTCCCCATGCCCACCCCCACAAAAGATAGGAAAAAAAAAAACATTAAGAACTCTTAATCTACTACTATAAAACATGGAGGAGGATATCAAGTTAAGGACAAAAATTAAGAAAACAATCCATGGATACTACTTAATCTTATCATGGTCTAGAAGTAATGGTTACTTTTGTACCTCTAAGTAAGTAATAAGAACATTCAAATTATTCCTTTTGACCAGCAGCTCAAGGGAAACGATGCTTTTTCCACCAGCTCCCTTCACCCAGTTCCTTTGTACTGTTTAATTTTGATAGAAAGACAATGCCTAATAGGATCATTTCAAAATATGGAGTAATCACTACCTAGGATACTTTTTCTCTTGCAAGGGAAAGTGCTTGTATATTTTGGCTTTCCCATGTTTCTCCCAATAATGAGGCTAAGTAATGTTGTTGAACTAGAGGCTGGCTGGCTTTCAGAAGCAACCATTGAGAAAGGACTGATCTGAAATGAGAAAAGAGGGAAACATTAAGCTAAAAATAAAATGAATGCCAAGCTTTGACTCTCTCCAGGGTTCTCTTAATGTGTCATAACTTATGCTTCATGAAGGTCCCAAGGGGGGTGGTCATAAATCAATGTCACTTGGCTGGTTCAGTGCAGGCCATTGGACTCAATGTGTCAGTATACTCTGCCCCTGCCCACAGGAGTCTGGGATAAACCAAGACATAAAATAAACCGACTTGCCCCTGAAGGAAGAGAAGCTGCTGCTAAAATGAGACTTGGCCTTTTAGTAAGGTCTACACATCCCTTTGACCCCAGGCCTTTTGGCAGAATTTCTGGGACTGGCATGCCACAGCTTCTTAATTTCTAAACAGCAGAAAATTTATACACCACCTCCATGGATCTCAGAAGAAATGGCCAACGATTCTCTGAATGCATGCTGTTTAAATGTTACAGATATATGGTTCAGGACTCACTATACAGAATCATAGCATTTATGGGTAGCATTATGGACGGAATCTTAGATGCCATTTTAGTCTAGGAATTACACACAAGCTAGAGAGAAGACTCCTTGGCAATGTTAATTGAACACAGTGGTTACAAGCTGAGACACCTTGTATCCAGTTGCTTGGTTTTGAATGTCAGTTCCATCTCTGCACTGCTCTACCTCATGTGAAAACTAGGAATAATTCAAGTTTCTATGTCATAGGGGGCTCTGAAGAGTAAATCAGGTAATATATTTAAAGTGTTTGGGGTATCTGTCAAGCTAAGTACTATATAATGTTTGCTCATATTGTTGAAGAATTTCACACAGTGCTACATAACACTTATTATACAGTTTTTAGTTCTTATTAACCACAAAAGAACCTACATGTATTTGAGAAGTGGTAAATCATGTATATGGGATACATTATCTATTCAGTTTACACAGTGTTTAGGGAATATTTTTGGACCAGTTTCGTTACTAAAAGTAAATTCTCTTTCCCAAGGTATATACAGGGTTGGAATGGAAGCTAATTAAAAGCAAAAACAATAGGAATTAAAAACTTTATTGAATGTTCCAGTCGCCATGCTAGGTGGTTTACCAGGCGTGATTTTATTTCATTCTCCTGACAGCCCTACCAGGTTAATACTATTATGATCTCTATTTTTACCCATGAGGAAACATACTGATAACCCTTACATGCCTTTCCCAAAGCTGGCATGTTGCAGGGTCTAGCTCTAAATCTTAGGCTGTGCTGTAAGTCACACTATGTACTGACTTCTTTCCAGTGACTCTAGATTAAGAGCAATGGAAATCATAGGTTTCCGAGAATCACTTGCAGACCTGGGATAAAGACTCGGCCTCAAGCCAATAATCAACAGATGCGGATGGGTAAACAGGAGCACAGATACAGGAAAGCAACCTTTGTAGAAACAAATGGAAAGGAATGCAGAAGTCTCTACCATGTAAACACAGTCCTAGCAGTGGCACAGGGAAAAGAGGTCAGCTCATCAGTGGTTTCCCCTCTCTCGTGAGTCTCTCATTTCAGAGTGAATTCATGCATTTTCCAGTCTCTCATGCCTTGGCTCAGCTGGTGTGTTCCACACCGTCTCCTGGATCTCAGATGGTCCTTGTCCTTTGAGGCTTCCACAGCTTGTTCGACTGCATCTGAAATCTTTCCCCTGGTTGCTGACACAATGTGAAGACTATTTTCTTACCTGACCCTGTCCTACATATGGTCCTGACTGTCCAACCATACTTTGTTACAAAATTTAACCATTATTCTTAATCTTCTAGAGACTTCGAGATTTCCCCTGCCCTTCTGGGCTAACTACTACCCTCCTCTCTATATTTACCCACAGATGACTTAGTAACATTGAAATGAAAAGATTCTTTGGAATAGGAAGTCTTAAAGTCATCATATTAATTGCCCAATAATTTGGACTGTAGCATTCAAGGGTAGTTCAAGGATGGAATGTATACTCACAAGCAACAGAAGTCACACGGGTTGGGCTGTAACTAAAGGCTTGCGCTATAGGTAGCACAAATCTCTGCATGTAGCTAGCATGTCCCATGCATACTCCTCCATTATGTTTCTAACAGTGTCACCAAAGGCCACATTACCTTGTCTACACTGTATAGAATTTATTAACTATCAACCAAAATTACAAAGTTTTATTTCACAACTACAAGTTCTTCCAACTGGTATTTGTACATTTACACTTACAAACCAAGTAAATAATCTTATATTTATCATTGCTGTAAAGATCTAGGAAGATTCAGATCATTATTCCAACATGTTAAGATCTGTTTGGATTTTGGTGATGTCAAAGCAATAATATATTAAGAAATTTGTTAAACATACATTTATCTAAAACATTGATGAAAATATTAGGATAAGACCAATAACAGTTTTTTTTAATAAGCCAATACCAGTCACTCCCCCTATCCCCAGTTGCTAAGAAGTATCTCTAAGTATGTTCATTCAACCAGTTATTAATCTTCCTGATTGCATTAGCTCAGCTCATATTTCTTAATCTTGTCTCCAATAACATCATGAAAGAATTACACAATGCCCCATTGAAGTTCATGTGGTAAGTAGTATTTCGTCTATTGCATTTCCTTGAACAATGCTTCCCACTAATTTGGCCAGATTTAATTTAGCTAAAAGCAATTTGACAAAAAACAATTTCATCAAGAAGACAGTTTTGTCAAAACAATAATCTAGTTAAAACAGAATAATGCCAATCAGTGTTTTTTCAAAGTTGGTCATTTTTTGTATACTCTGGACAGAATTGTGACCCATTTTGCACCTTATATATTTTTGTTCATATTTTGCCTTTTCTCAATAGTTTAATTTCTTAAATTTCTAGCTCATTTCCAGTTAGCATTCCTATTAAGCTTTACTTATAATGTAGACTGAAACAGTCTATTCAGCAATTAATTAGAAGAATGTAAATGTCTATCAACTGATGGATTATTTTTAAAAAATATACTAGGTTTCAAATGCCATATGGTAAGTAAAATATCATGTGTTAGCCATTGGAAACACATGTTAAAGGCTATCATACTTTAATGTGAAATCATTGGTTAGCCCTGTTTGAATGTCATTATGTTAAGCAATTTTTTTCTGGTTTGTATTTATAATTTTCCCATAATGAGCATGTGTTTGCTTAAAAAGTCTAAAATAGTACATAAATCACAGTGATAGTCTATTGTTTAATTACTTTATTAGCTTCAAATAATTAGCTCCTTTTGCTTGATACTTAGCTTTTCTTGAGCAATTCCTTAATTGTTAAAACTTTTTACAATAAAGACAAAGTAATTGTTTGAAGATAAAGGATATACATAGTGATATAAATAAAAAGTTCTGAAAAGTGTAAAATGATGTTTACAGATACTTACAGCTTTATAAAGCTGTCCTATGTTTTATCACCCATAATGGAACATATAATGATGGAAGATCTTCATTTTCAATTAATTTATTGTGTTGACCAATTTGCTTTAGACCAAATTACCTTTGGCTATATGCTTTTACATGCTGTCTACCAAGCTAATAATACATTTGCGAAAAGAAATGTGACCATCAAGGTGATTTTTTTTTTTTTTAGTAAATCTATTCTGATTTTAGGGATCCACTAGTATCTCTTTCAGTGTTCCACAAACCACTCCTTTAACAAACCATTTTTGAATCTTGCCAGTTTGCAAAAATTAAGCAATATGTCTAAGTTCCTCTTGAAATTGTCTAAAGACAGCAATGGGGAGTAACCTCCTACTTAAAATAAGTGTCGGCAAACGTGGCTAGGATGATGTCCAGGCACTTTATTCCAAGTATTTTCTCAAGGAAATTGCTCAACTTCTCCACCATCTGGCATTTCTACAGAATCACATCAAGCATATGACGTATATTTAATATTCTCCCACCCTATAGGTATCCTGATGCTATTTTTCCCTTGACCCATCTTACTGTTACTACTGTGATTTTAAAAACCAGTGTGGTTCCAGGGCCATGGTTGCTGCTTGACCCTGTTCTTACCTCCTGGTCTACATTTACGGCTGTCTGAGAGGGCAGCTGTGTAGGAGTCACCAGAAGCTCCTGGAAATTGCCAGCCATGTCCCCCTGAGCCCTGTCGTGCTGCTCCAGGTACCTAGGTGATAGGGTGCGCTTTCTGTTATTTTGCCTAACACACCAAATTATGTAGATAAAGTATTTAAATTATCTTCCATCTTGTCTGTGAAAAGATACAGTCAGGTTATTAACTTCGAAGTCATAGTCCTCACTTTCCCAGAGCTTTTAAAAAATCAATGGTCTAACCATGTCTCTCAGGGTTTTTGTTTACCTAGATTTGCATGCCGGGTAATCTCAGTAAAAGCTGGTAGAATGATTGAAGGAATGTGCTTCACATGGGATGTGAAATTGTAGAAGATAAATCCAGCTATTCCTTCAGCCTTCCATTCATTCAATAAAAAGTGAAAAAAATAACAAAAGGAAACTATTAGCTCTAGAGGCAAATGAGATTCTTTAAATATGAGTTCTGTAATGGTGGTGATTTCAACAGGGTTTGGTTGTTAACAGTGACAGAGAATTCTTAGTCTTATAGTTCTAGTGCTTTTGTCTACCTTTTGGGAAATTCCCCCAAACATTGCGATGCTGAGAAATCAGAGTCTGAATACAGCTATGAGGAAAAGACTCAAGATTTTCAAAGATGAAAAACACAAGAACTTCAGTGAATCAATAGAGGAGATTTCATCCTTAGATAAAGAGAGAAATCTTGAAAAAAAAATTATGATCCCTTATTAGGCAGTTTTTCCTGAACTGACATAGGCAATATATTTCACCTTTATTCCTCCCACAACTCTTTTTTTTTTTTCCCTCCTGCTTTTAATTTTACTAAAATAAGAAAAGGGATTCCTAAGAATGGCTGTGATGTAGTGTCTGGTTAATAAAGCTAACACATTGCCTAAATATTTATTCTCACGTACAGGGTATTTGGATTGCAGATGTGCAGAAATATTGTCAGGTTAAAAATAACTCTTTCCATAAGGCAGAGGTGGGCTGGAATGCTAATCCAGGCCCACTGCTTATCCTTGTGAGCCTTGCATCCTGGGTGTCCTAGCTGTACAAAGTAAACAGCTCCAGCCTCCTTTCCTCAGGAATCTCACCTTTTCTCCTGAGTCGTTTAAAAAATAAAAATAAAAAAATTGTGCCAAGACTAGCAAGAAACAGGGCGACGAGAAAAGGAGAAAAATCCTCAGAGAGCCACTCTCCATTCTCCCACATTCTTTATTGTGTGCCTGGTGAGGGAATTTTCTTCTCTTCAGGCCAAAGGTAGCTTAGACATTCTAATCCTTAGAGTGATTAAGTACTTTGCTTAAACCGTGTGCAGTTTATCAGTAATGTGGTTCAAAGGGTAGGCTCATGGAAAATACCTGGGGCCAGGTTAGGCAGCTTAATCCTGGAAGGGAGAAAGCCTGGAGGAAGGCAGATGGCGTCCAGGTCAGGTCCCACCTGTACTGCCAGTTCAGACTTTAGGCAGAGTGCCCTCGCCCCTCTGGGGTTCACCTTCTCAGCCTGAAAACTGAAAGCAACTTGTATCACAAGAATGCGCCCTGGAGGCAGTATAACAACATAGACCACAAGTCATGGGGAGAAAGACAATAATGAGCAAGAATCTAATTGATCTGTGTGGATGCAGTTTGGTGCTGTCCATGAAAAAGGCACAAAAAGAGGCTTGGAAATCTCAGGGAAAGTCTAGGGTACTGACAATTAGCCCTCATGGAAGTGCTAAAGGCAAACTAGGAGAGACGAGGCACAGATTTAAGAGAAAGAAGTAGCATGAATGTAGGTGTAGCTCTTCTCCTTTACGGCCTACAGAGCACAGACAGAAGATTCAGCATCTTATCGTCCCCTCCAACAGAGAGAGATTTTACAGTGATGCTGTCTTAGATTATTTGGATACCTGAAAGTATCCAGTATTCCACCCTTGGAGTCCAAACTTGAATGAAATCATTAAAAGCACCTATGAATTTCTACAGAAAGACTGGGATTTTTGTTAACAGCATTAGACAAGTAACCGCTTTACATGCATACTGTCAAACTTGTTCTGCAGCATCTTTTGTCTGACAAGCCTCTGACTCTTAGTCTGCATTAGAGTAACTTCTAGCCTCCCAACTTCATTTGCCACAATCACAAGGAATTGGCCTGCACACAGCAACACCTGATCCCAGCAGTTTCCACGTCTTGCAGAGCAGTGCCAACACCACTGTAGCAGCAGGGTTTCACTAATTCCCCTCTCATGCTTAAATTAAACAGGCACCCAGCGACACTTAAGATATAGACCCTCAGACCTGGACTGACATTTGGTTACAATTCCACTGGGATTTTCTCTCTACAGCACTAGTCTTGCATACAGACCCATTTTCAAGTGGCAAAGATAATTTGATCCCATTTTAAAGGATACTGATTACACTGAGAACAGAGAAAAAGCCTGGTCTATCCTGGGAACATTCACACAAGTTTAAAAGTATAACATATCAATGTGACTGTTTCATTTTGGAAGAATTTTTTTTAAAGCAACGGGTTTGTGTGGTGTTTTTTTTTTTTTTTTTTTTGTCTTAAAATCAGAGCTGTATGTGCATGTTTGACAGTGAGCTGTTATTCTTAAAGACAGCAGGAGAAGGCAGCATGTTAAAGTTTCACATTAAACAAAAAAGAGTTTTAAGAAACGTTCTCAAATTACATTCACAGTTTGAAAGTTCAAGAATTGTGGCTGAGCCCTGCTTACCTTACAGTTTCAGGTCCCAAGGGGTCTTTAAGTTTAAAGCAGTACATCAACTGCGCAGGACTGATTTTCTTGCATAAAAGTCTAATCTGTCATAGCACCCAGCTCACCGGGAGGAGCCAGCCTCCTGTTCCCGAGCACCAATGAGGGAACCAAAGGAACACATGTGGGAAGTGGCTTCCTTGAAAGCCTGTCACAGTTTGCACATGCTCTCTGTGACGGAGGTGCCAAATCAACCTTGGCTGGAAACTCACAAAGCACCTCATTGTGAGTCCCGGATATCTCTCTGGGGAGAAGAAAAGGTTATTTAAAAAAAAAAAGGCTCTAGTCAATCTGAAGTTTTCATGCTTTTGTTGGAATGGGCCTCTCATTCATTAAAAATATAGAGGAGCTATTTTCTGTTAATCAGCTTCCTGGGGAACAAGTATAACTAATAACGATACATCTATATATTGAGATAAGAGGGGAAGCTTATCTTTTGGAATTCTGCTACTTACTGGTCCTGGCTGGTGTGAAGGAGGGCTCCATCTCATTACTTAGAAAAGGGTCTACTCCATAAGAACTGACTGGATGCTTTATTGGAACAAAGCTCACATTTATGATTATGAGTGTGACAATAATGTTTATTAGCTTGGACCCACCAGGCACAAGGGTAAAATGAAAATCTACCGTATCTCTGTTATAAAATCATCAGTGACACTGACATAATATTTCAACTGGACTCTCCCCATCAAGTTAACTAGAAGTCATTGTGAGAAGGAATTGCACATCTTCTCATGGAACAAAGATGTACAATGACCAGAAAAACATTTGCCTGTGATCTTCATAGACACCTGCTTTAATGTGCTACAGAAAAGCGTTATTGAATGAGGGGAAAAAAGTAAAAATTACTCAAACCTCTTTAAAATCCAAATGCTAAAGTCTTGATCCATGACTACCCTTTGCTTGGAGTTTGATATTCAGTCCTTCTGCCATCTTTGCTCAGACACTAGCCTGAAACAGTTTATCACAGTGAGCATGTAGCTATGGATGTAAATAAGGTAGAAAAGCAGCACCATGAGTGGAGCAAGGAGACCCATGTTCAAGTTCTGGATCTGTTTGGATCATCAACTCTAAGCCCAGGAAAATCCTGAGGTCTCTCTGGGTCTCATTTTTTTGTTTTTTTCCTGTAAAGTGAGGGAGTTAAACTAGTCCAGAAATGGAAAAGAGAATGCATGCAGTCTCTGAGTGCAGTTCACTGGGTAGGGGCTAAAGTGAGATGGAAACATGAGTCTGTATTTCAAGGGTAGCTTTTCCTCCCAAAATAACTGAGCCAAATTGAAATATGCACTGAATTAGGCTAAATCCACTAATTTTTAAAAAGAAGCTTGATATTTGGATATTTTAAAAATGTGAAATCTAAGTTATTATATATGTAACATTCAAAATGTTTAAAAATACTGTTAATACTAAATAAAATCTATCTGCTGGTTAAATTTGCCCTTCAGGCTATCAGTTTAAGATTTGGCAACTGGTAATTTTAAACCTTATCCTGCTGGAAAATAAATAATCCAGAGAAATTAGTCTCTAAAAGAAACTGTCTTTCAGCATGGTTAGCAGTCAAAGTAGGACTTAAAGAAAAGGCTTCTAGTAATTTGTGCTGAAATTAGGGACCTTTGCTGCCCTGCTTTATGATGGTGACCACATGATCAGTGACCTCATGCATCCAGTTTTCCATGGAACAGGCTGGAGTAGGACCTAAGGAAGGGATCATTAACACTCTAAGAATCTGATGAAGGAAAGGAGGCAGGAGAACCTACACAGGGGAGAAAAGAAAAGATCATTCCAGTAATATAAAAACCAACTGAATGCAGGCTACCAGTCTTATCTCAAGATTGAAATACCAGAATTAAAAGTTCCAATAGGGTTCACAATAAGTAGTTAAATTCAGAAATTGAGAGGAAGAGAAGATTTCTTGACTTGATGAATTAAAGAGATGTTGGGCGGCTGAGTGGGGTGGAGATGCATGCAAAACAAAGTTGACTGAATAAGCCTTTTCTACATCAAAAGGCAAAGTTAACAGTGAGATTACTCAGTCCTCAGGGTCTGAGCCCTCTGAGCAATGCTATCCTTCGTGAGCCACTGGATGAGCTCTAACTGGGTGGAGAAGGCCACATTATGAATGCTGACTCAGCAAGGACCCAGGCCAAAGTTCTGCAAACATGCTCAGTAAACATTTGTCCTGGCTGATGGACCCTGGCCAGGAGACTAGACCAAAGACCAAGACAGGGAAGAGGTGGTTTAGTCTCTAAGTCATGTCCAACTCTTGTGATCCCATGGACTCCTCTGTCCATGGAATTCTCTAGGCAAGAATACTGGAGTAGGTTGCTATTTCCTTCTCCAGGGGATCTTCCGGACCCAGGAATCGAACCCAGGTCTCTTGCATTGCAGGCAGATTCTTTACCAACTGAGCTATCAGAAAAGTCTAATCCTTCAAGACTCAGCTGTAATCTCAATCATTTTATTCCAGGAAATCCCTCTCTTAACCTCTTAGGCAACCTTTCTTATAGAACGTCTTTTATTTTATTTTATCTTGGTATAGTACTTAAAGTGGATTTTTAATTTTATTTTATTGTCTACTTCTCTGTCTACCACATTAAACTATGGATTGGTTGAGGTAGGAATATCATTCTCATATTTCTTTAATCCAGGAATTTAGAATAGTCTGTGTCTAGCTCATGTAAGTAACTTAATAAATATTAGTTGAATGAATTAGTAAATAGAAGTTAGTAAGTGGGAGAAATACTGTGCATTATAAATGCAGTGAAATTAAAGTTATAAGGCAAATATTTGAGAGAAAATTAAGTTTAGATGAATTTTTTTCCTATGAGAATTATTTTTTCTCAAAAGTATACTCATTTTTCTTTTTTTTAGTTTCATGCTGTTGTGGCTTCTTATTTTGTATTTGTTCAATATAACATTCCTTATTACCATGTTTATTGCCTTTGCCATAACTCAAACTTTCTAAGCCTTCTTATTTATGCTTCCTATGACTATCTATGGGAATGTTTTGGTCAACAATGAGTGTACAACTGAGAGTTCACATAAATTGGCCACCTTCAAATCTCATGTTGCTCTCACAATTACCACAGAGGGAGTGGAGGTAATTTACTCAGCTCTGAAGTATTACATGGCAACCAATGACAGCAGCAGTTTATACTGCCACCAGCGTTCGGGGACCAAAGAGTGGAGTGGATAGAATCATTCTTTCACACACAGGTTTGGAACTAACTAGAGAGAGCCTCCACCGTAAATTTTAAAAATACGAGATTAATTATTCAAGATTTCAAGTGAATTAAATTTATTCTGACCACAAGAGTCTATGACTATTTGAGAAACTGATAAATACAAATAATAAAAGAATGAAGGAAAAATTATGTAGATGATTGTTTTTGTTATTCACAACTGAATAGCAAACTATCCCCCAAACATAGTAGCTTAAAGCATTTATCTTATTATCTCTATGGTTATATAAATTGATTGGGCCTAACTGAATTATTCTTCTGCTCCTAAGCTGCAGTTATATGGGGTTAGATAACTGGTTATCTCTTGTCTTTCTTGATAATAGACATACTAAAGGTGTGAAGTGATATCTCATCGTGATTTTGATTTGCATTTCTCTAATGTGGTGAGAAAGAAATGGCAATCCACTCCAGTATTCTTGCCTGGAAAATCCCATGGACAGAGGAGCCTGGTGGGCTACAGTCCATGAGGTTGCAAAGTGCCAGACTTGAATGAGTGTGTGTGTGTGTGCGCGCGCACACACACACACACACACACACATGATTAGTGATATTGATAACCTTATCCTGTACCTTTGTATTTCCTCTTCAGAGAAACTCTATTCAGATTCTTTGACTTATTTTAATTGGGTTAATTGGGTTTTTTCTTTTTTGCTATTGAATTCTGTGAGTTCCTTTTATCAGTTAATGTCATAATTTATTAATTTAATTTAATTTGTTAATTTTGTTTACCTTTCCAAAAAATAGAACTGAGTTTCATTGAATTTTTTCTATTGTTTTTCTGGTATTTATTTATTTTCTTTTCTGGTTTTTGTTATATCCTTCCTTCTGATAATTTTGAGCTCAGTTTGTGTTCTAATAACTTACACTGTACAGTTGGGTTTCTTATTTGAGATCATTCTGTTTCCTTAATGTCAGTAGGCATTTATCACTATAAACTTTTTTCTTAGCACTGCTTTTGCTGCATCCCATAAGTTTTGGTACAGTGTGTTTCCGTATTCATTTTCCTCAATGTTAAAAAAAAAATTTTCTCTTTTGATTTCTTCTTTGGCCCATTGATGGTTTAGAAGCATGTTGTTTAATCTTTATATACTTGGGAATTTTCCAGTTTTCTTGTAATTGATTTCTAGTTTTATATCATTGTGGGTGGAAGAGATACTTGATATGATTTCAGTCTTCTTATATTTATTAAGACATTTTTTGGTAGCCTAACATATATATTTACCTTTACCAGTGTGCTGTATATTTTCTTATTCAGTTCAGTTCAGTCACTCAGTCGTGTCTGACTCTTTGGGACCCCATGAACCACAGCACGCCAGGCCTTCCTGTGCATCACCAACTCCCAGAGTTTACCCAAACTCATGTCCATTGAGTCGGTGATGCCATCCAACTATCTCATCCTCCATCATCCCCTTCTCCTCCTGCCCTCAATCTTTCCCAGCATTAGGGTCTTTTCAAATGAGTCAGCTCTTCGCATTGGGTGGCCAAAGTATTGGAGTTTCAGCTTCAACATCAGTCCTTCAACACGAGGACTGATCTCCTTTGGGATGGACTGGTTGGATCTCCTTGCAGTCCAAGGGACTCTCAAGAGTCTTCTCCAACACCATAGTTCAAAAGCATCAATTCTTCTGCACTCAGCTTTCATTATAGTCCAACTCTCACATCCATACATGACTACTGGAAAAATCATAGCCTTGACTAGATGGACCTTTGTTGGCAAAGTCATGTCTCTGCTTTTTAATAATCTGTCTAGGTTGGTCATAACTTTTCTTCCCAAGGAGTAAGCGTCTTTTAATTTCATGGCTGCAATCACCATCGGCAGTGATTTTGGAGCCCCCAAAAATAAAGTCAGCCACTGTTTTCACTGTTTCCCCATCTATTTGCCGTGAAGTGATGGGACCAGATGCCATGATCTTAGTTTTCTGAATGTTGAGCTTTAAGCCAGCTTTTTTACTCTCCTCTTTCACTTTCATCAAGAGGCTCTTTAGTTCTTCACTTTCTGCCATAAGAGTGGTGTCATCTGCATATCTGAGGTTATTGATATTTCTCCCAGCAATCTTGATTCCAGCTTGTGCTTCCTCCAGCCCAGTGTTTCTCATGATGTACTCTGCATATGAGTTAAATAAGCAGGGTGACAATATACAGCCTTGACATACTCCTTTTCCTATTTGGAACCAGTCTGTTGTTCCATCTCCAGTTCTAACTGTTGCTTCCTGACCTGCATACAGGTTTCTCAGTATTTTTATGTTATTAGTGTTCTTTCATTTCAGCTCAAGGAACTCCCTTTATTATGTGTTTTTTTTTTTTTTTGGTAAAGCTGAGCTAGTGATGATTAATTCCTTCAGCTTTTCTTTGGAAAACTGTTTCTTCTTCAATTCTGAAGGACACCTTTTCCAGATAGAGTATTCTTGGTTGGCAGATTTTTTTTTTTCTTTCAGTACTTTAAATATATCATCTTACTCCCTTTTGGCCTGCAAAGTTTCTACTGAAAACTCTGATAGTCTAATGGGGGTTTCCTTGTACATCACCAGCTTTTCTCTTGTTGCTTTTAAGACTCTCTTTGTCTTCAACCCTTGACACTTTAATTATAGTGCATCTCAGTGTGGGTCTCTTTAGGAGTAATCTTTTTAGGTACTTTATAGGCTTTCTGGATCTGGTTTCTGTTTCTTGCCTTAGGTTAGGGAAGTTTCAGCCATTATTTCTATGAATAAGCTTTCTTTCTGTCTTCTCCTTTTAAGATCTATATAATGTGTACATTTTTTTGCTTGATGGTGTCCCACGAGTCCCTAAAGATATCTTCATTCTTTTTTCTTTTTGTTCCTCTAATTGGTTGAATTCCACAGTCCTGTCTTTGAGTTTACTGATCCTTTCTGTTGCTTGATCTAGTCTGTTCTTGAACCTCTCTATTGAATTGTTCAGCTCAACTGTTGTACTCTTTAGCTCTATGATTTTTGTTTAATACTTTAAAGAATATTTTAAAAATAGTTTCTCTCTGTTGAAATTCTTACTTTGTTCATTCATTGCTCTTCTGACCTTGCTAAGCATCTTTGTGAGTGTTATTTTGAACTCTCTATTGGATAAATGACTTAGCTCCATTTTCCTTTACTCTCTGCCTCAGTTTTTATTCATTAGATAAAACAATCACCTCTTTAAGTCTTGACAAAACTCATCTTATGTAATAGGTGATCCTTGTCAAAAACCCACCCCCAGCTTCTGATTGCCCCTCAAACTTTTACATTCCACCATCTTTTTCTTACTGGTTCTCAGTAGTTGAGGCTGTGCCAAGATTCATCAGTGTTCCAAAAGTGAAGATCACAGTCAGCACCTAGATGCAGGCTGGTTAGAAGCTAAACCCTTAGAAGCAGCTGGGAAAGTGTGTCATTTAAATCCCTTGCAGGGAAACGCTGGGATATGAATGTTTTGCCTGCTCCCTCTGTACTTTAACACAGGTTAGGGTTAGGGTTAGGGTGGGAGTTGCTTCCACGCCTGTTTAAAAGCTGCTTCTTTGTTTGCTATGATCTTGTGAGATTCATGAAAATAAACCCTCCTGGCTATACAGCTGGGTGATTTAGGGGCCCATCTCCCAGGTGGCAGCCGTAAGAGTTTGGTCACTAGATGTGGGCACAGTCTCATTCCAAGTAGATACTAATGACTTGATTTTAATGTTTGAATGAGCTAGGGATAGAAGGTAGGTAAAGTGGCCACTGGTTCTTTTGGATTCTAGAGAAGATCACAATGAGCACCTAAATGCATGCTAGTTAGAAACTGGACATTCAAGCAGCATCTTGTAACATATTCAGTCAGACTCCTTTTTGGAAAAGAAAGACTGGGAGTGGGTATTTTTGCCTGGTCCCTCTGCACTGAACTCAGGGAGGATAGCCATAATGAGTGTTTGCACACCCATTTAGAACTGCTTCTTTGATGCAAATTGTATATAAGGGATGAATATCCAAAATATTAAAAGGACTTATACAACTCAGTAACACACACAAAAAAAATTTTTTTAAGTTTTGTTTTTTTTTTTAAATAAAAGCTGGGTAGAGGAACTGAGTAGATACGTTTCCAAAGAAGGCATGCATGTCATTAAGAAGTACATGAAAAGATACTCCACGTCAGAGAAATGCAAATGAAACCTCGTGAGTTACCACCTCATGTCTGTTAGGGATGTCTGTTATCAAAACGATAAGAGGTAAGTGTTGGCAAGGATTCAGACAAAAGAGAACTCTTGTACACTGTTGATGGAAATGTAAATTGATACAGCCACTATGGAAAACAGTTCATCAGGAAATTCAAAATAGGACTACCATATGATCCAGCAGTTTCACTCTTTTGGGTATGTATTTGAAGGAAACATAAGCACTATCTTGAAAAGATATCTATACCTCTATTTTCACTGCAGCATTATTTATAATAGCCAAGACATGGAAGCAACCTACATGCCCATGATAGATGAATAAAGAAGATATGAGATATATATATATATATATGTGTATATATATATATGATTTGCTATAAAAGATATATATGTTTATATGTATATATGATATACTATTAAAGATATATATATGTATTTATAATACATATGATAAAATAAGAAAATCCTGCCATTTGCAGTAACATAGATGAACCTTAAAGGTATTATGCTAAGTGAAATGTCAGACACAGAAAGACAAATATCATACAATCTCACTTATATGTGGAATTCAAGAAAACCAAGCTCATAGACACAGAGAATAGATTGGAGGTTGCTAGAGCTTGGACATGACTGAAGTGACTTAGCAGCAGCAGCAGCAGAACTGGGGGTGGGTAAAATGAGTGAAGGTAGGTGAAATGGGTAAAGGTGGTTGAAAGATATAAACTTTATATAAGATAAAGTAAGTCCTGGGGATGTAATGTACAGAATGGTGACTATAGTTAATAATACTATATCAGGTATTTAAAAGTTACTGAAAGTAAATCTTGAAACTTCTCACAAGAAAAATATAACTGTGAGATGATGGATATGAACTAAACTTACTGTAATCATTTCTCAATATATACATATATTGAGTCATCATAGTATACACTAAAACCAATACAGTGTTATATGTCAATTATGTCACAGTAAAAGTAGCAGGGGAAAGAACTGCCTCTTTGCTGTAGTTTGTGATACATGTGAATGCAAGCCCTATTGGCTTTCAGAGCTCGATGGTTTGGGATTCCACGCCTCAGTAGGAGTCTTAAAAGTTTGGGTGCTAGATGTGTGGTCCAAATTCTTTGCTCTTCAACGAGAAGTTGGAAGTTGGGGGTTCCATCCCAACTGTATGGGCTTGTGCCAGGGGTGGGGTTTATGTGAGACTGTGCCTCAGCGTTCCTACCCGTTTTGACGGTGTGAGTATTCTCTCATTTGCTTAATGTGTAGGAGTCACCAAGTAGTTTCTGAATTTCTCTCAAAGGGACTTGATGCTTGTATAGCTGTACATTCAGGTGTCCATGGAAGGAGGGAGGTTCAGGAAGCCTCTCTATTGCCATCTTGGTCCACACTGGGATGATTCCCAATCTTGATAGAAAGTGAACATTCCAGGGAAGGTATATCAGGTATAGGGTAGAGAAGGCAAATGGGAAGTTAGTTTGGTATCACATCAGTAATATTTGAAAATAGTCCTAGTTCCATCTTTCACAGGCTAAATCTATTGCTTGATGGGGGAGGATAAGAAGGAGGACATGAGGGGATGCATTTTGTAGGCTAAATAAGAACTAACCCATACCTGACATAAAAATCTTGGGTTCAAATCTGAACTCTCTCAGCAACTAACTGTGTCATCTTTTTCAAGTTACTTTATTTCTCTAAGTTTCTGTTTCTTCATTATTAAAGCCATGATAATAGTACCTGCCTGTGGCAATTTTTTTTAAAGGACCAAAAATTCTTTGATACTCTTCCTAAGGAAAGATGGGATCTACATGCCCTACTCTTGAATCTGAGCGTGTTTGCAACTCCTTCAACCTGTTGAGTGTGGCAGAGTCAGTGCTGTGTGGTTCCTAAGGGTAGGTCATAAAAGGTCTTGCAGTTTCTACCCGGTACTCTTGGAACACTGCTCTCTGATGTCTTTCATGGGTACACTACCTCTTAGAACCCAGGTGTCATGCACTGAGAAGCACTCATCACCTGAGGAGTTATACAGAGGTTGTACCAGTCAACAGTCCTACCCAAACCCAGATTTTAAGTCGTAGCTCAGGTGCCAGACATGTGTGTGAAGAAGTTTTTGGTTGATATCAGTTCCTGTTTGACTCACCCCTAGACATTGTGAAAGTTACCCCTGCTATATCTCTGCTGTGTCAATTTCCAAGTCAGTATTCATGTGTGTCATAAAGTGGTTGTAGTTTGATGTTGATAAGTTTGGAATAGTTTGTTCTGAAGCAGTAGATAACCAGTACACTACATTGCAGGGATGTGAGGGTTGAATGACACAGTGTCTAGAACTACTAGGCATACAATTGCATTAAATAAATACTGACTTTAAGACACATGAGGGACATCTGGATAGATGTTTCAAATTGTGTAATAGTAGCATTAATAGTTGTAGTAGTATTAGCAATACCCACTAACATTTTCAAGTACATCCGATGCGCCCAGTACTGTCCTAAGTGCTTTACCTACAGTAACACACAGTCTTCAAGTAACTCCACAAGGAAGGCACTCTTAGTGTTGCCATTTCACTGAGGAGAACACTGAGGCCCATAGAGAGGTTAAATCTCTTGTATAATTCACACAGCCAGCACATCAGTTGGACCAGGTTTCAAACCCAGGCAGTCTGACTGCAGGGCACCTGCTTTTAGCCTTCTTCTTCACTGTCCTGTGAAGAAGAGTGAGCTGGGCTGGAGATGGGAACCTGGGGGATACTGACCCCAAAGCATCGAGAGTGGGTTTTCTCAAGAATGGATATAGGGTGATAAGAAAAGAGAGAGAAATGTGGGCGCTGAGAAATCCAACTAGCAAAGGGAAGGGCTTAGAAGACGGAGCAAGAGTGCTCACCAGTGGAAAGGGTGTGTGGCAGGAGTGTAAGGGGGGAGCAGCCTTGGAAAGGCTGGAAAACAAACCCATCCCTGACCTAAGGGGCCTAGTCTTCAGGGTCAGGGAGGAGGTGAAGTACCCCATTCCGGAGTCTGACTGTGGACACTGAAGGTGCAGACCTCAGTATTACTATATCTAAACCCATAGCTGAAACATGAAAATTTTGCTGGTGTATCTGATTAACACCTCTCCTTCTCATTAAAGCTCTTCTGGGAGAGCTCTCAAGTTTATTTGCAACAGGGAAAGGTCTAATTGTTTCTAAAAATTGTAACACCCTATTAATGCCTGAGACATGCCAGACACAGAAAAGCCAATTTATTACCCCTTCGTCCCTCTGGAGTGATGACCCTGGGAAAGTTCCCTCTAGAGATACAGTGAGCTGTGCTGACAAGTTGACACTAGGAGCCTCCCCCTTACTTCCTGACACACAGTCTACTCCAGGATTAGTTATACAAACTGGGTCATATGGTTGGAAATAGAAGAATGATATATATTTTCATCTTATATGTATAACCCTTTTATGTATATTATTAAGGGTTGTGTCCATGACTTGAGTCCTTCAGTTATAAAAGAAAGCGTTGAAACAGTGACATAGAGCTACAAGTGGAGGTGACGTTCTGAAGGGACTTTTGGCCCAGGAGGGGAGGGAACTTGCCACCCATTCCGTGGCAGACAGAGTTTATCAGGAAAGGACTTCTGAGATTTCTGGGTGTGGGAATACCAGAGGTTAGAGGTGGGCAGGATCTGATTTTAAAACAGAAAATTCATTCTTAAATGAAAGTAGTCCTGCCCATTGCTTTTCTTTTAAAATACACAGTCTAGTGGGATCATTCATTTTAAACATTTTCTTTGAGGTCAACGACCTGGCAATGCAGTGGTCTCAGACCTTTCCCCTGGGGCTGTTCTTTCTCCCCAAGCAGTTTCCTCTCAAAAACTGTAAATTCTTAGGCTTTTCTGTCTCCCTGACAGCTCATTAGCTATCACAAGAAGATAGATTTTCATCTGCAGGCTGCCAGGGCAGAGAAAATGTTTATTAATAGATTTCTCCTCAGGACATAAGCTCTAATTGGCTCTCAGATTTGTTGCTTTAGCTCTCACATTCAACAGCCTGAATGAAGGCTGCCCTCAAGTGTTTTAAAGGCCCTAGTTTTGGGGGTGGTATGGTTGAAGGATATTGTACAGTTAGTTAGACTTGAGTTTTCACCCTTGCACAGGCAAGTTTTTTTTTTTTTTTAACCCATCTGGACCTCTGCTTCCTCATTAGCAAGACAAGACAATAAACATGTACCCACTGGACCCTTGTAAGAATTCAACACAATGATGTCAATTCAGGATCCAGCACTATGCCTGACAAAGATAGGGAACTCAATTCCTAAATTTCTTTACCTGCCACTATCCATTCTCCAGTTCTCTTTCTTCTTCAACCTTCCTTCTCTTATTTCTTTCTTCCTGACGTTAAAAGGACAAATTTCTGATTGTTCCTTCTTGAAACAAATGAGTAGGACGGTCCTATGGGACAGAGAGGAGCACCAGCCAGCCCCTCTCATGACTCCTACAGTGGCCTCAGCTAGCTCAGTCCCTGGATAGATGACGTAGCCAGATATTGTGAATTAGCATGTCCCCTAGCTGTTGGCCTGAAGGGGGTACCTCACTGGTGTCCCATTTCTATGATACACAGTTCTTTTGCTGTTGAAGCAAACTTGATTCCTGTCTGCCTTTTGACTTCAGAGTAGCTGAGTGAATTTGTATGCTTTCCTCTCTGTGTTCATCTTCCTGGACACCCTGGGAGACTTACTCACCCTGGGAGAGGCTGTGATAGGTTCTCCCTGTGGCTCTTTAGTGTGTCTTCACGTGGCCGGCCACTAAGACACAGAATCAAGAGGCAGGTTGCCATCGTTTCTTTTTCATTGTCTAATGAAACAAGAGTAGGCATGTTGGCTCAGATTCAGTAGGATTCCCACATGGCGAGATACAGCTCCCATATGTACAGACAATGAAAACTCATTGTAGGTTTCTAACCAACTTGATTTATCCTAAGGTGCCTTTCGGAGAAGGCAATGGCACACCACTCCAGTACTCTTGCCTGGAAAATCCCATGGACAGAGGAGCCTGGTAGGCTGCGGTCCATGGGATCGCTAAGAGTCGCACACGACTGAGCGTCTTCACTTTCACTTTTCACTTTCATTCATTGGAGAAGGAAATGGCAACCCACTCCAGTGTTCTTGCCTGGAGAATCCAGGGACGGGGGAGCCTCATGGGCTGCCATCTATGGGGTCACACAGAGTCGGACTTGACTGAGGTGACTTAGCAGCAGCAGCAGCAGCAGCAAGGTGACTTGAAAACCCATGTTCTTTTTCTATCACAAGGAGTGGTTTGATTAGGAACATGTGTTTGTAAATCTGAAAGATATTTCCCACAGGTTTTGAATTAAGAAAATTAGAAAACTGTGGGTACCATGGATTTTTCTGTTGGGTTGGTCACAGCCCCACCCAACAATTTTGGAAAGCCACTGTTATGATATCTGATTCTAGTTTTCACTTTCAACGTTACATCTGAGCCAGTTAAAAATGTTTATTTTTATACCAAGCATGATATGTTCCACATGTTCTATAGAGTTTGCTTCTCTAGGTAAATTCCATTCTATCTAAACTTAGTCACTGGTATGATCAGCCTCAAATATATTAATATATTGCTTTTTATTTAAGATCTATTATTTGTTTTTAATTTTCATGTAGAACTAACTTCCTCAAAAAGCTGTCTTTATCTTATTCAGTTGATTGTACCTGAGATTTAACACATAGTAAAAAAGTGAATTTTTGACTTCTTAGTCTGAAGGGTGACAGCAAGAAAGTGCCCTGGGCTACAATTCAGAATTAAACTTACTTATTCAAAAAATAAATGTAGCTTTTGCACTTTATACTTTTCCCTCAGTGGTGAATTAATCTCTCTCTCCTCTCTCTGTTCTAAATGCTTTATGAATATTAAGTCATTTAATTCTAGTAATAACTCCATGTAGAGAGACTATCATTGCCCCCATTTTACAGATGGGAAGCTGAGGCAGAGACTAAGTAATTTACCCACTATCGTATAGCTAATAAGTGGCAAAGCCTGGATAGTGTCTTGTTCTTATTTATTTTAGTTCTGTTTCTATTTGTTTTCACTAGTCAGACCCTAACTTTCAGTATGATATAATTCATTCCCATAGCAAGATGTCCCTCACATGTGAGTGGATTAGGCCTCACTTTCCAGGAAAGCATGAACTTAGAGCTGTGTTGATCCATTTCACAAGATCCTCTGGTGACCAGAAGTAAGCATTTGCAAGACATCCAGCTTGATCAAGGGTGCAGGAAGAAATCCAAGCCGACATGCCCTCAGGAGTCAAACACGGAGCCTCTCAAGTGCTGTGGGCTCTGCCACTGAGCACCCAAGCTGCACAGCCGCATGTATCCTTGCTCGTAGCAAAGTTTAGGTGATTTCTCTCCATTTTATTCCTGTGTCTAACTCCATGTCACTTTTTCTGCTAAGCTGTATTTTATCTTCTGTGCTTTGTAACTCAGCCCTGAACCCAAGTGCTTCCTGCTCTCACTTACCTTGCCTATTTAGGAGCAAACTCCTTCTGTCCCATTTGCCAGCCGAGAGCACTCCAGTGGAGAGAACACTTCTGGGCATTCTGCCTGGTGCAAGGCCAGAATGTGCTACTTGAAGAGGAGTTTCCTCTAATGCTCAGAAAACAACCTTTCTGGCCCTTTCATGCAGCCCCTGCCCTGTTTTTAGTTCAACTGGTAAGAAAAGAAAGACATATACATTTGGAACTGAGATTCTAGAATCACTGGGCTGCTGGAACACCATATATCCTAATTATTTAATCTGGCCTCTGTTTCTGGATGACAGATCCTTGAGTATATCAGCCCTAAAATCATGAGATTCTGTCCTATTTGAAAAGACTCTCATGTGGGGACTGAGGACATATGGGAAATGTCTTTCCTGTATCCTCAGTTTTGCTGTGAACCTTAAATTACTCTAAAAAAGCCCACAAAGTCTCAGTACACACACACACACACACACACACACACACACGATGACCAATATGGCTAGAATAGAGGGAATAGAAAACATTTCCTAGAAAATAAAGCCAAAGAATTATGTAGAGAAAAAGGCTCTGAGAAGAGGAATTCCCTTGTTCATCATGTGACAGATATCTTTTATGTTTGTTGGGCTGAACCTTAGTCTTTTCTTTATCTAGCTTTGACTCATTTATCAGATCTTAGTAGAATCATAAATTCCTAAGAAAACCTTCAGATCTCCATGTAGTTTAATGGCCAAGTCAAGCACTCATTATACTCTGTACTCCTTCATTACACTCAACATGAATAAAATAGAATGATTAATTTGAAATTGTTTGCTTAACCCTGAGTTCCTCCAAATCAAATAAGTTCCAGAAGATCAGAGCTGCATCTCTCATGCTCATCGTCTATGTCCCAACACCTCTTCCTGAGCCTGACACTCATGAGTTGCTAGAAAAGTACTTGTCAGCAGAACATTAAGTTCAGTAGATTGAGGAGAAAGAAAGTGAAGCTTTTAGCTGATCTTCCGCTGGTTCTCACACAAGGATATTAATGATCAGTTCCTTTCTCCCCTATCTCAGGAAGATACCTGGCCCAGAATAAATATATGGGTAAACTCAGTACTTAACCCTTCTCACAAAGTGTTCCCTCACCATGAGTGGCTTCTTAGACTGAGTTTCTCAGACAAAGAATGACTCTCCAGTGGTCAGCGACCCTCAGTGAAGAAAAGTCCAGTAGGTGGTCACCACTTCATGACTCTGGAGGTCCAGGTACCATAGAAGTAGCCATTTTAGATCAGTTGCCCCTATTCTAGTTTTTACAAACATAAAACAGTGATAAACTTTATTTTGGGGGGGCTCCAAAACAACTGCAGATGGTGACTGCAGCCATGAAATTAAAAGACACTTCCTCCTTGGAAGAAAAGTTATGACTGGCCTAGACAGCATATTAAAGAGCAGAGACATTACTTTGCCAACAAAGGTCCGTCTAGTCAAAGCTATGGTTTTTCCAGTAGTCATGTATGGATGTGAGAGTTGGACTATAAAGAAAATTGAGCACCGAAGAATTGATGCTTTTGAACTGTGGTTTTGGAGAAGACTCTTGAGAGTCCCTTGGACTGCAAGGAGATCCAACCAGTCCATCCTAAAGGAGGTCAATCCTGAGTGTTCATTGGAAGGACTGATACTGAAGTTGAAACTCCAATACTTTGACCACCAGATGTGAAGAACTGATCCATTGGAAAAGACCCTGATGCTGTGAAAGATTAAAGGCAGGAATAGAAGGGGACGACAGAGGATGAGATGGTTGGATGTTATCACCGACTCAATAGACATGAGTTTGAGTAGGCTGCAGGAGTTGGTGATGGACAGGAAAACCTGGCGTGCTACAGTCCATGGGGTTGCAAAGAGTTGGACACGACAGAGTGACTGAACTGAACTGAACTGAAATTTGTCTTGTTGGCCTTCTCTGATCAAACTCTGCCTGTTGTAGTAATGTTTGATAACAGTGACTATAGTCTTTTACTGTTTCAGTTCAGTTCAGTCACTTTGTTGTGTTCAACTCTTTGCCACCCTACAGACTGCAACAGGCCAAGCTTCCTTGTCCATCACCAACTCCCAGAGCTTGCACAAACGTGTGTCCATTGAGTTGGTGATGCCGTCCAACCATCATCCTCTGTCATCCCCTTCTCCTGCCTTCAATCTTTTCCAGCATCAAAGGTCTTTTCCAATGGGTCAGTTCTTCACATCAGATGGCCAAAGTACTGGAGCTTCAGCTTCAGCATCAGTCCTTCCAATGAATATTCAAGACTGATCTCCTTTAGGTTGAATCTCCCTGCGGTTCAAGGAACTCTCAGGAGTCTTCTCCAACACCACAGTTCAAAAGCATCAATTCTTCAGTGCTCAGCTTTCTTTATAGTCCAAATGTTACATCCATACATGACTACTGGAAGAACCATAGCTTTCACTAGACGGACCTTTGTCAGCAAAGTAACGTCTCTGCTTTTTAATGTGCTGTCTAGGTTGGTCATAGCTTTTCTTCCAAGGAGCAAGCATCTTTTATTGTTTAATATCCTCTAATTATAGAGTTCTCTTTTGTACATTTAAAAAATCTGATTAAGATAGATTTAGCAGTTAATTGCTATGATAACATTCAATCTGATGATTCTTAAATGCAGTCAGCTATGGAATATTGCTTGTTTCCATGCTTAGAAGCTTGGTCTGTGTTGTAATGTATACTTTTCAACTTATTCTCAGTGTTTTTATGATGTTTGATTTTTGTTCTGGAAATTTTATGAAGGACTTCTGGCCAAGAGTGAAGCTTCTGACCAGGGCGTTTTTGGGTCTGGATAAATTGTGGTTTCTCTCCTTGAAGATGAAAGGTAAAGGTAATCTTGTTCCCTCTTCAGAAGAATTTAGGAGATTACTACACATTCACCAGGCTTTATGAAATCTATTTTATTTCCTTTCATATTTCTAAAGTCTTCGCCTTCAAAGAGAGCAAGTTTACATCATTTCATAAGAAAAAGAAATTCACCTCTGATCTGATAAATTATTGTCATCTTAGTATTTTCTACCATATTACCTTTTCCATGGAGATCTTAAGGAGCAAACATGAACTCTGTGGCTTTGGGTATAAAAAGTGGTATAAACCACTCATAAATGTGTGATGCCTCCCACTCACAAGAATAAGAAATGGACAAGGACAAAATCCAGTCACATATACACTCAAGTCTCCTGGAAAACAGTAAATTTCTATTCGCCACGACTCCAAAAGTGTTGTGTGTATCTCTACTTAGAAGTAGCTATAGTCTATCTCTCAGGAAAACTGGAAAACAAAGCTCACTCATTTTGAACAGTGTGAGGGGTAGAGAGGGGCAGGAAGTCATCTTGGACAGATGGACAAAATGGACAGAAAGCGCTCAGAAATCTGTCTGATCAAGTCCCATCAGAAGCACAGACCCTCTGTGTTTGGAGCACACATTTTCTATCTTTTCCAAATAAGAGTATTTGATGTGCCTTAGGAAGTGAGGGGGGAAAGTGGAGAGGAATTCAAGGCAGGTCCCAGCTCTTCTGGACTGTTTATGATCTAAGACATGTTCCCGTGGGGGCTTTTCTATTTCTGAGCCTTACATGCTTCAAAATATACATATCAAAAGCATCACATATTCCCTGTAGCAAACCTTGAAGCTAAAAGTCTCCCTTAAATTGAGGCTTTTCACCTCTGACACAAGAAACTATTAAATCCCTCACAGCTGCCTATGTGTAATGGAGTATTCCATCTGCCCTGGCTCCATGAGTGATAACACAAATCACCCACACTCAGCTCTAGCTTTTCCCAAGGAAACATTAATTCAGACTTTTCCCTTACGTCTTGTAAAGAACCCATAAAGCTGCCTTGACCATGCAACAAGAGATGTTCAAAAGCAAAGAAAATGATACTAAAATTGTATTTGTTTTTTCCTTTTTCTGTAGTTTTTTTAAGCCTCTTTTCAATGCTCACCTCCCCTCCTCTGAGCTATTTTCCTGAATTATCTCAAGTAAGAATGCTCTGTCCTGGCCTCGAACATTTTTCATCAAAAGGGGAACATTTTCAAAAAGGGAAGTCATAAATATTCTCCTACACATAAAATAAGCACTTTTGAAAAGTGAAAGACAGACTGAGTTTTTACAAATGAGTTTGCTCTGTATTTTAGAATCCTTCTCAAAGTAAGTTGTTCAAGAGACCATAGCTGCATTTCCACCCCAGTAATTCAATGGTCTGCTCAACAGCATTTAAGCAACAGGATAAGTGCAGGATTCCTGGCCTTGGAAACTCACATCTGAGACTATTCTTGTGAAAAATTGCATTTGCTTTGCTTTCAGAGAGTCAAAAGAGTGTGATTAGGACTTCAACTTTTTCTTGCCCAATGATTTTGAAGTATTATAATTTTTGTCAGTGTATGTATAGGTAGTATATAGTATTTATTAAACTTCATTTTATTGCACTTTACAGATATTGCACTTTTTACAAATTGAAGTTTTGTGGCCACCCTGCATTGTCAGATGATTAGCATTTTTATTAGCAGGAAGTATTTTTAAATTAAGATGTGTACAATTTTAATTTGTAATGCTATTGCAAATGTAATAGAGTATAGTGTAGTGTAAACATAGCTGTTCTATGCACTCGGAAGCCAAAAAACTCATGTGACTTACTTCATTGTGATATTCACTTTATTACAGTGGTCTGGAACCAAATCTGCAGTATCTCAGAGTGTCTGTATAAAATTGGTGTTCACATATGTACTGTAGATGTGTAACATTCAGAGTTGTGTTTTGTTTCTACCATGCTTTTCTGTTTAATATATCCTTTTAAAACATCCCTTTGTCTGATATCTCAGAAAATGAAGGATGCCATTAAATTCATTAAAGGACAATGTGGTGCATGACAGAAATTGCCCAGACAACACATTGGGACTTGTGGCAAGAGTAGGTTTGGCATCAAATAGAAATAGATTTGAACCAAATCTTAGCCCTTTTCTAGTGCTATGTTCTAGAGGCAATTTGTTTAACCTCTATGAGCCTCAGTGTATTTATTTACAAAGTAAAGCTAGTAATTCTGCATGTATCATAGGATTTTTACAAAAATTAGACTACATATTTCTAAAATACCCTGATTAATGGCTGTCGTATGTGAGCTCACTAAAATAGTAGTTTGACTTAATACTAATAATCATAATGGCCCAACAGGAGTGTTGCAAGAGTGAGTATGCAGCTTTGGTGCAACGTACTCTGTGAACCTGTGACAGCCACAGCTCCTAAGCATCTCATCCAAACTCTGATCTTCCACATCCTTGAGGACAGGAGGATGTCCGCCCACCACAGGAGGGCAGATTGGTCCTGTGGCAGCCATGACACGCGCTGAAGCTAGCAAGTGGTAGAGTGCTTGTGAATAGCAGAAAACAGGTGTGGTACCTGCTGGTTTGCAAGCTCAGAGAAAGGCTTATTAGTCCCTGGTATAGCCTTAACCTAAGCCTCCAAGAACTCAGATCCAAAAGCACATTCTTTACCATGTCATTTCCCAAGAGAGACTCCTATGTTACCTCCCAGAAGTGTCTGACTTTACATGCCCAGGCACTTGACAAATGCCCCAAATTTCCCATCACGTATCCTCCACCATGCATAAGGCACATGCACAAATTGTTCCCAGCCATTACACTGGGCTCCCAACAAACTGAAGATGAGTTCTAAATTCAAATAACAACTTTGGATAAATGCCACTATTTGAGTATCCTATGGGATTAAATCATGAGGATTGTTACCTTAAGTCTTATTGAGAATGGAGTGGGGATATAAGTCATCCAACCAGTCAGTTGATCAATACATACCACCACCTGACTGCACCAGGAGCGTCACCTTGCACAGAGATGTTTCCTGAGTTTGAGCATTCTCTATCCATTCCAGATCTTGACCCAATACTTACTCTGCATTCCACAACCCATGGGTCCATCTATCCTAGAGGCCTTCTAAGGCTTTAGCTAAAACATAACCCACTTAGAGGGCTGTGATACTCATTCTAACCATTTTAGATCCTTCCCAGAGGTGGGTACCATAGTCTCTTCTCTCAGTCACTGCCTAGAATATGGCTGTAAATGCAGATATCCCAGAACCACAACCTAGTATTTATTTCATTGTCCACAATCTCTGTATCTTGTATATTAGATTGGAATTCCTAGTATGGATAGTTCTTGAAATAATATCTACTATTTGGATATAATTTTGTCCTGAGATTCAGCTCTGTCTTACAAGGGGCAGCAATTGCAGGTGGGTTTGTAGATGGGGAAAAAAATGGAAACAGTGACAGACTTTATTTTCTTGGGCTCCAAAATCACTGCAGATGGTGACTGCAGCCATGAAAGTAAAAGGTGCCTTCTCCTTGGAAGAAAAGCTATGACAAACCTAGACAGCATATTAAAAGCAGAGACATTACTTTGCCAACAAAGTTCTGTCTGTCAAATCTATGATTTTTCCTGTAGTCATGTATGGATGTGACAGTTGGACCATAAAGAAAGCTGAGTGCCAAAGAATTGATGTTTTTGAACTGTGGTGTTGGAGAAGACTCTTGAGAGTCCCTTGGACTGCAAGGAGATCCAACCAGTCCATCCTAAAGGAAATCACTTCTGAATATTCATTGGAAGGACTGATGCTGAAGCTGAAGCTACAATAATTTGGCCACCTGATGTGAAGAACTGACTCACTGGAAAAGACCTTGATGCTGTGATAGATTGAAGGTGGGAGGAGAAGTGGACAACAGAGGATGAGATGGTTGGATGGCACTAGCGACTCGATGGACATGAGTTTGTGCAAGCTCCGGGAGGTGGTGATGGTCAGGGAAGTCTGCTGTGCTGTAGTCCATGGGGTTGCAGAGAGTCAGACACTACTGAGCGACTGAACTGAACTTGTTCCCCCAAAGCACGCACCTTAATTTTGTGAGCAGAACTTTTCCTGAGCTCAGTTCATTAGGCCCTTGCACTGGTCTGTGGTCCCCTACCTGTCCCCAGTAGGTCTGAATCTGTCTTATTATTATACCAGACAAGTTAGATATCTTTCTAACGAGCTCTAGATAAAAATTCTAACCACATGATCATTGCATGTAATGTTTGGCTTACAAACTCCAGTTAGCTTTCCCTAACCACCAAATGTCACATCTTCAATGAATTAAATCAGCATCACATTTTATATCCATCTTACTGCAGTTCTTTGTTTTATCATTAATTTGTAAGTAATTCCACTTAGAGGGTGAATTCCTGGAGCATAGGCACAGTGTCTAAATTGCCTTTATATCTCCAGTTCTATTCTAACACATAGTAGGTGCTTAAATTAAACAAATGGATGAATAAGGTGCTCTTAAATTTCATAAGTGTAGAATCTGTTAAATAACTCATTTAATTCTGAATTCAGTAATTGCCAAAAGGTAGAGAAAGAGATTGCACATGCTGTCTCTGTTTTCCTCATGCTCATTCCATAACATATATGAGTTGTTGCTCTGTCTTTTATGAATTTTAAAAACAAAAACAGAATAGGTGCAGCTGCCATTTATTGAGTACTTGATGTTAGCCATGTACCACACTGAGGGATTAGATGCATCAGCTCAGTTAATTGTCCTTCACATCATGCCTTATTTCCATGTTAAGGAATAGGAAACAGTGATGCTTCTGTTCTATCCATGCCAGAGAACCAGGGCTTATTGAGTGAGGGAGAAATACTCTCTTTTCCAAGCATCAATGTGTCAAACTTCTTTTTCATTTGGTACTCTGGGAAGGGTTCAATCCCTGAGCACACTAAACTTGTACTATTCTCTCTTCTTAGACCAGAAGCAAACAAGAATCAAGAGGTGAAACCAAGATATGAATCTGACTTTCTAACTTTATTTCAGGATAAGACTTCTGACCCTACTAGTGTGTCATACTATTACACTTTGACTTTTGTCAGCTATTCAGGGATGAAACGGGTTTCAGTCTGTTTCCTTAGTGTCAAAGCTATCAGACCTCTTTGATCAGTGGCCATGTGAGTGCTCAGGAAGAAAGAAGTTAGCCATTCAGTTAGATCATCTGGATCAACCATGGCAATCAGTAATATGGCAAATATTGTAGACAAGTCAACCATCAAGCATAGTCTGCTGCCTGAGTTAGAAGACTGATTTCCCTTGTGTGGATAGGAAATAATCTGGCCCCTAACTTTGATCTGAATATACTTTACAAGGGAGAGTTCAGAGTCTTCAGACCAAAAATATTACATACCAACTCTTAGATCTCATACCTGGAGTCCTAATGCAATTTTCTACCATGCAGAAGTAACATATTAGAAAACAAAATACAGTTTGCCAGGAATAGCTCAAATGTTAGTAATACAAGATCTCATATTTGTGTAGTTAGCACATTGGCTCTTTCCTTTACTTTTGAATTTGACTTTGAAACCATACTTATGTACTTGCAAGCACAAAATCCATAAAGAATATAATAACAAGCTGAGTCTAGGCTGGAAAGAGTCTAGCAACAGTATCCTTTCCCCTGACAGCAAACCAGAACAGGTAGCTCCTGTGAGGTTGTGGAGTGAAATGGACCAGTGTTGGGTAGCGACAAATAGCTTAATTTTGCTGTTCCTTGGATTTCTGAAACCATGAAAAATCTTGGCAGCTTTGCTATTGGGAAAGAATGACAATCTTGTTCCACTAAAACAGCTTTTCACAAAGCAGGCTCCAGGAGCTTTTCTGTGGAGCATAACTCATCTCTGCAGAGTGGGGCGAAAGCAGACAGAAGAGGATCATCAGATCAGATGACTGCGTTCAGCTGTCTTCTAAATAAAATACCTGTGCTCTTCAGCCCTAGGAAAAACCCCAGGCTCCAAAACCTTAACTTTGTTTGCAGTCTTGGACCTCAAACTTGTAATCTTTGTTCATCATTTACACATTTTTCCCCAAAGGATTAGACTTTGGATCAGAGAATTCCTTGCCCATTTAACACGTCAGTGCTAATAACCCATCCATCAGTTTAAATCAGGAAAGGGTCTCGACTATCAAAAATAATATGTGAAAATGGGGAAAAAATGCATCCATATTACAATACTAGTAATTATGTATTTCAGAATATCTCATAAGCACCAGATGAACTTTAGTAGTCATCAGCTACAGCCGAAATTTGAATCACATTGACCATCGTGTATGTAATGTTTAGTCTACAATTTGCAATGACCAAGAGTTGCTAAAACCCCTTCCCCACCCCACCACATATCTTATTACCAGTTGTCACACAAAAGCCATGAGTAAATGACACTGAATGTTTCTTCATTTTCCCTCTACTTTAGTTTTGTTTTCTGATTAAAAGAAGCCAGAAACACTAACCATCTGATTTACCATAAATCCAAATATGATGTATGCTGCTGCTGCTGCTGCTGTTAAGTCGCTTCAGTCATGTCTGACTCTGTGTGACCCCATAGATGGCAGCCCACCAGGCTCCTCTGTCCCTGGAATTCTTCAGGCAAGAATACTGGAGTGGGTTGCCATTTCCTTCTCCAATGCATGCATGCATGGTAAGTCGCTTCAGTCATGTCCAACTCTGTGCGACCCCATAGACGGCAGCCCACCAGGCTCCTCTGTCCACAGGATTCTCTAGGCAAGAATACTGGAATGGGTTGCCGTTTCCCTCTCCACTAATATGATGTATAAGTACATTTAATGAACTTATGTTTATGAACACACTTTCTTACAATATGAAAAATAATAAGCTAAAATAGATTCATGTAAACATTGCAGTTGTCTTTCATTTGGAGTAAATGTTTGGCCAAGCCTATAAAATCTATATTAAAAGAGTTAGCTAGATGTGGTAAATAACCTGAGCAAAAGAAACTTTGCTTACTATTTATATAACTAGAAAGGAGACAGACTCAAAATTGAGTGAGATTTGTATTCTCTCTGCAACATGGCAACATTTTAAACAAGATAATGCCATTTCCTCCCCTTCAGTAAACAGCTATCAGTTCATGAGTCACTCTGTAAGCCTTTTACAACTGAGCTCGTAAATACCATCCATCATCTGTTGCCCAAACTTATGAAATCCTTGCCAACGTCACTTTAGGACTGAAATTTCTACCTTTTTATTTTCTTCCCTTGAAAGAAAACTAAAACAATAAAATTCCTGCATAGACTTGTAGAATTTTATAACAGGGACAAAAACAAACTAAAACATCTTTATGCTAATTTGTTCTCAGCAGTTATATTAATAATGTGTTTCTGATTAATGATAATGCTCTTCCAAAGGAAAACCACAAAGAATCTTTTTTAGCCCAAGTTTAACCGAAATTATTCTTTGTCTGAGGTAACTCCAGATGATTCATTTAGAATTACCAAGATTGTCAATATATGCACACATATATAGTTATATATATAATATATATACACACCTGAGTGTGTATGTGTATATGTATTGTGTATATATATAATGTGTATGTGTATATATATATACACACATACATATATTTCCAGAAACCTCGCAGATTTCATTTGACTACCAGCATTTTATTTTTTTAAATTTTTTTTTCAATTATTTTTATTAGTTGGAGGCTAATTACTTCACAACATTGCAGTGGGTTTTGTCATACATTGACATGAATCAGCCATGGAGTTGCATGTATTCCCCATCCCGATCCCGCCTCCCACCACCCCCCCCACCCTATTTCCCTGGGTCCTCCCAGTGCACCTGGCCCGAGCACCTGTCTCATGCATCCAACCTGGGCCGGTGGTCTGTTTCACCATAGATAATATACATGCTGTTCTCTCGAAACATCCCACCCTCGCCTTCTCCCACAGAGTCCAAAAGTCTGTTCTGTACATCTGTGTCCCTTTTTCTATTTTGCATATAGAGTTATCATTACCATCTTTCTAAATTCCATATATATGTGTTAGTATGCTGTAATGATCTTTATCTTTCTGGTTTACTTCACTCTGTATAATGGGCTCCAGTTTCATCCATCTCATTAGAACTGATTCAAATGAATTCTTTTTAATGGCTGAATAATATTCCATGGTGTATATGTACCACAGCTTCCTTATCCATTCCTCTGCTGATGGGTATCTAGGTTGCTTCCATGTCCTGGTTATTATAAATAGTGCTTCGATGAACATTGGGGTGCACGTATCTCTTTCAGGTCTGGTTTCCTCAGTATGTATGCCCAGAAGTGGGATTGCTGGGTCATATGGCAGTTCTATTTTCAGTTTTTTAAGGAATCTCCACACTGTTCTCCATAGCGGCTGTACTTGTTTGCATTCCCACCAACAGTGTAAGAGGGTTCCCTTTTCTCTACACCCTCTCCAGCATTTATTGCTTGTAGACTTTTGGATAGCAGCCATCCTGACTGGCGTGTAATGGTACCTCATTGTGGTTTTGATTTGCATGTCTCTAATAATGAGTGATGTTGAGAATCTTTTCATGTGTTTGTTATCCATCTGTATGTCTTCTTTGGAGAAATGTCTGTTCAGTTCTTTGGCCCATTTTTTGATTGGGTCATTCATTTTTCTGGAATTGAGCTTCAGGAGTTGCTTGTATATTTTTGAGATTAATCCTTTGTCTGTTGCTTCATTTGCTATTATTTTCTCCCAATCTGAGGGCTGTCTTTTCACCTTACTTATAGTTTCCTTTGTTGTGCAAAAGCTTTTAAGTTTCATTAGGTCCCATTTGTTTATTTTTGCTTTTATTTCCAATATCCTGGGAGGTGGGTCATAGAGGATCCTGCTGTGATTTATGTCGGAGAGTGTTTTGCCTATGTTCTCCTCTAGGAGTTTTATAGTTTCTGGTCTTACATTTAGATCTTTAATCCATTTTGAGTTTATTTTTGTGTATGGTGTTAGAAAGTGTTTTAGTTTCATTCTTTTACAAGTAGTTGACCAGTTTTCCCAGCACCACTTGTTGAAGAGGTTGTCTTTTTTCCATTGTATATCCTTGCCTCCTTTGTCAAAGATAAGGTGTCCATAGTTTCGTGGATTTATCTCTGGGCTTTCTATTCTGTTCCATTGATCTATATTTCTGTCTTTGTGCCAGTACCATACTGTCTTGATGACTGTGTCTTTGTAGTAGAGTCTGAAGTCAGGCAGGTTGATTCCTCCAGTTCCATTCTTCTTTCTCAAGATTACTTTGGCTATTCGAGGTTTTTTTGTGTTTCCACACAAATTGTGAAATTATTTGTTCTAGTTCTGTGAAAAATACCGTTGGTAGCTTGATAGGGATTGCATTGAATCTATAGATTGCTTTGGGTAGAATAGCCATTTTGACAATATTGATTCTTCCAATCCAGTAACACGGTATGTTTCTCCATCTTCTTGTGTCCTCTTTGATTTCTTTCATCAGTGTTTTATAGTTTTCTATGTATAGGTCTTTTGTTTCTTTAGGTAGATATACTCCTAAGTATTTTATTCTTTTTGTTGCAATGGTGAATGGTATTGTTTCCTTAATTTCTCTTTCTGTTTTTTCATTGTTAGTGTATAGGAATGCAAGGGATTTCTGTGTGTTAATTTTATATCCTGCAACTTTACTATATTCGTTGATTAGCTCTAGTAATTTTCTGGTAGAGTCTTTAGGGTTTTCTATGTAGAGGATCATGTCATCTGCAAACAGCGAGAGTTTCACTTCTTCTTTTCCTACCTGGATTCCTTTTACTTCTTTTTCTGCTCTGATTGCTGTGGCCAAAACTTCCAACACTATGTTGAATCGTAGTGGACTACCAGCATTTTAATTGACCATAAACTAGTGACTTCTAATTTAATCATTAGGCCAGACTCATATATTCAAATAATGTTATCATTCAAAGTGATAAGTTTTTCTTTTTCCCTTTTTGTATTAAGGTATAATTTACATACAGTAAAATAATCACTCGTTTTAGTATACAGTTTCTATGAGTTTTGACAAGGGTGTATAGTCATGTCTCCACTACCATAATAAAGATGTGGAAAGGTTCTGTCACCCTTCCCCGTAAAATGTCCCTCATACTTTGTAGTCAACTCCTTTTCTTACCTCCTAGCACTTAGCTACCACAAATGCTTTCTGTCTCCACAGTTTTATATTTGATAAAAGAATGTTATATAACTGATATATTAGAGTATGCCCCTCTTTGAGTCTGGCTTCATTAACTTAGAAAAATGGATCTAAGATTCATCCCACATTGTTTCAAAAATCAGAAGGTCGAAAGGGCGGGACTGGGGTGCAGACAGAGGGGAGGCATACAAACTTGGGCAGCGCACCCAACCCTCCCAGCACAGCCGAAAGAAGAACAAATAGCCCCCGACAAAGAGTGCAGGCAGTGAGAGGAAACAAGTGCCCATAATCCCCCCAACACAGAAAGCGGGCCGGGGACCGAAACAGTCCACACCAGCCCCACAACAGAGACCAGCCGGGGAGCTGAAATGAGTGCACTCAAGCCCCTTGACATCGATGGATGTCCACACAAGTCGCCGCGACACAGATGGAGCCCCACAAGCACCTACCTAGCAAGTGTCGGCCAGCAGCGCCGGGCGGGACAGGGGAACAGAAGCACCGGCAACGACCCCAGGGACGAGTCGGGGACTGGCGGCACTGCAGTTATGTTGAGAGACACTTTGAAGCAGCTGCGGAAACAGACACGCCTAACACCACGAAAGCTAGAACGACTGCCCAAAGGTGTACTGAAGCCACAGACACTCCAGAACCTGCTGCTAGACACTGCACTGCCCTTCAGAGAGACGAGATCCGGCTCCATCAACCAGAACGTAGGCACAAGCTCTGCCAGCCAGGGGACCATCACAGGACACTCAGCCAACCCCATCCACAGGGGCAGACTCCACGAACAAGAACTGTGACCTTGAAAACCCCTTTTTATATTTTTTCCCTTTTTCATTTTTCTTTCTTTCTTTCTTTTTTCTCTCTTATAAATCACACTGTTTATTCCCCCAACATATCTCCACCTTCACATTAGCATTTAGTGGTGCTGTGGAGTTTTTCTCTTTTTCTTGTTGTAAAAAAAAAAAAAAAAATCATTCTTCTTATAAATCACACTGCTTATTCCCCAACATATTTCCACTATCACATTAGCTTTTTGCGGTGGAGTTTTCCTTGTTAAAAAAAAAAAAAAATTCATTTAAAGATTTTTTTTTTCTTATAAATCACATGGTTTATTCCCCCTACTTATTTCCACCTCCATATTAGCCTTTTGCAGTCCTGTGAAGTTTTCCTCTTTGTGTTTCTTGTTCTTTTTTTTCTTTTTTTTTTTTTTTTTTTTTTTTTTTTTTTAATATTATTTTATTAGTTGGAGGCCAATCACTTCACAACATTTCAGTGGGTTTTGTCATACATTGACATGAATCAGCCATATAGTTACATGTATTCCACATCCCGATCCCCCCTCCCACCTCCCTCCCCACCCGACTCCTCAGGGTCCTCCCAGTGCACCAGGCCCGAGCACCTGACTCATGTATCCCACCTGGGCTGGTGGTCCGTTTCACCATAGATAATATACATGCTGTTCTTTCAAAACATCCCACCCTCACGTTCTCCCCCAGAGTTCAAAAGTCTGTTCTGTATTTCTGTGTCTCTTTTTCTGTTTTGCATATAGGGTTATCGCCACCATCTATCTAAATTCCGTATATATGTGTTAGTATACTGTAATGTTCTTTATCTTTCTGACTTACTTCACTCTGTATAATGGGCTCCAGTTTCATCCATCTCATTAGAACTGATTCAAATGAATTCTTTTTAACGGCTGAGTAATATTCCATGGTGTATATGTACCACAGCTTCCTTATCCATTCATCTGCTGATGGGCATCTAGGTTGCTTCCATGTCCTGGCTATTATAAACAGTGCTGCGATGAACATTGGGGTGCACGTGTCTCTTTCAGATCTGGATTCCTCAGTGTGTATGCCCAGAAGTGGTATTGCTGGGTCATATGGCAGTTCTATTTCCAGTTTTTTAAGAAATCTCCACACTGTTTTCCATAGTGGCTGTACTAGTTTGCATTCCCACCAACAGTGTAAGAGGGTTCCCTTTTCTCCACACCCTCTCCAGCATTTATTGCTTGTAGACTTTTGGATAGCAGCCATCCTGACTGGCGTGTAATGGTACCTCATTGTGGTTTTGATTTGCATTTCTCTGATGATGAGTGATGTTGAGCATCTTTTCATGTGTTTGTTAGCCATCTGTATGTCTTCTTTGGAGAAATGTCTGTTTAGTTCTTTGGCCCATTTTTTGATTGGGTCGTTTATTTTTCTGGAATTGAGCTTCAGGAGTTGCTTGTATATTTTTGAGATTAATCCTTTGTCTGTTTCCTCATTTGTTATTATTTTCTCCCAATCTGAGGGCTGTCTTTTCACCTTACTTATAGTTTCCTTTGTTGTGCAAAAGCTTTTAATTTTCATTAAGTCCCATTTGTTTATTTTTGCTTTTATTTCCAATATTCTGGGAGGTGGGTCATAGAAGATCTTGCTGTGATTTATGTCGGAGAGTGTTTTGCCTATGTTCTCCTCTAGGAGTTTTATAGTTTCTGGTCTTACATTTAGATCTTTAATCCATTTTGAGTTTATTTTTGTGTGTGGTGTTAGGAAGTGTTCTAGTTTCATTCTTTTACAAGTGGTTAACCAGTTTTCCCAGCACCACTTGTTAAAGAGATTGTCTTTTTTCCATTGTATATCCTTGCCTCCTTTGTCAAAGATAAGCTGTCCATAGGTTCGTGGATTTATCTCTGGGCTTTCTATTCTGTTCCATTGATCTATATTTCTGTCTTTGTGCCAGTACCATACTGTCTTGATGACTGTGGCTTTGTAGTAGAGTCTGAAGTCAGGCAGGTTGATTCCTCCAGTTCCATTCTTCTTTCTCAAGATTACTTTGGCTATTCGAGGTTTTTTGTATTTCCATACAAATTGTGAAATTATTTGTTCTAATTCTGTGAAAAATACCGTTGGTAGCTTGATAGGGATTGCATTGAATCTATAGATTGCTTTGGGTAGAATAGCCATTTTGACAATATTGATTCTTCCAATCCATGAACACGGTATGTTTCTCCAACTGTTTGTGTCCTCTTTGATTTTTTTTTCTTATAAATCACATGGTTTATTCCCCCTACTTATTTCCACCTCCATATTAGCCTTTTGCAGTCCTGTGAAGTTTTCCTCTTTGTGTTTCTTGTTAAAAAAAAAAAAAAAAGGCAAGGAAAAAAATTCATTTTAGTTTTTTTTCTTTTTTTTCCTCTTTTTCACTTTTCTTTTTTCTTGGTGAGTTTTTTGGATTTAGTTTGGATATATTCAACTGCTTTTCCTACTGTTCTTTACTGGCTGTAGCTATTCCTGAATATATATAAATCTTTTCCACACAGGTCTATTCATCTTTGCTCTTCTGTTTTTTCTTTTCTCTCTCTTTATTTCTTAAATCCTCTTCTCCACCTTTCCTTTTCTCTTTTCCCTCCCTTCTCTTTCTTTTCTCTCTCTCTGTTTTTATTCTTCCCCTTTCCCTTCACTCTTTCTTCTTTCACAAAGTAAGTTAAATTGTTGCGCTCTCTATGCTATATTCCCCAATTGGCCTTCTGCTCGTGCTCAAATTTTCAGATTGAGCATTAGCTAACTCTGCTTTCAATTTGTTGAAATCACCTCTGGTTTCCCTTGCTCACCAAGTCAGTCTCCTGAACTCTTCTTTAGAATGCTTTGGTTATAACTAACTGTATATGTGGAAGTGTGTGTGTGTATGTCCCAGTATTTATGTAATATCTACTTTATCTCTTACCACTGGAACACAAGTACAAGTCACCCCCAACAATAAATCAACACAAACCACCCAACCAACATTTCCCTGCAAGGGCAAAAAATCAAAAGGAAGAAAGAATACAATCCTAAAGCCTGGGAAAAGGAGGTCTCAAGTGGAGCAAGTTAGAAAAACAATGATGATGAAAAGACAGAAAAATACAACACAAATGAAAGACCAAGGTAGAAACTCACAAGACCAAATAAATGAAGAGGAAAGAAGTAATCTCCTTGAAAGAGAATTCAGAATAATGATAGTAAAGATGCTCTGAAAACTTGAAAATAGGAATGGAAAAAATGCAAGAAGCATTTAACACAGTTAATACAATCACCAAGGACATAAAAGAAATAAACAATAAGTAGACAGAGATGAATAACACAATTACTGAAACTAAAAATACTCTGAGAAAGTGAAAGTGAAAGTCAATCAGTCGTGTCTGACTCTTTATGACCCCAAGGACTATACAGTTCAGGGAATTTTCCAGGCCAGAATACTGGAGTGGGTAGCCTTAAAAATACTCTAGAAGGAACCAATAGCAGAATAACTGAGGCAGAGGAATGCATAGGTGAGTTGGAGGATAGAATGATGGAAATAACCGCTGAAGAGAAGAATAAAGGGAAAGGAATGAAAAGAATTGAGGAAGCCTCAGAGACCTTTGCGGCAATATTAAACACACCAGTATTTGAATTATAGGGATCCCAGAGGAAGAAGAAAAAAAGAAAGGCACTGAGAACATTTTTGAAGAAATTAAAGTTGAAAACTTCCCCAACATGGGAAAGGAAATAGTCAATCAAGTCCAAGAAGCACAGAGAGTCCCCCACAGGTTAAACTCAAGAAGAAACACATTGAGACACACATTAATCAAGCTAACAGAGATTAAGCACAAAGAAAGAATATTAAAAGCAGCAAGGGAATAGCAACAAGTAACATATATGGTAAATCCTACACGACTAATAGTGGATCTTTCAGCAGAAATTCTACAGGCCAGAAGGGAATGGCAGGATAAATGTAAAGTACTGAAAGAGGAAACCTACAACCACGATTACTATACCTGGCAAAGATCTCATTCAAACTTGAAGGAGAAATCAAAAGCTTTACAGACAAGCAGAAATTAAGAGAATCCAACAACACCAAACCAGCCTTGCAACAAATACTAAAGGGACTTACATAGCCAGTAAACACAAGAGAAAGGAAAGACCTACAAAAGCAAATCCAAAACAACCAAGAAAATGCCAGCAGGAGCATATGTATCAATAGTTACCTTAAATGTAAATGGATTAGATGCACCAACCAAAAAATACAGATGGACTGAATGAATACAAAAACAAGACCCATATATATGCTGCCTATAGGAGATCCATTTAAGACCTAGAGACACATACAGACTGAAAATAAAAGGTTGGAAAAAGATATTCCATGTGAATGGAAACCAAAAGAAAGCTGGAGTGGGAATTCTTATTTCAAACAAAACAGACCTTAAAATAAAGAATATAATAAGGGACTAAGAAGGACACTACAGAATTATCAAGGGGTCAATCCAAGAAGAAGACATAACAATTGTAAATGTCTATGCACCCAACATAGGAACACCTCAATACATAAGGCAAACACTGACAGGCATAAGTGGAGAAATCAAGAGCAACACAATAATAATAGGGGACTTTAACACCCCACTGTTATCAATGGACAAATTGTCAAAACAGAGAATCAATAAGGAAATATAAACCTTAAATGAAACATTAGACCAAATGGACCTAATTGATATCTTCAGGACTTTCCATCCAAACGCAAAAGAATACACTTTCTTCTCAAGTGCACATGGAACATTCTCCAGGATAGACCACATCTTGGGCCACAAATTAAGCCTCAGTAAATTTAAGATAATTGATATTGTATCAAGTATCTTCTCTGACCACAACGCTATGAGACTAAATATTAACTACAGGGAAAAAACAGCAAAAGACACAAACTCATGGAGATTAAACAATACATTACTAGATAACAAAGAGGTTACCAAAGAAATTAAAAAAAAAAAAAAAGAAATCAAAAGATTCCTAGAAACAAATGACAATGAAAACATGATGACCCAAAACCTATGGGACTCAGCAAAAGCAGTTCTAAGAGGGAGGTTTATAGTAATACAGTCATACCTGAAGAAGCAAGAAAAGTATCAAATATATAGCTTAACTCTACATCTAAAGCAGCTGGAAACAGAAGAACAAAAAAACCCCAAAGTCAGCAGAAGGAAGGAGATCATAAAAATCAGAGCAGAAATAAATGAAAAAGAAATGAAGGAAACAATAGCAAAGATTGATTAAACTAAAAGCTGGTTCTTTGAGAAGGCTAACAAAATTGACAAACCACCAACCAGACTCATCAAGAAAAAAAGGGAGAAAAATCAAATCAATAAAATTAGAAATGAGAAAGGAAAGGTTACAACAGACAACACAGAAATACAAAGGATCATAAGAGAATATTATAAGCAACTATATGCTAATAAAATGGATGACCTAGAGGAAGTGGACAGATAGCTATAAAAGATCAGCCTCCCAAGACTGAACCAGGAAGAAATAGAAATTATGAACAACCCAATTACAAACACTGAAATTGAAACAGTGACCAAAAATCTTCCCAGAAATAAAAGTCCAGAGCCAGATGGCATCACAGGGAAATTCTATCAAACTTTCAGAGAAGAGCTAATGCCTATTTTTCTGAAACTCTTCCCAAAAAATGCAGAGGAAGGAATACTTCCAAACTCATTCTTGAGACCACAATCACCCTGATACCAAAACCAGGGAAAGACAACAAGAAAAAAGAAAATTACAGACCAATGTCACTGATGAACATAGATGCAAAAATCCTCAACAAAATTCTAGCAAACAGAATCCAACAGTACATTAAAAAGCTCATACACCATAATCAAGTCAGGTTTATTCCAGGGATACAAGGATTCTTCAATATACGCAAATCAATCAATGTGATACACCACAGCAGCAAATTGAAAGATAAAAACCATATGATCATCTCAATAGATGATGCAGAAAAAGCCTTCACAAAATGCAGCATCCATTTATGATAAAAATGCTTCAAAAAATGGTCATAGAAGGAACCTACCTCAACATAGTAAAGGCCATATTTGAAAAGCCCACAGCAAACATTATTCTCAATGGTGAAAAGCTAAAAAGCTTTCCCTCTAAGATCAGGAACAAGACAAGAGTGTCCACTCTCACTACTATTATTCAACATACTTTTGAAAGTCCTAGCTACAGAAATTAGAGAAGAAAAAACAAAAAGGAATTCAGATCAGAAAAGAAGAAGTAACACTCACTGTTTGCAGATATGATAATATACATAGAAAAGCCAAAAGAAACTATCAGAAAATTGCTAGAGTTAGTGAATTCAGCAGTCACAGGATACAAGGTCAATACACAGAGATCACTTGCACTCCTATATACTAATAATGAAAAATGAGAAAGAGAAATTAAGGAATCAATACCATTCACCATTGCAACAGAAAGAATAAAATATCTAGGAATAAACCCACCTAAGGAAACAAAAGAAAGACCTGTATATGGAAAACTATAACACACTGATGAAACAAATAAAAGATGGCATAACAGATGGAGAGATATTCCATGTTCCTGGGTGGGAAGAATCAATATTGTGAAAATGACTATACTACCAAGTGCAATCAATGTGATTCAATGTGATCCCTATCAAATTACCAATGGCTTTTTTCACAGAACTAGAACAAAAAATTTCACAATTCATATGAAAACACAAAAGGCCAAAAGACTGCCAAAGCAGTCTTGAGAAAGAAGAATGGGGCTACAGGAATCAACCTTCCTGACTTCAGACTATACCACAAAGTTACAGTCATCAAGACAGTATGGTACTGGCACAAAAATAGAAATATAGACCAATGGAACAAGATAGAGAACCCAGAGATAAACCCACACACCTATGGGTACCATATTTTTGACAAAGGAGGCAAGAATATACAATGAGGCAAAGACAGCCTCTTCAATAAGTGGTTCTGGGAAAACTGGACAGCTACGTGCAAAAGAATGAAATTAGCTCACTACTTAACGTCGTACACAAAGATAAACTCAAAATGGATTAAAGACCTAAATATAAGACCAGAAACTATTAAACTCTTAGAGGAGAACATAGGCAGAACTCTTGATGACATAAATCAAAGCAAGATCTTCTATGACCCACCTCCTAGAGTAATGGAAATAAAAACAAAAATAAACAAGTTGGACCTAATTAAACTTAAAAGCTTTTGCACAGCAAAATAAACTACAAACAAGGTGAAAAGACAACACTCAGGATAGGAGAAAATAATAGCAGGGGAACAACTGATAAAGAATTTCCAAAATATACAAGCAGCTTACACAACTCAATACCAAAAAGCAAGCAACCCAATCAAAAAGTGGGAAAGGGACCCAAAGAGACGTTTCTCCAAAGAAGACATAGAGATGACTAACAAGCACATGAAAAGATGTCATCACTCATTATCGGAAAAATGCAAATCAAAATTGCAATGAGATACCACCTCACACCAGTCAGAATGGCCATCATCAAAAAGTCTACAAACAACAACAACAAAAAGTCTACAAACAATAAATGCTGGAGAGGATGTGGAGAAAAGGGAACACTCTTGCATTGCTGGTGGGAATGTAAACTGATACAGCCACTATGGAAGATGGTGTGTAGACTCCTTAAAAAGCTAGGAATAAAACCATGATATGACCCAGCAATCCCACTCCTAAGCATATATCCTGAGGAAATCAAAACTGAAAGAGACACATGTACCCCAGTGTTCACTGCAGCTCTAGTCACAATAGCTAGAACATGGAAGCAACATAGATGTCCATCAACAGATGAATGGATAAAGAAGCTGTGGTACATATATACAACGGAATACTACCCAACCACAAAAAGGAACACATTTGAATCTGTTCTAATGAGATGGACAAAACTAGAACCCATTATACAGAGTGAAGTAAGTCAGAAAGAGAAATACAAATATCATATAATGACACATATATATGGAAGCTGAAGAGATGGCACTGATGAATTTATTTTCAGGGCTGCAGTGGAGAAACAGACATAGAGAACAGATCTATGGACAAGGTGGGAGGAGAGGAGGGAGAAGGGGGGACGTATGGAGAGAGTAACATAGAAATTTACAATACCACTTGTAAAACAGATAGCCAGTGGGAATTTACTGTGTGACTCAGGGAACTCAAACAGGGGCTCTGCAATAGGCTGAAGGGTGAGGTGGGAAGGGCGATGGGAGGGAGGTCTGGGAGGGAGGGTACTGATGGCTGATTCTTGTTGATGTATGACAGAAAACCACAAAATTCTGCAAAGCAATTATCCTTCAATTGAAAAATTAAAAACAAAATCAGAAGGTTATTTATTTTTATTGGTGAGTTGTATTCTATTGTAGAAATGTGCTACAATTTATCTCTTTTCCAGCTAATGGATACCTGGGATGTTTTCATTTTGTAGTGATAATGAATAAACATGCTAAAAAGCTTTCATGTACAAGTTACTGAATGACTGTAGGTTTTCATTTCTTTTCAAGTGAATATTTAGGAGTAAGACTACTGGGTCAGGAGGTAAATATATGCATGTGCTTTTAATAAACTGCAAAACTGTTTTTCAAGTTGGTGAAACCATTTTTAATTCCTGTCAGCAAAATATAAGAATTCCAGTTGCTCTAAATCCTAACTAGCCATTAATATTATCAATGAAAGTCTATATTTTTAATAAAAATATCCATGAGTCCACAACTCAAGGTCTTTGATTTTGAATGAATTTGATTGTTAGTGCAAAGAAAAGATTAAATCTCAGCAGAAACCAACTTGACTTACTCCCTAGTTGACAATTTTGCCTTGAGCTAACTTTTTAAGTTTCTGCAGTTTTGCTTAATTTGAAACATTATCCTGATTACATTTCTCCTCTATACAATAGCCTAAGGATCTCTAGCAATTGAAACACAGAGTCCTTTCCTGTCCCTAAAACTAAAACAGAAACTGCAAGTATAAAGCATTGAAAGGCACTCATACTATTCAAAACATCACATGGTTTATACCAATTATCCAGAAAATTGTCTCTTCTTTTTTTTTTTTTATTTTTTTTTTAGTTTTTTTGTTTTGCTTTAGCTAAGAGAGATCTAGCTAATAAATGACTTTTTCCTGTCCCAGTTTCCCTATTGAAAATGAGGACACTGGTACTTCTTTCTTACTTATCTCAAGGGACTAAGGCTATGTTTGAGAAAAATGAGATATTTTATGTCTAAACTTCTAAAAAGAGACAGCGTGGAGAGCCTGGAGTGTCAGTAGTGCAGGGGGGAATCTCCATAGCATGTGAAATGCATATTCTGATAAATAAAGAACAGACTAATTTTTTCAAATACAACAAAAATATATGAGAACACTATGCTGCAGAGAGGAGTATTAATCAGCTTCTCTATCCTACATGTCAACACAGAATCTGCTTGGAACCAGGCATTTAGGACCATCACAAAATCTTGCCCTTTGTGTGACTTCTGCAAATTGGCAAATCATTGCAAAGTCCCCTCTCTGCTCTTCTAAGGAAATTCTTATAGCCCTGTGATTGAAAACATCATCTTTTAAGGAAGAAACTCCTTACTTACTTTTGAAGATGCATAAATACCATATAACGGTTAGATCTACAACTTCTTATAGGATAAGAACAAGTATAAATCTCTATATTTTTATTTGTATCTTTAAACAAAGAGCCAATGGTGAAATGATTCATTTTAGGACTGATTCGATTAATAAGGAAACTGGAAGACTGAAAGCTCTATATTGTCACTGTTATTTTTTTTTGTCACTTCTCTTGTTTTCAAGCAATTGAAACCATAACAGAGATCATGAATCAGAAAAATGAAAATATAGCTGGTACATAGTGAGGAGACATTTATGATTTTTGTATGCTTTGTCATTTCACTTTAGATCTTGAACTCCTCTGAATTACTCTGGGGAAAAGTTGCTGTGAACAACACAAAGCAGAATTTTTTTACATTATGTGTATCTCGTAGTCATAAGATCTATAAAAAGAAGAAGAAAAATATTCTAATAATAAGTTTCACTTAGGTCAAGAAGGTGACTTAATGTAAAACTATTTGGGGGACAACACAGAGGGTTAAGTCAGTTCTTTGCCCTATCCTTAGAAATGAATGGGCTTGTTTTGAAAAGCATAACTTTTATTGGTAATTCTAGTGATCTGAATTTATTTTTGGCCCTAACTCCTTAGAAATATTATTGGGATTTAATTTGTAAGTCTACTGACTATTTCCAAATATTAAATTTAAATTGGTTTAGGAAATATGTAATCTGTTTATTAACTTATCTGGCTTAATGTCAAATATTCACCACATTTTGGTTTTAATATCACTTCTTTGGGGTCTGTCACCCTTAGGTGTCATGGTTCCTTCTCTCTCAGATACTTATTTATATGTCAAAGAAAACTGGAATTGTCTTCAAGCACAAAAGAAGAAGTATTTCTTGTCCTTGCAGCCCTCTCTGGCTTTATTTTCTGTTACCCAAGGAGCAAGCCATCAAAAATTAATGTTGAGAGATGACAAGTATCTTGGCCATTCAAGTCAGTAGCAAAAATAATATTTTTTTCATGGACTTTGTACTTCCATAAGTGTGAATTATTCATGAAGTGCCAGTTTGGGTAAAAGTCAGTTCAATGATAGATTTGAGCCAGCACTAGAAAATTTGCTAAGGAAAGCTACAATATCATAGGGCTTCAACATTTAGTCATGCAGTTAAAATGTACCTCTATTCTTTCACTCTTGAATTCAACTTCTTAAAGTTTGTAAGTGAAAATTTCATCGAGAACCAATCATTTTCTAAACTAGAGTTGACCTTTAGTATTGAATTATTAAAGATGATAACCCCTAGGGATCTACCAAGAAAATAGAACAACATTTTGCCTAAGAATCAGTTAACTTATTTTCCATGTCCTAAGAAAAGAGACAGAAATTACAAGCTAGTGCCTACTTAGCCCTCCAAGATGTACATTTATCTTGAGCCCCAGAAAAAAAAGAAAGGAATAACCAAAGCCACAGTGGTTGATCTTGTGCCTTCGGAGAACAAAGAAAGGTCAGTCATTCATATTGTCCTCTGGAGAATTCCCTCCACTGAGTGTACTCTCATTTGTCTCAAGGTAACAAATATTCAGCTAAACCTAGCTTTGGTCTTGGTCCAAGCCCTTGAAAAGAAACTAGCCACCATTAAGTCACACGACTTGTTTATGCTTTTCCAAGTGATTTCTTAGAGATAAGTTGAATTTCTTTGATCTGTCTCCAGTAAAGTACTTTTAAGCAGTCCAGCATTAAAATGATCAGAAACTAGTAAGAAAGGATTCAGTAAGGTAGCTCAAAACAAGGCTTATTGAATGGTGGAGGTGAGAAGGTACAACCAGAAACACTAAAAGGAAAATTCAAGTGAATGAAAGGGAAACCAGTTGAAGAAAGTTCATTACAGGGTTTCCACAGACATTAAGAAATAACCCAGGAAGACCTTGTTTTTGTAGGTGAAGTGACGTGAAAGTTGCTCAGTTGTGTTCGACTCTTTGTATAGTCCTTGGAATTCTCCAGGCCAGAATTCTGGAGTGGGTAGCCTTTCCCTCTCCAGGGTATCTTCCCAACCCAGGGATCAAACCCAGGTCTTCTGCATTGCAGGTGATTCTTTACCAACTAAGACACAAGGGAAGCCTATTTTTGTATAGTTCAACAAATGATGTGGGAATGGGGACTGTCATAAAATATTTCAAAATGTATGGCAAAAACCATCACAATATTGTAATTATCCTCTAATTAAAATAAATTAATTTTTAAAAATGCAGGAATGTCTTGTATGAAACACATTATGCAAACCAAATTTAAGAGGCTAAACTGATATCTCTTCTGTCAGTGTGTCTTTTTTTAGTGCTTATTTTCCCTTATTATTTTAGGGAAAATTGCTTTGAAATGGAATTTTCCAAATTGCCTTGACCTTCGGAATCATGCTTGAGGATATGTCTCAAAGGAAAAAAGCTGAAAATACATAAGTTATTCTAATGCTTTGGTTTGTCTTTCATGCTGTTTATATTCTCTTCTGGGAATAAATGTAGATGGCTCAATCAAGAGGCTTTTTCTCCCAGTACATCTAAGAAGTTAAAAGACATTTGGGGCATCACTAGAAAAGTATAAATTAAATGTATTTTCACTTCTGTGTGAAACCGTGATTCTATGTACCTTTACCTCAACCACGATCCAAAGAAAGCCCAGAAGAGGACAGTAATAGGAAGACAACAGGGAGAAAGCCATATGGCATACACCAAAACAAAATAAGTAAGAATGTGATTGGATTCAGTTTTGTCACAATTGGTAATTTGAACAAGGGGGAATGGGATGCAATATTCTTAATGCAAAAGTTTACATCAAAGACCCTCTACCAGCCCGTTAGCATACTTTCAATTTCCTTGTTATCTAGCCCTTTCTTCCCTCTATAGGCACCAGGGTTCTCTTTCTTCACCTTCTGTCTCCGATCCCACTTCCACCGTACCTAAGCTCTAGCTGTCTTGACCTTTCTGTGCCCCAGGTGTTTTATACTCTCCCCAGACTTTAATAGTATCATCTCTGCCAATTCTCAGTCACTTGCTCTTTCATCTAGAACTCTAGCCTTGTGCACAAGATATCCCTTAAAGTCATCCTAATTTAAGGTGTCTTCTTAGCTTGTGTGGGTGTATGAGTCAAATTAGGCCAGTCAGATTCCATTCTGGGAATTTTGTTTGGAATCTAAGGTAATAGTCCATCTCAGTTCTTATTGGAAATTGGAAGAGAGGTAGACTCTGGGCTTCCAGTGTGGGGCATTCATATTCTGCCATGTGCATGTAGACATAACAATCGTGATGACGATGATAAAATCCAGGCTGCAGACAGTGAAAACGTTACCCAGAAAGAAGCAAATATGCTAGAACATGGGATTTCAGGAAGATAGAGGAGAAGAACCAACTGCCTTTCTTCCTGACAGCTCTACTTCCTACCCTTTGGGTTTCCCAAGGATTACCTCTACCCATATGTTAAATAACCAATTTTTGCTACTCTCGGTAGGTTCCTATTACTTGCAACCAAATAATTCTTGACTTAGACAGTCCTCCTGTGTGTGCTTATAGCACTCTGTCCTTTCTCTACCATTATAGATGCTACTACTTTGCATTAGCTTACTTATTGACCTAAAATTTTCACTGAACTATGTCTCTGTAGGACAGGACTAAATGTGTCAGGGTCATAAAATCTATCATGGGTGCATTTTAAATATAAGAAAATAAACATTGTTGAATGAATGATTTCTTACAAAACCTATCTTGATGCTACTTGGCTTGGGTATACCATGGGGCATTCTCAATTTTCTTTCTTATGTGGCTATCTAAGGTTTCAAGAGGCTTTCCAAATGGTTCTAGTGGTAAAGAACCCACCTGCCAATGCAGGAGACATAAGTGACATGGCTTTGATCCCTGGGTCGGAAAGATCTCCTGGAATAGGAAATGACAACCCATTCTAGTATTCTTGCCAGGAGAATCCCAGAAACAGAGGAGCCAGGGAGACTACAGTCCATGGTGTCACAAAGAGTCGGACATGACTGAAGCAACTTAGCACACCCAAGGTTTCAAGTCAAGTCATAGCCCTTGAATCCAAACATCGTTCCAGTGTATAACAAGAAGAAAGCATTATGTATATAGGAGTATTGTCTAAGAATTATTCATGAATTTGTGGAGGTAAGATTAGAGGGCTGTACAGGCTTTTGTGTTTTGTCCCCAATTTAAAATAGTGAAAATATAGAAATGCTGTCAGTATATTGTCAAATGTTGTCAAAAAAGAACATGAAGTTTTTTAAAAGAAATATAGTCTTTTTGTCTTAGTCACTTACCTGATTGAATATCAGAATCACCTGGAGAACATTTTAAAAATACAGATTTTGGATTCCACCACAATTTCAATGAAAGTTGTTATAAAGCTTTTTGAATGATTCTGTATTCCAGGGAATTTTCTTGCCTACATCATGCTGAGTTGCTCTTAGATCAAGTTGGAAAAAAACATCTTTAGGAGTTATAGACATCCACAATGTAAAAACATATAACTTAGAGTTTACGGTAACTGCTATCACCCATTCAATTCATTCATAAATAATTTATCAAACATTTCCTCTATCTACTTCAGGAGTCTTTTTTTTTTTTTTTTTTAAGGAGTCTTCTTAAGAACATGTTCAAGGTAGAATTGGAGTTTTGGGGTCAACCTAAGAACAGTATAATTGTAAGAAAACAACAGCAATTCTTAAGCAATCTTCTTTATACCCGTAACTCATCAAATTTCTGCAGTGAATACTTGTCTGAATATGAAATTGTATCATTGCTATTTAGATCATTAAAAAATCCCTCAATGTTTAACCCACCCCAAATGCCATTCTCAATTTTGTCTCTATAGAAATGTCTTGGATTGAAAAGAGCTCCAACTGAAAAGGGGAGCCAGTGGGCCCTTAAAGTTCCGGGTCTCTGAAATAAATGTAAAACATAAAATTATAAAACTTGTAGAAACCAAAATGAGAGAAAATATTCAGCACCTAGGGCTAGGTGAAGATTTTCTAGTCTTGCCATTAAAAGCAGAATCTGTAAGAGGGAAAATTGATAAATTGGACCTAATCAGAATTAAAACTTTTGCTTTATGAAGCTGATGTGAAGATGGTGGGTAAAAAACAAACTGCAGACTGGGAGAAAATACTTGTAAACCACGTGTGCAACAAAGAACTTATATCTAGGCCATATAAGTTTTTCAAATTCAACAGTAAAAAAATATAAATCAAACAATCCAATTAGAAAATGGACAAAAGGTGTGAATAGCCATTTCATTGAAGAGAATGCAAAGAAGCATGTGAAAAGATGTTCAACATCATTAATTGTTAAGGACATATAAATTTAAAGCCCCAATGAGATACAACTACACATCTGTCAGAATTTCAGCTCAGTTTAGTTCAGTCAGTCGCTCAGCCGTGTCCGACTCTTTGCGACCCCATGAACCGCAGCACGCCAGGCCTCCCTGTCCATCACTAACTCCCGGAGTCCACCCAAACCCATGTCCATTGTGTTGGTGATGCCATCCAACCATCTCATCCTCTGTCATCCCCTTCTCCTCCTGCCCTCAATCTTTCCCAGCATCAGGGTCTTTTCAAATGAGTCAGCTCTCCGCATCAGGTGGCCAAAGTATTGGAGTTTCAGCTTCAACATCAGTCCTTCCAATGAACACCAAGGATTGATCTCCTTTAGGATGAACTGGTTGGATCTTTTTCACTTTCATCAAGAGGCTCTTTAGTTCTTCTTTACTTTCTGCCATAAGGGTGGTGTCATCTGCATAGCTGAGGTTATTGATGTCAGTATGGCCACAGTAAAATGAGTGATAACAGCAAATGTTCATGAGGATGCAGAGGGCACAGCCTCTGTGGAAAGTGGTTTGGCGGTTTCTAATAAACCTGAACTTGCCATATGACTTAGCAATTGTACTCCTGGGCATTTACCACAGAAAAATGAAAAAGAGTGTGTGTTACATGAAGTCATTACAAGAACTTTCACAGCATCTATATTAATAATAGTCCAAAACTGGAAACAATTCAAAAGTCCTTCCATGGATGAATTGTTAAATACCATGATATACCCATACTGGAGAATACTATTGAGCAACACAGAGGAACAAACTATTGGTATATACAATCTGGTGGACAGAAAAATGCCCCCGCCCAAATAAAAACATTGTATGCTATCTGATCTCTGGAACCAGTGAATATGTTATATTACATGGCAAAGGGACTTTACAGGTATAAAGTTAAAGACCTTAAAATAGGGAGATTCTTTTGGATTACTTGAGTGGGTCCAATCTAATCACATGAACTCTTAAAAGAATTTTCTCTGGCTGGAGTGGAAGTGATATGTCAGAAATCATAAAGATTCCAAGTGTGAGAGGGACTCATCTGTTATTGGTGGGGGAGGGCCAAATTGGAAAGTATACAAAGGATGCAGGCAGGCTCTCAAGCGAAGACTTCTCCCAGCCGACCGCCAGCATGGAAATTGGGACCTCTGTACTACAAGTGCCAGAAACTGAATTTGATCAACAACTTGCATGAACTTGGAACCACTTTATCCCCAGAGACTTACAGAAAGGCACACAGCCTTGATTTATGCCTTGTCAGATTCTGAGCAGAGGTCCAGTTGAGCTCTTCTTGGACTTTTGACCTTCAGCAATGTAAGATAAAAGGTATTTGTTGCTTAAAGTGACCAAATTTGTGGTAATTTGGTACCGCAACAGTAAAAAACTAGTATAGTAATAACTTGGGTGGGTCCCAAGGGAAGTTTGCTGAGTGGAAAAAAAAGCCAGTCTCAGAGTGACAAAATTATGGAGATATAAAACAGATAGCTGGTTGCTAAATGTTAGAAGGAAGTGGGGAGGGAGGTGGAGGTGACTGTAACTGGTGTGATGTATTCTCATGATAACGAGATCATTCTGTAATCTGACTGCAGTTACACAAATCTACACAAGTGATACAGTCTCCACACAAATCTACACAAGTGATAAAATTGCATGCAACTGATTATATACATGCTCATGAATGCATGTAAAATTGGTGAAACCTAAATAAGGTCAGTGGACTGTATCGATGTCAATATCCCAGTTATGATATTACCCTTCTAAGGGATTCTTGCCCACAGTAGCAGATATAATGGTCATCTGAATTAAATTCCCCCATTCCTGTCCATTTTAGTTCACTGATTCCTAAGACATCGATGTTCACTCTTGCAATCTCCTGTTTGATCATGTCCAATTTACCTTGATTCGTGAACCTAACCTTCCAGATTCCTATGCAGTATTATTCTTTATAGCATCGCACTTTATTTTCAGCACCAGACTCATTCACAACTAAGCTTTATTTCTGCTTTGCTCTTTCTGGAGCTATCAGTAATTGCCCCCTGTTCTTCCCTAGTAGCCTCCCAGACAACTTCTGACCTGGGGGTTCATCTTCCAGTGTCATATCTTTTTTTTTTTCATGCTGTTCATGGAGTTCTTACGGCAAGAATATTACCTTATAGTTATGATGGTGCCATTGAGGGAAACTGGATTAAGGGTACATGGGGATCTCTCTGTATTATTTCTTATAATTGCATGTGAATATACAATTATTTCAACTTTAAAAGGCTGATTAAAAATGATTTAAAAGATATAAAATACATATGTAAAAAGTAATATGTTATTACTATCTATGTATTAATGATATAAAGCCACTATCTTCACTTAAAAATTAATATAGTGAAAACAATAGAATTAAGTACATTAGAACATCACTCTTTTCACTTTAAAATGAGCTGAGGAGAATAGTGAAGTTCATCCTGCCAATGTCTTGTTTAGTTGTATTTGCAATATTAGAGTTGTCTTTCAGCAACACTTTTTCTGCAGAAATCTCTTTAGAGGACATTTGCCCTTTTGGGGACAAATAGTTTAGTTAAAACTGGATCATAGGATTCACAAATCCACTTAACATAATAAGTTAGCTTTTTGTTGTGGCTGTAACAAATTGCTACACATGTAGTGGCTTGAGCACCCCACTCCAGTACTCTTGCCTGGAAAATCCCATGGATGGAGGAGCCTGGTGGGCTGCAGTCCATGGGGTCACTAAGAGTCGGACATGACTGAGTGACTTCCCTTTCACTTTTCACTTTAATGCACTGGAGAAGGAAATGGCAACCCACTCCAGTGTTCTTGCCTGGAGAATCCCAGGGACAGGGGAGCCTGGTGGGCTGCCGTCTATGGGGTCACACAGAGTCGGACACGACTGAAGCGACTTAGCAGCAGTAGCAGTGGCTTGAATAATACAAACTTACTACTTATTATGTTATGGAGGTCGGAAAGCGAAAATGGGTCTCATTGAGCTGATATCAAAGTGTCAGTTGAAACGTGTTCTTTATGGAGACTACAAGGACGATCCTATTTCCCTGACTGTTCCAGCTTCCAGAGGCCATCTTGTTCCTTGGCCTGTGGCCCCTTCCAGCAGTCACATCACTCTGACCTCTTGTCACATCTTTCACTGAGATGCTCCTGCTTCCCCAGTTCATTTACTATGAGGACCTTGGTGATTACATTGGGTCCACCCAGGTAATGGAGGTACTCTCCCCATCTCAAGTCTTAATCAGCTTGACAAAGTTCCTTTTGTCACGTGAGGTAATCTGTTCACAGGCGCCAGGGGTTCCTGGACAAGTGTGGAAGTCAGCATTGTTCTGCCAGCCACAGAGGACATTCACGAAGTGCCGAGTGTGCGGGGTGCGGATTGTGTACAGATGTGTGAGAGCTCCTCTGTCCCCAGGTTGTTGTGGTACCAGCATGCCCCTCAGAATATCTCACTGCTAAGTTCCATAACCATTTCAGACACAGACTAGAGAAAGCATCAGTTTAATTCCTGTATTAAATATTGCAAAGGCTTAATATCTTTTTTTTAAGTTTATACATTTTATACATAGACAGACATTCCAACATTCTCTCTCCAGGCCTCACCTGATTGCCGTGGACCCCTGAGATCGAGGGCTCTAGTTGGAGGCCACTGCCCTAAATAACCAGTATCTAACATTTCCTCATATCTGTGCAGCAACACTCAATTTACACACTGTGGTCATAGTGTTTCACTCTGTGGCATTGTTAATTCCACAAAAACAACACTGAGAAGCAGATAAATTTTACGCTTTATAGGTGGAGTTTTTTAAACTCAGAGTAGTTCAGGAACTTGATGAAGGACAAAGCTACTTTAGCTTCACTGCTAGATGAAGAACCGCACTTCATACCAAAGCTCCCAGCTCCTTCACAACACTGAGAATGGATTCTGGGTAAAGAAGGAACAGATTTTCAGTATTCAGGGAGAGCATCCTAAACCTTCGGAAGGCAACAGTAGTAACAGCAGCAAAAGTAGACAGTTTGGTTCAAAATGCAGAGTAATTTCCCATTAATTACTGAGATGGCAACTGATTTCCTGACACACAGAACTTCTATATGCTGGGATCAAGTCCAGTAACAAAATCACTGGGGCTGAAAGAAGCTGGGACTGTGCAATAAAGAAAAGCTGTATTATTTTGAGCATATTTTCTTCTTTTGTATTTTATTAGGTCACAAATAGTTCTCAAATTTTTTTCTGTGGCTGTCTTTTGGAGAGGACATTACAAATGATAGTGATTCCATGACAGACATTCTTTCTTCCTAAATGGCTCAGAGAACTCCAGAGGACACAAGGCTATTTTTATTCACTGGAGCACGGGCGTCAGTAAGACAGAACTGCTGGGCTGGTGTCCTTCTGATAAAGGGAGCAAATGCATTTATAAGCTTTCTTGAAAGGATGAAACAAGCTCATGGAAAATCAGGGAGAAGCAGATGTAATTATACAGAGAATCACAAGACACAGACTTAGAGATAATTAGGAACAGTGTGACTGAGCAGCAGCGGAACATGGAAATTTATAACTGATAAACAACAGATAAATGTGTGCATGCATGCTCAGTAGCTCATTTGTGGCTGACTCTTTGCAACCCCATGGTCTGTAGCCTGCCAGGCTCCTCTGTTCATGGAATTTTTCAGGCAAGAATACTGGAATGGGTTGCCATTCCCTACTCCAGGGGATCATCCCGACCCAGGGATCGAACCCTCGTCTCCTGCATTGGCAGGCAGATTCTTTAACACTGCGCCATCTGGGAAGATAAATAGTTGTCAGTTCAGTGCTCCATCGTGTCTGACTCTTTACAACCCCATGGACTACAGCACGCCAGGCTTCTCTGTCTGTCACCAACTCCCAGAGCTTGCTCAAACTCATGTCCATCGAGTTGGTAATGCCGTCCCACCGTCTTATCCTCTGTCATCCCCTTCTGCTCCTGCCTTCAATCTTTCCCAGCATCAGGGTATTTTCCAATGAGTCAATTCTTCGCATCAGGTGGCCAAAGGATTGGCATTTCAGCTTCAGCATCAGTCCTTCCAATTAATATTCAGGACTGATCTCCTTTAGGATTAACTGGTTTGATCTCCTTGCAGTCCAAGGGTCTCTCAAGAGTCTTCTCCAACACCGCAGTTCAAAAACATCAATTCTTCAGCACTCAGCTTTCTTTATAGTTCAACTCTCACATCCATATATGATTACTGGAAAAACCATAGCTTTGACTAGACGGACCTTTGTCGGCAAAGTAATGTCTCTGCTTTTTAATATGCTGTTTAGGTTGGTCATAGCTTTTCTTCGAAGGAGCAAGCATCTCTTAATTTCATGTCTGCAGTTACCATCTGCAGTGATTTTGGAGCCCAAGAAAATAAAGTATCTCACTGCTTCCACTGTTTCTCCCATCTATTTGCTATGAAGTGATGGTACCAGATGCCGTGATCTTAATTTTGAATGTTGAGTTTTAAGCCAACTTTTTCACACTCCTCTTTCACTTTGATCAAAGGCTCTTTAGCTCTTCTTCACTTTCTGCCATAAGGATGGTGTCATCTGCATATCTGTTATTGATATTTCTCCCAGCAATCTTGATTCCAACTTGTGCTTCAGTTGTAGCTGGGCTGAATTTTGAGAGGTGGTTTGAAAGATCTAATCGACATGTTATCTACATGGTATTTAATGGAATTTAGCTCCTACATTGACTTGTTTGTTATTCTTTTTAATTAAAAAATGAAAAAAAATTTGGGCTGCACTGTGTAGCATGTGAAATATTAGTTCCCCAACCAAGGATTGAACCCATGCCCCCTGCATTGGAAGCATGGAGTCTTAACCACTGGGCCACCAGAGAAGTCCCTGACTTACTTTAATATTTAACTAAATGCTAATTTTGACCCCATGCATCATTTTATATATTCAATCCATGGGTTGGAAACACTGATCTTCAGATTGCTGAAGAGCAAATTAATTAGACCTGTAAATGGTTTTTAAGCTACAAGTAATAAGAACTAAATATTAGAAAGTGGTGCTAAGACTACAGCTTGTAAACAGTGTATAGGTTTCTGTTTGCTGGAATAATTACCCATATGCAAGAGTTGCCTATGCAAGCCAAATCTCCTAATCGATTTACTTTGAAAAGAACAGTGAGGTCACATTACATTAGCAAGGGGAAATGGAAAGCAGAATTAATTATCTCGATACCATAAACTAGAGTAAACAAATGTTGCTTTAATTATCTGATTCTTTCACTTGGGATGGGAATGATCTGAATTGCTTTGTTCCTGAATTTCACATTGCTGAATTAGACAGTCTGAAAGACTCAGAAAACTAAATTTTCCTGGAGGACTTTTTGTGAGTGACTCCCATACACTTGAATTTGCTAGAATATGACTTACAAATAAGCTTATATACTGGTCAAGAATGTGGTCAGCTTCTTGACTTTCTAGTTTTATAAGAATGCAAAATGAAATTGTCAAAATACTATTTTCCTAACTGTCAACCAATTCAGAGTTACCATTATAGGAAAATAAAATAGCCTTTAGGAAGCAGGGTGAACATATCCACTGTTATTAGATTTTTACCACAGTAATAGTTCTGTACCTTCCAATTTCACAGGTATGGAAAATTTAGAAAGCGCTTAATTTTAGATCCATATACGACAGATTGCTCAAAAGGCTGGGAATACCAAGTGAAGAGGAAATCACTTTGGACCTGCTGAAGTTTACTTTTATTTTTCAAGGGCTTTTGTGTTAAAGATGACTGAAAGTGTTAAAGCCAGATGGAATTAGAGTTACTTAATCTAGTGGTGCTTACTCACCAGTCAGAGTAAGTGGGCTGCTTGCCTATGAATTTCTATCTAATTTCTCTATCTTCAGATAGGAAAAAAGCTTTCCAGGGTTTAGGGTACTCTAGTTTTTATTTTTTAAGTGTAATTTCTAGACCCTGCCCTGGATTTTCTGATTAAACAATTCTGTAGTATGATCCTTCAATCTGTACTTTTTAAAAAAACTTCTCACTTGAACCAACTATTTGTGGAAACCGGGGATGCTCGCAGAGTCTCTTTACTTTGGAGGTGCTGAATCTGAAGACTCCTAATCCAGGGTCAGGTCAGATGAGGGAGGGAAAATGATCCAAGCTCCCTGATTTCTAGTCTCTTTTTGATCCTCACTAACCAGTCTGCTGATAAAATCCTTTCTATCCCATGTGAATGTGTATGTGGAGTGAGAGGAGTGGGAGGAGGTGTGGATTCGCAACCCCTATCTTCACAGAGGGGAGACTGTTGACAGTAGGGGTTGGTAATTTACCTTTTCCTCTTCCCCAGGAAATTTTAAAACCGAGGGAAAAGTTTAACTGGCTGATAATTTAATAAGTGAAATCTTATGAGAAAATAGTGAAATGGATTAGATAACATCTTAATATCTCTTCTAGCCCTAATGTTCTATGCTTCTATAATTTAGCAACAAAGGAATTCACTGGCACTTTCACTTTCTTTTGTTCAGCTGGTTTCCCCCAGAAGCTTCCTCAACTGAAAGAAATTTAGATTCCTCCTCTTTCTTTCTACTTAGCTTTTCTCATCTGAGAGGATAACTACCAGGTAAACACTAAACATACGCAAACCTTTCTCTCCCTGCCTTCAGCACTTGCTTAACACGTTCCAAATGAAATCTGCAGATAGCGTCAGCGGGCCGGCCAGCAGCTGGTTTAGCATAAATGCAACAGCACCACCTTGTGTTGTGTTCCTGGGAAAATTTACCTCCAACAGGACAAAAGCCTGGGTGAGGAGGGGTGGAGCAGAATGTAGCAAGGAGACCTCAGTTTTCTCTACTGAAAACTGTACTGCATCAATCCCCTAGAAAAACTTTTGTCCATTGTGTGCATGCCATGTCACTTCAGTCGTGTCCTACTCTTTGCGACCCCATGGACTGTAGCCCGCCAGGCTCCTCTGTCCATGGGAATCTTCAGGCAAGAATACTGGAGTGGGTTGCCACGCCCTCCCACAGGGGATCTTCCCGACCCAGGGTTTGTCCACTACCAACCTATAATAATTTTCTCCACACACATACATACATATTCTATGTATATACACACACATACATATTCTATTAAATATATCTCTATATTAAATATCATATATATATATATAAAGTCTAAAAGGTGGTTGGGAATTGGAAGAGCAGAAATAAGCATGTATTAATAGAAGTCTAGGCAAGCATAATGCCTTAGCATATATTTTAGAGGAAAAATTATAGTCAGTTTTAATTCTAGAATGCTTGATAGTAAATGCACATTTAATACCAATTATTTTTCTAAAGATTCTCCCATATTCAGAGAGGTAACTTTTGAATAATGCATTTGTCTGGACAGCATATTTAGAAGCAGAGACATTACTTTGCCAACAAAGGTCCTTCTAGTCAAGGCTATGGTTTTCCCAGTAGTCATGTATAGATGTGAGAGTTGGACAGTGAAGAAAGCTGAGCACCGAAGAATTGAACTGTGGTGTTGGAGAAGACTCTTGAGAGTCCTTGGACTGCAAGGAGATCCAACCAGCCCATCCTAAAGGACATCAGTCCTAGGTGTTCATTGGAAGGACTGATGTTGAAACTGAAACTCCAATACTTTGGCCACCTGATGCGAAGAGCTGACTCATTGGAAAAGACCCTAATGCTGGGAGGGATTGGGGGCAGGAGGAGGAGGGGTCGACAGAGGATGAGATGGTTGGATGGCATCACCAACTCGATGGACATGGGTTTAGGTAGACTCCGGGAGTTGGTGATGGACAGGGAGGCCTGGCGTGCTGCGATTCATGGGGTCACAAAGAGTTGGACACGACTGAGCAACTGAACTGAACTGAACTGAAATGTTAATCAGAGGAAAGGATTTTTCACAAAACCTCTGTCATAATAGTTCTGTCATGGGTAAAATAGGTCTATTATGGGTAAAATCTTTATTTCTCAAGTAGAGTTGTAGAGTATTATTTATATTTGAATCCTCCACGGGATAAACAGAAATTTATCTCTCTCTGTATATATATAGATATATATATATCACCATGGGACTGAAGGACTGTACTAAAAAAGACACCAAAATAGAAATATTGCCCCACTAAATATGCTACTCTTGTATGATTTTTTCCACCAAAAACAACATAGTTAATTAAGGAAAACTGTTTTCAATTACAATTCAAAATGTCAAGATTGGTATAACAAATTAGCAATTCTTTGTCCCTGAAGTCATCTGGAAAATTGAGTCTGAGTCCTTACAACCTACTCATGATTATAGGATGGAAAATTACAGGATTAGAAAGCAGAAAGCTACAGAGCCTTGCTGAGACTTGTCACACAAAATACCTTACCCCAGAAAGTCTTGGAGAGGCTCAGCAATGCTAATTTTAGTTGCAAAAGGAGGATTTTGTTTTCTAAGTTTATATGTTACTGTTGATAGTCTGCAGAGCATAAATTTACTGTGCTGAGATAATAACTTTGAATGAAGACTACAAATAAGAAGGAAAGAGAAGAAAACTCTCCCTTAATTGACCATATTGTTTCTGGTGAAGTGATCACACAAGCAGAATATTTGGTTGGGCAATATTTCTATTGTTTGGATAAAAGTTTTTATATATTCCAATTAAATTACAACCTGATTTATAAAAACTATAAATTTATGGTTAAAAACATGTAACATTCAAGTGTTAATTGTAAACTTGGTGGGCATTCAGCATGTATCAGTTGACAAATATGATGAAAATGCTCTTCTTCAAGCAAAGATATTCTAAAAAACCTCCAGGAGCTCTTCATTGGCCTGCTGATCTCAGCCTCTTGACTTGTCTTTCTAACCACTGTTGTTTTCCTGCACAAAGCCTCTACCCCTTCTCCCAAACCTGCACGCAGGGTGACTCCCCACCAATGGGCAATTACCTAGAACAGAATGGGGACTTCATATTTGCTCCAAACCTTCTTTCCCTTCCATTAGATTTCCACTGAAATTTTATCTCATTCAAATGCCTTCCCTCCTTAGCAGAGAATTACTCCTCACAAAATCCAAATGTAGTCAGCCTTTAGTCTTCACAAGCAAACTTTCCATCTTGTCCATTACCCGCAGAAGACAGGTTTACTTCTCCACTCCCCAGGTTCTATGGCTCAGTAACTTCAAGTGCATTTTAAATTAATTCAAATGAAACATTAATAGGAAAAGAAAGAATTTTTAATTTCTGAAAATGTTTTTATTTTTGCTCTGACATTTGATTGGTTGGTAATAATAACCCCCTCAGAGTCTCAGGGACATTGCCCCACCGTCCTTTAGATTCTGGTAAGTCTAATGCCTGCTTCTTTGTATCTGATCTATTCACTATTATTATTACAGATCTTTTGTACTCTCTTAAAAATTAAGATTTTCTCATTATCTCTGCTGTTTTGAAACTTAATAATAATTGGCATTGTTAGGAAATCTCCTTGTAAAAAATCTATAATGCATCCCAAAGCAAAAGAGAATTAAAAAAAATTGTTAGTTGAATTATATTATTTGTTGTCTTTATCATGGCCATTAACTGTTTTATTTTTATCAAATGTATATTGAAAATATTGAGAGAGGTCTAATTTGTGTCCTAAGGAGATTACAGACAATTTTTAGTTTCTCTACTGCCAGCTATGTGTCTTCCTCCTCAGGGGGCAAGACGTGACTATTTGCTGATAATGGAATAATACTTTTTTTTTTTTTTTAATAATACTTTTTTAGAACGGTGGAACAATTTTAGAGAAACTGTTAAGGTTTACTAATGGTGGTGGGTTAGTCTGCTTGAACTACTATAAAAAAATACCACAGATTGAATGACTTAACAGAAATTAATGTTTTCACAACTCTGGAGGCTGTATATCCAAGATCAAAGTGCCAGCAGGAATGATTTCTTGTGAGGTTGTCTTCCTTGCTTGCAGATAGTCACCTTCTCACATGTGTCCTCACATAGCCTTTGTGCATACACAGAAAGAGAGAGTTCTCTGGTGTCTCTTCTTATAACAACACCAGTCCTACTATATTTTGACTTTAGCATATGAATTTCTGGAAGCGCAATTCTGTCCTTAACATTTCACCCTCTGAACTCCCCAAATTTGTGTCCTTTTCATATACAAAACAAATTCAACTCATCCCAGGAGACCTAAAATTCTTAACTGAGTTCACCATCAATTCCAAGTTCAAAGTCTCATCTCAATAACATCTAAATCATAGATAAATGAGATTTGAGGTGTTATTCATCTTTAGGCAGGATGGAAATGTCTTTCCAACTGTGAACCTATGAAACCAGACAAGCTATGTACTTCCAAAATACAGTGGTAGGACAGGCATAGGTTAGATAATCCCACTCCAAAATGTAGATATTGTAGACAAGAAAAGGGCAAAGAGTCCTAAGCAAGTCCAAAACCTAGAACGGTGAATTCCATCAATCTTAAGACTTGAGAATATTCTTTTGTGGCCCAGTGATCTGCCTGCAGGGTTGCTGGGCAGCAGAAGCACCTCTAACAGTTTCTAGAACATAGCAGACTCCTAATACCACCTTACCCTCTTTCTTACTAAGTTTAATAGAAAGAACACAGTTTTCCATTGTCTGAAATCTCTAATTCTAGAAACAAATAGACCTATATTTAAATTGTTTGCTCAGTCATACTGATTCTTTGCGACCCCAGGGAATGTAACCTGCCAGGCTCCTCTGTCCATAAAATTTCCCAGGCAAGAATACTGTAGTGGGTTGTCATTCCTCCTCCAGGGGATCTTCCCAACCCAGGGATTGAACCTGAATCTCCAGTTTCCTCCATTGGCAGGTGGATTCCTTACCACTGAGACACTTGGGAATCCTGTATTTAAGTTACTGTAGTTCAAATGTGCATTTAGTAGAGTTTGGTGTGAACTTGTTGACTTCTTATTTTAATAGAGAACATGCCACCCACTCTGTAGTGAGCTGGTGACTTAAATGACTTATTATATAGTTGTTTGATTCAATCAGTGACTGGAACTCTGAAAACAAATCCATGCAAATCAAGGAGATTGTGGCAAAGCCTTAAATTCTCTATAGTTTGACTAGTGAATTAATATCTACAACATTCTTTGGAATGCTCAGATAACTTTGAAGTACGTCAAGATCATTAGCAAGTTTGCTAGAGACAAGTCAACCTCTTCAGTTTTGGCCCTGAAGTTTCGATCTACTTTTCCCTATACCTAAAGGCATTTAAAAAAAAATTGAAAAAATTAAATAGCAAACATTTCACATTTAAATATATTTTTTTTCATAATCTTGACAAAATAGTAAAATCTTCTACCTGCGTTGGTAGTAGAAGTGATAAATGTGGTTGACGTATATATCACCCATACCCCATGCCAGAAACCATAACAGTTGGATCTCTGTAGTGTGGCCTTGGCAAATATACTCTGTTTTGTCATTGGTGTATATAGGGTAGAAAAATATTAAAAGCAAGGCAAATGACTACATCATTGAAAATATGATAAAAGCAATGAAGAGAAACACTCAGTTGAAGGCACTGTAATACAGGTTACTGCTGCATGTACTGAGCACAACACAGAACATCTTCTTTCCAAGGGTTTGACTACTTTAAATTACATTCCTGGAGTGCTCTGAGGAAGGCATCGACACTACAGGAGATGATGAAGGACAAGTTAGGAGAAAATATTGACGGACTATCCTTACTCTCAGTGTAAATTGTGGGGGAAAAAATCCTTTACAAAAATTCCCATAGCCTAAGCTCCGCTGTTGAAGCAGACCACAGATCCATGGAAAGCTTTCACAGGGTACAGATTGAAAATTCTTGTGTAGAAGAATAGTCTGCTTGTTTTCAGAAGAAAGGCGGGAAAAGTGCCTGCAACCACACCCACCAATGATATCACCATTTTCCAGAAGACTTGTCCGTAAAATGGTCCCTGCTTGACAGCACAGAGAAAACCCAGTCGCAGCCCCACTCCTGATGTGAGCCCTGTGCCAGGACCATGCAGAACCTTAATACTACTTTACAGGATAGACTTCCGTCCTCCCACTTCCCTCCTCACAGTCCAAACTCAAATGCTAACTTTGACCTTTCTTCCCCTGCTGTCAACACATCCCAACACTGCCGCAAAAGAAAGCTGAATTTTTTTCCAGGAATAGCTTCACCTTCACCCAGATGAAAGGTACGATGCCAGAGTGAGGCAGTCTTGTTATTAATCAACCTTGATTTGCAGAAGATGACACAGTTACAGGGGCTGTACATTAAGTACCCTTTCAACCATGATGAAAGTCAAGCACTATTCAGCTAGGTTCTAAGTGGCCACTTTAAATCAATCTGAAGGCCGAATCATTTCAGTGCTAGAGGCAGGAACTGAAAACAAATAATGTGCTATTGGTAAACTACAGTGAACTCTGTGATTTTGAACCCTGAGCACCTATTCATGCTTATAAAGCTGAGAGTTCATGCCAGGGAAGCTTGGAGCTATTGGAATATAGCAGAGCTGATTCTGTCCAATTTAACTTCACAAGCATTTAAGTGAAAATTTACTTTAAATAGTCAAGGCTGAGAAGATAAAAGATCCTGGAAATCTATACATCCAATCCTTTGGGAAACATTTCCAGCTTAACTAGTAAAGTGCATTGCTTATTTTAGAGAAGCAAGTGCATAAATTATCCTTCCAGGCCATCTGAGTTCCAGCTCTTTACAAAGCCTTCACCAGTGCTGTTGGTTTGCAGTTGGTGCCCTTTTTTTTCTGTCCTGAGCACTCATAGCACTCATTTTCTGCTCAGTATTTTATTCAATTTGTGTTCCATTGAGAAATGAAAAGATCATGGGCTATAGTGTCAGGTGGATCAGGATTTAGACACCAGTTTGGGCACTTCTGAGCCATTTGCTTAACCTCTTTGAAAACTTGAATGAGTTTTCCTCATTTGTAAAATGGAACAATTATGATAGTACCTTGCACAAGGTAAGGATTTAATGTGATAAGATATGCCAGCTGCCTAGCATAGTGCATCCAAAGTACTTAATACATGGTGACCACTAGCAGAAGTAGCAGCAATAGTGGCAGCAGAAATATTATGCATTATATGTTGTCTTTATTCTTGAAAAACACCATTCTTGAGAAAATAATCACACCATATACTTGTTCAATATCTCTCAGCATTGCTAGCGTGAGATGCAAGGGACATTGCATAAGTACCAGTTGAAACATACCGACATGAATGAGTTGGGTATCAATACATTTGCCCAGTTAGGATAACGGGACAAGAGGCATGGCACCTGTTACACCAAAACAGGGCCTCACTTTAAATATAGAAATAAGAATGTCCTCTTTCATAAAGTGTTTAAGTTACTTTAGGGTATGGAGAAGAGGGAAAAGAAAAGATTGAGAAGGAAATGAAGTAAAAAAGGAGAAATCATATTTAAAATCATAGGAACTAAGAGAAGAGAACCTGTATTTGTTGAGCACTATATGTTAGCACTTTGCACAAAATCCTCACTCTGTGCTGAAATTTAAATCCTGATAATCTCAGAGAGCTTAAATAAACTTGTCCAAGGTCCCTCAGCCAATACATATATATATAGTATAAGTAGAACTTATACTCCAGGCTGTCTTCCTTCAAATGTGGGTTCACTCACAGCTCTGTGCTGCTACCCTCTTGGACCAGAGATTTAAGAATTGCTCTATGCCAATTTATCTGCTAACTTTCACCCTGCTCTTCACATAGAGTGATATATAACTTATCATTCAAAGCAGGTCAGGTTTGAGAGTAAAGGAGGGGACTATTGATAATTTCTCCAGGACAAGAGCCCAAATGTGAACTGTCTTGGATAGAACTTAAGCCACAACCATTCCGAAGAGTTGTCTACCCTCTGAGCTTTCTTAGCATTTAAAGACTCATGCTATTATACAATTTATACTATTCGCTCTCTGAATGGCTCTTGGGAAGATCATTAGAGATTCCTCCTTCCTGTTCTGCCATCCCTAAATCACAAGATATTTTTAGTCCTCATTTCATTTGACCTCTCATTATATTTTATTCTCATGGTGATTTCCTCTCTAATACTTTTTATCCTCTTGGCTCATGGGATACAATACCCTACTAGTCATTCTCCTGTAGCTCTAGCTCCTCTGACATGTTATCTTCTACCCCACTTTTAAATACTGGCGTTCCCTAAGGGTTGGTCAGAGACCCTATTTTTTAAGATCTAACTTCTTTTTATGTGCTCTTCTTACCTTGATAGCTTCGTATAACCTCTTTAATTACCACCAGATTTATATTCCCAGTCCAGATCTTTCCTCTGAGCCTCAAGCCAGTGGTTTACTCAACAGTGACACTTGGATATTTAATAGGTACTTCAGCCTCAATAAGCGCAAGCCTCATTTCTATTTTCCACTCCCAGAAACTCAGTTTTTCCTTAATGATCACGACTTCAGTGAATGACACTGCCATCTGTCCAAAAGTGTAAGTTGGAAACATCCTTCTCTTCTTTATCCACTCTATGCAGGCAGTTGACCATCAGTGTTGAGTGTGCCTTCTAAATGTTCACCTCTCCTCATCTCTTCTGTCACCATCCTAGTCCAAACCAACATTGACTCTGTCCCCAGTTATTATAATGGCTTCTAGACACTCCACATCCATGCTTGCTTCTAGTTGTCACTCTCCAGCATCTGAAACTCTCTTGCTTTAGCTCAACCCTCTTCCCCCATCAACTAAAAAATATAGTCACAACCTGAAAGTAGAGAGTTATTTTATTTGGTGGGAATAAATAAAATTTATTTTAATAATAAAATGTTATTATTTTTATAGGGAGACAGCATCTCAGTAGCTCTGAGAATACTGCTCCAAGGAGGCAGGAGGAGAGTCAGGCTATATACAAAGGGAGCTTTGTATACAAAGCTCTCAACAAAGGGAGCAGGCAGTCTGAACATCAAAGATCAGGTATCAAGTTAAGGAATTCAGCATTCTATGTATTGGAACATGCAAGCCTCTGGGCTCCCTGAATTCGTTTCCTTTCATTTCACTGAATTTCATTTCCATCCAGCTATCTGGGGCCAATCCTGTTTCCTTGTTCTCCTATAGATGGCAGCTTCTTGCACTCCCCTAGCTCCTCAGCAGTCACCATAGGTAGTGGCAGCATCCTCTAGATCACAGTTTTGGGAGCCCTCATTCACATTTGGAGGCCAGAAATCACAGAGGGCTGTGACATTTCTTATGTATGTCATATATCTTGATATGGCAAATCTTGATAATTTATATCATATATTTTATCATATCTTGATATGGCAGGAGATACTTTCATTTCACACTCCTTTCTCTTCCACCCTACTAATCTATTGGATCCTCAAGCATTCCATGATCCTTCTTGCTTTATAAGCTTAGAATGTTTTCTTTCTCCACCCTAGATAGCTTATTTATTTCCCAGGTCTCAGATTAGAAGTCTTTTCCTCAGAGGAGCATTTTAGAGATCCTGGACTAGGGTATACCACCCTGTCAGAGATTTTTGTGGCTCCCTGTAATCTTCTTTTGAAGCACTTACTAAAATGCCTCAAAGATTGTCCCAATCATGCCTCATAGCACAACATAATTTATTAGATATTAGGGTTATTCTAATGGTCTTGGGCAGATTCCACAACATCACTTAAGAGCTGTTATTAACATCTAATGGCCAGGATGGACCAGAGGCTCGTGGTCTTGCAATTCCATTGGTTCACTCACTTTGAATTTCATGTATGAGACAGTGATTTGTAGTGAGGCAGTTTGGTGATCTGACATGGAACAAGAGCCAAATAAAAATGTAATGAGAAGCTCTCTAAATTCTGATCGTAAGCTCTTTCCTTGGTCAGATAAAAAAGAGGCAGACATACCCAGAGTGCTGGTCAGACAATGAAGAGACTAGGAAAGACACAGGTAAAGTCGGGAGAACTGTGAAATGGCAATGCCTTATACAAAAATGGATGATGACATGTATGAAGAGGTCACAGAGCTGGCTGTTGATCCCAAATCTTCTGTATATACACGGTTGCAGGATCCTGCAGCATCCATAGTGATGCTGTTAAATATAAAAGGTGACAATGTGCTAATAAAAGATGTAACCTTGAATCTAATTTCTTTAATTGGCACAGTTTGTGGAAATTTGTCTTAATACCACATAGTTACTCTTCAAATAGTTATTGCCATTTAAATTAAGTATTAGTTTTAGCAGGATAATTTATCTAATCACTTGCATTTAATGTTCTTGATACTGCTAAGTACTTTAAAAACTCATTTGTGGGCAATTAAAATGCACTTTTATATTTCTAAATTATATATTCTATTAAAAAGCACTTTAATCTAAATGTAGTGATATGCCATAAAAATTCTATTTGCATGTCAGGTTTACATCTATCAAAAATTGCTATGATGTATAAATTGACTTTGCATTTATGCCAGTGTTCTTTTCCTCAGAGTTTATTCTTCTTGGATATCCAACAATGTGAGAGTTTCTGTCAAAACTGCACTGATATTCTCTCTGAAAGAGGCTTTTAGCTTTGGAGTTGGAGTGAGATGGAGGTGGACAGAGGTTTCAAAGTGAAAGATGCATTTCTTGGCAGATTTGAGGGAAGTGTTGAGAAAGCATGGTGAAAGGTGAAGGAAAGATGGGTTCCAGGAGGAGGTGATTGCAGATGACCATGGGAAATCAAGTGTGGAGATTATTCCCTAACTTGCGTTTACATTGAACCCAGTGTTTGGTGGAGGGTAGAGAGCAGTTAGTGGGCTTATCAGATTCAAACCCAGCTAGACAGCTAACCTGGTAAATGAGGCAAAGAGACTCTGAAGAAAACTATAATTCATTTTATAACTATTGGACTGGAAATAACTGTAGAGGTCATTTTGTTCAGACTTTCTTAGATTACATATTTTAAAACCACAGCCAAGATGTAGGCATTATCTGGGACCTTGATAAAAGCAGAGAAAGGTGTTTTTCTGGAGATGCTCAAAGATGACTAAACACTCAGTTAAAGGAATGGATATTATTTAAACAGACAAAGAGAAAATTGAGAGATGATCTCATCACGATTAAAATAGTGATCCCAATACCTAAGTCAATAATTAATGACACATGTAACATGTAACTATTATATTGAACAAGCTTGATTTAAGAGGATATGGGCCAATCTTATCCCCTGTCGCTATTCTCTTTTAATCTTTCTGTGTTGAATAGTTCTTTACCTATCCCTTGATGAAATTTTAGGAAATTATCATATTTCCAGTCCAGGCCAGTCCAGTGTAATAATCATAAAATTTCAAACTCTCTTCCAATGTAAAATATTGCTCCCTTTCCAGCGCATGTTGTCCTAGGCCACTTCTTCCCTCTCTTCTTTCTGAACCTCTCCAGAGTTAGCAGAGCTAGAGACTAGGGTAGCTGAGGCATAGAATGGTCTAGCTTGACTGACATAGTTGTCATCTGGTTTGGATGCTTCTGAATATGGCAGATTCCAAATTTGGATTCTTCCTTTCTGATGTGCTTGTTGGGTTCTCTGGAAAGGCCCTCTCCCCCATGACCGGTGTCCTCCCTCCTCCTATAGTTACATAAAACTTGTGTGCTCAAAATTTTCTCTTTCCTTGTTCATTTTTCTTGCTAAGGACTGTGCTTCCTGTGGCCTCCTTCATATTCTCTATCTGGTGGAGCACTGTACTAGGGGTAGAGAAAGGACAGAAAGGATGTTCTTTGCTAGAAATTTGACTGCAACTTCTCAGGAAGAAAAGAGCTAGAATTTCATGGAAAGGTCAATGAACTGTGGAAGTCTTGCCTGAAAAACAGTTTATCTGAGAAATGTTCAGTTCAGTTCAGTCATTCAGTCGTGTCTGACTGTTTGCGGCCCCATGAATTGCAGCATGCCAGGCCTCGCTGTCCATCACCAACTCCCAGAGTTCACCAAAACCCATGTCCATTGAGTCGGTGATGCCATCCAACCATCTTATACTTTGTCGTCCCCTTCTTCTCCTGCCCTCAATCTTTCCCAGCATCAAGGTCTTTTCAAATGAGTCAGCTCTTCGCATCAGGTGGCCAAAGTATTGGAGCTTCAACTTCAACATCAGTCCTTCCAATGAACACCCAGGACTGATCTCCTTTAGGAAGGACTGGTTGGATCTCCTCGCAATCCAAGGGACTCTCAAGAGTCTTCTCCAACACCACAGTTCAAAAGCATCAATTCTTCAGTGCTCAGCTTTCTTTATAGTCCAATTCTCACATCTATACACGACCACTGGAAAAACCATAGCCTTGACTAGACAGACCTTTGTTGACAAAGTAATGTCTCTGCTTTTTAATATGCTGTCTAGGTTGGTCATAACTTTCCTTCCAGGGAGTAAGCATCTTTTAATTTCATGGCTGCAATCACCATCTGCAGTGATTTTGGAGCCCAGAAAAATAAAGTCAGCCACTGTTTCCACTGTTTCTCCATCTATTTGCCATGAAGTGATGGGACCGGATGCCATGATCTTAGTTTTCTGAATGTTGAGCTTTAAGCCAACTTTTTCACTCTCCTCTTTCACTTTCATCAAGAGGCTCTTTAGTTCTTCTTCCCTTTCTGCCATAAGGGTGGTGTCATCTGCATATCTGAGGTGATTGATATTTCTCCCAGCAATATTGATTCCAGCTTGAACTTCCTCCAGCCCAGTACATCCTTTCTCATGATGCGTTCTGCATATAAGTTAAATAATCAGGGTGGCAATATACAGCCTTGACATACTCCTTTTCCTATTTGGAACCAGTCTGTTGTTCCATGTCCAGTTCTAACTGTTGCTTCCTGACCTGCATACAGGTTTCTCAAGAGGCAAGTCAGGTGGTCTGGTATTACCATCTCTTTCAGAATTTTCCACAGTTTATTGTGATCCACACAGTCAAAGGCTTTGGCATAGTCAATAACGCAGAAGGAGATGTTTTTCTGGAACTCTCTTGCTTTTTTGATGATCCAGTAGATGTTGGCAATTTGATCTCTGGTTCCTCTGCCATTTCTAAAACCCGCTTGAACATCTGGAAGTTCACGGTTTACGTATTGCTGAAGCCTGGCTTGGAGAATTTTAAGCATCACTTTACTAGCGTGTGAGATGAGTGCAATTGTGCAGTAGTTTGAGCATTCTTTGGCATTGCCTTTCTTTGGGATTGGAATGAAAACTGACCTTTTCCAGTTCTGTGGTCACTGCTGAGTTTTCCACATTTGCTGGCATATTGAGTGCAACACTTTCATAGCATCATCTTTCAGGATTTGAAATAGCTCAACTGGAAATCCATCACCTCCACTAGCTTTGTTTGTAGTGATGCTTCCTAAGGCCCACTTGACTTCATATTCCAGGATGTCTGGCTCTAGGTGAGTGATCACCCCATCGTGATTATCTGGGTCGTGGAGATCTTTTTGTATAGTTCTGTGTATTGTTGCCATCTCTTCTTAATATCTTCTGCTTCTGTGGGGTCCATACCATTTCTGTCCTTTATTGAGCCCATCTTTGCATGAAGTGTTCCCTTGGTATCTCTGATTTTCTTGAAGAGATCTCTAGTTTTTCCCATTCTATTGTTTTCCTGTATTTCTTTGCATTAGTTGCTGAGGAAGGCCTTCATATCTCTCCTTGCTATTCTTTGGAACTGTGCTTTCAAATGGGTATATCTTTCCTTTCCTGCTTTGCTTTTCGCTTCTCTTTTCACAGCTATTTGTAAAGCTATTTCAGACAGCCATTTTGCCTTTTTGCATTTCTTTTTCTTGGGGATGGTCTTGATTCCTGTCTCCTGTACAATGTCAGGAACCTCCATCCATTGTTCATCAGGCACTCTGTCTATCAGATCTAATCCCTTAAATCTATTTCTCACTTCCACTGCATAGTCATAAGGGATTTGATTTAGGTCATACCTGAATGGTCTATTGGTTTTCTCCACTTTCTTCAATTTACATCTGAATTTGGCAATAAGGAGTTCATGATCTGAGTCACAGTCAGCTCCCAGTCTTGTTTATGCTGACTGTATAGAGCTTCTCCATCTTTGGCTGCAAAGAATATAATCAATATGATTTCGGTGTAGACCATCTGGTGATGTCCATGTGTAGAGTCTTCTCTTGTGTTGTTGGAAGAAGGTGTTTGCTATGACCAGTGCGCTCTTGGCAGAACTCTATTAGCCTTTGCCCTGCCTCATACTGTACTCCAAGGCCAAATTTGCCTGTATTCCAGGTGTGTCTTGATGCCCTACTTTTGCATTCCACTACCCTATAATGAAAAGGATATCTTTTTTGCATGTTAGTTCCAGAAGGTCTTATAGGTCTTCATAGAACTGTTCAACTTCAGCTTCTTCAGCGTTACTGGTCGGGGTATAGGCTTGGATTACCATGATACTGAATGGTTTGCCTTGGAAACAAACAGAGATCATTCTGTCATTTTTGAGATTGCATCCAACTAATGCATTTCTGAGAAATGACCACTTGACTAAACTGTTCTTCACACCGTTCTACCCAATCTGAGACCCTTAAGCCAAGCCCTGGTGGCATTGTAGGCAAAAATGACCATTTCACCTGAAAACCATGGGATGTGACCTTTCTGAAAGTATCACACCTGACGCATGTGTCTTATGAGCCTCTGTTATGTATGTGAGGGGGAAGCACAGCCATCTTTATTCTCTTTGAAGATCTGGTTCCCTCTGTTGGGGACTAGACTCCATACTGCCTGAGGAGCAGGTTAGGGAGTTTTTACTTGCTCAGACATCAGTGAGTATTTGATGATAAGCCAGTTTGACAGAAAAGAGACAACCTTGTCAAAACTTTCTTAGTTTCTGCTTTGGGGATATTTGATAACCCTGGATTGCCCCCCACCTCCTGCCACTCCAGGTAAGATACCTAGAAGTGCAGACATAGATTATGAAGGAACCTAAAAGTAGCCAGGAAGCTAAAACTTAGTTCTTTAAGCACAAAGTATAAGCACTTCAAAAGAAAATATATGAGGGTTACCTTGTTGCTAATCTCCTGTTAACAACATGAAGTGATACTTATTAAAACCCCATGAAAGGCATGAGAACTGGACAATTCTCTTTTCAGTTTGCATCTGGAAGGAAGGCTGCTTTCATAGCTACACCAAAGATGTGTGTACCTAGGCTGTCTGTAGCTTCCAAAACTTAACACTCCTGAAATTTAAGTACAAAGACATTAAGTACAAAGTACATTACAAAGTAATGGAAAATATTGAGAAAATGGAGGGTATTAGCTGAAAGTGTTAAGGAAAAAGAAGCCCAAAGAATACAGCTTGCAAATAAAAGTCAGAAATGGGAGTGAAAAGAACATTATCACATTTTGATTCATCTTCCACTGTATCATTCAATGATTATAATTTGGCCACCCATGTCGTGAAGTCTCCACAAGGAGTCTTTATAGAAAATGAAGATGGAAACAATGAAGTAATCCTGCCTTCTTGCCTTCATAATTTAAGGTTGTTTCCCCAAATTGTGTTATTGAGTGTCATGCCCACCAAAATTTCCTATGACTCAAACTATGGGATTATTACTGCTTCCTCTGGGAAGCACTTTATAGAATAATAGCCTTTATTATTAGGAATGCTTTTTTGAAGATCAGCCAAATTTTCTCATTGTCCAAGTGAATCCAAGATTTTGGCTATAATTTCCCTGACCACCCCCAAACAAGTGCTTCCTTTCAATCCATGTGGATGATACTTTAAGCTTCATCTAATACTTGAAACAGTGTAAGTTCCAAAGAAATACTGGTTGAATGAATATTTCTAGATGAATGGATGGATGAATAGTTGAATTATTTTTTACTCCATGTCTTGAATCCTCAGTCTGCTTTCTAAAGGTCTTTGATAGGGATAAATTTTAGGGGGTGAAGGAGGTGAAGAAAGGCATCTTTATGCCCACCGCCCTTCAGGATGGATCCCACTATCCATCAGATTTGGGACAGAGATGGTGCATTGGTTTACTCAGGCTGTCATAACAACATACCACAAACTGGGTAGTTTCAACAGTAAAAACCTGTTATCTCTCCATTCTGGGAGGCTAAAATTCCAAGATCAAGGAACTGACAGGGTCCTACCTTCTGAGGGCTGTGAGAATCTGTTCCACACCTGTTACTTAACGAGAAGTATGTTTGTTGACAATCTTTTGGCATTCTTTGGGTTATAGATGTGTTGCCCCAATCTCTGCCTTAATATTCACATGGCATTCTCCTTCTGTGCATATCTGTGTTCAGATTTTCCCTTTATAAGGATATTAGTCATATTGGATTAAGGGCCTACCCTATTTCAATAAAATTTCATCGTAGTTTAAAGTAATTATCTGCAACCCTATCCCAAATAATATCACATTCTGTGGTTCTGTGGATTAGAAATTCAGTATATTAATTTGGGGGTAGGGCAAAATTTAATCATAACAGATAGAAACCATTCTTGATACCTCCTTTTCCCCTACTATCCCATGTCTGAGCACCAAAACAATATATTTTACCTCCTAGTTATTTTAGTATTAAATACTTTTCTCATTTCCCTAGTCCAAGTTACCATAGTATCTTGATGACTCCAGTATTCCCCTACTTCATCGCTCTGCTTTCAGTTTTGCCATATTCCAGTCTACTTGCCATGCTCTATACAAAGTGATATTTTTAAAAGGCATGTTTGATCATGCCACTCATCTTTGAAATCTCTCTATGGGTTTGTGTTGACTTTACAAGCCAGTTCCTACCATCTTCACTAACCTGCTTTCTTGCCCTGCACTGTTCACTTTCTGTTTCCAGTCATACTGGATCTTCTTTGAGTTTCTCCAATATACTAAACTCCAACCTGCCTCAGGGCCCTTGTTACATGCTGCTCCCCTGCCTGGAATACTCCTTTTCTCTCTCTCTTTTGGGTAACTTCTTCATGTTTGTCCAGTTTTAGCTTAGGTGTCACTTCTGTATAGAAGCGTTTCCTATGCCCCACAAAAGGTTGAGTTGCATTGTTTGCTTTTATAGCACACTAAAGTCACCTTTTAGTACTTAACCGAAGTGTAATCAGTTGGATTCCCAGTAAATACTTGTTTAATTAATCTCTCTGCTGTAGATCAATTGTTTGTATCTCCCCACCCTGAAATTTGTGTGTCGAAACATACCCCCTACTGTGATGGTATTTGGAGATGGGGACTTTGGGAACTGATTAAGTCATGAGGGTGGAACCCTCATGAATGGGATTAGTGCCCTCATAAAACAGACCTCAGAAAATTTTAAAATAGATTTAAAAAAAAAAAATAGAAAGCAAAAAGAGACCCCAGAGGTTTCCTTTGCCTCATGTGAGAACACAGCAAGAAGATGGCCATTTGAGAACAAAGAATTAAGCTCTCACCAGACACCAAATCTGGGGCTTTATCTTGGAACTTCCAGCCTCCAGAACTGTGAGAAGTAAATTTTTGTTGTTTATAAGCCACTCAGTCTATGATAGTTGGTTATATGAATAGGCAAAGACACTCTCCTATTAGACTTTAAACTCTTCTTCCCACATAAAAAGGGTACAGAATGAAATGTGTGTGTGTGTGTTAGTTGCTCAGTAGTGTCTGACTCTTTGCGACCACATGGATGGTATCCTGCCAGGCTTCTCTATCCATGGGATTTTCCAGACAAGAATACTGGAGTGCATTGCCATTTCCTTCTCTGCAGAATGACATGTGGCCCTTCAGAAAAGATGGGGACTCTGGACAAGTCACTGATTTTTGCTGATACAGCTTTCTCATCTTTATCTGCCTCAAGGATTAGTATGGGGTCAGTCAGTGGAAAAGAAGTGAGCTATAGTTAATGAGCTGCTTAGAGAGAGGCAGAGGAAATGGGGTGAAATCCTGAAGCACCTCCAGGAGGACTGAGGCAGGAAGTGGGTGGGGAACAGCGCAGCTGTGTAGAACAAGGAATTCCCCTAGGGTAGGGAAAATGCTACAACTTCCAGTTGGAAGGATCCACAACAATGCAGATTATTTCCAGATTTTGCTACTTATAAACTAAAACAACCAACCAAACAATGGGGGCATTCTTGCAAAATTTCAGTTTTCTTTAAAGAAGGAATAAATACTTTTTATGTTCCAAAAAGTGTTGTTGCTTCCAAACGGATGCCTGAAACAGAGATCTCTCCACTACCTCTGCTGGCGAGACTGTTGGATAGAAACCCCCCCCCCTCTTTTTTTTAAAGAAATTCAATCTTTGTACTTTTTACTGATACACAAAAATGTACATTCAGAACTGTTGTCTCCTTCCCAAGAGGGTATCCCAGGAGTCAGCAGCTGTGTAAACACACACAGTTCAGTTAAGCAATATTGGGGATTGATGATACGAGCTACATGTGCATTTTTAATCTTGTTTAAAAAACAAAACAAAACAAAACCCACCATAAGCACAAGTATAAAGAATTGTGATGAGCCACACAACTGCAGGGAACATGGTGACCCAGCATGACAGAAATGAGGTATTCTTGCATAAGGGTGGGTTGGCGGCCTCCATGGAGGAGAGATTTTCAAAGATGTGGCTGGAAGAGAGTCCATTGTTATCATTTCACATAAAGGATACTGGTAGCTGGCCATTAAAAAAAGGAAAATTACCATTCTATTGTTCCTGTATGTAGGCACAAACCATTTGTTACAAATTTAGCCAGCTTCACTGCCAGCCTGCTCTGCAGCGCCAAGTCAGAATGAGCTTCAACAGTCCAAGGCATTCATTTGAATAAACTTGCTCCTGTGACTGATTGCCTCAAACTTGCTCACCACACATTTTATACAACCTCCACCCTCTTTAAATCAGCTTCTGCTTAAATGCCATTTCTTCATTTTTTTGGACGCTTGGTGCTTTTTAGTTGTCTTCTCTTGACTTAAGTTTCTTGAGGGCAGAGGCCACTTCATATCTACCTTCAGAGCCAAACACATAGCACATCCTTGTTACAAACGGGTGCTCATTTTGAGAAACAATTTCTCACTAAATGTTCCCATTTAACAAGAGCACATGTAATGCAACAATGCTGTTCTCTGAGTTCTTGATGTCAAATTACCAAAGACTGTGAGTGAATAAATTTGCTCAGTTGTGTCTGACTCTTAGCAACTCCATGGATTGTAGCCTACCATGGTCCTCCATCCATTGGAATTTTCCAGGCAAGAGTACTGGAGTGGGTTGCCATTTCCTTCTCCAGGGGATCTTCCCAACCCAGGGATCGAACCCAGGTCTCCTGGGTGCTTTACAGGAGCATTGCAGGCAGGTGCTTTACTGTCTGAGCCACCATGGAAGCCCACCAGGGAAGCTACTATACAAAATGACAATAGCAGCTTTGGCAGTATGGTACGGTATCACCTGTCCACAAAGCAATTTAAAAATTAGCATATTCTTAAACTAGGATTTCTAAAATTTATCCTAAAGGATAGGATAAATCATGGATTTGTTCTAAGACTTACCTACAAATAAATTCAATGCAGCATTGCTTATCTTATTTGAAAACTGAAACTAAATTGAATATCAAACATTTAGAGATTTGTAAGCTAAAATTATGTGTGTGTGCTAAGTCATTTCAGTTGTGTCAGACTCTTTGTGACCCTGTGGACCGAGACTGCCAGGCTCCTCTGTTCATGAGATTCTCCAGGCAAGAGTGCTGGAGTGGGTTGCCAGGTTGTAAACATTTTAGATGAGACCAAGCATGTTTGAAATCTTTGCAAATTGCTTTTTTAAAATGAACCCCCCCCCAACAACCCTGCCACGGGTTCATTCTAGAATGCTCAATGTTACCTAGTTGAGAATGAACATCTTTTATTTTTTGTCAAACCATTTAATCATATTGTTCTCTGCCTATCTACAAGCAGCCTGCCATTTTAGGCTTTCTGCCCATACCTTTATTATAAGCAGCAATGCCTAGCACATCACTGCTTTGTTGTCTTCCCAATGTCTTAAATAGTTTTTAGGTAATAAATTAGATTCTCAAGCAAGTACAGTATTTTATAGCATACTCCTACCTAGTTTAAGAAGACATTAGCTCAAGCAGGCGAAAGGGTGCTGTTCTGTGTCTGAGACCCTGGAATCCAGTCTTGCCTTTACCAGGGCCTGGCTGTGTGTTCCTATCCAAGGATTTATGCTTTTCTGAGACTCCTTTTCCTAATCTATAAAACCAGGAAGTTGTCACAAGATGATCTCTTCAGGCTCCTTTCAGCTTTAAAAGCCTTTGCAGTGAAATTATATGGAAACTGTCATGTGGAATAATTCATCATCATTTTTCAAAGATTTGGGGTATAGATCATGGCATCGAGTGACAAAAATCTCCAGGAGGAAAAGTCACTCAATGTAAAATTCACTTGTCCATTCTGCCTCCCAGAGGCCAATAGACAGAACTCATGTAGTTTTCTTCAGTTTCCTTAGCAGAATATGTGGATAAATGCATAAACTCATAAAATAAAATGCAAAGGATTTGAAATGAGCACTTTCCACAAATCACAATTTATCAAACCACCCAAATGGAATGGTAGTTTTTTCTCCCAACACTCCCCGACTGCCCTCACCTCCCCCCACCTTTTTTCTTTCAGCAAGTTGTAAATTCAAGACCACTCACAGTGCCTGTATTTGGCCTGGGAGTTTCTCCTCCAATAACTCAGCCCCTGTGATGTATCTCCTAGGTGCAACTTTTGCAGAAATTACTTAATAAATCAGTGGTTGACATGCATTTTTATTCCCCCTGGGGTTGTACACTAAGCATTTTCCACAACCTTTGGGTTTATTTTGCTTGAAGACGTTGATCTTAGAAAAGGGATTACTTTCAATTCAATCTTCAGTTGCTCAGTCATGTCTGACTATTTGCGACCCCATGGACTGCAGCATGCCAAGCTTCCCTGTCCATCACCAACTCCTGCAGCTTGCTCAAACTCATGTCCATCGAGTCGGTGATGCCATTCAACCATCTCATCCTCTGTCATCCCCTTCTCCTCCTGCCCTCAATCTTTCCCAGCATCAGGGTCTTTTCCAATGAGTCAGTTCTTCACATCAGGTGATCAAAGTATTGGCGTTTCAGTCTCTCCTTCCAATGAATATTCAGGACTGATTTCCTTTAAATTTAAATAGGCATCAATTTGATGCTTTTACATAGGTAAGGAAATCTATACAAGTTATATTTGGAGTTTTCCAAAATATGGCAGGACAGTGTTACTTTCTTTAGAAGGCACTGCCATAGTCTTGTTCTTTCCACCACAGTCCCTAGATAAGGGTTCATCTGTCTTCACTGTATGTACTTTAGCAGATGTCAGACTCAAGCAAGGGACCTCTAATTATGTTTTTAGAGATTTAGCACTTATAATGTTCCAAATCTGCTAACTTCAACAAAGAATATAATGTTAAGCTCTTTGAAGATTCCTTCAAAACTAGTTCCCCCAATCCTTTTGGAAAACATTGGATGAAACTTTCAAAATAATATATTGTACATGTAGAACAGGCTTTCCAGATGGTGCTAGTGATAAAGAACCTGCCTGCCAATGCAAGAGATGCAGGAGACTCTCTCCTGGAGGAGGGCATGGCAACCCACTCTGGTATAGACACAGGAGCCTGGTGGGCTATGGTCCATAGAGTCTCAGAGTCAGACATGACTGAAGCAACTTAGTATATACATGTAGAACATGATCTTACCATGTTTCAGTGAAAAATATTATAGAATTAGTCTCCATGTCAATTTGAAGAGATGAAGAATTAGCATCATTATTTTATCAAACTCAGTTATAGAAGTTGTCTAGTATGTTACTAGGTTTGAAGTAAATTAGGAAAAATACAAAGTCCTATTGGTTGCAGTGAATATTCTTACTCTTTTATTTGACATTTTCTTTCTGTGTAGTTTGCCCTTCCATCAATCCCTCCAGCCACTATCTATTCAATGCCCACTAGTATGTGACACTATAATAACTAGGATTCTGTACCCAGTTCCAGGATTTCCCCCCCCCACACCAAGCAGTTCTCCATTACCAGCTGAATGACCTATAATTCAACTCTATTATGTTACTACCTACCTGGAAATAGCATCAGATCACACAGCCTAAAGGGCTCAGTCCTACCAGACTCCCCACCCCTTTTCCAGATGCTAGTGATTCTGAGCAATCTACCATATGCTGGAAGTTCTCAAGACCCCCGCGCGAGTTTGATTAATTTGCTACACTGACTCACAGAACTCAAACGTTTTGCTTACTAGATTACCAGTCTGTTGTAAAAGAATATAACTCAGGAGCAACCAGATGGGAGAGCAAGATATGGGGGAAAGGGCACAGAGCTTCTGTGCCCTCTCTGAGCCTACCACTTGCCCAGCACCTCCACATGCTCACCAACCTCAAGCCCTTGGGTCCTGTCCTTTAGAGATCCTATGGAGGCTTCATAACACAGTCTTGATTGATGAAATCATTGGCCATTGGTGATTGAAGCTCATGGTTGAACCAGCCGCTCTCCTTTCCCCTGAGGTCAAGGATAGAGCTGAAAGTTCCTACCCTCTAATCACACAGTTAGCTTCACTGGCAACCAGCCTGTCCTTAGTTGCGTTCCAAAGTCACCTCATTAGCATAACAAGAGACACTTTAATTTCTCTCTTCAGGGGAAACGTCAAGGGTTTTAGGAACTCTGTGCCAGGACAGGAACAAAACTCAAACATACATTTCTTATTATAAATCACAGTATCACAATAACCAACATCTATTGAGTATGTCCAGTGTTCAAGGCACCAGGATATTAGCTGGTTGATAGCACAATCTTTTGAGGTACCGCTGCTAATAATACTATTCTAATTTTAGAGGTAAAGAAACTGAAACATACTGATTTTGGGTAGCTTACTCAAGAGTGTAAGCTGGTAAATGCTGCTGCTGCTGCTAAGTCACTTCAGTCGTGTCTGACTCTGTGCGACCCCATAGACGGCAGCCCACCAGGCTCCCAGTCCCTGGGATTCTCCAGGCAAGAACACTGGAGTGGGTTGCCATTTCCTTCTCCAATGCATGAAAATGAAAGTGAAAGTGAAGTCGCTTAGTCGTGTCTGACTCTTAGCAACCCCATGGACTGCAGCCTACCAGGCTCCTCTGCCCATGGGATTTTCCAGGCAAGAAAATCCCACTGGAGTGGGGTGCCATCGCCTTTTCTTCTGGTAAATGACAAGAACTGAATTTGAAGTCATGTAGTCTGAGTCCATAGTCCATGCTCATGGTCACTCCCTATACCCCCTGCCAACCACCGTGTGTGTTCCTGAGAGTGTGCAGCACAGTGACTTGTGTCTATATATTTAAAACTCGAACCTGAACTCTGAGAATGTCATAGTAGAGGTGAAATCCAAGTTCTATGAATGTGCAAAGGAAGGGAAGATGAAGAAATGATAGTTATGGGATGACTATTGATTGTAATATTATGGAAAATTGGTTTTCTTTTTTTTTTAGTCTCTAAATAAACTCGAGTATTAACTGAACTTATATTTCATAGTATTTATGTGTGGATACAAAAATATTTGTATTAATAAATACAAAAATATTTATTAAATAAATATTATATTTAACTGTGCCAATTAAAAATAGATAGTCTAGTCTCTGAAGAAACTTTGAAAGAGTGTTCTTCAGAGCTACATGAGCTTATTAATAATAAATCATCTTGCTCCACTGTTAATTGTATTTTTTCCTAAATGACCTAATTTTTCCATGAATAAAATGACTGCATCTCCATTTTGATTTGTAATTAAAAATTCTGCAAGCGCTCTAAACTCCTCTTGAATCTACCAAATCTGGCCTAGTAAAAGCCATCTTCAATGACTTATGTGAATACCTGTCAGAATTAATTGGATTGTTACTGAAAGTTCATGAAATGCCATTCATTGCCTATTAAAATATTCATAATTTCAAGTTTACATCTTGATGACTCTTGTCTCCTCCTTCGAGTTATCTTTTTCCAGAGATAACTCTTACCTCTCTGAATTCCTATGCCTCTTTCAGTAAGTGCTTCTGCCATTCATCATATCTTGTATTATATGTTCTCTGGCATTACATTGAGAGGCATTATGTCTTTCTATTTAGTTTGTCATCATCTTGAGTGTGAGGAAGTAAAAATATCTTCTATTTCTTAGCTATTTCTATTATAGTCAGCTTCTGCTAGCTTTGGCCATGTGGAAGTGTGAATGAATGAGTGCCATGAACCTGACTTGTCAGTGCTGGTCAGTGATCTGTTGATACTCTTAGGCTAAAATTCAGTATGGTGGTTAGGCCCCTGGGCTGGAAATCAAGAGACTCAGATTCTATTTCCTATTTTCTATGACTTTTGATGGCTCATTTAAGCTCTCATTCCCTCCCCTGCACCAATAACTTGAGGGAAGAATCTCTGTCTAGACCAGTGGTTCTCAGCCTTTATTGCACCTTGAAACCACACGGTCGTGGACTTCTACCTCCAGAGATTCTCTGATTTTAGGGATCTTGCCACTGGGGCTCTGGACAGCTTCCCAGATGATTCTGTTGAGAAGCTGAGGTGCAGAACTTGTTTAGAGAACTTCAGAAATGTTAATATATGCTGATACACTAGTGGAATGCTTGCTATCATCCCACATATGCTTTCTTCCAGGTTCTGCTGATTTGCCTGTTACATCTCTCTGAGTCCATCCATCTCCTCCTCCTCATTTCGTATGATACTGTCCAGCAATTTTTTTAAACTTCCTTTTCTTCTCAGATCCTTCTCTTGTCACGAATGCAGCTTTCCTAAAGCAAATATAAACATATCCCTTTCATGCTATAACTCCTCACTGTAGAGTTGAGTACTTGCTCCTTAGACTGTCGTACAAGTCCTACATAATATACACCTGGCTGCCTCTCTAACCACACACATGAACAAATCCCCCCTTAAACACTGTCTCCATCTGTGATGTTCCATGTCTCTGTTCTTGTGTACCTACTGTTCCAGCTATAGAGGGTGATACCCTCCTCCTCTTTCCTCACCATTCACTGATTAATCACCTACTACTCTAAGACTTTTGGACTTCTATCAGCAGACATGGTCCTCGCTCTTCTATGTTACATATGTATTTTATACATAAATCTTTATTCTTCTCATACTGTAATTATTTAAATGCATGTCTAAAGTTTGAGGATAGAAATAGTGTCTAATTTATCATCTTTTCTTAATGCAAAGCCTGGAAACTTTTACAGAGTGGGAACTCAACAAAGTTACTTGAATTAAGTTAATTTATATTAATAAGGAGTTTAGAATTATTAAAAACAAGTACAAATATACTTGACTTTAAAAAAAAAAGAAAGAGTCTACTCAACAGGAAGACTTCTCAGATCAAAATTTCGTAATTTATGTACATCTGATACATGCACTATAAGAAATTTGTAAAGTTAATTGAATTCCTGTTTTTGCTTTTATAGAAACCCAAGTTATTAACTGAACAGATATTCATTTGAGTTCATTGTATGTGGCATGACATTTGCTGCCCTCAAGGAACTCAGATTCATGCAGACAGGTCCAAGAAAATTACAGTTGTAGAATGATGCAATGCTATGACAGAGGTAGGCACAGACTTACCTCTGGGGTCAGCCAACCTTGTCTCTATAATGGCTGAAAATTTACCCGTTTTTCTTTCTCACTCAAGAAAGCATAATCAAATACAAATCATATAAAAAGAGTATTAGAGGGATGATCTTGCATACACTCAGACTTTGACTTTTGATACACTGAAAAACAAGAGAGTTTTTCTAGGTGAATAATTCACAAACCTTGACACTTTAGCTATTATAGTAACACATTCCTTGTGACATATCCTATTAATAGAATTAACTGCAACATACAAGTTTATCGTGCTACCTATTTTGGGTGGGAGGAGGAGAGGAAACATTTCCTTAATGTATTTTTAATAATTTAGTCATAAAAATTTAGATTTAAGTATATACTCTTTTAGGAATATATCCATGCATATTATAACCAACGTCATTTAGTGCTGGCAAGAACTAAGATTTAACTGGTATCACCAATGTAAGATGAGTGAATAGTTATCATTTTACTTCTTTGATGCCAACTCTATCTCCTCCCTTCAGTTCTTTTAGTCAATCTGACTTTCTGAGAAAGAAATCTCTCTACCATTAAATACATAAGACCTCTAATTTCAGACTAATTTCCTTTATCAGCTTTGAACCTTAAGACATTTTGTTTTATTTCCCCAAAACAGCGTTAGTGATTGGTGGGCCAAGATATGGTGATAATGTAACATATATATACTAAAATAAATGAAAATAGCTACATTACTCAGATCACGGAAGATTGGAATAAGCTGAGGGCCAGGTTCGATCCCTGGGTCAGAAAGATCCCCTGGAGAAGGAAATGGCAATCCTCTCTGGTATTATTGCCTGGAGAATTCCACAGACAGGAGAGCCTGGTAGGCTCAGTCCTTGGGTTGCAAAGTTGGACATGACTGAGCAATTCTCACTTTCACTTTCAAGGTCATTACACAGAGATGATTTTCCTTAATCTTAAGGTACATCTGGTGTGTCCTCTTGATTCTACCTGACCCTATTACAAGTATTTCATTAGGCTGAAGGCAGTAACTCTACTTCATATTCTATAACCCTCTATAACCCTAAAATCTACACAGTGCTACATCACTAATTCTTTCTGCAACATCAATTGCTAGAACGAACATATGTATGTATGTGTGTATATATATATATACACACACATACATGTATATATATATATATACACATATACACACACATATATATGCAAATATTTCCCATGCCTCTCTTGACCCACCTATGAAAACAGATTAAATTATTTGTTTTGACCAAAAACATTAGACTGCTCAGCCATCTTGTTGGCACCAAAAACATTCTGAAAATAAAATGTTAGTTTGCATTTATAGGGTAAAAACCCAGTTTTCTTTTTTTACAGTAACAAATGTTTTAATGACATGTTCCTCATGATAATAGAATATAATCTTGAGATGAAGGACCATTTCTTTTATTTCTCAACCCTATGTGTTATCTTATTCAAAATACTTGGTGACTTTTTGGCAACATAGATAAGCACAGCAAAGGTCTACTATTACTGTTGTGAATCTAAAGGGTTAGACTATGATTGGAATTCTGTAGGATATAATCTTAAAACAGATATTTTGTTGACTTGAGGTTTATTTTTTGAGTTTCTGCATTACATTTATGTTTTCTTTTGTGCCTCATTTTCTCATCGTCATTCTGTCAATGCATTGAGCCCTGACTTGCACATATGTTTGGCGCCTACCTGAAAGCAATGTTTTACATGAACCATCTTGGTATCAGACCTATAAAGCAATATTTAATTACCATTTAGGGGGAAAATGGATATGTCAACTTATTTCATACCACAAATGTAAAATTGAATTTTAATACTTTAAGCCCAACTCAAAATTTACTTTTAGATGAGAATTGACATTAAACCAGGTCCTAGGAGAGAAAGAGTGAGCTATTACTTACCCATTTTTGACCAAGTGAATTTTGACCCTCTTATGGCACTGAGTCCCAGTTTTTCTCCCTGAAGACCATGGTCTCCCTGTTACAGTCATTTGTAACTAGCATGTAGGGCGGACAGTGAATAAGTCCAAAAGTCTCTTACCACAGGCCATGTGCATTTCTGTTCAGTGCATATTTAACTCTGGGGATCACTCATTGCTGGCAATGAGTAAGCCCCCCACCCCTTCCTCACTTACTTAGCTCTTGCATTGTACCGGGCCTGTGCTAGGTGTGTGCATGTGATAGTAAGCAAAAGCAGACAGGGCTCCTACTCTCAGGAAGCTTATAGTCAGGTGTGAAAAAGAGACATTAATCAAACAATCAAATAAGTAATGCATTGTGACAAGTCCTAAGAAAGTAAGTACTTGGTTCAGTGATAACATTGCTATAAAATCTGACTTCACTTAGGAAGTCAGTTAACCACAAGGTTAAACAGAAATAGAAAACCAGGAAATTGAGACCAGAACTCTTTCTTTATCTCCACTCAGAAATCTTACTTTTATTATCAGGGTAATTGAAACAAAAGATTCTGAAGGGTCATTACTAAACTGAAAACTTGCCACAATGTTTAGAGCCTGAGCTTCTTCACCCAAATGTGCTTGCCTACAAAAAGAAACAAAACTACAAAAATGTAACAGATGACATTCAAGTTTATGACACAGAGGTCTCCCTTAGTTATCACATTTTTGTGTTTGCTCTTTAGATAAGGTCCAACCTGCCCAGTTCGTTTTCAGGCAGTTTCTGTTCTAGCCCATGAACTCATGAACGCCACAGGGAGCAGCGGGCTCTGCAGCACCCCAGTGCACTCTTGCTCAGCTGAAATAATCTTTAGTTCGCTGGCTCCAGTCACACATGACCTGCTGCTTAATTGCCATGGCTCTTCAGCAGCCTTTTAAATCACCTTCTACCCCAAAGTGATCTTTCAGTACTGTGGCATTGTGGAGTGATGCCATAGCCAATTCTGTGTTTTGCTGTTTTGTTAATTTTTCATTATTATTCAAGTTAGGTTTACTTAAGGAAACACTGTGCCCGTGGTTTAGTTCACAAAAACAGGACAGAAGCCAATGGATTGTTGGAACCCGAGTGCACTGAGGGCTAATGTTGCCAATGCATTTTCCTTTCCTTTGTACCCAGCCCTCTGGTGCCCGAGGCAGGTGGCAGGGGCCAGCAGTGACCAATCTTTTCAGAGATGCTTGAAAAGATTGAGCAGAGCTCATTGCATCAACAGGCCAGAAATAATAAAAGGCATAAGACCAAGACTTCTAAAAGAGGGAACGTTGCAGGTTTAGATGCGTCACTAGATGGCAGTGTTACTGAAGTTCCTTCTGAAGAGGCCATGCTTGATATTATTGCTGTTTTCTTGAAAAGTCGGAGTAACAAATAATAGCTAGTATTTATCGAAGTCTGATGTACCAAGTAACGCAGTAAATGTTATGTTCACATGAACATGACAATATAGGCAAAATGATGATCCTCTTTTCACAAATAAAAGAGTGAGAGTAGAGTTTTAAAATAGTTAAATAAGAGCAGTAGGAACCAGGAACCTAAGTATTTTTCATATTATATATAGTTTAGCTCCCAATTGCCTTATCCTGTAGGTGTTCATGAAGCTTTCAGCTTGAAGATGATGAAATCGAGGAGAAAAGGTGCTAGCTAGGTTTCTTGCTTGAGGTCACACAGCTGGAAAATGAGGAACCAGGATCTGAACCAGGTTGGTCTAACTCTAGAACTTACACTCTTCCTCCTCCCTTTTGCTGGCAAAAGAAAAAGGTTAAATTTACACACTATTCTTTCTGCCCTGCCTGGGCATTAGATATTTTTAGAGTATAAATAACTTGTAAATCTCAATTTATTTTTGTGATGGTACTGGGGGAAATCATCAAAAGAAGAAGGCTCTTATCCTAAAAATTAACTCACAACATTTCTTGAGGATTCAAGTCAATTTCCCCAGAATTTGAAAATAAAACCCTTCATACTTTAATAGAATGGCTTCAAAAAACTCATCTCCTCCATGAAAGAAGAACATACTCATCTCCCTTTCATTTCAAACTTGAAATTGGTAAGAAACCTATGCCCTCTGTTCTTGTGCAAGTTTGTAAGCCCAAATCAAATTTCCCAGAGCTGGACGATGAAGAACTGCTGCTGCCGTCCTGATGAAACCTTAAAGACTTCTGATCCTCTTTAACAACATACTGTTGGCCAGTGTTTAAAATTATTCATCATAACCTAATAATTATAAAGCCACACAGCCCATGCATTTTGGAGTTTTGTTTTTGTTTTTAGAGTCTCTCAGCTCAAGGTAGTTAACTGACATTTTGTTCAGTATGGTGAACACTTACAGGACAATGCATTTATGGTAAGACAAGATTGCTTTTAGAATATAATATAAAAATATAATTTAATGTTTAAGATCTTGGAGAAAGGATTGAAAGGGGATGGTAAGGCAATAAAAGAAATTTACCCACTTTGATCCAGTAGGTGTCAATTTTAATAGAAACACTTATGCTCATATTCCAAATTTTACTTTTCTCAGATATTTCTTATTTAAGAAAATTTTTTATTACTTTTTTTTTTTCTGGAGGGTTGATTCTTTTGTAGTACCTGCCTGTAGTCATCCCTCTGTTCCAGATAACTATTAAAAGAAGCAAAGAAACTAAATCCAAGAAACCACTTCAAAATATAGCCTTTACCAGTACCTAATTCAAGATATCTAGAGCCTTCCAGATTGTATAATAAATTAGCTCACACCACCTGCCAGATAAGAACGATGACCAAAATTCTAGTCAACTAGATGACAAAGGGGAGGAATGATTCAAAACTTCTCACCACTTCTTTAAAATATCACTCCCTAACTGAGCCTTCTCCCAGTCTTTGAACCAAAGAAGGATGGTTTAGTAATGATTCAAAGTCATTAGAATTTGTTACTTCTTGGATTCCTTTTGTGTGACACTGTCTCACTAAAGCAATTCTCTAAATCTAGTTAATTTTGATCTAGCATAAAAATAAACTTAGAAGAGATGCTTCATTTAAAAGGTTTATTTCTGAGCAACTGCGATGATGGAAGTGAGGTATTAGAAATTCTGAGATGAAGGAGAATGCTTTCCTTACACTAATAATAGTTTCTTGGAGAATCACTGGTTGCCTCTGAAAACCTGTTAGAAATAGCAGAGGAGTTGATAACCCTGGGAAGCCTGGCGTGCTGCCATCCATGGGGTCGCAAAGAGTCAGACATGAGAGACCAAACTGAACTGATAACTCTACTTAAGTTTTTCTCTTCTACCAGGATAGGCTCTGCATTTCTTTCTTTTTGGCATAAGGTGGATTTTTTTGAAAACTTTAATTATAACACTTAATCAATAAGATGGTCAAGTCAGAGAAGGGAGCTCCAGTCAAGGGCAAGAAAATACTTTTCCAAAGTATACATGATATATGGGTAATTTTTTTTCCATTTATTTTTATTACTTGGAGGCTAATTACTTTACAATACTGTAGTGGTTTTTGCCATACATTGACATGAATCAGCCATGGATTTACATGTGTTCCCCTTCCCGATCCTCCCTCCCACCTCCCTCCTCATCCCATCCCTCTGGGTCATCCCAGTGCACCAGCCCCGAGCACTTGTCTCATGCATCCAACCTGGACTGGCGATCTGTTTCATACTTGATAATATACATGTTTCAATGGTGTTCTCTCAGATCATCCCACCCTCACCTTCTCGCATAGAGTCCAAAAGTCTGTTCTATATATCTGTGTCTCTTTTTCTATCTTGCATATAGGATTACTGTAACCATCTTTCTAAATTCCATATATATGTGTTAGTATACTGTATTGGTGTTTGTCTTTCTGGCTTACTTCACTCTGTATAATGGGCTCCAGTTTCATCCATCTCATTAGAACTGATTCAAATGTATTCTTTTTAATGGCTGAGTAATATTCCATTGTGCATATGTACCACAGCTTCCTTATCCATTCGTCTGCTAATGGGCATCTAGGTTGCTTCCATGTCCTGGCTATTATAAACAGTGCTGCGATGAACATTGGGGTGCACGTGTCTCTTTCAGATCTGGTTTCCTCAGTGTGTATGCCCAGGAGTGGGATTGCTGGGTCATATGGCAGTTCTATTTCCAGTTTTTTAAGGAATCTCCACACTATTCTCCATAGCGGCTGTACTAGTTTGCATTCCCACCAACAGTGTAAGAGGGTTCCCTTTTCTCCACACCCTCTCCAGCATTTATTGCTTCTAGACTTTTGGATAGCAGCCATCCTGATTGGTGTGTAATGGTACCTCATTGAGGTTTTGATTTGCATTTCTCTGATGATGAGTGATGTTGAGCATCTTTTCATGTGTTTGTTATCCATCTGTATGTCTTCTTTGGAGAAATGTCTGTTCAGTTCTTTGGCCCATTTTTTGATTGGGTCATTTATTTTTCTGGAATGAGCTGCAGGAGTTGCTTGTATATTTTTGAGATTAATCCTTTGTCTTTTTCTTCATTTGCTATTATTTTCTCCCAATCTGAGGGCTGTCTTTTCACCTTGCTTATAGTTTCCTTTGTTGTGCAAAAGCTTTTAAGTTTCATTAGGTCCCATTTGTTTATTTTTGCTTTTATTTCCAATATCCTGGGAGGTGGGTCATAGAGGATCTTGCTGTGATTTCTGTCAGAGAGTGTTTTGCCTATGTTCTCCTCTAGGAGTTTTATAGTTTCTGGTCTTACCTTTCGATCTTTAATCCATTTTGAGTTTATTTTTTTGTATGGTGTTAGAGAGTGTTCTAGTTTCATTCTTTTACAAGTGGATGACCAGTTTTCCCAGCACCACTTGTTAAAGAGGTTGTCTTTTTTCCATTGTATGTTCTTGCCTCCTTTGTTGAAGGTAAGGTGTCCATAGGTATGTGGATTTATCTCTGGGCTTTCTCTTCTGTTCCATTGATCTATATTTCTGTCTTTGTGCCAGTACCACACTGTCTAATATGGGTAATTTTTAATTCAGTGGTAGTCAGAGTGTAAGTGTCCTCCTCAGTTACCTTGGACATTAAGGCTCTGGGTCATTCTAATATGTACGAGCGAGCTCAGACGTTCAATCACATCTGACTTTGTAACCGCATAGACCATAGCCCGCCAGGCTCCTCTCTCCGTGGAATTTTCCAGGCAATAATACTGGAGTGTGTTACCATTTCCTACTCCAGGGGACCTTCCTAACCCTAGAATCGAATCTGTCTCCTGCATTGGCAGGCAGATTCTTTATCACTGCGCCACCTGGGAAGCCTTACTTCTAATATGGATAACCATAAGAAATATACAAGAAAAAGTGACCCTCTATATGTGACCCCTATAAATCAAACTACTGGTAGAATAGCTTTGTGTGCAAAAAACAACAGATATTTGTTGCACGCAATAATTTTTCTTCTTGCTGAGGAGCAGTTCACAGGGTATATATGTGTATATGAATATTGTAGGTGTTTAGTAACTTCATGGACCATAACACTTCAGGAAAAAAGAATGATTTTGGGGGGTCATCTTCAGAAGGCTGTGACAAATAAATCTTGGAGAAAGCCAGAATACTTTTTTCCTTAAGTATCTCATTTAGTGAATTTAGCTACTAGTTCTCTTCAAGAATGTTTGACAAGTGAGCCTGTGGCTAGAGTATACTTGGGCTCCTACACCAACTAGTTCTGGCCTAACCAGCTGCTCTTTTAGCTGTTCTTCCTTCCTGTTGTATCTTCCAACTAACTGCTTCAAATGCAAATATATTATGTGTCTCCTTCTCTAAATACATGCTTCCCAAGCGTAAGTCCTGCCTGTTTAGAGCCCTGTAGTAAACCACGGAAATGCCTCATACTCAAGGCTAGCCCCCAGCTTTCTTTGCACTTACCGCCTCTTAAAACGACACCCAATCTGTTAAGTATATGTGTCCATTTGCGTGTTTGAAAAAGCTTAGTGAGTCATCTTGTCTTGGCAAGGTGTAATTTTAATTTTTAAAAAAGTATTTTGTGAAATTATTTTTCACAGTGAAAAAATTTCAACAATATAGATGACCATAATGTGGAGAAGTACAAATTGACAAGTAATACTTCTAAATCAAAGCTAACAATTTTAATTTGTAGCATTTCTGGTGATCACTTCTATTAATATCAGGTATATGCAAACACCTTGAAATCTTGTTTAAAAAATTCTCAGCAGCATCTCTTTTCTCACTGATGTGAAAGAAGAATTAGTTTTACTACCCCATCTCTTCTGCTTGCCCAGGATTTGATGGTTACAAGAGTTTTGATTCTTCTGGAGGTTTTCTTCAAAGTAATTCAGGTAAACCTCTCTTCCTTGACTGGATAACTTTCTTTACTTGCAGATTGAAGGTGTGGATGTTTTTGATCCTTGTACTTCCTTCTAGTTTCTGACTATTTCTCTCCCACTCCAGTTTCTTCAAGCTACATTGTTATTTTCTTTGTTAAAATAGGCCAGATCTGATGGCTAGTCACTCAGGTTTTCTACCTTTTTTCTCTTGCTCTAGATTTTAGAAGATTTCTGAAAGGGCATTTCTGAGAGCTTCTACTCAATTTTTCATTTTGGAAATCATATTTTTTAGTTATCAAGAACTATCTTTTTCTATGATTGCTCCTTTTTCATGGCAGCCTATGGCTTGTTTTATGGTTTCAATATCTTTTCATATTTCCCTGAGGATATGAAAAAGAAATTTTGAAACTCTCTTCTATCCCTGAATTACAAGCTTTCTCTGAAGTTAGTTGTTCTACTTATTCCTCTTTGTGTTTTTCATTTGTGTAAATTTATTCTCTCAAATATCTACTGATTATTTTTTTGCCTGAGCTTATTGGAGACCCGGGTACGATCCCTGGGTTGGGAAGATCCCCTAGAGAAGGAAATGGCAACCCACTCCAGTACTCTTGCCTGGAGAATCCCATGGACAGAGGAGCCTGGCAAGCTGCAGTCCACGGGGTCGCAAAGAGTTGGACACAACTGAGCGACTTCACTTTTCACTTTCCTATTTGCGAATCCTAAGTAACTTCTCTGAGATCTTTTTGTCTATGTTTTTGTCCTTCAAGACACAGGTCCCTTTTTCAAACTTTGGTTGTCTCTGCTGTCATGTTGTGCTTGCCTAAGTATCCATTGATCTGACATGGACTTGTTTGTGTATTCTAGAAGCAATACTTGTATCCACACTGGTACTATGGATTAAGGTTCTAGGGAGGTCTGTTTTGGCTCCAATATGGAAGAACTTCCTCACTTGCCCACAACAGACTGAGAAAAATGTGTTTACCTAATTTTGTTTACCTAGTTTTACATAAAACTAGATGAATTTGATTTATAACTTAGTCCTTTATTCTGAGCCCATATCCTTTGTTTTTCTTGGTATTAGAATCTCCTTCCTTTTTTGAATTACAGTGTTGGTGAAAACAGTCATCTTTTAAATGTCCTTTCTTGGCAAAATAAACGGTGGAAACACATTATTTGAAGTTTTTAGGCTTAGACATCCGTGTAATGTGGAACTCTAGTTTTCCTAACTTCTAAATTATGTTCCAACTGTCAAATTATGTCAGATTTTCAAGTTGTTTATCTTGTCAAAGGATAAGAAGGAAAAGTTCATTCGAATTAAATCAGAGGATTATTTGCATATGTAGATTTTTACTGTCTGTATTATTTTGGATATTTTATCTTTTATAAGAGGACACTGAGGGAATGAACTGATGTGATAGAATATATTAGGAGACCTAGAATCAAATTCCCAGCTGTGCTGCTAACTAGAGGTACTTGCTTATTATGGTTCTTAATTCCTATAGTTTAAAAATTAGGTAATGAGCAAGTTGTAAGACTCATTTTGGTAATAAAATGCAGTTTAATTTAAATATATATATAATATATATAACTGAGTCACTTTGCTGTATACCTGAAACTGACACAACATTGTAAATCAACTATACTTCAATTAAAAAAAAAGGAAAAAATGTTGAAAAATATGTATAGATAGAATGTATGTATGTGTACATGCATATGTGTGATTGTATGTGTCTATGTGTGTACATGTATACACATACATTTGTATGCACATGTATACCTGTATAAATATACATGCATGTATATTGAATTTTGTGAGAAATTTATCATTTTTACTAATAATAGAATAATTTTCAATCATTGTTATAACTGAAAAGTTTATGGAAGGTTTAAAAATCCAGGAGTGAGTTTTTAGCAGGGAAAGTTCCCAATCTTTGGAAATTTAATGAATATACAAGAATACTGCCAATATTTGAAAAGTGAGAAGAAATTGAACTATATGGGATGACTGGAAATTTTTATGAACACCAATTTGCTGATGGGCTAATAAGCATTTACTTTGCTGATCTTGTAGTTAGCTACCTAATTACTCAATCTGGGCATGCAAATGCAACCATTTGTGTATAAGTGTATGCAGGTGCAAATCCGCATTAGTAGTATTAGGATCTCACTTAAAACTTGGTCATAATTTTTCATTTCTCTATACTTGAAACGTCAAGATTCCAGTTTTCAAAAATAGTTGCTGAAACAAGAACTGAGATCTGTATGGGCAAGATCATGTTTTTAATGCAATTTCCCTCCCTAGATATCTATATTCAAATCTTCTAAAGCTATTGTCTTGCAACAAGATTTCTAACTAATTGATAATAGTTTTAAAAAATGATGTGTTACATTTTATTGCCCACATGAATTCTTAAGAATTTTGGGGATCTTAGAGACCCCAAATCAAAAATGTAAAAATATGATTAAATACAGTGAGGAAACCAATTTGACAATGCAGTTATACACAATTCAGTTCAGTTCAGTCGCTCAGTCATGTCCGACTCTTTGTGACCCCATGAACCGCAGCATACCAGGCCTCCCTGTCCCTCATCAACTCCTGGAGTTTACTCAAACTCATGTCCATTGAGTTGGTGATGCCATCCAACCATCTCGTCCTGTGTCGTCCCCTTCTCCTCCTGCCCTCAATCTTTCCCAGCATCAGGGTCTTTACAAATGAGTCAGTTCTTTGCATCAGATGGCCAAAGTATTGGACAATTATATGCATATAATTGGAGAAGGAAATGGCAACCCACTCCAGTACTCTTGCCTGGAAAATCCCATGGACAGAGGAGCATGGTAGGCTACAGTCTATGGGGTCGGAAAGAGTCGGACACGACTGATTAACTTCACTTCATTTCACTTCATAAGTATATAATTATACACAAATTAGATTTCTTAGATTTTTGTTGTTGTTGTAGTATGCTGTATTGTTAAGCTATATTATTTACAAGTCACTCAGTAGTCACTGCTTAGAAAGACTTTGAGGGGAAAGTAACGTATGCTTTAAGATTCAGCAGTTTTAATAATATCTGTTTTTTTAATTTATTTTATTTATTTATTTTTTTCCATGTATTTTTATTAGTTGGAGGCTAATTACTTTACAATATTGTAGTGGTTTTTGTCATACATTGACATGAATCAGCCATGGATTTACATGTATTCCCCATCCCGATCCCCCCTTCCACCTCCCTCTCCTGATCCCTCTGGGTCTTCCCAGTGCACCAGGCCCGAGCACTTGTCTCATGCATCCAACCTGGGCTGGTGATCTGTTTTACCCTAGATAATATACATGTTTCGATGCTGTTCTCTCGAAACATCCCACCCTCGCCTTCTCCCACAGAGTCCAAAAGTCTTTTCTGTACATTTGTGTCTCTTTTTCTGTTTTGCATATAGGGTTATCATTACCATCTTTCTAAATTCCATATATATGTGTTAGTATGCTGTAATGTTCTTTATCTTTCTGGCTTACTTCACTCTGTATAATGGGCTCCAGTTTCATCCATCTCATTAGAACTGATTCAAATGAATTCTTTTTAACGGCTGAGTAATATTCCATGGTGTATATGTACCACAGCTTCCTTATCCATTCATCTGCTGATGGGCATCTAGGTTGCTTCCATGTCCTGGCTATTATAAACAGTGCTGTGATGAACATTGGGGTGCACGTGTCTCTTTCAGATCTGGTTTCCTCGGTGTGTATGCCCAGAAGTGGTATTGCTGGGTCATATGGCAGTTCTATTTCCAGTTTTTTAAGGATTCTCCACACTGTTCTCCATAGCGGCTGTACTTGTTTGCATTCCCACCAACAGTGTAAGAGGGTTCCCTTTTCTCCACACCCTCTCCAGCATTTATTGCTTCTAGACTTTTGGATAGCAGCCATCCTGACTGGTGTGTAATGGTACCTCATTGAGGTTTTGATTTGCATTTCTCTGATAATGAGTGATGTGGTGCATCTTTTCATGTGTTTGTTAGCCATCTGTATGTCTTCTTTGGAGAAGTGTCTGTTCAGTTCTTTGGCTCATTTTTTGATTGGGTCATTTATTTTTCTGGAATGAGCTGCAGGAGTTGCTTGTATATTTTTGAGATTAATCCTTTGTCTTTTTCTTCATTTGCTATTATTTTCTCCCAATCTGAGGGCTGTCTTTTCACCTTGCTTATAGTTTCCTTTGTTGTGCAAAAGCTTTTAAGTTTCATTAGGTCCCATTTGTTTATTTTTGCTTTTATTTCCAATATCCTGGGAGGTGGGTCATAGAGGATCTTGCTGTGATTTCTGTCAGAGAGTGTTTTGCCTATGTTCTCCTCTAGGAGTTTTATAGTTTCTGGTCTTACCTTTCGATCTTTAATCCATTTTGAGTTTATTTTTGTGTATGGTGTTAGAGAGTGTTCTAGTTTCATTCTTTTACAAGTGGATGACCAGTTTTCCCAGCACCACTTGTTAAAGAGGTTGTCTTTTTTCCATTGTATATCCTTGCCTCCTTTGTCAAAGATAAGGTGTCCATAGGTTTGTGGATTTATCTCTGGGCTTTCTCTTCTGTTCCATTGATCTATATTTCTGTCTTTGTGCCAGTACCATCCTGTCTTGATGACTGTGTCTTTGTAGTATAGTCTGAAGTCAGGCAGGTTGATTCCTCCAGTTTTATTCTTCTTTCTCAAGATTACTTTGGTTATTCGAGGTTTTTTGTATTTCCATACAAATTGTGAAATTATTTTTTCTAGTTCTGTGAAAAATACCGTTGGTAGCTTAATAGGGATTGCATTGAATCTATAGATTGCTTTGGGTAGTATAAACATTTTGACAATATTGATTCTTCCAATCCACGAACACGGTATGTTTCTCCATCTGTTTGTGTCCTCTTTGATTTCTTTCATCAGTGTTTTATAGTTTTCTATGTATAGTTCTTTTGTTTCTTTAGGTAGATATACTCCTAAGTATTTTATTCTTTTTGTTGCAATGGTGAATGGTATTGTTTCCTTAATTTCTCTTTCTGTTTTCTCATTGTTAGTGTATAGGAATGCAAGGGATTTCTGTGTGTTAATTTTATATCCTGCAACTTTATTATATTCATTGATTAGCTCTAGTAATTTTCTAGTAGAGTCTTTAGGGTTTTCTATGTAGAGGATCATGTCATCTGCAAACAGCGAGAGTATCACTTCTTCTTTTCCTATCTGGATTCCTTTTACTTCTTTTTCTGCTCTGATTGCTGTGGCCAAAACTTCCAAAACTATGTTGAATAGTAGTGGTGAGAGTGGGCACCCTTGTCTTGTTCCTGATTTCAGGGGAAATGCTTTCAATTTTTCACCATTGAGGATAATGCTTGCTGTGGGTTTGTCATCTATAGCTTTTATTATGTTGAGGTATGTTCCTTCTATTCCTGCTTTCTGGAGAGTTTTAATCATAAATGGGTGTTGAATTTTGTCAAAGGCTTTCTCTGCATCTATTGAGATAATCATATGGTTTTTATCTTTCAATTTGTTAATGTGGTGTATTACATTGTTTGATTTGTGGATATTAAAGAATCCTTGTATTCCTGGGATAAAGCCCACTTGGTCATGGTGTATGATTTTTTTTAATATGTTGTTGGATTCTGTTTGCTAGAATTTTGTTAAGGATTTTTGCATCTATGTTCATCAGTGATATTGGCCTGTAGTTTTCTTTTTTTGTGGCATCTTTGTCTGGTTTTGGAATTAGGGTGATGGTGGCTTCGTAGAATGAGTTTGGAAGTTTACCTTCTTCTGCAATTTTCTGGAAGAGTTTGAGTAAGATAGGTGTTAGCTCTTCTCTAAATTTTTGGTAGAATTCAGCTGTGAAGCCATCTGGTCCTGGGTTTTTGTTGGCTGGAAGACTTCTGATTACAGTTTCGTTTTCCTTGCTTGTGATGGGTCTGTTAAGATCTTCTATTTCTTTCTGGTTCAGTTTTGGAAAGTTATACTTTTCTAAGAATTTGTCCATTTCTTCCAAGTTGTCCATTTTATTGGCATAGAGCTGCTGGTAGTAGTCTCTTATGATCCTTTGTATTTCAGTGTTGTCTGTTGTGATCTCTCCATTTTCATTTCTAATTTTGTTAATTTGGTTCTTCTCCCTTTATTTCTTAATGAGTCTTGCTAATGGTTTGTCAATTTTGTTTATTTTTTCAAAAAACCAGCTTTTAGCTTTGTTGATTTTTGCTATGGTCTCTTTAGTTTCTTTTGCATTTATTTCTGCCCTAATTTTTAAGATTTCTTTCCTTCTGCTAACCCTGGGGTTCTTCATTTCTTCCTTCTTTAGTTGCTTTAGGTGTAGAGTTAGGTTATTTATTTGACTTTTTTCTTGTTTCTTGAGGTAAGCCTGTAATGCTATGAACCTTCCCCTTAGCACTGCTTTTACAGTGTCCCATAGGTTTTGGGTTGTTGTGTTTTCATTTTCATTCATTTCTATGCATATTTTCATTTCTTTTTTGATTTCTTCTATGATTTGTTGGTTATTCAGAAGCGTGTTATTTAGCCTCCATATGTTTGAATTTTTAATAATTTTTTTCCTGTAATTGAGATCTAATCTTACTGCACTGTGGTCAGAAAAGATGACTGGAATAATTTCAATTTTTTTGAATTTACCAAGACTAGATTTATGGCCCAGGATGTGATCTATTCTGGAGAAGGTTCCGTGTGCGCTTGAGAAAAAGGTGAAGTTGATTGTTTTGGGATGAAATGTCCTATAGATATCAGTTAGGTCTAGCTGGTCCATTGTGTCATTTAAAGTTTGTATTTCCTTGTTAATTTTCTGTTTAGTTGGTCTATCCATAGCTGTGAGTGGGGTATTAAAGTCTCTCACTATTATTGTGTTACTATTAATTTCCTCTTTCATACTCGTTAGCATTTGCCTTACTAATAATATCTAACTGTTGTATGACTTGATGGACATGAGTTTGAGTAAACTCCGGGAGTTGGTGATGGACAGGGAGGCCTTGCGTGCTGTGGTTCATGGGGTCGCAAAGAGTCGGACACGACTGAGCAACTGAACTGAACTAAACTGTTGTATAGGACTTTGAAGCTTAAAGAACATTTTCCCACATGTATTACCTTGCTTGATCCTACAATACTTCCACAGGCTAACCTTCATTTTAGAATTAATAAAACTGAGGCTAACAAAATAAACTTAATGCCATGATTTCACAACTATTAATTCATATAGCAAGATTTTAAACCTGGAATACTTTATATGATGACAGATTGTTACTACATTTATTGTGATGATCATTTTATAATGTATAATGCATCTAATCCCTCTGCTGTTAACCTATTAATATAGTAAATCAGTTATGCTTCCATAAGAAATAAATGAATAAATAAGTTAATTGACTCTGGGCTTCTTCAGTAACACCACAATGCTTTAATTCTGTTGTTTGTTCTTGGTTTTGCATGTTTATTTCTGCAACCCACTCCTTTCCTTAATGTTACAGAATTCTTAATCTCAAGAGCATAATTTCCTTTTCAGCATTTTTCATGGTACTTAGCACAGTTTTGTACATAAAATTAGATACCTTCAAAATACCTGTTTATTGTTTATTACTGAGGAGGTAGAGTGCTGGTGGCTAAGCAATGAAGTTCATTTTGTGAATTGATCTTAGTGAAGCTGGTGCTGGAGCTTAGCTTTCACCAGCGGCCTCATGCTGTCAGCCTCTGCATGTGCGGACAGTGTGAAAACCGTGCCCAGGATGTGGTGAGGAAGAGCTGGTGGGGATGGCATAAGGTATGCATTTTGGCATTGCAGAATGTACTCAAGACATGACAAGTCCTTTTCATTTCTATGTCAGGTACCCAGGTACCTCTAGTTTATCAGACTGGCATGTTTTTCAAAGTAGAACTTATGGAAGTTATCACAGTAAAAACTCCAGAGTAATCTCATGTATAACAGATTCTCATTCACGAGTGAACATTTTATTCTATTGAAACAGGGGCCTGAGGCATTTTCATTTCTCTAAAGAAATTCTTCATTCTTTGGAGATCAGCTCTGAAATTCCCATTTGGGCACTTTAACCTCAACATCTAATTTTCTTCTAAGATGCAAGAATAAATAGCTCAGGTTGTTTAAGAAACTATTTCTGGAGGGAATAAACATTCTCAGATCTTGCTAATAAAGCTATTTTCATTATATTCTGTGGACTTAACAGTTATTGCTTTACCACATACATCTGCAGAGGGCAGTATGTGGGAGCAGCCTAAGGATTCCGGCCCCAGATTCCCAATGTAAGCATGCTGCTGGGATGGGGGAGACCTCAATTTCTGTATACACAAAATCGGGATTTTATGAGAACATCTGTCTCACCTTCTGGGCTACTTTGCTTAATCATTTGGGCACCCAAGAGAATTCCTGCTGAAGGCAAGTGACAGGGTACAATGGGAGTAGGGTCCTATCTTTAGGACCCTTTTGGTTTCTCTCCTGAGTATATCTCAAGGCTTCCAGGGGTGCTACTTGCTCCTCAATATCCACTCTACTTGCCAGTGAGCTTAGTTGAAAGGATTTACAGTGAGACAGTTTATTTATCCCATTGACACTACAGCAATATTATGCTTAGGTGACTGTCAATAAAGAAAGGTATAATGACAGCCGCAGTTATTGTGTTCTGACATGTTACATTCCAGACACTGTGGTAAGTTCTTGTTATTTAATTCTCACAGCAACCATAATGCAGGAAGAAAAACAGAAACTTCAAGGTTTGAGTAATTTGCCAGGATATATCCACAAGGTATCGGCAGGATTTGTACTCACTCCTGATGCCAAAGTCAATGCTCTAACCTCTAGGTCACACTGACCTTGAGTTTGGTTGAAAGCCATCTTTGGGGAAAGAAATGTACTTATTTGGGAAAAAAAAAAATCTGCTGTTAATATTGGGTAGCCTTTTCTATGACTAGCTAAGACCAACCTAGACAGCATACTAACTAGCAGAGACGTTACTTTGCTGACATAGGTCCGTCTGGTCAAAGCTAAGTCTCTTCCAGTAGTCATGTATGGATGTGAGAGTTGAACTATAAAGAAAGCTGAGCACCAAAGAATCGATGCTTTTGAACTGTGGTGTTGGAGAAGACTCTTGAGAGTCCCTTGGACAGCAAGGAAATCAGACCAGTCAATCCTAAAGGAAATCAGTCCTGAATATTTATTGGAAGGACTGATGCTGAAGCTGAAACTCCAATACTCTGGCCACCTCATGCGAAGAACTGACTCATTGAAAAAGACCCTGATACTGGGAAAGATTGAAGGCAGGAGCAGAAGGTGAAAACAGAGGATGAGATGGTTGGATGGCATCACCGACTCGATGGACATGAGTTTGAGCAAGCTCTGGGAGTTGTTGATGGACGGGGAAGCCTGGTGTGCTGCAGTGCATGGGGTCACAAAGAGTCAGACACAACTGAGCAACTGAACTGAACTGAGCCTTTTCTATCTGATAGGTGTAGTTCAAATGGATAAACTTCAGAGAATTTTCAAAAAGGAAAGGGAAAGCGTCTGGCTACTTTCAAAGATCTGAATAGACCAAGGTGCCTGGGTCCTCATGCCTTCTGTGTCACCTCCCACTTCCTCATGACAGATCTCCACACCCTCTTCCTTTCTACTTCAGCAGCCTCTAATTGCTTCTGCTCATAGCTCTGTGGCTCTGCTGTATCACTCCTTCTTCCCAGAGTGCAGCCCCCAAGTTCTTTAGCATGAGAATTACTATCAATTCTTCAAAGTCCCGTTCTGACATCACTGCTGGAGCAGTCTCCTCCGACCACTCCATGTAGATGAGAACCCTCTCTGCCCTCCACCCAGTGCTCTTTTCTATTTCTTATAGCCACACTTGTCATTGCATTTATCACACCGTGTTGTCATTTCTTCCTTGTCTATCTCTCATACCTCCCTAACTGTAAAAGAAAATGTACAGGAACTGTGTTAAGTGTTATTCACCTCTGTATCTTTGCTGCACAGCCTGCAAACAAAGGTGCTTAATGAATGTGGTAGAACTGACTTGAAAACTTTTCTATACTAGAGGCATGAGCTACTTCAATAGTATTTCAAGATGTATGAGGTTAGAATCTTGAAAGCAGTGCACTGTGCTTTTTTCTTCTTCAGTTGTAAGTGTATTAAGGATGAAAGATGTGTGTGTACTATGGCAAATGTTTCTGGAAATAGCCCAGAAAGGAAGAATAAGACACATAACCCACAGCTCACCATTACAGAGGCCTTTGGGTTGGGAATTAATTATAAGAAAAGCAGTTGCATCAGATTGTTGCAAAAATCACCTGTTTCCTTCCATGTTGTCATTAAGAATTGTGGGTGTGTGGCTTTTTATTTTTTATTTATTTATTTTTTTGCAACAGGCAAAGAATTTAATGCTACGAAATGATGTATGGTTTGTAGTTGCTTGAGCGGGTAAGCGTTGTTTGCCTCAACCACTGTGAACTTATTTGTTCATCAATCATTTTAACAGTGTGCTACAAACAAGGAAATACGTGGTTTAAAAAAGAATAATACCTTGACAGAATCTGCCCAGAGCCTTCTGATGTTTGTAAACCTCTGACTGCCTAGTTTATAGACTAGCTTAAAGAGAAAGTTCACAGAATTCAATCATTTAAGACAAGGGATAGATATATATTTTTTAATTTGAGAAAATTCTCACCAATAATTAAGAAATTTTTATCTATCAGTTCAGTTCAGTTCAGTTGCTCAGTCATGTCTGACTCTTTGTGACTCCATGGACTGCAGTACACTGGGTCTTCCTGTCCATCACCAACTCCCAGAGCTTGCTCAAACTCATGTCCATCGAGTCGGTGATGCCATCCAACCATCTCATCCTCTGTTTTCACCTTCTGCTCCTGCCTTCAATCTTTCCCAGCATTGGGGTCTTTTTCAGTGAGTCAGTTCTTCGCCTGAGGTGGCCAAAGTATTGGAGTTTCAGCTTCAGCATCAGTCCTTCCAATAAATATTCAGGACTGATTTCCTTTAGGATTGACTGGTTTGATTTCCTTACAGTCCAAGGAACTCTCAAGAGTCTTCTCCAACACCACAGTTCAAAAGCATCGATTCTTTGGTGCTCAGCTGCTTTATGGTACAACTGTCACATCCATACATGACTACTGAAAAAACCATAGCTTTGACTAGACGGACCTTTGTCAGCAAAGTGATGTCTCTGCTTTTTAGTATGCTGTCTGGGTTGGTCATAGCTTTTCTTCCAAGGAACAAGCATCTTTTAATTTCTTGGCTGCAGTCACCATCTGCTGTGATTTTGGAGCCCAAGAAAATAAATAATCTTTCTCTATTAGCCCTTATCCTTTTTCCTAGGAGAGACAAGTGGAGCCACAGGAAACCAGTTTGAAATTACAGCTATAGAGAAACAGTGAACATAACCAGCAAGTCTAGGTAGAGTTTAGGCCCTTTACCTCTCTCAGTGACATTGGGCAATTACTATCACCTCTTGGAACCTCTGTCCACAGTTGTAACTTTGGGATAATACGTGTCATGATTGTATCTCAAAGAAAAATGAGTTTCTGAAGACTGTGGCCTTGAAGTCCTTGAAGTTGCAAATTTAACTTTCAACACTTCAAATCTGAGACATCTGCTCTCAGGCTGTTTGGAACAAACCAGAAGAACCTGGGGAGAGTGTCTGTCTTCTGATGAGTGGAAGAGGAGAGGTGTGTCGAAAGCCACTTGCAATTCACACATATTTAAAAAGCATAGTACTGAACTTCATGGCAGAGTGGTGGTAGACAGAAAAACTTGACTTAAAACCATCCCCAACTTAAACGCTTTTCTTTGGTTCCATATTTCTGGCTTTGCAAGGCCTTGATTATCTCTATTATTGGATATCTCCAAATCAAAGACTGATAAAGGCCACAGATACAGATCATACGTGTTGAGGTGTATAGCTATCTATCTATGTTTGCCCAGTTGGACTCATGACTTGGGTACAGCATTCATCACTGCAGACAGTAGCAGCTCAGTATCCTGAGCTGACTCTTTGATTCTTACTCTCCCTGCTGATCTACAGGTTACACAGGTAGTTGACCAGTTACCTGCATGGCCAGGTCATGTTCAGTGCTACAAAAACTGCCTTTCAGGATGCTTTTAGGATACCTCTTTCTCCTGCCCTCTACTCCATTCATTCATGGACAGCATTTCTCCTCATTTTCTTCCGAAGTTTTAGAGAATGAAAAAAGGCATAAAGAAAACCACAAGTGTTGAGGATAAGCTAGGTATGAAAGTAACACTGGAATCATATACAGTGACCATATTTCCTAAAACAAGAATTGTAATTTGTGATCTGACAATAGAATAGGATATTTAAAATCCAAACTCAATTAGAAGACTAGAACACATGGTTTTCTTATTGAACACAACTTCAGTAAGATGTCAATATATATATATATATTTTTTTAGCTTTTATTTATTTATTTTTTTAATTTTATTAGTTGGAGGCCAATTACTTCACAACATTTCAGTGGGTTTTGACATACATTGACACGAATCAGCCATAGAGTTATACGTATTCCCCATCCCGATCCCCCCTCCCACCTCCCTCTCCACCCGACTCCTCTGTGTCCTCCCAGTGCACCAGGCCCGAGCACTTGTCTCATGCATCTCACCTGGGCTGGTGATCTGTTTCACTATAGATAATATACATGCTGTTCTTTCGAAACATCCCACCCTCACCTTCTCCCACAGAGTTCAAAAGTCTGTTCTGTACATCTGTCTCTTTTTCTGTTTTGTATATAGGGTTATCATTACCATCTTTCTAAATTCCATATATATGTGTTAGTATGCTGTAATGTTCTTTATCTTTCTGGCTTACTTCACTCTGTATAATGGGCTCCAGTTTCATCCATCTCATTAGAACTGATTCAAATGAATTCTTTTTAACGGCTGAGTAATATTCCATGGTGTATATGTACCACAGCTTCCTTATCCATTCATCTGCTGATGGGCATCTAGGCTGCTTCCATGTCCTGGCTGTTATAAACAATGCTGCGATGAACATTGGGGTGCATGTGTCTCTTTCAGATCTGGTTTCCTCGGTGTGTATGCCCAGATATATATTTTCAAGGAGTAAAAGATGGTAGGGTCATTTACAAAGTTGGATAATTCATTGTCAGAGAGCATTAATGGAATAGGTAGGAAGATGGACTTGCTGAGGTTTATTCTAACAAATTCATTGATTCCTTCGTACGTACACTCATTCAACAAGCAGTTATTGAATAACTACCACATGCCACAGACTGATGGAAACAGGGTTAAAATTAAGGTGAATTTTAGAAAACAAAAGTTACGTCTTTTGCACCCTGAATTTGTGGACCTTGTTACATATTTATTAGCAATCATGGCTGTGAAGAGCCACTTACTTATTCTGCTTCCACAGAAGATTGTGCCAAGTTTGATTTCCAAATTTTAAATCAGATATTTTGGAAATGATAACAAATTTTCTAGACTAAGACAAGAATGATAATTGAAGGAAAGTAGGATTCATGAAGACGTCGCCAAGGCATTAACGATAGAAGTAATGGTGAAAGGAACTGCTGTTTACCAAGCACCTACTCTGTGCCTGTCACACACTAGGCACTTCTTGGATATGGTGTCCTATTTCAATGGCTGCCAGAGAGGGCAAGACAGAACATAATATTAACCGTGCCATGCTTTCTTAAAACCTCTCAAAGGCATCTAGCAAGTCATGAGGAAGGAATCTCGCTGATCTGTTAAAGCTAGCTACCTAAAATCAGAAGAGCCAACTGAAAACCAGATAGTCCAACAAGTAGAATGCTCTAAGAAGTCCTGTACCAGTCTAGTGTACTCACACACACCACCTGATGGTTGGAGTAGACACTGGTGATAGACTTTGTCTCCTAGTTTTTCCAATAAACTGCTTTTCCAAACTTGACCTTCCACATTTCCTCATCACTGACCCTAAAATTTATCAATAGAAAAGCTAAACTACCAGCTACTCAGTCTATAATTTCACACCTCTCTGACTTAACTTGCTCATCTTGCCCCCCACCCCCAGCTATGAACTCCTTTAATGATCTGGTTCAGTGTTGCCTCCTTAAGTTGCCTCCTTGGCTTCTTCAACGGCAGGAAGTCTCTTTCCTCAGAGTTCTGTAGCATTTATCTTGTCCTTCTCTTACGATAAGGACCCCGTTCCTCTTTGAATTTCAGTTGCATGTTGTACTTGGTTTCCTCTCTATTCTCAGGACAATTGTTAGGCATCATCAAGCAGTTAAATCTTTCTTTCTACACCACAGAGTCCATATGGGAAACAGCTCTGTCACAAACCAGTATCTGCAATTTGGAACATCTGCCCTGATGACTTACGCTTCGGGACATAGGTTTGAAATCTCTCTGTATTGGTGATTTTGGTATTTATCTCTCCATTAGAAGGGAGATGTCTGTGATGTCAGTTGGGGTTCTTTGGTTGAAATTAGCAGAGATGGATATTGGATGGATTTTTTTGTTTGTTTAAGTCTTTATTAAATAAAGACTACACAGAATCCCAAGCAAGGCAGAAGAGCCAAATATAAAGCAGAGACCAGGGACCTGCCACAGGTATCACTGCCAGGAGAGGCAGGTCATTCTCACTCAAAATCTATTACTGGGATGAGCCAAGACCAGTCATTTATTGTAATTAGTTTTGGATCACTCTGATTGAGATTCCAAGTCTTGAGAGAGAGAGGCTGATTGGCCAGTCTTGGTTTACTTGCCTCCCTTTGGCTATTCTTACAGGTTGAGAGGACCCTTCAGCATCTGTTGTGAGAGGATTTGATCCCTTGATTTGCCATCAAGCAGCTGTTTTCTACTCTATGCCACTTTTGGACTGTTAGTCCTTTAGCCTCATGTTAAAAACTATGTCTTCTTAAAGCCTATACCCCTTCTGAGAGATATAAACTCTTGACTGTCATCTACACTTGATGGTTCTTATTTTACATGTGTTATTAAAATGGCTCTTCACACTGTTGACAGCTCCCTCCTTTTTCTCAACATCTTCCCAACCCAGCAGGAGCTGGGTCCTATTGCTTTTCTACCCAGTCTTTCAAACTTCAAAGCTCTGGCTTCTCCTTATCTACTCACTCATACACGTCTGCATTTCTCAGTATCATGGACACGGAGCCATGCTGCCCAGGTCGCCTGAGGGAGGGACTTGCTGTCAAAGCAGCTGTGAGTACAGACGAGAGACAGCATTCAGCTCAGCCTGGTGTGGCCCCGACTGTCTCTCACATAGGATCCGTGCCCTTTCCAGGACGCATACCCAATGACTGACTAAGGCAGGATATAAAGGGCTGCTTATTGTGCCGAATAAAGGACAATTTCGATAGGTTTTCCACCCAGAGAGACCCTCTTGGGGCGGCATTGCAGCTCACCTTCTCCCTTTGCCTAACCCTGCTTCCTCCACACTTCTTCTGCAGGGGTGCGTTCCAAGTGCACGCCTTCCTCAGTGAACATCTTGAGCACACAGCTCTGTCTGAGGCCACACCCTGGAAAACCCAAACTCCAGCATGTGGGGTTTTTTCTTTATTGCCTCTCTTTTCACATTACGTAGTTTTCCCTGCTCATCTCATCCCCTGTGGTAGCGTCAATTACCTCTGTTACACTGAAGTCCGCATCTCCTGTCTAGATCTTTGTGAATGCTGGATGTGTATATTTAAGCTTTTTCTTTACATTTCTACTTGGATGGCCCATAAACATCTTAGATTCAAGGCAACCAAGATTGAATTAGTTTTTTGTTTTGTTTTTTTCAATATGTTCGTTCATGGGATTCTCAAGACAAGAATACTGAAGTGGCTTGCCATTCCCTTGTCCAATATTTTGGTCCCCTGATTTGAAGAGCCGACTCATTGGAAAAGACTGCGATGCTGGGAAAAATTGAAGGCAAGAGGAGAAGGGGGTGACAGAGGATGTTTGTATGGCATCACTGACTCAATGGACATGAGTTTGAGCAAACTCTGGGAGATGGTGAAGGACAGGGAAGCCTGGTGTGCTGCAGTTCAATGGGTTGCAAAGAGTCAGACACAATTTATTGACTGAACAACAACAACAACAATTCTTCCTTTGAATCTTCATGATACTTTTTCTCTGATTTCTTGGGGCAAATATCGTTCTCTGTAGAGGACAGGGGTTTGAATCACTCAAGTGGTAACATGATACTTCACAGGGAGATAGGCAGAGGTTGCTTGTTGGTGATATTATAGCCTCCTCATTGGCCAATATCAAGAAATTGCTTTCTCATCCACCAAAAGCAACAGTAGCAATTTAGGTCAAATCTTCTGTGCCTTGACTGCATGTAAATAAGCTTAAACCCATTACAACATTTTTTCCTTTTTTAAATATAATTTTTAAAGATTACTTTTCCCCACTGCAGCATTTTTTTTTGGAAATGTATAACCAGCATAGTTTGGTAAAATGTTTAATCACTGTGACATTGATCTGGGTGTTACTGTAATCGCTGGCCAAATATGCATGTTTTGGGAAGGTTCTGTCTTTGTAAAAGATTCACCCAGTTTTCAGATCTTCTCTCTTATGACATTTGTACTGGTAGCATTTGTGTCGTGAAAAAGAGTACAAATAAACACATATGTAACAAACTAGAATTTGTTAGTGTGACCTCAGCAACTAAAGGCAGCTGTGCTTCATTGAAAAAAACAGCATCAGCAGCCCTCTATGATGCAGGTAAAATCCTGAGTTTCTCTAGAACTTGATGCTACTGAAAACCATTTCCTGGACAACTGTGAAGGGGAATGGTAACATAAGACATAGCTAGGAGAACTGCCTGAATCTGCAGCTCGATGGGTTCTTTTTATCCTGGGACTCTCCTGTCTAGCACATCCTCCAAAATGACTATCACTGCCCTCTCCCAGCCCAGCCTTTGAAGAGAGAACCTGATTATCTCATGGTTTCCCTGTGTCATCCACACAGTTTATGTCCTGTCAAAATTTTTCCATTGGCAGGTGTCCAATTATGAAAAGTTTTACATTTTGGTGGCTCTTAAAAGTGTTTTATGGGCACAAACAATGATGATTTAAAACTTTTAGTATCTAAAGAAGTACCAGTAGACACATGCCCTTTATTTTTAATCTCACACTCTCAGACGCATGCCATCTTGAAGCATCTTGAAGACACTTGCAGTCTTGAAAAAGCTAATTAAACTTGCGTTATCTTTGTACTTAAAGGCAAAGTCCTGTTTCTAATGTAGGTGGTTTGCATTTATAAGTTCTGACAAGCTGTTTGGTACCAGACAGCCATAAGTGATGAACAGTCTCAGCAGATTAAAATGTAAATTTGATTGAAGAAAACAATCTACAAAAATTTATGCTTCTGTATAATCTATGTGATTAAATGTTACTTGTTTCAAAGCTAGTGTTTCTGACACTTCCAATTATAGCTTTTGGAAGTTTTATTCCACACCATTTAATCTATTTTAAATAACTCTCCCTTTTAGGCTCTACACATAGTAAGGCATGTTTAGCATGAATCTCCAATACAAATTTAGAAATAATCTTTGTCCAGTCTGCACCAAGACTCATTCTATAAGGACATAACAAGCTTTAAAAGCTAAACATGCAATCCTCTTTCTTATACTGGATCTCAGTATAGCTAGAATTGTCCATTTTTAAAATTGTGGTAAAACACATAGCATAGCATTTATTCTCCTAACCATTTTTAAGTGTGCAGTTCACTGGTGTTAACTATAGTCACGTTGTTGTGCAATTACATTTCTAGAATTTTTTATTTTGAAAAACTGAAATTCTATATCCCTTGAACAGTAGCTCCCGTTCTCCACTCCATCCAGCCCCTGGCAACAACCCTTCCACTTTCTATTTCTGTGACTTTGATCATATTAGATACCTCATATGCGGGAACTCCTGCAGTATTTGTCTTTTTGTAACTGAATTATTTCACTTAGCATAATATATTCAAAATTTGTGAAGCAGGATTTGTAGCATTTATAAGATGTTTTCTTCTTTAAGGCTGGATGATATTCTGTTGTGTGTATATGCTATTCTGTTTATCAGTTCATCTGTCTATGGCCATTGGGGTTGCATCTCTTGCTACTGTGAACAATGCTGTACTGAACACGGGCGTGCAAATATCTCTTCGATGCCTGCTTTCAGTCCCTTTGGCTATACTCAGAAGTGGGATAGCTGGATCATATGGTAATTCTATTTTTAATTTTTGAAGAAAACCCCATACTGTTTTCCATAGAGGCTGCAGCATTTTATATTCCCTCAGGGCTATTGTCTCTTTTATTACAGATTACAATAACTAAATATTGAATGAAGTTAGTAATTATTAAATAATAATAAAATGCCAATAAGATTATTAGGCTGTCGTATGATTGAGTTTTCAGTGCTTTGCATTAGTTTGAAACAGTAAATTTAGTGGTATGCCAGTTTGCCATGCTTTGGTTTTGTTTTGTTTTTATTCTCGGATTTGGACTCTCAGAGCACCGCTGTACGATGTGCTGTGTGCTGTGCTTAGTCACTGAGTCGTGTCCAGCTCTTTGCAGCCCCGTGGACTGTAGCCCGCCAGGCTCCTCTGTCCATGGGATTCTCCAGGCAAGAATACTGGAGTGGGCTGCCATACTCTCCTCCAGGGTATCTTCCCAACCCAGGGATCGAACCCAGGTCTCCCGTACTGCAGGCAGATTCTTTACGGTCTGAACCACCAGGGAAGTCCTGCTCTACCATAAACTGTTTTAAATGAGACTTCCATGTAATTCAAAGAAAATTATAAGCCAAGGTAAAGAAAGAAAATTTCCATTTCCAATGGTTATCTTAGTCTGAGGAAAATTCGCTGTGAGCTGCTAGGGTAGAATTTGCCTGATAAATCCCCATCAAGTGAGCAGGATCACCTTCTGGCATTGTTATATTGACATCTTACCTGGGATGTGACGTTGCATCCCTGCCTGGTACTTCTGGGTCACTCCTGTTGCAAAAAAGCTTCCTGGATTCATGAAGCCGTGGCTTCACTTGGTGGAGACATCCAAATGTTGGAATTTACTTGTGTGTGTGTGTGTGTGTGTGTGTGTGTGTGTGTGTGTGTTGTCATTGTCAGAACTTTACCATGGTTTTCCAGAAGATAAAATGATTTCACATATATAAAAACACTTTTAACTCCAAATTGATCTGTACAGTTAGTGCCATTCCTATTAAAATTTAGCAAGATTTTTTATAGACACAGATAACCTTCTAAAATTCACATGTAGAAGGCACAGAATATAGAATAGATAAAATAGTTTTGAAAAAAAGAATCAAGTTGGAGAAATACCTAATTTTAAGTCTTACTACATAGAGTCAAGATAATTGGCAGAGGGTAAGTATATAGATCAATGGAACAAAACAGAGAACCCAGAAGCAAACCCATACAATACACCCAACTGATTATCAAAAGCACTCTAATAAAGAAAAGCCCTGTATTATCACAAAATCCTATTTTTATTGATTTCAGCCTCTCTGCCTCTGGATTTTTATTTGTATCATCTACTTCAATTTGAAGTGCTACCTTCCCAGATTGAATGCTTCTCTCCACCTTCAGAGAAACCTTCCCTGATCATTTCGGCCTGAAATAGTATTTTTACTTCCAACTTTAGGAAGAAGCATTTAGAATTTCTGGTGAAAGGTCTAAAATGGGAAATTAAAAGATATTATAGTATTAAAGATTAAAGCAAAAGACTAAAGTAGGGTAAAACTAAACTGCAGAGATTGCTGTGGCCTGATTTTTTCTGCCAAGTTTTAAAACTCTTCTGAAGAGGGCCAGTAAAGGTGTTGAGGCAAAGAGCTATTTCTGTCTTATTCACTGCTAAATGTATCCCTTTATCTGGCACATGAATTTGAGCATTGTGCCTACTAGGCATCTAGGTAGGCCCTGAGCCCAAAAAGGCAAGCAAAGGCCAAACACAACTCTTGAACTTCTGTGTTTTCACTACACCATCTAGTTCTCAAATCAATACCCTCAGGAAGTATTTGTTGACAGACTGAATGGCTAAATTGAGGTTACAGAATGAGGGAAGCAATAGGAGCCACCCCATAAAGACAGAAAGACATTGCATAATGGGATATTTTCTACCTAACATTTGTCTAGCCTCAACTTCCCAGAGGCATAGCATGCATGTTTCAGCCAAAGCTTCTGTTTGAAATAAAAACAGGTCTCTGGCTACTAAGCAGTCCCAGCCTCAAGGCTCAGGTCTCCAGTAAAATGGCGATAAGACTAAAACAGAGAAATCTCTTTTCTTTGAGGTTTCCATGTTGCTTGACACCTGCCAGTCCCTGAATGGCTTCCCTACTGAGTGGGGTCAGACACAGAGTGGTTGTGTCAAGTAGACAGCGTACTGTAGCTAATTTTAAAATGCACAAGTGCCTTGAAGAATGCCAAAGGTGGAAATGTACTGCCTCAGGATACATCAGATAGAATCATAAACACTCAAACATCCAGAGCAGTGCCAAACCCGGTCTCCAGCCTGAAACCCTGAAAGGGTGTGTGGGGCGTAATTTCCTAAGTTGCTGTTGTTCAGTCACTACGTCGTGTCTGACTTTTTGTGGCCCCTATAGACTGCAGCCTGCTAGGCTCTTCTGTTCATGGAATTTTTCAGGCAAAAATCCTGGAGTTGGTTGCCATTTCCTACTCCAGGGGATCTTCGCAACGGAAGGATTGAACCCCTGTCTCTTGCATCTCCTGCATTGGCAGGCAGATTCTTTGCCACCGTGCCACCTGGGAAACCCCATGTAAATTATACCTGAACATAATTGATTTTTTAAAAAGAAGAATGAGAACCAAAAAAAAAAAAAAGAAAAAGAAAAACAGCAATGAAAATGAACATTGGTTTGGTCTTGAATAGAATCCAAAGCTTGACTTCCAATACAAATTAAAAATCTGACCATAACTTCAAGATAGGTATTCTGCTGGGCTGTTCCATCCAGGTGTAGCACTCAGAGACTGGGATAAAACATTGGAAAGCTTTTTTTTGCTTCTCTACCAAAAATTAGACTGTTTTAAATCCTCCTCCTCCTTTTAAGCTTTTTCAGGTCAATTTCTCCAAGCCCTAAGGACCACAGAGGTTTGATCATTAACAACTATGTGCTAACTGTAGATCAGGAAAAGGCAGACTGGAGAAAGGGTTCCCAAGGATTTCAGTTTGAGCCCTTACTTACTGCTCTTCACTGCTAAGACTGTGCTGCTAATATCCCCAGAATCTATAGAGTAAAAATGCATCTGGGCATAGGACCACAGGCCTGGGTCTGGAATGCTTTCCTGCTGGTTTCTGGCCAGACATATAATGTGTTTTCTGGCCATACACACTAGATCTATGATGAATCATCAGCTTGGAAACATTTTCTACTTTCAAATCCTGTCCTGAAGCATTTGGCATCATTTCTTTTCCTTTAGAATTTTTGTGCTCATTATGAGAGTGAATGAATTTGGTGTTGCTAATAACAATGCCTGATAGCAAATGACTAATGCTAACAACAAAGGACTGATGCTGAAGCTGAAGCTCCAGTACTTTGACCACCTGATGCGAAGAAGTGACCCCTTAGAAAAGACCCTGATGCTGGGAAAGATTGAAGACAGGAGGAGACGGGGATGACAGAGGATGAGATGGTTGGATGGCATCATTGACTCGATGGATATGCGTTTGAGCAATCTCTGAGAGTTGGTGATGGGCAGGGAAGCCTGGTGTGTTGCAGTTCATGGGGTTGCAAAGAGTTGGCCATGACTTTGTGACTGAACTGAACTGAATAACAATGCCAGCCATTTCAGCAATATTAAAAGTACCTTTTCATTCTTTAGTGTCAATTCTAACATCATCTCCTGAGGGAGGGCCCCCTGATTACTTTAGTTAATGCAGACATCTCTCCACTTACATCCTTGTGTCACCCTCAATCACTTTGCCAAGTGTGATTGTCTTTACGGTGCTCATCAATATCTGAAATGATCCTGGTCTTACTTATTGGTGGTCTCCTCCTTGCTAGAATGTCATCCTGTGAAAAACGGAACCAAGTCTACCTGTTCACAATATCCTGAAAACAGTACTCAACTCAGAGCAGGTACTTAGTGAATATTTTGGAATGAATTCAACTGTACAATATGGGAAGACATTTAAACAGTTACGTAGAATCTACATTTGAATTCTCTCAAATATCTCTGTTTATATTCTTCAACTGTAAATATTGTTAAAAATATAAAGTTAGATTTCAAGTTATTTGTCACCTACTGATGAGAGATCTGTAGACAAAAGTTGCCAAAATGCAAATTGCTTTTTAAAGCACTTTAATTCCTTTATAAAGATCTTTTAAGTTCTTAAAGTAAAACTAAAGTTTGGTCTCAGTGAATGTTCTTAATATTATTAAGCTATTAAGCAGATATACATATTTGCTTTATGTCAAAGAACTTCAGTTGATTTTTTGCCCTTTTCATGGTTCAGAGAGTCCTATTTCAAAAGGTAAATAAAAGTTAACTGAAAATATGGAAATGTCCAGAGTAAATTCACCTAGTGAATAAAATTGCAATAAAGAGAAGAAAAGGTATGCAAACAAAGCAGGCAATGTTCTGTTTTTCTTTGATTTATTGCTGAAGGAAAAGAAAAAAGTAATGATGATTCAACACTTCCAAAAACCTTCCTCATTTTAAACTATTTAATGAAAAAATTACAGTATAAAGATGCAGCATGAAGAAAAATATAAAAACAGGAATTTCCATCAGCTTAAAGAAGAAGTCTGAAAGGAGAGTACAAAAGAGCACTTTATTTTGAATAGAGATTTGTTTCTTTTCTTAAGTGCATGAGTTTGAACACTTACCCCTAGTTTGGATCTCATTGTCTTTGGCCCCCTTGACATCACAAAAACTTGTTTTTCCACCTGGGGTTGGTTGCTGTCGTGGATTGAATTGAAAATTATATCCATGTTGTAATCCTTAGTACTTGCACATGTGACTTTATTTGGAAATAGGGTATTTATTTAATTTATTGAATGGAAGATACTTCAAATTCTGTAGTGGCTGATAATTTTCAGAAGCTTCATATATATGATTTCACATAACCTCATAATGATCCACTCTCCCATGTCTACCTCTATGTTGTCCCTCCCTCCCCACTGGCAATCACTAGTTTGTTCTCTGTATCTGAGTCTGTGAGACTGTTTCTTTTTTCTTTTATTCACTAGTTTGTGGTTTTCTTTTAGGTTCCACGTATAAGTGTGAAATACACACAGTATTTGTCTTTCTCTGTATGACTTATTACAACTTATCATGATTCCCTCCGAATATATCAGTTTTGCTGCAAATGGCAAAGGAAATAGGGCCTTTACAGGTAAAATTAAGTTAAAGGTTTCCAGATGAGATGATCCTGGATTTTGGGTAACCCCTAAATCCAATAATTAGTGTTCTTATGAGAAAAAGAAGAGGGAGATTTGAGACCTACTGACAGAGGAGAAAAACCAGAGGGGAAAAACAGGGGCAGCAATTGGAATGAGGTATTTAAAACCAAGAATGCTAAGGATTGCCAGAAGAGAAGCTAGGGGAGAGGCATGCCGTAAATTCTCCCTCTGAACCTCCAGAGAGAACCAACCCTGCCGACAACTTGATTTCAGACTTCTGGCCAACAGTGGAAACTTACGTTTCTGTTGTTTCATGCCACCCATTTTGTGGTAATTTGTTACAGCAGCCCCAGGAAATAAACACAGTTGTACACAGCACACCTCATTTTATTGCACTTGCAGGCACTGCGTTTTTTTACAAATTGAAGGTTTATGGCTACCCTACCTCTCGAGCAAGTCTGTGCTTCGTCTCTCAGTCATGCTCGATTCTTTGTGACCCCACGGACTGTAGCCCGCCAGGCTCCTCTGTCTATAGGGATTCTCCAGGCAAGGATACTGGAGTGGGTTGTCATGTCCTCCTCCAGGGGCTCTTCCCAACCCAGGGATTGAACCCAGGTTTCCCCCACTACAGGCGGATTCTTTACTGTCTGAGCCACCGGGGAAGCCCATGAATACTGGAGTGGGTAGCCTATCCCTTCTCCAGGGGAACTTCCCAACCCAAGAATCGAACTGGAACTGCATTGCAGGTGGACTCTTTACCAGTTGAGCTACCAGGAAAGCCCAGTTTGTGTTATTTTTCCAACAGGACTTGCTCACTTCATGTCTCTGTGTCACATTTTGTCAATTCTAACAATATTTCAGAGCCTCCCCCAGCAAAAAAGACTGTGACTCGATGAAGGCTCAGATGAGGGTTAGCATTTTTTTTTAGTAATAAGGTATTTGTAGATTAAGGTATGTACAGGTTTAAGATATAATGCTATTGCACACTTAATAGACTATGGTATAGTGTAAACATAACCTTTATATGCACTGTGCTGTGCTTAGTTGCTCAGTCATGTCCAACTCTTTGTGACCCATGGACTGTAGCCTGCCAGGCAACTTGGTCCATGGGGTTCTCCAGGCCAGAATACTGGAGGGAGTTGCCATGCCCTCCTCCAGGGGATCTTCCCAACCCAGGGATTGAACCTAGGTCTCCTGCATTACAGGCAGATTGTTCACTGTCTGAGAAACCCCCAAATTCAATGACTTGCTTTATTGCTATATTGGCTTTATTTCAGTGGAACTCAACCTGCAAGATCTCCAAGGTGTGTCTGTTATGAGTTAAGTAAACTGTCTTTTTTTATGTCTAAAAGTTTGCAGAACAAGTCATCTTGTTACTTTGTAGACCACCGTTGGGGCACTGTAATCTATATCTCTGGGAAGCAGCTTTTGAACCGTCCTTAACGAAAGCTTCTGTAGGCTCTGATGCATTCTAGAATTTACTTTGGGGAACAACAGTGAGGATTTCAAGACTCAGGAAAAAGAATCTCAACCACCTGGGGGCCAATTGAAAGCTCACTTTTCCACTTAGTAACACTTAACATTCTTAGGGGACAAAAATCATTTAGTAACAACATCCCTAGGAAGTAAAAGCAAGTTTTCCTTGAAATGATTGCTTGGCAGGGCCATTCTTTATTCAGTGGTTCTATAATATTTTGCTTTTAGTTTGTCATATGAAAAATGTATTTCAAATTGCTAATAGCAAAAGTAAAAGTAGAGGAGGGGTGAAGATGAAGGTCTGCATTCTTCAGTGTGTTTACTACATTCACCAAGGACTTGGGCTATATAATATTACATTTTTAATTTTATTGTTGTTTTGTTGCTAAGTTGTATCCAACTCTTTTGTGACCCCATGGACTGTATCCTGCCAGGCTTTTCTGCCCATTTTCCAGGCGAGATTACTAGAGTGGGTTGCCATTTCCTTCTCCAGTGGATCTTCCCTACCCAGGGAGCAAACCCACGTCTTCTGCACTGGCAGGTGGATTCTTTACCACTGAGCCATCAGGGAAGCCCGACTTTATAATAGACAGATAAAAATTTAAAGCAGTTCTATTTATTTAAAATGCACTTGAACTCTCAAAGCTCATAACTTTGCCACTACCTAGTTACTTAAACTAGAAATTTTAGAAACATTGTTGACAACTCTTCTCTATATCCCCAAATTCCCCAAGTATTTTCTAAATACTTGTCGTTTGTTGAACTGTCTTAAAAATGGCTCATATCATATTGAGACTAGACGTTCATAGCATCTTTTTAACCAGTCTCCCAGCCTCATTATCTATTTATTCCAACCCTATTTATTATTATAAATAATCTATTATTCTATTTAATCCACCATCCATACTATTTCTTGGGTTATATTCTTTTTCTAAAACAAGTCACATGATGTGAATACAAATTCCTCAGCATGATACAAAATACCTTTTCTTTTCTGGCAGTCATCAATCTGTGCACACAAAAGTATGAATTCTGTGTAGACAGAATAATAATTCTGAACTAACATTAAACTCTTTTAATGGAGATACAGGCTAGTGTTTCAAAAACTTTAATGTGTATAAAAATCACCTAAGGATCTTATTTAAAAAAAGACAAGAAGGATGGGTGGGGCTTGAGCTTCTGTGTTTCTAATTAGCTCCTAGGCATTGCAGATGTTGCTAATTCACATACCAACCTTTGAGTGGCAAGGATAGAGTGAAGCCTTAAGATAAACGTCTGAGTAAACACTTCTCTCTCTGAATACAAATGTGGGTCCTCTTCCATTTCCTTTTTGGTTCTCTGCCAGCATCTTCTATGAAAGCCCAGGTAATAGAGTAAAGTCCTTGAGGACAAAGACCACAACTCCTTCCTCCTTCATTCTCTACTCCAGGGTCTAGCACAGCATTCTGACATACTGACACATAACAATCATTCCACAAGCTGTCTACAACTATAATAACAGTTAATAGATTAATTTATCACAAGAACTTCACAGACATAGTGCTGAAGGCTGCAGACAAGAGCTTGAAAGAGGGGGGCTGTTTTTCCAGTTTCAGTTTGAGTCAGGTGTGGGTTAGCCGCTGAGTCTAGCCAACGGGATGTGCCATATGCCGCTCCCGACCCTGACCCACAGAAACTTTCCACGTGTAGTCCTGCATGGTCTGTTCCTCTATGGGCTTGGTGCAGACCTGTGCAGTGGCTGTGGAAGCCAGCTGGTGAAGGTGGCAGAGACAAAAGAGGGAAGGAGTCTGTGACCTGGTATTACTGATTGGAAGAGAGCCACCTGCCGTTCAGGACCACTCATTTTTGGTCTTTCATAACTGACAAAGAAAAGTCTTGTCTTTTTTGAACCTTTATAGATTTGAGGGTCTGTTTTTATGGTAGATTGCTTATCCTACTTGAAGCAGTTGGAATTTTGTAATTTGGCAGAATGATGCATAATATTAGTGTGTTGTTTTTAAACTGGTTATGGTTTTCAATTTTGAGGGGAGGGATGCTTGTAAATATAAATTCCTGTTAAATTAGCGTTCTTTTTATATACCCACTTAAAAAGGTGTCTGAACCATGCTAGTTGTATACCATAAAAACCATGTTCTTATTTGAATAGTTACTGTTTTATTTAAAATTTTTAAAAACCCACTTTATTTAGAATGTGTAAAACTGTATCCAGTTAGAATGTATCTAGTTTTACCAGTGAAGTGCAACATAGAAATTGCAGATCTAATGTTTTTATTACAATAATTAGTAGCAAAATTATGAGTAAATTTGAGATACTAATGGTTCCTAGGGAAATATCTAAAATAGAGATGTTTTCAAACATGTAACCCATGAATAAACAGAACTGCTTTTTGAAACTATATTCTAATGACTAATATTAGAGAGCACCATGATAATTCAAAGTCACCTCTCTGTGTAAACAGCTCCTATAAAATGCAATCATTCCTCCAAGTTGGAAGTAGGAAGGATGAGGAATATAGCAGAATGTTTGAATAAAAATGTCAGAGACATAAAAAAGTATAAGAAATATAAGGAAAATCAAAAGTGTTCTGTTAGAAGTTATTACTAATCCTTGCAATTTTACTTATATAATCACATTGTTTATAATAAAAGCCCTTTATAATTATTGGCAGTAACATATATTGTCCAACTCTTAGAATAAATGAAACTGAAGGTATTTCTGAGCCTTTTCATTCCAAAAATGGAACAGAGAAATTGATTTCCATATAATAGATTATTGTGGAAATAAATAACTAAATGGCCAGATATGCTTTGCCTTACATCTGTGAGTATCATTTGTGGACAGGTTATTATTTATAGAAAATGTGACTTGTCTTAAAATATGAAAAATATAGGTAAGTGTGTTTTCTTATATTATACATTTTTGCAAAACAAACAAGGAAAACTCCGTTAACCTATTGAACCAGAGTGATAGTCTTTCAGATAATAGTTATCAGTTGCCAGGAATTCCTGATACTCTGAGGCAGAGGATGTTGGCATCAGTGGCCATCAAACAGGCCCCTCCTTTCTTTTAGTCAAATGTTTCTGTCTGTGCCTTCACCAGAGTTTTCTCTCCCAGATCAAGCAGGGGGAAATAAGTCTGATACTGCTGTGATTTGAGTTTTGAACTTATTTCTTCTCTGAGGTTTGAACAAAATGTTACAAGGTGTAAGCAGAGTTTGCAAGCCAAGGAGGCAGGCTGAATCTTGCCTGTAGATGAGTTCTGTTGGCCTGGACAGTGTCCTTGTTTTTCTCAGGAGATTGTACAAAATCACTGTGGATGGTGATTGCAGCCACGAAATTAAAAGATGCTTGCTCCTTGGAAGGAAAGTTACGACCAAACTAGATAGCATATTTAAAAAGCAGAGACATTACTTTGCCAACAAAGGTCTGTCTAGTCAAGGCTATGGTTTTTCCAGTAGTCATGTATGGATGTGGGAGTTGGACTGTGAAGAAAGCTGAGCACTGAAGAACTGATACTTTTGAACTGTGGTGTTGGAGAAGACTCTTGAGAGTCCCTTGGACTGCAAGGAGATCCAACCAGTCCTTCCTAAAGGAGATCAGTCCTGGGTGTTCACTGGAAGGACTGATGTTGAAGCTGAAACTCCAATACTTTGGCCACCTGATATGGAGAGCTGACTCATTGGAAAAGACCCTGATGCTGGGAAAGATTGAGGGCAGGAGGAGAAGGGGACGACAGAGGATGAGATGGTTGGATGGCATCACCGACACAATGGACATGGGTTTGGGTGGACTCTGGGAGTTGTTGATGGACAGGGAGGCCTGGTGTGCTGCGGTTCATGGGGTTGCAAAGAGTTGGACACGACTGAGTGACTGGACTGAACTGAACTCACTGTACAAAAAAGAAATCTGGACTTGGAGCTTCTTTCAAAACACTTGAAGTTCTATCACTAGTGGTTCAAGATCCTGCTTGTGGGTGATCAAGTGAAGCTGAGGGCCTGCCACCCCCTTTTGGTGGGAAGAAACTTCCTGCCTTCTCTCCCTGTTTCATTCTCCCAAAGCTTAGATCTTGCATTTACCTGTCTATACCATGCTAGCATTTTGGTTTGTAACTCCTATAAAGAGGAATGTAGAGGATATATGGAAATCAGGAAGAACACATCAAATAATATCAGTTAATGAGCTACTGTGATTACAGGAAAAGCATAATAATGCTGTCAAATTATTTTATCTAGTTAATAAAATATAATAATTTTTGAGAGAAAAAACAAATCTACATTTTCCAAAAACTGTTGCAATAAACTGATCTAAAGCTATCATAACAGACTGGCAGGCATCCTAGACTATCATCTCCATGTTCCAGTTGCTAAAACCAACATTCCCTGGTATGCTGTTCCATTTTGTAGAAATATCTCAAAAACTGGGACGTTTAGGAACTGATAAAGATTATGGTAAAAGAAGGAGTTTCACACAAAAATGTGAATTATTTAAAGACAGGGAATTCTTCCTTTTGGCAAAAATACAGAGAAAAGTGGAAGGTAAAAAGAGTGTTAGGGCTTGCAGGGCCCTTAGGAGTTATGTAGCCCAGGCTTTAATTTTGCACTTGAGTCCATTCACCCAGAATCAAACTAGGAGCTAAGGTGAAGTCAGGGGTGAGGTGAAGTCATGCCTGGATGCCCAGCAGAGAGCTTTTCATCACTGCGAAAGTCCCTGGGGAGACTGCCCAGGGTTTTAGAACCATTTGGATGTTTGAGTTGAGGATAACCAGCTTAATCCTATTACCTTACCTGTGAGGAGGTAACTGGAGATGATTCAGGACATAGGCCAGAAAGATCCTCATTAAAACCAGGAGGACCACTCAGCGCAGTCTCTTTCTTGGCCTCTTCAGCCTCTTCTCATGCCTTTTTCTTCTGTGTTCACTCCTCTTTGGCCGAACAAGTATTTCAGTATGACCCTGGAAGCTTCCCTATTCAGGGCCCATGCAAGTCTTAGTCCTTTATTCTAAAATACTCTTCTTCTCCCTTTCTGGCTCATTCCACTGCTCAAGCTTCATCCTAAATGTTACTTTCCCAAAGAAACCTTTCCTGACCTACCTGATTAGGTGGGTCTCCCTAGAAGTCCCATTCAAAACTATTAGCAAAAGAAATAACTTCACTTTGTGTGGCATTAGAAGCCAGTACATTCTTTGGGTTCACTTTGTTTTAATCACTGCATTGACTTAAACTTTACTTTTCAAATTACATAGTGAAAATGTTAAGGGTTCCATAGTGCTTGTTATGCAAAATAGGATCCCTGTTCCTAATCTCTGCTCAGCCACCTTATTTCTGTTTCCCAGAAAAAACACTTTCAACTCTTTGTGTGTGTGTGTGCATGTGTATATGTGTGTACGTGTGTGTGTGTGTGTATTGGTGTTAACTCTATATTTCTTAATAATATATACTGCGGTTTCTTGATTTTGAAAATTTAGCTGCTGATTGCCTACTATAGAAAGTGAAGTCATATCTCTTTTACATCCCTCCCTTCTCACACCTAGACACACTTCCCCTCCCAGTACATTTATATCGTAATTTCTGGTTAGATAAGTATATGGTGTTCTCACTATTCTGAATACGTGTTATGCACAATTGAGCCACATGATAAAATGCTATAACATTTCCTTTTTTAGATACTACATATTCCTTTTATATAAATTTTATGTTCCCAGCTATTGGTAACTGCCCTCTTTTCTCTTTGGTTAGTTTTTAGTGTACCTCTTGCTAACTTATACCCAGACTCTCTTGCATATGTGTAAATCTCATCTCAGGATGTGTGAGCACATCAGATACTAATTTCCTCTTCTGGAGATAGTCATCCTCCTGCTGCAGGCTAAATAGCTCGTCTGCACACTGGCTCTGCCACTGTTGCCTGGGGCTTTCCTGCACTGTTGTGTACAATGCCCTCTTGCTCTCTTCCATTGTGGGATCTCCTGATTTTTAGGTCCCTCTCTCAGAGGTTACAGACTACTCATTTCTAAAACATTAGGATGAAGTAATATCAGTGACAAGAGCCATAGAACCTCAAAGGAATAAAGGCACTGCCTTCTTTTTATACTAGATATTTAATCACATTTTGTGTTTTTAAAGTTGTGGTTGGTTTTTTATGCCATTTCATGTAAAATAAATCCTCCCTTTTAACAGCTATGAGTGACTATTTTTAGTTTTAATATATTACCTTTCAGGAAGGTAGCAAGGGCAATTGAAGATATGTTAAATATATATCACCGTTAAATCATGTGGATAAAAGTGCTTTTTCGCTTTTGAAATTACAGCTTCATATATAAAGGATTGAGTAAAATGGGTGACAGGTTTGTAATGTGCTCAAGTGGGACCATTTATATTTTATGATACCTAAGATCAAAGAGATGAAATGTACAGTATTCAAATATGGGCTTAAATACTTGTAACTAGCAATCCCAAATGGAATCTTAGTTAAGATTTTTAAAACAATATGCACTAAACATCTTTTCAAAACAATATGCCCTAAGTGTTAGTTACTTAGTCGTGTCCGACTCTTTGCGACCCGTTGGACTGTAGCCCACCAGGCTCTTCTGTCCATGGGATTCTCCAGGCAAGAATACTGGAGTGGGTTGCCATTTCCTCCTCCAATATGCATTAAACTACAGTAAAGTTAAGAACTTCTGTTCATCAAAAGAAACCATTAAGAGAGTTCAAAGCCAAGTTACACATAGGAAAAGATATCTACAATACATATGTTTGAAAAGAATCAAGTCATTAAGAAAGAGACATACTAGTAAAAAAACACAAAACCTTGAATAGCATTTTATAAAAGAATATTCTGATATCCAGTAGGCATGAGATAAAATGCTCAACACCATTACGTATTCTTCCATCAACCCACCAGAATGGCAAAAATTAAAAAGGCTTACTGGTTGATGAGGATGTGGAGGTACTGTAACCTCAGTGTATTGCTGGTGGGAACATAAAATGACACAACTGTCATGAAAAACACTGAGGGAGCTACTCAACAAATTAAACATGGAATTACCACATACTGTAGCAATTCCACTTCTGGCCATTTGCCCCAGAGAATCTGGAATCAGAAGCTTGAACAGATATTTGCACACTAATGTTCATAGTAGCATCATTCACAGAAGCCAAAAGATTAAAATAACCCAAATGTCTATTGATGGATAAGTAGATAAACAAATTATGGTATATACCTACAATGGAATGTTATTCAGCCTTGAAAGAAATGAAATTCTGATATATGTTACAACATTGATGAACTTTAAAGGCATTAAAGTACATAAAATAAATCAAACATGAAAAGATAAATACTATGTATGGCTCCACCTATAAAGGTACCCAGATTAGTCAAATTTATAGAGAACAGAACGTAGAATGCTGGTTGCCATAGCCTGGGGATTACCAGCACTGGGAGTTACTTTTAATATGTGCAGAATTGCAGTTTGGGATGATGAAAAATTTCTGGAGACAGATAACAGTGATGATTGTACAAACAATGTGAATAAATGTACTTAACGCTACTGAATTGTACACTTAAAAATAGCTCAAGCTCATTAATACCTGTGTTCTTGGAGCATAAGTGGATGAGGAAACAGATGATGGATAAGAAAAAAATGATCAGATTCTTGTCCTTTGACAACATGGGCACAAGCAGGGTCCTACTTAGTACACAGGCCCAGTACAGAACTGTGTGTTGTGAATTACCATCCTCGGGGGAGCAAACCTCAACCAGTAGGGTATAAGAACTTCTCCCCAGCCCTCCTAAATAGATGATTCAAAGATATACTCTATACATTCCTCAAAAAGTCCCCAGAGGGGTCAAGCCCTAGTTGCTCCTGAAAGTGATCTTGATAATACAGGGTGCTCTGGCTTTACGTAATACTCTGTTTCACTTTTCTCAATCTCTCACTGATGATCCATTTGATCTTCTTCCGCATAAACTACCCACTTTGTTTGGGGGAGAGGGTGGATCACTCTGGCCTAAGATGCAGGAACTTGGTTTCCTACTATCAAGGGCCTCAACTGTCCCTTAGAGCCTCAAAACCCTCCTCTGGATTTTCAGCATCTAACTGGCCAATGAACAGAGAAAGTATGCAGGAGAACCCAGGAGTTTAAATTGGATAGGAATGGAGATAGGATTCATCACTGCAGACCTACTTTCTATTGGCCAGAACTCAGTCACATAATTCCACTAATTACTGAGGAAGCTGGAGAAAGCATCCTTGTCCCCAGGAGGAACAGGAAAGAGGTTTGGTGAATATAGAGCATTGTCTCTGCCATAATTTACTATGAATTTTCCATTCATAATCTCTTCAAAATTTTCTCTAACTTAGTATTTAATTTTATTTCTAAAGTGCAGAAAGGGATCTGCCTATTAGTCCTGTGTTAAATGAGGGAATGGAATTATAACTGATGCTTTATTTTAAGTTATATTTACCAATTATAATTGATCATTGACAATCAGAGAACAAATTATGAGAAAAAGGGTCAGAACTTTTTCATTTTTATTAAATAAATAGAGACTGGGATACCAGCAAATTTTTCTGGGTATGCTCTCTGAAAAAGAAGGTCCAAATCTGTCCAAGTATATGAAAAAAGAAGAAAACTCATTAGTACAGGGGTAGAGCCAAAGTTACATATATCCTTTTATGCCCTTAACTGGTCCCTCAGCTTCTTGCAACCATGAAATTTCTTCCTCTTTAAAGAAACAAAATTAGATCCAGCCTGAAGAAGAACCTTACTCCTGATTCTGGCAAGAACCAGTTACAGGTTTGCCCCAGAGAAGTGCACTGGGATGAAATCCTAAGTGGAAAGGTCTTAAGGTGGAGGTCTTCCAGGTTGTTTCAAAAGTTTTTTTGCGAATAAAGACTGTGTCTTTTATTTGATGTTGTTATTAATTGTGCCGAGTAATTTCCTGCACATATGAATAATTCAGTAAATATGATGATTCAAAGAATACAATAAATTCTTGTGTCATAAATGAATGAGGGAGGGACCTTGATAGAAGGTTACACATACTGGAAATTAATTCCTGACCCGTTGCAGTACTTAGGATTCTGAACAATATGTAAAGTAAAGGTGTAAGTTAAACATGTAATTAAAATTACATACATCGAGAGAAGTGCATTTAAGAGGTGCAGTTTGAGTGGTCACATTTCTGTAGCTTTTTCACGACCTTTCAGATTCCTTATTTTTAAATCCAGTAAGAATCTTGAGGAATGGAGGTCAGGAAAGGTAATGAAGATTAGATCCTAATTTTAGCTGTTTACTCAATATAGCTTGTTTTGGTCCCTGCCACGTGAGACAAGTCCCAAGCCGATATATTCTGGTGCCAAATATAGAACTCCACAAGGTAAATAGTTGGTAGGTTTCAGTGGAAGGAACGAGTGAATGAATGAACGAATGAAATGAGTTCAGAACGGTGGTCTCTCTGAACTATCCAGATTTGACTCCTAGAGTATCAGAGCCAATTTTCCAGTTTTGCTTAATAATTCCTGTACTATGATAAGGGTGAGAGCAAAGAGTAAATTATTAAATGAAACAATGAACATTAATAAGTAGGCCGTTCCGACATTGAGACCAATTCTGTCCAAACTAGGCTTCCGTAGTCTTTCCGTCCCTAACTACGCGAACAAGCCGGTAGTGATGTCGCGAGATTTGGAGATCGCGGGAAAACTTGTTTGCGGGTGTGTTGTGGGGGACACTCATCCCGCGCGCGCGGGACATTCGAGTGTCTGACCCTCGGAACTGGGGCTGGAATGAGCCTCTGGGTGGATAAATACCGGCCCTGCTCCTTGGGACAGCTGGACTATCACAAGGAGCAGGCGGCCCAGCTGCGCAACCTGGTGAGTCGGCGGGACGTGGCGGAGAGAGCCGGGGGAGGGGAGGTGCGCCACTCAGGGGTTTCGCGCCTCTCACGAGCGGAGCTTCGCCCTCCGGCTTTAGAAAGTGTCAATTGCTGTGGAGAAAAGTAAAACAGGGACCGGGACAGACTGTGGGGCCGGGAACTGTGCTTGCATACAAAGTCTCCCTGAGGACTGTCCTCTTTGATTTTCTTAACCATGGGATGTATTTTATTTTCTTTGTCCCGTTTTTTATTGTACAGGATTTGGAATCAATGTTTGGGCAGAGATTTAGTGTGTTAGTCTTGAGTTAATATATTTGCTTTTCTAAAGCATTCACCTGTTTACGTTTTAATTTTCAACTTAATAAAACTGTGAAACATTTGCAGCGTAACTTTTATTTTTGCTGAGATCGAAATTTAAAAAATGAAGGCTGTATTTGTGGAGCACCTCCTTTTTCCATGCACTGTATTAGGTAAAATAGTTCCTTTCCTTGACACTTTTTTCTTTCAGTGCCAGCGATAGATAAGTTTGTAAAGTATTAAAGTTCACTTAACAGCACTTATGTTGATACTTATTTATTTTTAAATGGTTATTTATAAAGTCACACTCCACAAGATTTTATGCATCTGAAGTTAAGGTCTGTGTTCTTGTCATCTTTATAACCTTCACAGCACTGATCCCCAGGCCTGACTGAGCATCAGAATCACCTGTGAACATATTTAAAACACATAGTCTTGTTCTGTAATACAGAACTGTCAGCGGCCTACTCCATTCTCTTGCTCTTAACTTGTGAGATTACGAAGACCCGACTTCCAGCTCCCAGCATCTGCACTTGCTGGAGGCTTTTTCTTGCTGACACCTCTAAGCAGACTTGAAATGTCAGGGAATTAATGCCTTCTCCCCCGTTTTCTTTTCCAAGCGAGCAAAGGTTTGAGGAGAGGTAGTGTCCAAAATCACTGCAGATGGTGATTGCAACCATGAAATTAAAAGACGCTTACTCCTTGGAAGGAAAGTTATGATCAACCTAGATAGCATATTAAAGCAGAGACATTACTTTGCCAACAAAGGTCCATCTAGTCAAGGCTATGGTTTTTCCAGTAGTCATGTATGGATGTGGGAGTTGGACTGTGAAGAAAGCTGAGCACCGAGGAATTGATGCTTTTGAACTGTGGTGTTGGAGAAGATTCTTGAGAGTCCCTTGGACTGTCCCTTGGACAACCAGTCCATCCTAAAGGAGATCAGTCCTGGGTGTTCATTGGAAGAACTGATGCTGAAGCTCAGTCCAATACTTTGGCCACCTGATGCGAAGAGTTGACTCATTGGAAAAGACCCTGATGCTGGGAAGGATTGGGGGCAGGAGGAGAAGGGGACGACAGAGGATGAGATGGCTGGATGGCATCACTGACTCAATGGACATGAGTTTGGGTAAATTCCGAGAGTTGGTGATGGACAGGGAGACCTGGCGTGCTGCGATTCATGGGGTCGCAGAGTCGGATACAACTGAGCGACTGAACTGAACTGAATGTATCATATTGCAGCTTCCCCATTCCTTGGGTTGTTTAATACTGTAATGTATTTGCACACTGGCTTCAGGTGTATCCCCAGCAGGATCAAGCTCCAGATGTCCAGAGTGGTATTTAAGTTGATAACACTTGTTGGCTGCCTTTCCCACCTTTGCTTTTCTTCTCCCCTACAAAATTTTCCTTTACCTTCCAAATAAAACCAAATGCACTCATTTCCTATCAAAGGGACTCTTTGTAGAAGTGCAATCTACGGCAGGCATCACAGTCTCTGTTACTGAATCTTAATCTTGTGGATGGAGTCCTGGAATTAATCAGTCTTTTATTAAAAGTTTGTTTTATTCTCCCCTGTGTGTGTCTTCTGGTGTCTGATGAAAAAAAAAAAAAAAAAAGTTTGTTTTAGCACATCTGATAGCCAGCCAGGTTTGGGATTTCTTGCTTTCTAGCATATAGTGTTGTATCTTACATGTACTGTGCTATATATATAAGTTATATAGCATTAATCCCAGGGGAATATCGATTTCATACTTAAAGATATGTCTGTCTCTATGTTCATTCACACACACATGTTTTCGAACTTTCATAGAGGCACAAAATATTTTATACATAAAAAGTAGTTTCTACACGTAGGAGCAATGACTTCTCTAGGGAAAATGCCTTCTCCTTTTTATTCCAGGTGCAATGTGGTGACTTTCCTCATCTGTTAGTGTATGGACCATCAGGTGCTGGAAAAAAGACAAGAATTATGTGTATTCTACGTGAACTTTATGGTGTTGGAGTGGAAAAATTGAGAATTGAACATCAGACCATCACAGTAAGCATTTCACTTTGAAACAGAAATATATATATGATTACCTCTTTTAAAAACAATTTTTATAAGAAACACTATACAATAATGTGTTATTAATAGTATGTGTTTATTTTTATGTATTATTGTGGAGCCGGCTGTGAAAGGACATATGCAGATTGTTTATAATGATGATCTGCTAACAACTGGGGATGGTTGGAGGTTTCTGGAGGTAAAGGAAAAAAGTGATCCACTAGAAACAGGATGTGTGACATGACCTAGTGTATATAAAAACATGTGTTTACCTGCACATTAAGAATAGGACTAACATTAGTCGAATAATGGTGAATATCTAAAGTTTTATTTTTTATAGTAAACATAAAGTGTTTATATAATTAAAAAAACAATGAAATACAGATAATAGGAGAAATAGCCAATAAACATTAAAACTATTTTCTTTGTCCACAGACTCCATCTAAAAAGAAAATTGAAATTAGCACTATTGCAAGCAATTACCACCTTGAAGTTAATCCTAGGTAAGTGGCTACTACATAGAAATAAGCATTTTTAGAATAGTGGTGTTCAGACTTTTTTAAAGAGTAGAATGCTTTTTTGATATAAAAATCATGTATGGAGAGACAAAATATAAAACAAATAAAAATGAAGCTGCCCTGTGTGAAACAGGGAGCCTAGAACTTTTCCACTTTCCCTTCTCTCAGACCCCTCCTCCAAGTCAAATATTTTTCATAATTAAATTTTCTTCCTCTATAGAGCTCTGTGTGTTACACAAAGTACTTTGAATAGTCAGTAAGTTTTTCTTATATTGACTTATTCAGCACTGGTGAGCAAAGTATGTCTAAAAAGGTTGTAAATGCCTGAGAAAATATTTTACAAAGTGGATTAGGATTACTAGTTCATTTTTTCCATTTTTCAGTTTTTTGATTAGAGGGTATATTGATCTAATAATATTGAGAAAGACTTGATGGCTATTTGGGAAAATAAACTGAAGCTGATTTCTTTGCCCTCTTTTCCTCATTAAGAGTTCTTTGCAGCACGAATAGTCAATTGGAGATTAAGCTGTTTGTTTTTCAGGTATTTGGAATTGACATTCAGCCTAAATTAACCAGGTGACTTATTTTGGTTTGTGAGGTGCAGTGCTTAAGTGTTAAAGCAATGATATTGGTATAAATGACTGGTAATGCCTGTAAGTCAACAGCTTACAGAGTTCTGTTTTGTAGCCTGAACTCCATTTGCTTATCCCATCCCCTTTCTAAGACCTTGAATCAACTGCTGGTACTGGAACGACTTGTCTAGGCTTGTTCTCACACCTTTGCTGTTTTGGGGATGGAGAAGAAGAATACAGATCAAGTTTGTTTTAACAAGTTATTTTTATATTTTGAATAGTTGTAGATAACTAAGAAATTAGCTGTGACTAGGTATTAACTATAGAGGATATAGTGGATACAGAAATGTCAGTATTTGATACTGTTAATAGCTGTGGCTCTTTTTAAGTAGCAGTAAACTTAATATTAAGAACATGCTTGGTGTTTTCAGTTATTAATCAAATTGTAGTTGAGTATAGGAGTATGTTTAGTGATCCTAAAACACTTCACTTTTAGTTTTGTGAATGTAGTGTCACTCAGTTTGCTTAAAATTTTAATCACTGAAGATCTTCAACATTTTTCTTAGCTTACGAATAATGGCTAGTACTTATTAAATATTTACATGTATATATTTACCACTATTTTTATTTTGTGTAGTGATGCTGGAAATAGTGATCGGGTTGTAATTCAGGAGATGTTGAAAACAGTGGCACAGTCACAGCAACTTGAAACAAGCTCTCAAAAAGATTTTAAAGGTATGTGATAATTTTTTTTTTTTTTGGATGAGGCAGACACTTAAATTATTGCAGTGGGTATAAGAGGAAAATGTAATGAGGAGTGTAAATTCCAACCATTTAGCAAATATGTATTAATCTCTTTTGTGCCAACCACTATGCCACCTTTTTTTTTTTTTAAATATGTAAAAGTGAAGATGGGAAACATAATCTCTGTGCTCCTAGGAGTTTATAGTCTAATGCAGTTGAATTGTGGCAGAAAGAGAACGATTTGTGCCACCTATTTGTTATTTTAGAATTAGTAAAATAGAATTAGTAAAATATTTAGATGAGTAATGGAAAAACACTTAGTTTAAAATAGTGAATTGCATGATTTAAAAATAATGATTCTTTGAACCAAAGTTATATGTTCATTATAAAATATTTAGCTAAACAAAAGAAAATTCAAATCAGCTATAATCCCACCATCCAGAGACCATTACTGTTAACATTTCCAGTATTATGTGCATAACACCATATATTTTTACAACAGGTTTTTTGATAGATATGCCAATATTTAATGCTTTTGATATATTTTGCCAAATTCTTCATTTGAAAAAAGATAGAGATTTGTGCTATTGCCAGCAGTGTTTAGGAATGCCCACTTCTAACATTTATCAACACTGGATAATTATTTTTAATCCTTGTCAGTTTTAGTGGAGAAAGTAAGCTGTACTTTTTCTTTAGTGAATGTGATAATTTTATCTCTTTTTTTCATTGCTCATTTTACTGTTTTGTGAAACATCTTATGTATTCCAGCTTATTTCTTTTCTGCTTAATCTCTACATTTCAAAATAGAAAATTTTTTTTTTTCAAATACTCTTCTGTACCCATGAATGTGGTCTTATAATTTTTCTCCTTAGTTCTCATTATTGTCTTACTGGATCATCTAATGAAACTGTTTTGTATTTCTGGAATAAACCTCACTACAGTTTTTAAAATATTTTGCTGTTTTCTGCTTAGCAATGATTTAGTTTTGCATTACTTTTTTACTGCTATCCTTGTCAGATGTTGTGATCGATTTCCTTGTCTTTATATTCCTATTCTAGTCAGTTTGGGTTTGATTTCCAGAACTTGTCATTGGGAAGCATTGTCTTGGGAGAGAGCTTCATTTTGTTATTTTCAGTCCGCTGCTCTTGTCAGATCTTATTGCATCAAGGTCCCTTAGCTCTTGTCCATGAATTGAACCCTATGGATGCTGTTCTCAGATTGACCCATATATCCAGTGTGCTTTTGTGGGTGATTTAAGGTTCTGCTGTTCTGAAGATATCAAAAAGCTGGTGGATCCTAGCCACTTCCTCCCACATGTAGTTTCTTCTTCTCACTTATATTTAAGGTTCTTGGGGACAGCTTGTCACCTAGTTTCAATGTAAATGTTGTCTTAGATCTTGGAATCTGTTCTTTTATAGGAGAGATTCAAATGCTGCACTGCTACCACTGTCATCTTCTTGAAGTAATTTAATACAATGCAACAGTTGGATTCAGTCCCTGTAGACTGAATTTCTTAAACACTTTAAGGCCAATCCTTGATTATGACCAGGTAGAATCTTATTATACAAGTAACCAGATATCTTTATCGCTTATTTGCCACATCTCTTGTGACAGTGTTTTTCAAAGTATGTTCCTTAGAGTGCTAAGATTTTTACAGAAATACACTCCTGAGTGAAATATTTTGGGTGAATGCAGCACAATATATCCTTGTTTTGGTGATTTTTATTGCATATAAGTATAATAAGGACTGCAGTAGATTCTACAACAGAATAACTTCTTTAACTTCATTAGCCTAGTGTTTCTTAGGCTTGTTTGATCTTAGAATTTTTTAAAATAAAAATAAATTTTCCCACCATACCTATAACTTTTGTATGTCTTCTCCAAAGGGAAAAGTAGTATATTAGGCTTACTATTTAGGATTTCACTCTGAATAATGAGAAAGATAAATACTCAAAGTTTGTTTGTTTCTCCTTGACTCAGTTGTGTTATTGACGGAAGTTGACAAACTTACTAAAGATGCTCAACATGCCTTGCGCAGAACCATGGAAAAGTATATGTCCACCTGCAGATTGATCTTGTGTTGCAATTCTACATCTAAAGTGATACCACCTATTCGTAGTAGGTGCCTTGCGGTTCGTGTGCCTGCTCCCAGCATTGAAGATGTAAGTCAAGTTAAATTTTTCAGAAGAATTCAGTTCAGATTCCATGCATACTGTGTGTACATCCCTACTGTGTTTGTCTTTGCAAAAACATAGTAAACTATGTCAGCAGTTCAGAAATGGCTGTAACCTAGCTGCTGACTCAAACCATTATCTGTATAGTAGTAGACACCAGATACCAGTATATAGAAAACGTTCTTTTCTTTAAACCATCTTTTACTTTAAATAGGTAGTAATTGTGGATTTTATGAAACTAAAGAAAAGCAAGTTATGTAGTAGCTTCTACCTCAGCCTGACTTAATTGGCTTATAGAGGAGACTTGAATATTCAGGAAATAGATTTTGTGAGAAGATGCTTTGGGAATTCCTAGTTCCTAGTTCAGAGAACAAAGTTAGTCTGAATCAACATAACGTGTATTTTTTTTCCTTTATCATTCTTAATAGCTATCAGTAAAAATGCCAGTTTCTCACAGTAAGTGAGTTTCTGCTGTTAATAGGTTTGGGGTGATTTGATGCAAAGTAGGGATAATACGTGACACTGTATGTTGTGAATTTCACTTGTAAAGATTTTGAGAGTGATAGAGTTAAAAATGTCTATAAAGCAGCAGGACCACCAGGTTATGTCTCTCGTATGAGTACAATTCACATCTTAGTGCCTGAGTTGTGTCCAGTTAGTGCCGCTCAACTTGGCAACCTTGTGAGCAGTGTCTTTGCCACCAACCTGAGGCCCTTTGTCTCCAACTTCCTGCTGCCTCGAGGAGGCTGGCAGGCATGGAACTGGGACCAGATCTTTCTCCAGGTGCCCATGTAGTTGCTGACTCTACCTGATAGCTAAGTTAGACCCCTGGCTTCCTGCTGAAGGAACAGTGGATTAAGGTAAGGTAGTGACCAAAAAAAAGAAAGGTTGGGGTTCTGTAACAATATTCTTAACAGAAATTGTCTCAGCATGTAGTTTGATAGATTGTTCGTTTATGTTAATTATTTTATTTGTAGATTTGCCATGTGTTATCTACTGTGTGTAAGAAGGAGGGTCTGAATCTTCCTCCACAACTGGCTCATAGACTTGCAGAGAAGTCCTGCAGAAATCTCAGAAAAGCTCTGCTTATGTGTGAAGCCTGCAGAGTGCAACAGTGAGTAAAAGGGGTCAGTTACCACAGGAATCATGTTGTGATATCAGCCCACTTTCATTTAATTTATTGTGTTCTCTTTTTGTCATGTAGATATCCTTTTACTGCAGATCAAGAAATCCCTGAAACAGATTGGGAGGTGTATCTGAGGGAGACTGCCAATGCTATTGTCAGTCAACAAACTCCACAGAGGTAACCACTATAAAAGATCACCATAAAAGTTTGATCACTGAGATAGTACAAATACTCTAAGTTCCAGATTAGCTGTTTTATACTGATACCATGCCATTTAGCATTATAATTAAATTATAAAATACTATACTTCTAAAGAAAAAGTAGGATTTTAGACATTTAATGTTTCAGAATAGTTGGTGTATGATATCATGGCTTTTAAAAAGCTACTGGCATGTAAGTATGGAACTTACACATAAATTGAAACAAATTTTGGAAGTTTAAGGCTTTTTTTTCCCCCTCAGAATCTTGGATGATTTAATATTAATGCATAGCATGATGTGTCTAGCTTTCTAATATTGAAGATAATAGTGTATAACTTTGTAATTGATGTGTTATAGAAAGACACTAGACTGTGGGTAGACTTCTAGTTCTACTAATTTTTAGCTAAGTGTCCTTAAGCAGGTAACTTTATAAATTTAGAGCTTCAGCTTTTTAATTTATATAATGAAGAGAGATTGTGTGCTAGTGGTTTGAGAACTAGAAGACCCCGTGCTTATATGTGATGACAGGCTCTGTTAAGAATAACACTGTGTATGTACCATCAGTATGTAGGAAGTGTCTTGTGCATATTTGCTGTACAGATGTTTCTGTTTACTTCTTGGGTCTCTTATTCAGTAGTAGACTATACTGAACGTACTTCAACCACAGCCTGTTGGATTTGTTATGGCTTTGATTGAGGAGGGCAGTTGGCTCTTCTCCAAATCAAGAATGACAGTCTTAAGGCTTGGTACTTTTGGAAAGTCTGGTGATGGTCCCATATGGTCACTGAGACACAGTCTCCTACTTTTTTTCCCTGTCTGAAATGAGAAACCATCTTTGGACTTTAGAGAGGGTTATTCATTATTTTAGGAAGCAGACTAGACTGAGTGCAACCGTTGAAATGTAAGCTTCCCTGGTTTACGTGAACATAATTGGGAGAAGGAATATACTGTGTATCTCCTCTTGAGTGGTATATCTGAGAATTGTTATTTTTATAAGGAATTCTTCAAAGGAAATTACAATATGTACTGTAGGATGACCATAGTAGATTAGAGGAGGTGAATGGTCATAGGAAATTGGTACTTAATATTTTATCAAAGTTTGCATTGAATTCCTCTTCATTTATTTTAGTTGAAATAGTTTTTGAAAAGTGCCAGGTGTTTTAAGTAGATTCTTAAGAAAAGAAACCTTAATTTTAGGAAAAAGTATGCATTCCATTTTGTAAATGTTGTCAGGTAGTGAAGAAATCTCAAATTTTAAGGAAATAAAATTCAAATGAAGCATGTCTTAGGAGCTTTTTACTTTCATAAAATATTTCCACACCAAAGGTGACCTTTCTTGTTTTTGTTCTGATTTTGAAGAAGAAAAATTTCTGATAATAGTTGAACTTTCCCACTCTTATAGAGATTTAGGTACAGATGTTGCAATATTTGACATTATTAAATGTATTTTTAAGACTTGATTATTACTTTTCTTAATTCTGCTACTGCTGCCTGTTCCTCCAGTTTCCAAACAGATTTTGACAGCTCATAAATGAGTTTGTCCAAGAAGAAGTGCTGCTGTTCCCTATTTAGATTAACAGATTTGGATTTGATGCCATTGTGTGTCTAAAACAAAATATTCCTTTTCATTTCCGATAGCCTTGAAGCTGTCCAGAAATACTAGGATGGCCAGTGTCATTTTGAACATTGGTCCACACAGAACCAATGACTCCTTCTGAGTTTTTACCTTGTAGTCTCATTATAATATTTATAGTCTTGATTCTTTTTTGATACATCTTAGAAAATTTCTTATTTTCTAATGTGATATGTGTCTGTGATATGTGCTCCGTAGTGTCCAACTCTCTTTGACCCTGTAGACTGTAGCCCCTCAAGCTTCTCTGTCCGTAGAATTTTCTAGGCAGGAATGCTGGAGTGAGTTGCCATTTCCTTCTCCAGGGGATCTTCCGACCCAGGGATCCGAACCTGCATCTCTTGCATCTCCTGCCTTTGCAGGCAGGTTCTCTGCTCCACCTTTCTCATGTGAATAGCAGCTTCTATCTGATGAGCAGTTATTATGCTGACATTTACACTATTTCATTTAATTCATATAACAGTCCTATGAAGAATGCATTTTTACCATCTTACAGATAGAAAACTGATTCTTTGGGCAATTGTTGCTTTTTTCAGGAACATTTGGTTAGTAAGAGGCAGAGGCATTTCTAGAATACCATGTTTCTCTGACAGAAATTTGTACTCATTATCACTTGTAACCTCCAAGAGATAATCATTATCACTTGTAACCTCCAAGAGATAATCATTATCACTTGTAACCTCCAAGAGATAATGACACAGGCTTAATGTAGAATATATTAATTTTTTAGAAACGAAATCATATTAGAAGTGAACTCAGACTGAGAAGCATGAGAACATGTGTGAGATGCACACAGTATTGTTATAGTACAGTTTTATAGGTAAATATATTGTGAATCAGCTTTTCAGAAATAAGCTATATGCATCATTATTAAAATAATTTCATACCATCTGTCATTTATACGTTAAGAATCAGATTTTATTTGGGGTGTGTACTGCCATGTCCAAGAGACATTAAGGCCTTTGGAATCAGACTTGAGGTAATACTGCTTCAACTACATAAGTTTTGCTGGAAGCTTGACCTCTGAACTTCATGTTCTCTTCAGTGAAAGAGACTTGTGTTTGTGAGAAATAGTGTACTGCAGTGAACCTCATACAGATAAGAGATTAAATAGATGCTTTGGCAGACACTGGAAGGGTATGGGCTAAGACAGATCTGTGCTTATATCATGGCTCTGCTGTGGTCAACTTTGTCAGGTTACTTAAACCATCCAGGCCTTAGTTTTTTCTTTAAAAAAAAAAAATGGAGATAATGCTTTACCATAGCTGGTGTGGTGACTGAGTTAGATTATTGTCATAGTGTCTTGTGCATAGCAGTTGCTCAAAAAATGCTAGTCTTTTTACTTTCCTTATTTAGTTTCATTGTGGCACAACTTCATACTCCTGGAATCTCAGGAAGGGGGTCTTTAACTTCTGCTTTGAAGAGATCTTTTAAAAATCACTTCCCTGATTGATCTGAAATATAGAACATAGTGTGATCTTATTTTGGTAAAGATTCAGAATGATATTTTTTCTTTAGGGGTAGGTAATTATGTTTAGAAAGATTAAGTTACTTTTGTATATATACTTATAATTTGTCACTTCTTGCTGTTGTAATATTTTACATGTATAGTTCCCTCATTAACCCTTTTTCTTCCTGAAAATGTTATGAGAAGGGCCTAGAATTGCGAGCTTACAGAGCCCTCCAACAAATGGCCATATTCACTTAGCCAGCCTGGTTTGTGCCCACCTCTACCGTCTCGTTACTGCCCCTTTGTGACAAAACAGCTTTGTTTCTCTGCCATAATTTTTTTTTTTTTTACTTTGCAGTTGAGATGTTATGTGTTATATGCATTATGTTATATTCATGTTATATTTTCTTTTCTTCTGTAATAGACATTATTTAATATTTTCATAACCATTTTCTCATTTCCTACATATCATCTATCTGGAGAAGGAAAGAAAAATATTACTTGATGTATCATTAAAGTATACTAAAATTCGTGGTGTGAATAAACTCAACCCTTACTATGCATGAAGCCTTTTCTGTACTTTCAGTGTATATATATAAATACTGTGTGGATGTGTGTGTGTATGTAAATGAATATAAATGTTGTCTGACTTCAAGACAGTTCTATAGTTTTATTTTAGAAAAATGAACTAAAGTTAGGAAAAGCTCCCATATATGTATCTTAAATATGATAAACCATTGAAGAAAATGTTTGTATTGGGATGTTTAATTCTTAAAGATGGCACAGTAGGTACTTGGAAAAATGGTCTCCTGTTTTCCTCACAAAGTATTGTTTTGTTTTGTTCAGACTCCTTGAAGTTCGTGGAAGACTGTATGAGCTTCTAACTCATTGTATTCCTCCTGAAATAATAATGAAGGTATTCTGATTTCAAATCTGAAACTGTCTATAACCATACAGTTTGGACTTTGATTATGTGGTATCGTGGCTTTTGCTGCACAAAGATGCATTGTCAGTTCTTTCTGCCCATCTCATTAGTTCAGCAGATACTCAAAGTCCAAATTGTATGGCGCTTGTAAGGTGCGCCAGTCACCATTAGGGGTGTGTTGAAGGAAACAAGGTGGGCCTTCTTCAGAGAAGTTACATTTTGGTGAAATGGAATGGGAAACACGAAGCAAGAGGTTTTCAGAATGGTTTAAGTACTACAGAGGCAGTGACCAGGTGAAATGATAAAATGGAGGGCTGAGTTACGGAAGGTCAGTGATGGCTTCTGTGGAAGGTATGTTTAGTCTGAAACTTGAAGGATCGAAAGATGGATCCATACAAGAAGTCAGGGAATAGTATTAATACTTTAGACAGCAAGCCTCAGTGCACTTGAAAATTGAGGTTAAAGAAGGTGGTAGTGATTTGTGAGGGACAGCTTTAGGTCTGGTCTAAACTGAATCAGCTCTAGCTAGAAAGATATTGTAGATTGACGGTTACATATTAGACAATACAGGACTTTTTGTTTATTTGTGTTTATTAAAATTACATGAAAAGATTCAAATGATACTAAATATATGAAGTGAAAAGTAAAGGTTTCCCCTTCTGTTTTCATAAGACCTCTTTTCAAGTCACATTGAATTGAGTCCATATATGTATGTTTCACAAAGCTTTAGTGTCTTTTACACTATTTTGCTTTTTAAATTAAGCAGTGTAGTATGAATGCTGTTTCATGACAGTAAAGATTTACCTCATTCTTTTTGGTACATGACTGGGATTTCATTGTATGACTATACAAGTTTTTTGGATATAACCCCTGTGTTACAACCTGAAGTGTTAGACTTCAGGTTGTCTACAGATTATTATAATTAATAATGCTACAGTAAGCATCTTTGTACTTAAATCTTTGCACCCTTATACATTTAAGTATTTGAGGTTGAAATATGATAGATAACTACCACATTTTTACTCTATAGAATAGTATGTTCTTTTGGATAAAATCTCCTGGTCCATCAAAAATAAAAAAGAGAACATATCAATATTTAAGTTTCACTTCCTTTTTGAATGAGAAAAGTAAAGCACGTTTAGCTAATACTTTTTAAATTATTACTTTGTAAAGGTGACGTTTATCTTTCTTTAGGGCCTTCTCTCAGAACTTTTACATAATTGCGATGGACAACTGAAAGGAGAAGTGGCCCAGATGGCAGCTTACTATGAACATCGTCTGCAACTGGGTAGCAAAGCCATTTATCACTTGGAAGCATTTGTGGCCAAATTTATGGCACTTTATAAGAAGTTCATGGAGGATGGATTGGAAGGCATGATATTCTGACATCTCTCAGTAATTCTTCCTAATGTATCTCAGTATCATCATTTACGTTCAATTTATATTGGAAGAGCTGCAGGTAAAATAAACTAACATTATTTAACTATGTGTTATTTGTGTTGGTTTTTTTTTTTTTTTTGGAGGGGGAAGGTAGTAATTCCTCTGAATTATTAATCATTATTCTCTGAGTTAAATAACTGATCCTGTACTATTGAAGTGTATTGAAAGGATACAACTGGAAACTGTAGAGTCTAGGAACATGATTTTAATTTACTTTAAAAGTATGTTTTCCAAGTATGCAGTATTAATCCTCCCATTTCCATTCACTCTCTCCCCTGCTGAAGGAAATTTACCTAAAAAAATCAGTTTTTGTTTTCTGACCTCCAGATGACCATTTTTGGCCACAGGTACATAAATTTTTGCTTGGCAAGTCATTTTAATTGTATTTTCCCTCAACCAAGAGTTATATTTTTGCAGCATATATAGGAATTAATTTTGAATTATAATAGCATGGGTATGGAGAAAATTGCATGGACCGTATTTATTAAAACTGTAGAAATCCAGCTTTTACTTCAGTGATTCAGATTTGGTATAAGGTTGACTATTAAAAAATAAAGATCTTTTCATTAATACTTGAGCATCCTGAAGAATATCCATCATATAGTTCTGAAGCAAAGATATATTAGTATTGAAAGTATTCTTTGAACAAGTATGCTGTTGTATTGTTGGTCCTGTCCTTTGGAACACTTTTATTCAGAAATTTGGTTCATGGAACAAAGGGTTTGCTTGACAAAAGTCTATGACAAGCTCTGTATAAGAATATCAGGAAGATCTGCTTTTGTAGCAGTTGGTGCTGAGCAATCAGGAAGTGTTTAGTTGGCAAAGACACAGCTACATGCTCACTGAAAATCTAAACCTGGAAAACTGTTCAGGTTAAGAGGAGTGATGGTGGCCTTTTTATGGGAGCAAGTGATATTAATCTGGCCCCAACTGGAAGTCTCAGTCTTCATGTTAGGAGGGATATTGATATTGTAACAGAAGAACTGGAAAAGTGAGGTTTGGGAGAGCTAAGACTGTTATAATTTGCCGGGGAGGGGTGGGGGGGGGTGGGAGCAGTGGTGGAGGTGGGGTGGGGGGAAGGGAAGTAAAATGTATGTCCCAGAGATTGAATGCTCCAGAGATCAATGAAGCCTGTATCCTGAGTCACCAGAACTCATTGTCTTCCAGCCCTATGTGAGCTCTGATAATTATTCAGTTTAGTTTCCAGCAGATCTTTCCCCAGTTGTATTTTGTTGTTTGCTTGTTTTTTTCTCTTTGGAGAAATGCTCAAAGTGAAGTTATACTCAATGTATTTGCACTTTAATATTAGCCAAAGATGCAAGGCATCCATTATGCAGATTTCTGTTGAACTTTTCTATATAACTCGCCTCTTTCCACATTTTTGCCATGCATATTCAGCCACCCCAGCCTCTGAATTCTCTTTTTCCCTCAACTCTTTGATGTCACAGTTGTGTGAAGGCATTGATTCCTGGGTGTAAGTCACTGATCTTCCATAGTTCTTTAAAATGAACAGAACTAGAAGTTTAGCAAATGTTGACAGCAACACTGTTACATCAGCCAAGACGTGGAAATGCAGTGAATGACTGAGCTTGAGTCCTCTCGGGGCCCTTGGCCTATGGTGCTGGATTCCACGGCTTGCTCAAAGGCACTTCTGCCCATGGGTGGACGCCAAAGCTTGCTGTTGGCAAGCAGACAAAAATGAGGTACATCTTAAGCTGCCGTGATGTTGATGTCACTCCCCTTTACTTTTATGTTTTTATAATTCAAATTTTTGTACATAACATATAAGAAGTTGTGCAATATGCATCACACACACAAAAAAACCTCTTGCTATGTTTTTTCCTTAAGTACTATTTTTTACTTTGAATTATAGCAGGTCTGAGTAATAGGAATTTAAATGTTATTTCCAAATTATAGCACTCCAAATCATGAAACACATTTCTTAAAAATTAGATAATCAACCTTTGGCAGCAGTTTTCTTTGTACCTAGTTCTCGGGAAAGTCATATCATGTTTTTTAGATTGATGAACTAGATTTTACTAGCAGTTTGCTCTTTGGTTTCTTTCCTGTTTACAGTTCCTATGGAAATTTGTAGAAGTTTGAAATGTTATCATGAGGTGTTCTTTTATCAGGTAATTGTAGTGTGCAGACTTAAAAATAAATTGCTTTCCTCTCAGTAGAGGAAAAGTGATCCTTAAAACCTTTAACTCATGTTTAAATTAGAGCCTAATGCTGGTTACAAACACTGTAGGGTGCGTTTGTGGCTTGGTACTTTCCGAGCCTGTTTCAGCTGTTTTGATGCTGATTGCCTACTGAAGTTACTTCCTCTGTTAGACAGCAGCATAAGAAAATTTAGCAGCTTCCTGAAGTGCAGCTTGTGCACGATAATTTACAGCAGTGGGCATGGAAAGAGCTTCACAGTCTTTCCAGAATAACATTAAGTACCTTCATATGAGGCGCTGTGTTAGATTCTTCACAGGCATTCTGTTATTTAGTTCTCTTAACCTTGCAGTTGTCCTTTTTTATCCTGTTTTGTAGATGAAGAAACTGGGTCTAGGCACTGGGTCCCTGAGCACAGACTCCCCTCTAATACATTCACGGCCACCAACCAAGAAATAGGCCCTTAATACTGCCCAGCAAACTCAACGTTTCTCTGATCAAGTCTCAAATGCCCTTCCCAAAACTTCATTTAGAGCAGATAACCTTATCTTCTTATCAGCCAAGTACCAAAACTGAATATGTATGCATCCTGTATTACCATATGTTTATCTGTATGTATCCTATTTACTCTGTGCATTTGTATTTTCTCTTGATACAGTAGAGAAGCAGCTCATCTGTTTGTAATCCTGTGCCTTGGATTTTACTGATTTTCACCTGTCTGTAGAATCCTACAATGTCTTCTATCCTTGTCTCTCTTGTCCTACGACCCTCTCTCAAAATTGGATTCTTGCTTCGGTTTTTATTTTCCTTAATATCATCTTATTAAAGTTTCCAACATAACAAAAAACTGAAAAAAAAAAATTTGACAAAATTCATACCAGTATTTTACAGTGGACATGTAACTGCATTTGCTTTATCACATATCTATCCATCCCTCCATTCTTTAGTCATCTTATATTTTTGCTGCATTTCAAAGTAATTACATTTTTCTCCCAAGCCTTTTAGCCTGTATATAATTAACTAGTCAGTTTAATAAGGCAAGAAAAATAAAAGGCATAAGGAAACAAAAGGATGGAGGAAAATTACTATTTTTAGCAGGTGAAATTATTGTTTACCTAAAAAACTTAAACAATTCCTTTAACAAATAAGTGAATTTAGCAAGCTTACAAGATATAAAGTCAATATACAGAAACTAATTGTATTTTTGTGTAATTGAAGTAAATTACTGGAATAAAGTTTTAAATAATTGCATTTACAATACATCAAAAAATCTTAAAATACTTAGTAATAAATTAATAAACTGCTCAAGACCTATACATTGAAAATAAATGATTGTTAACACGTGTATAAATGTAATGCTATATCTTGAGTAAGTTGAGTGCATAACACAGGTATCTGCTGTCCTTACACAAAGGTTAGGTGAAAATCACATTTGAATTGTTGAAAGAAGTCAACTTCCTCATGTTATACAGGAAAATTTGTTCTTAATTTTTCCCCACTGCCTATCCTGCTTTGCAAATATTGAATTCTTTAGTAGATAATAAAATGCATCTAACCATTAAATATTTTTGTATAAGGTCATTCTTAAGCCATTTACACTTATGCTTCAAGCACTTATTCCTACTGAAGTTGAGTCTTTGGGAAATTAGTTGGTACGTAATAATCTGGCCTATAATCTTGTGGGAAATCAATTTTCAGACATTTAAATAACAAACCTACTATGAATACATTCCCCAAATTGTGGAATTGAAGACTGAATTCCAAAATTGACTTTCTGATATCAAATTTCATGAAAATGGATTAACGTTGATATTGTGAAACACTGATATTTGGAGTGGGATTTATTAAACTGTAATGCAATATGGTATTTAAAACTAAATATGAGAATATCATCCTATCAGAATTCACAAATATCTTGAGAAAAATTACTGTCAGTATGAAAGCCAGTGAGCAGATAATTTAACCTTGTTTTCAGGCATTGTTACCTGGGAATAATTATCCCCCATTTCTGATATTTCCTTCCTGTGAAGTAAGATCTGTTAATGTTGTTTGAGATCTCTTTCTATCCTTTATTCATCCAGCTCTTAGAGAGACACGTGTCTTGTTTGATTGTTAACTTTGGGAAGAATAAATAAACCTGCTTGACTTAGCTCCAACTTTTTTCATTTTTGGAATGAACCTGTGTGTTCTTGGTTATAAACCTTAATTAGTCAGGCTTCCTGCGTACATACAGGAGGATCTATCTATGTCTAGCATTGGACATCCTCAGCCCCTAACAAACTGTATCCTGCAGCCTGACCCCTATCAGTAACGGGTGATATTTGACCTCCTACCTTTCGGTTTTATTGTACTTTCAACTTGTTTTAAGCTGAAAATAGATTAAGGGTGTTATTTATTGGGGAGGGGCCCTCAGAGATCTCCAAATTTGGTTTATTCACCAGCAACATTGAGAAACAAAGGTAAGAAAATTTTGAGGGAGAAAATAGGGGGAGAAGATTGTGCCTCCAGGGCCCACATTGCCAATAGGTCTTGGACTTTAAAAAAATTTCCTGGTTTATAGAAGCTTATTTTAGGCCAAATGTATTTTTTATACTTTTGTACTTGGCTTTGAACTTCTATATTCTGAGAATCTTTAGCTGTTGTGAGGTATTTTGAGCTTAACAGGTGACTGTAACTTGTGACTTACTCAACTTATGTGAGAAAATAAGACACAACCCTCTTAACTGTGTTAGGGGCTTCAGGTAGACTACTTTCCTTACTGCACAGGCCTCACTTTTCCTTGATTGAGGTGAAGATTCCACTGTAGACAAGAGTTTTGCAACTCTTAGACACATTTGTGGCTAGAAGAATATCTGCCACTTATAAACCTCAAGGCAGCTAAGTTCTGCCTGTGAACAGAACACTAGAGATGCTCTAGCTTTATACAGTTAATACCAAGGCTATTTAGATGATCTTGATTGGAATTTCTAGGTTCTCTTTCCACTTCAGGATCAAGGAGGGCCCTCTGGAGGGACTGACAAAGCTTGATTTCATGTGACACTTCCTCCAACTTTTAAGACTTGCTGTCCTATCACAGAATCTCAAGTTGACTCTATGTTAATGTCATAACTTGTAATCCTGGCTTGATAGCTGAGACCCAAATTGTCATTTCACTCTTGTCCCTGTATTTGATGGAATGAACAAATATGGGACGTGAGCCCTTATTAGAAAATACCATCCCCTTAAAATAGAAAATCAACTAAAGTACTTGATTACAAACCCAAAGGTAGAAGGAAACAAAGATTCTCTGTGCCTGGAACTGTTTGCCTCTTCATTCATTTGCTTAGGAAAATAGGAGAAGCGGCAGTGGCTTCAAAAGTGTACTTTAGTTTTATTATCAAACTCAGAAGCAGTGAAAGATTAAAAAAACAAAGGAACACAGACCAATTAAGCTGGAGGAAGAAATTTTAAAATTTATTTTAAAGAAGAGTAAAGAAGAAAAATGGCATCTTAAAAGTGAGGTTAGGCTAATATAAAAGGGGATTGAAACTACTCAAATTTCCACTGCTCGAAGAAAAGATGTTGATGTTATTAAATCAGAAATGATCACTACAATTCAAACAAATCTAACAGCAGACCTGAGTTATTCCCCCAAGAAAGGCCAACTCACTGAGGGATGACTTCTGAAAGCAACAGGTCCTCACTTGGAGCAATTGGCGAATTACTCCTTAAAAGAGTGGGGCAGCTATACCAAGTGGTTATAAAAAAAAATTGGGGGCAGAATTGAGGGAGGAAATCCTTGTGAAATATTCAAAACATTTTTCAGGTGGGTTTCCATAGAAAAATGGATGATGATGTGTTGAAACAGGGTGGCAGAAATTCCCATTACTCTGAGGGAACTTACTTACCTTGGTCAATATATTTTTGAAATGAGGATTTGAAAAGAAAGTAGAGAAAAAATGTGATGAAGTCTAGATGTGACAATCAGAGAGCAAGTCCAGGATTTGATTAAATGTCATCTGATATATTTCTAGGTAGAAATTACCCGTCTCATTGAGAGTAAGGTAGACAAAATTTGCACAGTGAACCCAGAACTTGGTGATTTCTTCTCCAATGATGATGATGATGAAGAATTCAGAGTAGTTTTAAAAATAGCTGTCTGGACCACAAAGATGAAATAAATAGAAGAGAGGTTGCCAAGTTTCAGCAAGCAGTATTAGCTGCCACATGGATTAGAGAAGGAAAGTGGCCACTTTAAGAAGTAGATTAAATTGTTAAGAAACTCTAAAAGCATTCCTCAAACAAGTAGGGAAATAGCAGCAGGAAATTCAATACCAATGGTATGTCCCAGTATTTGAGAAAAAGATGTAGTTGAACAAAAAACCTACTCAGACACTGAGACATTCAAAACTGATTTCCCCAGGGGCACAGCTTCAGAAGCATCAGAATCACTTAGTGCAGGAATCTGTTCAGGGTGGATCTTCAGCCAAAACAAATCAGGAATGTAGGGGACCTTATCTCTGGGGGCGACTTTCATTGCCCAGGCAGTCCCAGAGCCAGAGGCAGTGAGACAGCCACTGTGGCACAGGACCAAAAAAACCTTTTTCTGAGACATGGTACTCTTGTGTCACTACACAGAACCTGTCCTTGGGGCATTGTTAGGGGCCCAAGGCTTAACGGGAAAATGGAATTAAGAGGTCCTGGATATGCTGGATGTGAAAGAAAAGTACTTGAAGTCCTATTATTAGAGCTGCTCCCATTACAGTTAATCTAAATGTGCAAGGAGGCAGAAATGCCTCAGATGACACTCTGTGAGGATGCAGGAAACATAGATAGGTTCCCCCCCCCCACAAAAATGTAAATATAGAGAAATGTAAATAACAAGTGAAAGTGCTATATGAAAGTGTAGTCTCAAAATAGCTTCTTGTTGGGAGAATTTAACTCCTTTGGCTTAAATAAACAGGTCATAGGATCCAGACAGGGAGTTTAGAATGACAGACTTCCTAGTAGGTTGAATCCAAGAATATTTTCTTTTTTTCTCAGACATCATCAGATTTTTCTTAGAGTCTTGGTAGCCCTTGTTCTGGGAATGTAATTTTGTTATTGAACTAAGGGTAGGAGATTGCTTCCCAAATTAGATGGATCTGAAAAAAGCCTGTTATCATTTTCTGTGTCCTGGTAACTCTTAGGGATTCCCTGGTGGCTCAAATGGTAAAGAGTCAGCCTACAATGCTAGAGACCCAGGTTCGATCCCTGGGTCAGGAAGATCCCCTGGAGAAGGGAAAGGCTACCCACTCCGGTATTCTGGCCTGGAGAATTCCACGGACTGTATAGTCCGTGGGGGTCACAAAGAGTCTGACACAACTTGGCGACTTAGGGATCTTTAGAAGTGAGGCTCCTGAGGGTCTAGGAGCTATTCATAGTAACTGAATTACTATGACTTCTGGCACTTTGGAAACTCCAAATCCATTCCAGAGAGAAACTATTGTAGTTGCTGGATGGACCCCACTCTACCTAGGCAGAAAAATACCCTTTGCTGAGCCTCAGTACAATAACAAGTTGGAATGGTTTTTGTTTTGTAGTTGAACTTTAACACACAAGAATTTAATTTTAGACTTTAGTTCCCTTGGATTTGCCTTTGAATTTCAAGTTGTGAAATAATTTAGTCTTTGGACTTTAATTTCTTTCTTGGAATGTAATAATAGAAAGGAAATTGCACTCAAAATTGAAGCATTACTTGATAGGCATTTTATTATCAGAGTATCTTCAAAATAGGTTTTAATCTCTGCAGAACCTTTGTCATGCTACATTGGACAGCATATATGGATGTAATTTGGGGCCAAAAATAGAATAGAGGATACATTTTCAACTTATGGTATGGAGTGGCTTCTAAGTTGAATGTGTAAATCTGACCCATTGCAGATTCTTGAGGGGACAACTTTTAAGCTGCCTGCCACTAGATCCAGGATGAAACCCAAAAGAACAGAGACTGGTGTAGAGTTTGGTCTCATGAGGGAGGCCACATGAAAGGTCTCTTGAGGGAGATAGCTACAGTTGCTGACCAAGATTTCTTTGATGGAAAAAATTTCCACATATTGAGGTATGAGGAAATCATTTTGGCCTTATAACATGATTTGGCTTGAACTTTATGCTGACTTAAAACAGTTTGTCTTACAGCCCATCAAACATACATGTACATTTACTTTAACCATTAAAGAGAAGAGTGTTGGTCATCATTCAGTCACACAAAAGGTTAAATCACAACCCACTGCAGTCACCCCACTGACAGTTTGCCCTGAGGGGAATTCAGGAATGGAAAAGAACAAGAAAAAAACAAACAGGTTGAAGCACTCTGTCCTTTGGATATATTGGAGCTCCTAAAAAGTTAAGATCCATCTTTAAGGAAAAATTTAAATGACCCCAGATGCTTGCATGTTTCTATACCTAGAAAAATACTAAATCACTAAGTTGAGATATCTGTTCTTTGTGATTAGCAGTAATTTTTCACTAAGATAGATATTTGACTATGTGTATTTCCCAGCCAAAAACTCTATATGTGTACTGACTCTTCTACCCCTTCAGAGCAGTCGCCTCAGTTTCTGAGAAGCTTGTAGTCCTCAGTTTGGCTTGAGTAAAGCTCTCTCCTAATCCTATTATAGATTTTTAAGTGATTATTTGTATCCACAGCTTCATGCTCAAGCCCTTCGAGTTAAGGGAATCCAAATCTGGGGATTGTGCCTCATCCCTACTCCCAATGCTTTGTTCTTGTGAGAGGAGCTCAAGTGTTTAAAGTTCTGGGCTCCCCTCTACCCCATCAATCACACCGCCTCTGAGAAGATTCTTAGCCTGTGAGTCCATTTTGGAGAAACAAGGGCAAGCTGAGCTCAGCTCCTGTCTCTCTCCTCGTGGAAATGAGCATGCCTGCTTCTCTGTTATTCCATATGGGGAGTCCTACCTTGGTCCAGTGCGTCTGTGCCTCACTGGGTAAGTCTGCCTGATTCTGGACTTCATTGTTAGTGAGTCCCAAGATATGAGCCGGGTCTTCCAACTTGACCTCTATTAGATATAAAGCTGATACTTTGGTTTCATTTTTTGACTTACAGTGTAAACTTTGGTTTTCTTTGCTCTGTTAATACCTAGTTTGATTACTTTTTCAAAGTTCTTAATTTCCTAATCAGAAATGCAAGTCAACTCAATAGTTAGTTATTCAGCACCTACTGTATATTACTGTGCTGGACACCAGGAATACAGAAATAAACAATATTACATTAGATGGTTACTACGTATTTATATTAATATTATTATAATATATTATAATATATATATAATATTATATATATTATATATTGTATTAATATTAATATAAATACGTAGTAACCATCTAATATATTATAATCTAATCTAACCTATTATAATCTAATCTAATCTAATATATTATAATTTAATCTAATCTAAACATCTAATATAATATGTTAATATTTCTAATATTAATATATTAATATTAGAAATACATATATATATATATGAAATAAAGGTAGTACAAAGGGCTTCCCTGATAACTCAGTTGGTAAAGAATTCACCTGCAATGCAGGAGACCCAGTTTCAATTCCTGGGTTGGGAAGATCCATTAAAGAAGGGATAGGCTACCCACTCCAGTATTCTTGGGCTTCTCTTGTGTCTCAGCTGGTAAAGAATCTGCCTGCAATGCAGAAAACCTGGGTTCAAGCCCTGGGTTGGAAAGATCCCCTGGAGAAGGGAAGGGCTAGCCACTTGAGTATTCTGGCCTGGAGAATTCCTTGCACTGTATAGTCCATGGGGTCTCAAAGAGTCAGACACAGCTGAAGGACTTTCACTTTCACTTTTCAGTACAAAGGAAGAAGTAGTCAGTCTGCCTGGTAGTTGAGAAGTAGGCAGCTTTCATGGAGGAGATTTCTGACCAAAATGGCTAAGCAGGGGAAGCATATTTTTAACAGAAAGGTGGTACAAAATAACCATATGGGCTTAATGATGTACATGTTGTAAAAGATACTGAAATTATTTGGTAATTCCTGAACATAGTTTCTCTGGAAGTCAGGATGGAGAGGTAGAAAAGACTGACTGGATCTTGACCATTTGAGAAGCTTAAACTCGGACAAAATCTTGTCAGGAGGAGCCTTTGAACAGCCTTACCTCAGAGAATGATTGGTTTACAGAACAGACCAAATGGCTTCTAGGTGTCTTTTTACCTTTGCAGTTATCTGATTTGTGTTTTGGACCTTGCTGTAAATTTAGAATGCTTCTCAGCTATCCTAAATCAACTCCTTACCATATTGTATTAGGATTAGATAGAATTAGGTTTGGTTGCATGTACAGCCAAAAATAAAATAGTAACAATGGGTTAAACATGACAATTTATTTCTCTGAAGTAAAAGCAATTTAGTAGGCTAGTCTTGTGGCTTTAAACAATTATTGATAGTCAGGATACTTCCCACTCTTCATTCTATTAATACAAGCCCTAGAGTACAAACTTTGTCCTTGCATTTCAAGATGGCAGCTGGAGATCTGGACATCATGGTCATACTCTAGGATGGCCGCAGAAAGAAGGAAACTTTAAAGAAGATTTCCTAGAGGTATCTCCTGTACTTTTACTTCTCAGCATTTGGAATTTATTTCTGTTGGTCACATCTTGGGTTGGAGAAAAACCAGGCTTATGACTGCAACTGAGTAATTCTTTTTTTTTTTTAAATCAGAAAAAGTGAAAAATGAATATCGAGACAGGCAGTTAGCTGTCTCTTTTCCAATCATGGAAAAAAGAGGTATCTCTTTACCTATTTAAGTGGAAATAAAAAATTAAAAACAGTAAGCTATTAAATACAGAGGAGAAAGTGTTGTTCACAGAATTTATTTTTCCAATATTAGTTCTTCGTCCTACCTTTTTCTTTAAACTGTGGCATCACAGCCTCTGAATTTCAAACTCCATTTATAACACACATAATACATGTCCTCAAATGCTGAATGCATGCTTGGCAATGGGTGGCCACGTCATCCTCTCTCTAACTCCTGGCACTTCGGATAAGCTGTTTCCTTTCCCTGGGTTACTTTTCCTTTCCTTAGGTCTACTAATTCTGAGTCACTGCTGTTTTTCCTAGAAGAGTGGGTTAGGACTCCTCCCTTGTCACAGTGACCACAGTAACTTGTCATAGCTTCTTCATTATCAGCCTTCCTAGTTGGAAATCAGTAAAGACTGGGAACAGCTCTATCTGTTTTGTTTTCTGCTTTATCTGTCTAATACAGTGCCTCAAAAATAATAGGTGCTCAACCAATTTGTTGAAGAAATAAAAGATGAAAAATTAAATGATTGAACCCAACTTGAAAGGGTATTGTCATTGAAAGTTATCATTGCTATGAAGTTGTTTACTATGGTATTAATTATGTAGTAGTGACAAATTTGGGTATCCTAAATGTAATAATTTTCCTCCAACTTAAATTAACATTGACTTTGAACTTCTCATTCCACTTGGAGATTTATTCTCAGCCAGTTCATGGTAGACTCATCCAAATTATGGCTTTCTCAGTCAATTCAGAATTCCCCCACCCTGAATTAATTTAGGATTCCCCCTCTGAGATTACACTTCAGTTGTGGGGAAGTTCCATTGCCTCAAAGCATGGAGAAGAGACTGCACTTGGTATGTTCCAGGCTGGCACCTAGCAAGATGCATCATTCTACCTGTTATTACCTGGGCTCCATGACTCTCCCAGTGTGATGTCTGCTGAGGCACTGGGGTTCCCATTGTTTTCCAGTTACTGTTCTCCATTTCTCACCCTTCAGCCACTGGGATGTGATGAGTGTGTATGTTCTCTTTTAGTGACCCCCCCGCCCTCCCTCTAAAGGAGGCACATGCAAAATTTTGCTCTGTGGAATCTTCTCAGGTGCCTCTCGTCCTATCATCTCTACCCACTGTCACCTCGCCGTGGTGATAAAGGGACCCCGTTACGGCTTACATCTTGCATAGTCTGTATTGGAACTGGGCACTGGTCTCTATGCTCAGATCCCCAAACCTATCTGGGATTGCTTCCCCTCACCCCCTACCAAGAGTTTTGGCCCTGGTAATAATGTTCAGAATCTGTTTTCAGAGACCTGTGCCATCTAACTCTCTAGCTTTCCTCTTATACTTCACACTTCTTTCCTCCTTGTAAATTGTTATCCTTTCTAAATTACTTTGCCTAATTTCACATACTTTCAAGTTTATTGTTCATGACATAAATGCAGTGTCACAAATACATTATGGTTTTATTTGTTACTCAAAAGTCAGGCTTTTGAGACTAAAAAAATAGCTTTTTTTTTTTTTTTTCCTGCAAGTTTCAAAAGTCTGCTTTAAAACTCGGAAGCTAAGGGTGAACTATTTTCACCTCCCCTCTCATCCTTTCCCTAAGACGTCCTTTTCCTGAAACAGTCCTTTCCCTACAGGCCTAAAAGAGAGGGTCATGAGGCAAAAAAGAATTTTGAGGGGAAAAAAATAGATGGATTAATAACAAATTAATCCAACATATTTATATGTATGTTAGTTGCTCAGTCATTTTCGACTCGTTGTGATACCGTGGACTGTAGCCCAACAGGCTCTGTCCATGAAATTCTCCAAGCAAAAATACTGGAGTGGGTTGCCATTTCCTTCTCCAGGGGATCTTCCTGACCCAGGGATTGAACCCATGTTTCCTGCATTGGCAGGCAGATGCTTTAACATCTGAGCTACTAAAAAAGCCCTAATGTATTTATAATAGGGATAATTATAATATATTTATAATAGGGATAATTATAAATGCTCCAAAAAGATAGACTAGAAAAATAATATAATGTAAAACTATAAAATTGTTGAATATTTAGAATTATTTTTATAACACAAAAATCTTCATGTTTTAATGAGAAGAGCAACTGTGAAAAAAAATAATAAAAGTAACTGTGTGCAAAGATTAGAGCTTTATTAAAATACTGGGGGAGAAAAGTCATGAGGAAAATAAGCACAATTTTAGCAGTGATTAGGTAGTAAGACTATACATAATTCCTGTATTTTACATTTTCTAATTTTTCCCTATAAGGAGCATGAAATATGTTTATAATCAAAACATTATATATATGATATATATACATATTGTGCATGTATATATTTATGGTTTGACATAAGTAATAAAATCTCCTATAGACAGGCCAAGGAAACACCATCCCTTGTATAATGATGGCTGAATAAGACCATGTCTCTATTTCTATATATTATTGAACATCTATTTGTACATATATTTTTTGGATGAGGGAAAAGAGCCAAGGGAGAAACCTGAAGTAACTAAGTCCCCCACAAGAAAATCAGGGAATGTGGAGGAGGAGGACAGAAGTTTGTGACTGCTTGCATTTGGGCTGGGGATTGCCCTCAAACACTTGCTTAGATGCAGATGTATGTTGTTTTTTGCCACCACACAAACTTTTTAAGACGTATTCTATATTACAGAGCTCTAAATATTGAAATTTGTTTTTGTAATTCTTGATTGTCCTTCTCTCCAAACTAGACATTCCCAGGTACTGCAAGTTTTCATCCTGTGACTTGATCTCCAGACTCCTTGTCCTGCTGGTTGCCTGTCTCTGGATGTGCACCTCGTTATCCCTCAGCATCGTAAAGTGACAGTTGACTCCATATGTGGTCCAGGCAGCTCTGAGGATAGAAAAACTGCTTGTTCTTTCCCTCTAGGCTCCAGCAAGGAGAGAAGAAAGAGAAATGAGCTGTGTTATGTTTCTGTCTGTGGCATGATTTGCCTGTCACGATTTGCCTCAAATCAGGGGGAGGTTACTTTGGCAACAACCATTTTACAGCTATTTAAATAACCTCTTCCTCGTTACCGATACTTCATTTTCATAAAATAAATAAGCCCTGCAGTGTCTTATTAAAGTAGCCAATCCCTTTTCTTCTCTCTTTCATTATTTGAGAAACATATTCAAACAAATCATATGCTATTTAAAAACATATTGCTGTGTAAGTGAAATATAGCAGTTAAAGACTACATGTTAATTTCAAGATTTGTTAGAGCAGTAATAATAAGCTTGATTTTAACATAGCATTGAATTAATAATGTCAGTAAAGTGGTCTCTTTTTTAACAAGCATGTTAATTATTGCTGATTGCAGGATGGCTTTGCAAAGGGAAGAATGAACGTTTTTATATGTTTGGAATGAACATTTCTATATGTTTGAAATAAATGTAGAAACATTGTAGTTCATTGCTATGGAAGCAATTCATCTTGTAAGGACAAACACAACTGCTTTTAGAAGCTCCAAAAGTGATTTTTCACTTAACAGTCTCTTGCCAACTCCAACTGTGCCATACAAAATACTGCAACCAATTACAGTTGGTGACCTTTACAGTAAAAGTAACCCTGAAAAGGTAAGAAATTGTTTTTACGAGAAGTAGAAATGCTTATTCTAAAGGCTCTAAAAAACATTAAATTTTACTTTAGATGTAGAAAAATGTCAGCAAAAATATACTTTCTGCTATTTCACATGTTATAATATGAAAAGATACTTCACAGGATTACTGGAGAAGTGCTGTCAAACAGTGTTAGAGATTTATTTAGTTCTACATCTCTCACCTTTAGACATTCTAAGATGAAGTGCTTGTCCTTTTAATTAATCAAAAATGTTGTTCCCTTCCAGTTAGCCAGGATCACTCGGATCTCTATTCAGTCAGCATTTTCCCCCAGTTCTTTGGCTTACTTCTACTACTGAAGAATTAGGTCTGGTAATTAAATCCAACATCAGCAGAGTTTTTTCAGGAAGTTTATTTAGGTTCCATGCAAAATGGAATCCCTTAGGGAGAGAGAATTAATATATTGTGAAATATATTAATTGAATGTATTTCTCTGCAGTTATTTTTTGAAAAAAGAGTTTAGAGACTTCCCTTGACTTAATTCAGCTTCAGTATCTTTATGCAAATCTTTTCATTTATAGCTCCCATCCTTTATAATTAGATGTGTTCTTATATTTTCTGCTGACTTTCTGCATCAATAAGCTGCTTTTGTCAAAGATTTTATATAAATCAGTATGTCTCCCACTGATTCATGTACACATGTAGACATATGTCAATATGTCTTGATATTTTAAATATTTTAAAAATGAGACAATTATAAATATAAAAAAGTTAGAATGTATATATAAATATATAATGCATAATACTTGTATTTATGTCATATATGTTTATGTACTTTTAACATTTTGTATTTTGATATGTGTATATTTTGATTCATACTTTCGATAGTTGTGTCTTAAATTTTCTGAATACTTTTATCTGTTTTTGCAACTGGCAATTTAATGTCCTGAAATTAGATAGGGAGTAGGAAAATCAGGGTCCAAAGATATAATGAGGGTTGCTGTTTTGAAGTCACTTCTAAGATCATCTTACTTGGTTCATTCCTCAAGTTTCCAGCTGCACAATTTCATCACAGAATGGAATTTGCAAATTACTTCCCAGTGCTGTCAGATTCTCTTATTTATAATAAAGTCTTAAATGAATTTTTCAAGAAGGGTTGTGAAAATGACTTCCTGGAGGTCCGTAAGAGTAATGCTTCCCACAGAGAACTTTGGTTTGTTTTGTCTGTTAGTTGGTTTTGATTTTGTCTCTAGGAGTATTTAGAATGATGTTCCTTCTGTCACGCGAGTGTATGCTCCTTGGTTCTTTGTCTCGTCACAACAAAAATTTGGAGTGACAGACATTGAAGTCCCCTCGGCGTGTCACAGCTCTTGGAGGACAGACTGTGTTATAGCTCTTAAATAAAACAGTGTTACAGCTCAGTGTTATAGCTCTATTTATTTAGATAATAGCAGGATAATCCATCTTCGAGGCGTGAGGGCACGTTGATCCAAAGACGCGAAAAGAAGAGCGCCGCATCGCACGGGGGAGAGAGAGAGAGAGAAGAGGGCTTTGGCTCCTCTTTTTATGTTTCTCTGTCCCTGGGCCTGTCTTATGTAAATTGGGCCAGCCAGGAGTGTTGCTTGTTTTACCTGAGGTTATCGCTCCGGTCCTCGGACCTTCCTTTGTTCTATTTTCACGGGCTTTTCCCTTCCAGGTCTTTTAGCCACCGCCATTTTGCACTCCTTTCCCCTATTCTAACTACCTAACACTTCCAACCACAAACTCCTTTTTCAGTTCAGTTCAGTCACTCAGTTGTGTCTGACTCTTTGCAACCCCATGGACTGTAGCACGCCAGGCCTCCCTGTCCATCTCCAACTCCCGGAGCTTACTCAAACTCACGTCCATCGAGTTGGTGATGCCATCCAACCATCTCATCCTCTGTCGTCCTCTTCTGCTCCTGCCTTCAATCTTTCACAGCATCAGGGTCTTTTCCAAGGAGTCAGTTCTTCTCATCACATGGCTAAAGTATTGGAGTTTCAGCTTGAGCATCAGTCCTTCCAATGAATATTCAGAGCTGATTTCCTTTAGGATGGACTGGTTTGATCTCCTTGTGGTCCAAGGGACTCTCAAGAGTCTTCTTCAACACCACAGTTCAAAAGCATCAATTCTTTGGTGCTCAGCTTTCTTTATGGGCTTCCTTGGTGGCTCAGAGGTTAAAGTGTCTGCCTGCAATGCGGGAGACTTGGGTTCGATCCCTGGGTTGGGAAGATCCCCTGGAGAAGGAAATGACAACCCACTCCAGTATTCTTGCCTGGGAAATCCATGGATGGAGGAGCCTGGTGGCCTACAGTCCATGGGGTCGCAAAAGTTGGACACAATTGAGTGATTACACTACACTACACTTTCTTTAGAGTCCAACTCTAACATCCATACATGACTAACAAACTTCTTTTTACTGACATGATATTGTCATGATATTTATAACCATGTTGTTATGGGCTGAATGTTTGTGTTCCCCTCTCCCCCAGATTCATATGTTGAAATCTAATCCCCTATGTGACAATATTTTGGAGGTGGGTCTTTTGGGAGGTGATTTGGTCATAAAGGTAGAGCACTGAGGAATGGGATTAGTGTCCTTTCAAAAGAGATCTTGGGGAGATCCCTTGCCCCTTCTTTCATGTGAAGACACAGGGAGAAGACTGTCATCAATGAACCAGGAAGCGAGAACTCACCAGACATTGAATCTATTGGTGCCTTGATGTGGGACTTCCCCACCTTCAGAAATGTCAGAAATACATTTCTGTTGTTGATAAGCCACCCAGTCTATGGTATTTTGTTATAACAGCCAGTGGACTAAGACATATATTGGTGACCTGTGGCTGAGAAAATTTTATATATACACATACACATAATACATGTATGCAGATATGAATCTCAAATATAAAATCAGATGGTTAAAAATAACTATTTTTTGTAACTCAGTTTAGTTTCCGTTCATGGTTCATACTCTGCTAGGTAGTAGATGTTACATCTTCATCAATTTAGTACCCATCTCCTCCCCAACCCAGGCTGTGTTCATGGGAGGAGAGAGGGATTTGGAAGAAGGCAGAGAGGCTTTGTGATGTTCAGGCATTGAGAAGGGCCATATGCTGTGTGAGTCTTTGTCATCAAGCCATTCTGGCTTCTGTTGAGATGCCCTTATTCCCATTGGTTTCGGGTCATTTCACACAGGCAGTTACTGTGTCTTCCTTGTTCCAACTTTCTCAGTCACAGAGGAGATGTCAATGCTGAGTCCCCTCAGTCATGCTATTTGCTTGTTTAGTGCAGTGGAATAATTCTTTTGTTTGACACTGAATGTGCATCCCAGCCCTCTATGAGACCACCTAAGGCTCCTGTTTCAGATTTCTCACTTCATTGCTGTGTCAACTCTGTTCTCCCATGTATGCTGAGATTGGGAACCCTGGGATCTTGCAAATATTCATGGTTCTACTGGGTACATGGCACAGATTTCCTTTGTTCTGTGTCTTTCAGACATATATCTCCAGGTTTTTATAGTTTTCTCCCCTCCTCACTCCTGTGACTTAGCCAGGAAAGTAGCTTGCTAAGCCTCAGTACCTCTATCCATGACCTCATAAACATCTAATTATTGAAATCTCTCCCTCTGTAGTTTTTTTCCTCCTTGATGTATCCTTTAGTTCTTGGATTATTTATTTAGGCCAGCTGAAAGGGGAGGAATGGTAGTTACAAGATGGAGATAATAACATATCATAGATGATAAACTGAATTCAAGAAGAGTAAATGTAAGTAATAGAAGTTGCCTATGGGGAGGCGCCTTGCTTTGGGGAGTATGGGTGGTGGGTCAAAGGGTCAACTGGAGATCTGCTTACAGAGTGGTGGGGCTGGGGAAAGACTGAGTGGATCACTGATAGCCTGAAGTTTATAGAATTTTTTTTTCCTCAGAGCAGTGGGAAGCCTTTGAAAAGCAGAAAATTATTTAACCAAAGAAATGGGATAGATTCTAGAGAATTTACAGAAATATTGGAAAGGAATTGGCATAGATGGGATAGTGAATGCAGGAGAATAACTCAAATATGACTCCAAGAACCCAGCCTAGATGATGTGAACTTGTTTTGTTGGAAGACATGGAATACCAAAGATAGAGGTATTCTTTTTCAGTGGCAACTTTGAGATGTCTGGCATGTAGTTGGAAATGTGGGGTTGGATTTCAGAAGAGATAAAACCTAGGCATGTGGCCATAGATGAAAACAAAAACGTCAGTAATTAATTGAAGTTGAAACTGAAAAGAGATAAGAAGATAGAGAAGAGAAAAGATCATTTTCAATGGTGAAGAATGTTCAGACACTAAAGAAGAGAGGCAAAATTTGGAGAATGAAAGCACATATGGAAGGAGGGGGATTTTCAAAAGAAGAGAATGATTACTGGTATCAAATGTTATAGGAGAATTTTTCAGAAATATGGTGGCTTTGCTGTCCAGAGTAATCCTCTCAGTTCAGAATACCTGACAATTCTGTGAAAAATGTGCAAAAATATTTCTATAAGCATCATCGACTTCAGAAAGTAAAGGAAACCTATTTCACAGTACCTTTCCTTGAGGAGGTTGCCTTGTGGGAAGCAGTTCTTCCCTCTGCACTCACCCACCCTTGTGAAGTCTCTCAGCCTGGAACCAGAGTGCAGGCTGTGAGTGTGGGTGGCAGAAGAGTGGGGGCTTGGGAAATTGCAAAGGCAAACCTAGGAGTGGAAGGTAATGTTAAGAAAAGAATTGCATGTCTTTGCTAGTTCATATCAGCAAAATCTGCAGGGAAATTAATTTAAGGAAGCCCTATCAAGGAGAGGAGAGCATAATTACAGATCAGACTGGATTTATCAATGCAAGCCCACACTTCAGAGATTCTGTATCTTGTTGCTCGACCAAATGACTAAAAATAGTTTTAAATGACTTGGCTGGTTGAATGAAAGTGGTTTCACAGAGATCTGGAGTAGTAAGCTTGATCTATCAGAAAATACTTGGTCTAATGTAGCCTACGTCTACCAAAGATAGAAGTGCTTGAGTGAATTAAACAAGTATGACTCCAATCATGGTGCCCTCCTCGGGATTTCAGATGAAACTGTCTTCACCATGGTCTTGCGTAATGTGTCAATGAGGTGAGTACTTTTGAGAAGTAGTTCAGAGGTTCTTTTCTATAGACTGAAATGGCAATGGGCTTCCCTGATAGCTCAGTTGGTAAAGAATCTACCTGTAATGTAGGAGACCCTGGTTCAATTCATGGGTCAGGAAGATCTGCTGGAGAAGGGATAGGCTACCCATTCCAGGCTTCTTGGGCTTCCCTTGTGGCTCAACTGGTAAAGAATCTGCCTGCAATGTGAGAGGCCTGGGTTCGATTCCTGGGCTGGGAAGATCCCCTGGAGAAGGGAAAGGCTACTCACTCCAGTACTCTGGCCTAGAGAATTCCATGGACAGTATAATCCATGGGGTCGCAAAGAGGTTTTGCCAGAGTTGTGGTCTCATAAACTCAGTGGGATTGGGAAGCACCTAGATGCCCAAGCCAAGTAATGGCACTTAACTGGCAGAAGAAAAGTAACATCATTACCTTCATGGACAATTGGAATAATAGTTGGAAGAGTGTGACCCATACAGATTTTGGAGGTGGGTAATCGATCATGGTATTCCTAATTAGAAGCTCTCTTTGGTCCTTCTTGATGTATTAAAATAAAAAAGAAAACTATCTCTAGGTGTGGTAAAAGGGGCCTGACTTGAGCTTTTATGATAGGAAGCCATAGCTCCTCACCTAGTTCCAGCCCCGAGTCACATCTCAGACCTGATGGAGCCCCTTGAATGAAGGCAGGTCTGGGGCCCTTCAGAAAGAGGATGCTAGAGAGTTATAAGTGTGTACTCTTTACGACTGGTATGTTACATACTAGTTGCGTAGGGTGTATAGCTATTTGCCATGGTAAATGGCCCCAGACATTCCAGGGAAGGTTTCACAGTGGTCCTAACTCATGTGACCCAAATTGCATTGAGGTCCACCAAGAAGAACAGGGATTTTAAAATGTCAGATAATAGAGCTTTGACCCAAGTCTACCTCACAGTAGATCCAATAGGTTTCTAAACATGGTTATTTACCTAGCTCCTGTAAGTTTAGATGCATATATATGAAAAGATAAATACGTGTATTATATACAGTCAGAATAGCTATCCTGAGTAATTAGCAGGTATCTTCATCAGTTTCTTGACTGAAGAACTGACTTAAGGACTATTATGATAGGAAAGGCCAACTGGAAGTTAAGCTACAGTAAAATAAAACAATGGTTGATGCCCACAGGGTTAAGTAGATTTATATCTTTTTCACTAGAAACAATGAGCTTTATAGAATGGTGCAGTGGACTATGCAATACTCAATTTTACTGCCAATACCTTGTGAAGTTGGATACTGTCTTACAAAATTCAGAACTCTGAGCCAGTAACTGAAACATGATGCTCTTTCTTCGGCAGTTAGAATGTGCATGTCCAGGAGGAATAAACTGGAAGTGAGGTGCTGCCTTCTGTCCCAGTGTCTTGAGTGGATTCTGTTAGTAATGTTAGTGTCCTGGGGACAAATACTTTTTCCAGAGGGCATACAATGGTTGCATTGGAAGCTAAGCTTAACCATTTATTATTTTTTTTAGTTTTAAAATTTATTTTTAGTTGGCAAATAATTGCTTTATAATGCAATGCTTGTTTCTGGCACTCAACAACGTGAATCAACTGGAAGTATACATATATCCTCTCCTTCTTGACCCTCCCTCACACCACACCCCCGCATTCCACACTTGTAGGTTGTCACAGAGCCCTGGATTGAGCTCCCTCATCTGTGTTTTACAGCAACCTTCCCACTAGCTATCTGTCTTACGCATGGTAATGTATATGTTTCAGTGCTACTCTCTCAATTCATCCCATACCTCATCTTCCCCTGCCCTGTCTACAAGCCTGTTCTCTGTGTCTTAAGCTTAACTACGTAGATGACTCATACTTCTGTGAGAACGGGAAAAGGAGGATCACGGTGCTAACTGGGATGATGGATTCTGACTCTCCAGAAGAAATGAGGTTTCATTTATTCAAAAGAGAAAGAGATAAGTTTAGATAATTCCCTGGGCAGCATCCTGTTATCACTCTATTGAGCAGTACGTTAATATAAAAATGCAGCAGACCCTTCTGGGTTAACTCACAAGGGCTACGATCCCCCAGGTGGGAAAGAAGGTTTGTGTTGTCCATATGACTAAAGACCCCATGACAGTTACAGTGCTCACTTAAGAATCTGCAACAGAGGAGAGAACCAGTAACTATCAGCTACAGCCTGTGTCTAGTATTTCCTTTCTTGCCACATGATGTGTAGATTTGTATGTGTTAGTTGCTAAGTCATGTTGGACTCTTTTGTGACACCATAGACTGTAGCACACTAGACTCATCTGTTCATGGGATTTTGCAGGCAAGAATACTAGAGTGGGTTGCCATTTCCTTCTCCAGGGGATCTTCCTGACCCAGGGATCAAATCCACGTCTCCTGTATTACAGGCAGATTCTTTACCTGTTGAGCTATTGTATAGTCTAACTAATTTTCTTTTTCTTTCATACCTCTTTCTCAAACCACTTTAAAATAAGTTTAGTTGGTTAAATTTACATTTAAGGTTGTATGCCTGCAGAACATTAAACAGACACCTAGCAGAAACGGAGGAAAAAAAGAACATGACTCAGATCTAAGACTTGGAACTAAAGACAGTAACTGGCAAGGCTGAAGGTTGCCTGCCTTTGTTGGGAGGAGCTGAAGGTGTCTGAATTGTTTGAGGAGCATTGCATTAGTGTATGAGGTAGGAGCATTTTCCAGTGAAGAGTGTATGTAGATATCAGATAGGAAGAGGACTGGGCTGTGCTAGGCATCTGCTATTGTTTGGCTACCAGCATCCAAGCACTGTTGGTCTGTGGGAAATCCTTCAGAGAATGCATCTTGGTGGAGGGAAGGCCTTACTTTCTGAATCTGATTTTCACAGAATCTGAAGTGGCCAGCCATTGCTCCCTGGCTCTTGGTGTAGGGGTAGGACTCCATTACCTGGCTTGAGTATTTCAGTGTTCCTGGGAGAATGGCACAAAATTCCATGCCAATGAAAAATATTCCTTGATGGTAGGTAGTTCAGTAATGACAGTGAGCTGAGCAGGGGCAGTGGTTAGTGTCAAAGTTCTAGAGGCAATGACATGAAGTGTCTGGTGGTGGCAACACTGAGTTGTTTTGGTGGTGGTAACCAGTGGTGGCCTCCTGACACCCTGCTGTTCATTCTACTCTGGTCCTGTCCATTTTCTCAGCCTAGTCTCTCTAGCCTTCCTATTGATGGAGTTAGCAACACAATATCCCTTCAATAAATGCCTTTCTGCTTCATGAACTTAGTGATATTTGGTCTCTGCTACTTGTAACCCAAAGCCTTGACCTTTACAAGACTGATTCAAATATAACATTTGATTTCTATCCAGGGACAACGAGCCACAAAAAATTAAGTGTCATGTGGAAAACACTGCAGATTCTTAAAAATTTTTGTATGATTGTTTTCTTTACTCACCTACTTTCTCACATAACAAGGTAAGAAGTAGGAAAAATGTGTAGAATAACTTCCACTCATAGAAAATTAAACCCTTTGCAGGGAGATAAATTTTTATCTACAGAGAAGAATACTGTTGAATTTCTCTCATGTTAGTGGCAGCAGAGTTCTGCGTTTATGCCTCCCACATGGGTTAGTCACCCTTTTCTTCATCTAGTTCCACTGCTGGATGGAGCTGACCTGCAGGCTCAGGAGAAGGTGAAGTGAGTACTTCAGGTCCTGCAGGTAAAGTAAGCAGAGAGAACAGGACTTCGTTATCGTCTGGCCTTCAGGAGGAGTATTGCAAAGATCAGCACTTTCCACACTGTGAAGTTTCACTGTCCCCCCGCATATCTCTTATATATTAATATGCTAAAATAGTTTCTATCACTCTTTAAAGCTGAATTTTAGAAGACTTCCATTTTATTATTCAAACTTCCAAAGTCTCAAGATTTCTCAAAATGATCCTTATTAAAAAACAAACAAGCCACCCTCTGTAAGTTTGAGAGAAAGGAGTATACCTCTGTCTTATCCTTATGCTTTCTAGCTTCACAAGGAAAGGAGCCATCTTTTAACTCAACAAAATACAGTGAATGCTCTCATATCAGAGTTGCTAAATATGTGGAATTTGGTTCTTAAAAGTATACTCAGAATATTTTGATTTTGGTGAAAATGCCCTCAGCAAATCCAGCAAGTTAAAAGCAATTAACAGCTCAATTTCAGTCAAAAATTCCTCTGCACAGGGCTAGTGAAGGTTAACGCATTGCCTGGCTGTTCTCCTGAGCCCACTTCCAGCACCAGGTGCCTGGGTGGACTTATGTATTCTGAAGAAGATAAACACAGATAAAATGGTGGGATTCCTTTAATCCATTTAGTCTTTTATGTATTGAGAATGAAGAGTGGTACAAAGACCTATTTTGTTCAAAAAGCCAAGTCATACAACATCTCAAAGATGGCAAAATAAGAAAGAGCTGACATCATGTTTCTAAATATAAAACATTGTGCAACTACCTGGAGCAAAAGCAGAAAGGTTCTGAAGGCCAAATAATGACTTTTAGTCGCTGGAAGGCATCCATGTTCAACAGTCTGTCAGGAAGAGACAGGTGGGGCTGGCTCACCGCCTGGGGTGCAGGCTGGTACAGGGCTTTTATTAAAATTACCGCACAGGAGCGGAGAAGATAAACACTCAGTGGGTGCAGTGAAACTGCCAGGCCATATGTTTGGCCAGAACTGAAAGTCTCCTTCTCCAAAATAAACCTACCTAAGGCAGGCACCATCTTTAAAAAAGAAAATCTTGGGTACCAGGCAAATGCATTCCAGGATTTAGAAATATAATTTGTATGCTGCTGTGTCTTCAGTGCCAACGTCTACAATTTATGATCTCACTATACAGTTGCCTAAGGTTATGTGACAGCAGGGAGAATGTAAACTGAATTTTAGATACTATCTGAGGACGAGAAAGATGTTAATTTCAGTGGCTCTGCACGCTTAGCATCATGTCCATCATAGACTTTCAAAGGTAGACAGGACTTAAGAATTAACAGAGTAAAATTTTACGGTGTAGGGTAAGTTAAAGTCCTGAGAGGTAGTATGATTTGTTTACAGTCCCACAGCTAGCACTAGCAAATGTAAAACCACAACCAGAATCTCCTGACCCTCAGTCCTTTGCTCTCTTTAGCAGAGACCATAACTTCTCATTGTATTAGTTTCACATGGCTGCTATAGCAAAGTACCACAAACTTAGTGGCTTAAAACAATACATATTTATCATCTAGCTGTTATGAAGATCAAAATAAGTCTCACTGGGCTAAAGTCAAGGTGCCAGCAAAGGAGACCGGGTTGTTCCGCAGGGTCTGAGGGAAAATCCATTTCTGTGCCTTTCTAGCTTCTAGAAATTTCCTGCCTTCCTTGTCCTGTTCCCCCTTTCTTGCATCACTCCAAATTTTTGCTTTGGTTATTCCATCTTCTATTGTTCACTCTGATTTTCCTGTCCCTTCTTATAAGGACACGTAATGATGACATTGATCCCAGCCAGCTAATACAGGATTATCTCCCATCTCCAGATACTAAATCACATCTGCACAATTTGTTTCTAAGGTTTTGCACCATGCAAGGTGCCATGCTGACAGGTTTCAGAGATTAGGATGTAGACATCGTTAGGGGCATTATTTTGCATGCCACTCCACTCTACCTTTCGTTATCCACTCTCCAACTCTCTGAAACCAAACAATATAGAAGGCAGAAGAGATTCCCAAGGCCAACCTCATGGAGCATTGGAGTGGTTCTCTTCACTTATAGCACTTTTGCCACCATGTCAGTTTCCCTCACCCCTGGATGAGTGGGGAAGGGGCAATATCACTATTTTACACATTAGTAAAAGAGGGAACAGTTAAGAGGTTTTTTTCAATTAGAGGTCAGTCCCTAAGGCTTACTTGCTTGTACCAAAAAATATTTAAGAGCACTCGGTGTTTACATCAGTATTCAAAGTTCTTAGGTTTCTAATTTTTTGTTAACACTCAGAGCAGGTGACGTCATTCATTCCTTAAATGGTGTTTTTTTTTTGTTTTTTTTTCCATCAAGAGATAAGAGAACGTTAGCCTAGTATCTGTGTTATATGCTTGGGCAGAATATGTGGTAACTAACACATATTCATAACCTTAACTATATATAAGTGGCTAGATCTGAACATAGAGGTACCCGTTTTCAAAGCAATGGAGTGAGGGAGACATGGGAGAGGATGAGGCCTCATTGGGGAGGGAAAGTCATCACCATGAGGAGTGATTTCTGTACTATTCACAAACGGATTAAGTTTGTCACTCTGAATTTCTTTCTTGGGGATTTATTGGGAAGAAAATAAAAATATTTAAAATTTATATGAACCATCCCAATTTCCAAATAGTCTGAACACTTGGTATCTTATTTTATTAAAACAAATATAGTAGGTGCTCAGTAAATGTTTTTGGTGTGTTGAATGAGTGAATCTCATCATTGGGTGATGGAATTTGCCTGAAAAATAAATGAAGGCTGTTTTCATCTTGGCTTGTTTGCTTCCTCTACAGTCAGTGATTACGTAAAGGAGTCATTTGACTCTTAAATTTGAGTTAAACAAACATAGACCTGTGGTCAGAAAAGTGCCGGGTTTGGTTTGCCTAGGAGACAAAGTTGAGGGAAAATATTTTGCTGGACTCAACGGGGCCTTCAACAGTGTTCAGATATAGTCACAAAGTAGTTCCTTCTATCCACCCACTGTCTCAGTGTGACTCCTTACACCCAAGTTTCTTACGTGGGGGCAGGGGAGCATCAATAATTACAGAGGGTACTGTGTACCCCAAGGGCAACTGGGGAATCAGAGCCAACAGATGTGTGAACACCCACAGGCCTTTTCAGTCCCAGGACTTTTCATATAAATTTTCATTATACTCTCTCCACAACTTTGTGAAGCGGGTGTTGCTCCCATTGCACAGATTAGAAAAACCTGATAGAGGTTAAGTGACCTGATAGGATGGAAGATCCAAGTTTCACTGCCCTTGTTTTTCAACTCCAGTTCCAGTGCTATTTGTCTTCACTCTGGCTTATCCTACCAGAAATTTCTATTAGAGATAAGACTGAGGAAACATTGATAGAAGGTCTGCAAAGAAGTGAGGTCATAAATTTAACATATCTTCAAAAGGAGGATTAAGGGTGACAAATGACAGAAAGCAAGGATTGAACTTTTCGTTTTGCAAAGGGCCACAAAAGCAGAAGCCCTAGCACCTTGAATCTTGGGTCCACCATTTGCTTACTGTGAGACTTTGAACAAGATCCTTACTCCACCTTTGCTCCATCTCCTCATCTTTAAGATAAGTTAGGGATGACACCTACTCACAGAGTGGTGGTGGTTGTGAGGGTAAATACAATAATTCATGCAAATCCAGTTTATGGTACACAGGAAATGCTTCAATAAGTGCCAATGATGATTATTTGAGGGAAGTCAAAGATGTCTACAGTGTTTTATTCATTTTTATAAGAACTAGTCTTTCTTTAAGCTTCATTCCTTGTTCCTTGGTGCAAGATTTTGAAGTTTTAGATTATTATTTTCCAGATGAATATCCTGGTCTGTCAAAATTTAATGCTTTTGCATGTAAAATTTTCCACTTTAATTTCTCTGTTCAGTTCAGTTCAGTTCAGTTCAGTCACTCAATCATGTCTGACTCTTTGCGACCCCATGAGCACGCCAGGCCTCCCTGTCCATCACAAGCTCCTGGAGTTTACTCAAACTCATGCCCATCGAGTCGGTGATGCCATCCAGCCATCTCATCCTCTGTTGTCCCCTTCTCCTCCTGCTCCCAATCCCTCCCAGCATCAGGGTCTTTTCCAATGAATCAACTCTTCACATTTAGTGGCCAAAGTATTGGAGCTTCAGCTTCAGCATCAGTCCTTCCAATGAACACCCAGGACTGATCTCCTTTAGGATAGACTGGTTGGATCTCCTTACAGTCCAAGGGACTCTCAAGAGTCTTCTCCAACATCACAGTTCAAAAGCATCAATTTTTCGACACTCAGCTTTCTTCATGGTCCAACTCTCACATCCACACATGACCACTGGAAAAACCATAACCTTGACCAGACGGACCTTTGTTGGCAAAGTAATGTCTCTGCTTTTTAATATGTTATCTAGGTTGGTCATAACTTTTCTTCCAAGGAGTAAGCGTCTTTTAATTTCATGGCTGCAATCACTGTCTGCAGTGATTTTGGAGCCCCCAAAAATAAAGTCTGACACTGTTTCCACTGTCTCCTCATCTATTTCCGTGAGGTGATGGGACCAGATGCCATGATCTTAGTTTTCTGAATGTTAAGCTTTAAGCCAACTTTTTCACTCTCCTCTTTCACTTTCATCAAGAGGCTTTTTTGTTCCTCTTCACTTTCTGCCCATAAGGGTGGTGTCATCTGCATATCTGAGGTTATTGATATTTCTCCTGGCAATCTTAATTCCAGCTTGTGCTTCTTCCAGCCCAGCATTTCTCTGTAGAGCTTTAATATTATTGCTCTTTTTCTGCAACATTTTCAAGTTGTCCTATTAGGGATATTGTTTTATTTTATGTGCCACCACCGTCTCCTGGACTGTTTATAGAGAAGTTATTGACTAAATATGATGAACTGATAATTAAAAAAAAAAAACCATCATCACTCATCCCACAGAACACTAGCTAAATTTAAAAGTGAAAATATTAGTTACTCAGTCGTGTCTGACTCTTTGCAACCCCATGAACTGCAGCCCATCAGACTCCTCTGTCCATGGAATTCTCCAGGCAAGACTACTGGAATGGGTTGCCATTTCCTCCTCCAGTGGATCTTCCCAACCCAGGGATCAAACCTGAGTTTCTTGCATTGCAGGCAGATTCTTTACCATCTGAGCCACCAGGGACTCTTTCAAAGATTGTTTAATTATTAACAAACTCAACCGGGGTTTAGTAGAGGTTAGACCCTGGACCAGCAACCAGGTGGTTCGGGCTCTAGCCTGGCAATGCCACTTACTAGCTGGGTGCCTTTTCTCTGAAATATTGCTCTCTTCTTCCATCTGAGGTGTAGTGGTTCTAAGAAGGTTGTGAATTTTTAACTGAGAATGCCTCAGTCTGTGAGAAAATATGGGTCTGGTTAATGTCCTTCCAGATGGTAAACCTGAATAAAATCTTTTGCTTCAAAAATGGAAGCATACAAGACAACTGATTTGTCAGATTTGAGTGTTCTTTCACTTTTATTTACAACCTTACTCTCAGAATTATTCCCTTCCCATTATTTCTCCTGCTTTGTGTCAACTAAGGATAGAAAACCTTGACCTGGCAGGTGGGATCTCACTTTTACTTTCATTTCCTCCAGTGCTAGAACAGGAATTATGAGTGCCCACCTGTGCTTTTGGTATTGAAAACACAGCAGGGTATTATGACTTTACCGGAGCCTTCTAAAAGACCACAAGATGGGGATGTTACTCCACAAACTTAGATCTTTTCACAAATAATAATCTTGAGTACCTACTAAGTGCTTGGCATTGTGCCAGGCCCTGGGATTACAGTGATGAATAAAAGCAGACCTTGTTCAGTGGGGTTTGCAGTCCCTTGGAGAAAGCAAATATTTGAATGTGAATTTCGCAGTCCACTTAGTGCTGTGGTAACAGAAATGCAGGGGGCTGTAGGCATGCCTGGTAAGGACCCTAAATACAATTTGAGAAGATCTGAATGAAGCTCTTGGAAGCTTCTTGGAGGAAACAGTGTCCGAGCTGAAACCTGCAGGAGGACTAAGCGTTACCTCAGAACAAATTTCTAATCTAGGCAGAAGAATGGTGTGCTCAGAGACTCAGCAGGAAAAGTGAACTTGGTTTTTTGACACAAGTGAAAAGCGTCAAATTGCAGTTGAATATTTGGAGTGGAGAGTGGGGAGAGTTGGAGTTGGGCTTATCATAAAGGAACTTGGTCACATACAATTTTTAGGACAATGGGAAAGTAGGTGCTCTTATACTGATTTATCCACTTGGAAGGTCTTTCTTATTCTTCTCTAACATAATCCCTGTGTAGGTGTACATGTTGTGTTCTCTAGGAAATGGTCCCTGATCCACCAAGACTGGGTTAGGATCCTCGCTCGTGGGCCATGTTGCATGCTGTGTGCTTTCCATCCCTCATTTATACTATGGTTATCACTGAACTCAGTTCAGCTGACTGGGATTTGAGTCCTACCTCTCCTGCTTTCTGGTAAGCTTCTGGCTTTAGATTTCTTGTTTAGAAAATAAGGCCAGTAATAGCAGTCATCACATAGGGTTTTGTGAAACAATCTGGAAGCTCTTGGCAGATTGCCCGGTACATAATATGTGTTGAATAAATATTAGCTGTTGATACTGATCATCCTGAACATTAGTTGTTGATGTCCATTATCCTGGACTGAAATTTCTTAATCTCTTGTCTGCTTATCATTTTATCTTCCAAGATTCTTAAAGACAAGAATCATATCTTATTTTACTATTATAGCTCCAGCTCCTACCACCATTCCTGGAAGAGGAAGTGCTCAATCAATAGTTATCCAATGAATGAGAATATTCATTGTCTTTTCAAGATAAACCTGTGTCACAGTTAAAGCTGTCAGCTGCATGGTGATACTGTTGAAGACTGTGTATAGTGAGTCCCTCTGTGATCTGTTCCCTTAGGAAATGGTATTTCCCTGAGGGCAGAAAATATGTCTGACTCACGGTTTGAGAATCCTTATATTCAAGTTCTGCTGAAATCCTTCCTTTAATCAATGTCCATTGCTTTCTGAATTTAATGACCACTTTTATAAAACTCATTTAACCTTAAAAACTTTTAACTCAACAAGAATACTCATGTAAAGAGTACTCGTAACTTTTTTTTAAGCAACATACACATGTATTCAATAGCATATAAATTTACTTTTACTTGATTTTAAAACAGCTATAGATAGTTTACTTACTATAATTAGTTGGACACTTGGGGATAATATGACTAGTGATTTATTTTAGAATTTCTTACATATGAAATTGTGCTTAACTGACTTCTAAAAAGGTATGCATTTCTCAGTAGCTGAAAGAGCATCAGATTATAAACTAGAGATCTAAATTCTACTCTTGGATCTGCCTCAGACAAGCTTTGCAACCTTGGGAAGTCAATTTTCCTTTTATGAACCTATATTTCATCTCGAAACTTGGCCAAATTGAGCTGGATTTTAGCTAAGGTTCTCTCTACATTCCCAAATCCTGTGATTTGATATCTGTCTGTTCAGACGACAAACCAGTTGAGCTTCTGACTAAATAGACTGGTTTGGATTAAAAGCAGGCATTGATTTCTCTTTTTACTATAAAACTTTTACTGCAACTCTGCTTTTCTGGAGAAAAGCTAAATGCTGAAAGTTAATATTTATTGAGTTCCAACTAAATTATGTGAAGTAATTTACATGTATTATCCATTAAATTCCATTGTAACTCCAAATGAGTATTATATCATTAGACATATTTTACATGCAAGGGAGTGAGGTTCAGAGAGGTTGGGTAATTTAGCCAAAGTCACACAGCTAGTAGTATTAGCAATGGATTAATTCTAGAGCCCACTCTCTTATTAGCCATTTTGCTATAAGAAGCCATGACTGCTTTTAGAGGGGATCTACTATTTGTTAGGCACTGTGGTGGTAGTGGTTTAGTCGCTAACTCATGTCTGACTCTTTCGACCCTGTGGACTGGGAACCTACCAGGCTTCTCTGTCCATGGGATTCTCCAGGCAAGAATACTGGAATGGGTTGCCATTTCCTTCTCCAGGATGGTAGGCAACAAATAGCCATTCCTTCATTTAATGCTCACAATTTTGTATATTTTCTCTGTAAGAGGTACTAGAAATTATAAGACAAGTGTACATTAGGGAGAAAGAAAACCCAGAAACATAAATAGAAAGAACCTGAGACGTTGACACAGAAGATGCCTAAGGAATAAAAACACAGTTTTAAACTCTCAAGTTTTTCTCTTAGACTTTATCATTGTCTACAAAATTAGCTACTATTTTATTTGAAATTATTTTATTCTGGAATTAATGGAAAATAAATTCAATTGCAGACTTTGCTGTCAAGAATCTTGAGTTTATACTCCACTTAGGAATGCGAGACCGAGGCAGCTTAGTAATATCTCAGCCTCAGTTTTCTCTTCCATAAAATGAGCATAATTCCTATCTTGTAGGGCTATTATAATTATTAGGGACAATGTATGCAATAATTTGGAACAATGTCTAGAATATAGAAGATGCTCAATAAATGATAACTGCGGTTGTTTTTATTATTGTTATAATTATTGTTTCCTTTCCCACTCAATTTTAAACTCCTAGATATCAGGGGTAGTGTCTTTCCACAGTGGTTTTCAGATAGCAACTATGCAAAAATATTTGTAAATAAAAACAATTAGGTGATGCCCTATAAATCCTTTTCATTGTTATAAATAGTTATAAATCCTTTTCATTGACCGAATTTTTTAGAAGAACATATTTGAACTTAGATGAGAACCAGCAAGTTTAATGGATACTCTAGAAATAGATATGGAGGAAGCATGTTCACCAGAGAGATACAGAAGAGGAAGAATTGTAAGAATTTGGTCAGAAAGTGTAATGATGAGGGTGGAGGTAGGGAGCCTCTGAATAATTGAACTTCCAAGCTTTAATGAGTCAGGGAAAATGTGAGAAGCAAGTTTATGGTGGAGAAGAATTTAAATAGTTTAGTTTGAGACATGGTAAGTTTAAAGTGTGTGTTAGGTAGGTAGACATGTTTAGTCACCTGTCAGGCTCTTCTGTTCATAGTATTTCCCAGGCAAGAATACTGGAGTGGGTTGCCATTTTCTTCTCCAGGGGATCTTCCCAACCCAGGGATTGAACTCAAATCTCCTGCACCGGCAGGTGGATTCTTTACCCCTGAGCCACCAGGGAAGCCCAAGGTAGCAAGATACATAAGTCTAAATAGATGGCATATAGAGTGTTTCAGAGGCTCTTGAGAGAGTGAACAAAAGAAGTTCAGAGCCTTTGGCAAGTATATTAAGAATAAGAAGTTTCGAAGTAGCTTTTTAGGCCTCATTAAATCATAGTTTTTTAATGGGTCATATGAGAACTCTAAGCTGTACTTTAGAAAAAATCCTAAGAATTTCCTCCCACCTCAAATGCATTAGACCTACTTTTCTATTTTGATACTAAAATGCAAAATTTTACTAGCTTTTTGTTTTGAGAAGCACATTGAATTTTTAAAAAGTGACAAAATGGAAAATAAAGTCTCATCTGATAACATTAAATCCCAGTAATTTGACACAATAGAAAAATTATCTTAGTGCTATTATAAATAGAATTGTGCATATTTTTCTAATGTTCTTAAAGAGTATATCATTTCCTTGCCCTTTGCATAAAACAAAATAGATTAGCTAATTTTATCTTCCATGATGAGAACTTAAGTGTCATTTTCAGGCAAACAACCACTCTGCATTAGTGGCTGTCTTCATGGGGGCTTAGCTAAAGGTCTGCTCTCTTCCTCTGCCCAAATTTGCACTCCCGCCTATAAAATTCTGGCTTAACTGGCCAATTAGGAAACCTCAGTGTCTTAGGGAAAAAAACTTCTGAGAGCCGAAGAACCACTGCTTTTTTTTTTTTTTTTTTAATTCTGCTTCCCCACAACTACCCAAGAAGAAATTAAAAAATTATAAGTTTGAATATCAATTAAACTGAGTTTTAGGAAACTTCTATATGAGGTTCCTGTTATTCCTGTGAGGCTTCTCTGGTGGCTCAGCGGTAAAGAATTTACCTGCCAGTGCAGGAGATATGAGTTCAGTCCTTGGGTTGGGAAGATCCCCTGGAGAAGGAAATGCAACCCATTCCAGTATTCTTGCCTGGAGAATCCCATGGACAGAAGAGCCTGGTGGGCTACAGTCTATGGTGTTGCAAAGAACTGGAGGTGACTTAGCAACTAAACAGCAACAACAATAACAATTGCTGCTGTAACTAATTACAACCAACTTAGTAGCTAAAAACAACACAATTTTGTCATTTTATAATTCTGGAGGTTAAAAGTGCAAAATCACTCTGAGCAGATTAAAATCAAAGTGTTGGCAGGACTTCAGTTCTTTTTGGATCGTCTATGAGGGAATCCATTTGCTTGCCCTTTCCAGCTTCCAGAGGTTGCCTGCAGTCCTTGACTTGTGGCCTGCTTCTATCTTCACAGCCAGCAATAACCAATCAAATCTTTTTGCTCTGCATGGTTCTGACACTGACTTTTAAAATCTCTCTTTCTTCTATTTCTAAGGATTCTGGTAAGGACCTGGATAATTCAGAATAGTCTCTTCATCTCAGGATCAACTGATTAGCAAACTTTATCCACTCCTTTAATTCCTCTTTTTCATGTAACTGGTATCCACATGTTGTGGTGATTCATATGTGGGCATTTTAGGGGGGACACTGTTATTCTACCTATTGTACCTCTTAACCATATTAAACATGTACCATGGGATATTAATAGCATAACCATAAAATTTGATACATTTATATTAAAGACATCAGAGTTCCAATATAATTGAATTCCACCTGGTTGTGCTAAAAAATAGCTTAACTGATGTTGCTATCTTTATTTTGATGACAGTGGCCCATCTGAGGTATGGAATGCTGAATCTTTTAAGATAATGTGATTGGTTGTGTGAAAGACATAGGGAAGACAAATTAGTGAGTCCTTGTGTGTTGCTTCGGGCAACACCACACATTAGAACTTTGGGAGATGATGGAAATGTTCTCCATCTGCACTGTCTAGTACACTAGTCATTAGCCATACTTAGCTAACTGAGCCCTTGGAATGTGACTAGAGCAACGTGGAACTGAATTTAAATTTTACTTAAATTAAATTTAGATGTCAATAGTCATATGAGGCTGCTGCTGCTGCTGCTAAGTCTCTTCAGTCGTGTCCGACTCTGTGTGATCCCATAGACAGCAGTCCTCCAAGGCTCCCCCGTCCCTGGGATTCTCCAGGCAAGAACACTGGAGTGGGTTGCCATTGTTACCATATTGGACAGCACAGCTCTAGAATCAAGACATGGCAGACCAACTTTGAGTGCTTCCTTACAGTTTTAATTCTCTGTGTAGAAGAGTATCTATGTGTGTGAGTGTGTGCATATGGGTTTGAATGTATGAGAAAGTGATAGAATCAGAAATCAATGGGGCAAATTTTCCTTCATAATATATGACACTTAAACAAAAATTAACAAATATTTTACTTTCTCTAAGTCAATTGAGAAATTGATGTACTTTTTAAATGGAACTTAATAATCATTTTGGTGTCATGTTGATCAACCAAAACTACTACCTCATGGGAAATAGGTACTAAATAAGGTTCATTGACTGTTTCAGATTCTCAAGGCATAATAACATTCATTCATCAGTTCAGCAAATATCAGTGGAGTGCCAAGTCCAAGGTGTTATTGAAGGCCCTGTGGAAAAAGCAAAGAAAGGTAAAACATAGTCATTATTTCTAGGAAGTTTATCCTAATAGGAGAGATTAAGCTTCATCTTCCTGTCTGTTTCATCATTCTGGCTCCCTCGAATATCCAGGGGGGACCACTCATTTGACTCCCTAGCTATGCAGTTCCGTGATCAGCTTTCACTTGCTGACCTTTACTTCCAGTAGCATATGGCCACTCACCTTCTTTCCATTTCTAGATCTGTCATTGTCAGGAATTATCCCATCTCTCAATCAGGCATCTGGTCCACAGTCCACAACCTCCTGGTATATCAGCCTGTTCCCTCTGTCCCTAATCTTGGTCCCTTCAAGCTTCAGTGCTCTTGTCTCTCTGCATTCCCTGATTCCCCAGGCTTTAGTGATTTGTGTTTCTTTTTCTTGTTCTTGTTTATTTCATAACTTAGAACATGTTGTCCCATCCACCTGGACAACCTTCACTAATCACCTGGATCTTTACCTTCTCAAGCTAAACACATAGCTAATAGATATAAAAGACCCAGAATTTGGAGTCAGCAGTCCTGGTGTTCAAATCTCAGCTTGGCATTTTCACTGACTCAAAAAATTTTAAAATAAGGGCAAGTTATCTAGTCTGTCTGAATCTTAGTTTATGTCTCCGTAAATGGGGGAACCCACTATTTTGTTTCCATTTTATTTTGAAATAATTTTAGACTCACAGTTACAGTTCAGTTGCTCAGTCGTGTCCAACTCTCTGCGACCCCGTGAACCGCAGCACGCCAGGCCTCCCTGTCCATCACCAATTCCCAGAGTCTACCTAAACCCATGTTCATTGAGTCAGTGATGCCATCCAACCATCTGATCCTCTGTCGTCCCCTTCTCCTCCTGCCCTCAATTTTCCCAGCATCAGGGTCTTTTCCAATGAGTCAACTCTTCACATCAGGTGGCCAAAGTATTGGAGTTTCAGCTTCAACATCAGTCCTGCCAATGAACACCCAGGACTGATCTCCTTTAGGATGGACTAGCTGAATCTCCTTGCAGTCCATGGGACTCTCAAGAGTCTTCTCCAACACCACAGTTCAAAAACATCGATTCTTCGAGGTTTCTTTATAGTCCAACTCTCACATCCATACATGGCTACTGGAAAAACCATAGCCTTGACTAGATGGACGTTTGTTGGCAAAGTAATGTCTCTGCTTTTTAATATATTGTCTAGGTTGGTCGTAACATTCCTTCCAAGGGGTAAGCGTCTTTTAATTTCATGGCTGCAATCACCATCTGCGGTGTTTTTGGAGCCCCCCAAAGTAAAGTCAGCCACTGTTCCCGCTGTTTCCCCATCTATTTGCCATGAAGTGATGGGACCAGATGCCATGATTTTAGTTTCCTGAATGTTGAGCTTTAAGCCAACTCTTTCACTCTCCTCCTTCACTTTCATCAAGAGGCTTTTTAGTTCCTCTTCACTTTCTGCCATAAGTGTGGTGTCATCTGCATATCTGAGGTTATTGATATTTCTCCTGACAATCTTGATTCCATCCTGTGCTTCCTCCAGCCCAGAGTTTCTCATGATGTACTTTGCATATAAGTTAAATAAGCAGGGTGACAATATACAGCTTTGACGTACTCCTTTTCCTTTTTGGAACCAGTCTGTTGTTTCATGTCCAGTTCTTTTTTTTTTTTTTTTTTTTGTCGATCGATCGGCTGACTATATTGACAAGATACTGATTGGTTACATGTTATGTCCAGTTCTAACTGTGCTTCCTGACCTGCATATAGGTTTCTCAAGAGGCAAGTCAGGTGGTCTAGTATTCCCATCTCTTTCAAACTTTTCCACAGTTTATTGTGATCCACACAGTCAAAGGCTTTGGCATAGTCAATAAAGCAGAAATAGATGTTTTTCTGGAACTCTCTTGCTTTTTTGATGATCCAGTGGATGTTGCCAATTTGATCTCTGATTCATCTGCCTTTTCTAAAACCAGCTTGAACATCTGGAAGTTCACAGTTCTTGTATTGCTGAAGCCTGGCTTGGAGAATTTTGAGCATTACTTTACTGTGTGTGAGATGAGTGCATTCTTTGGCATTGCCTTTCTTTAGGATTGGAATGAAAACTGACCTTTTCCAGTCCTGTGGCCACTGCTGAGTTTTCCAAACTTTCTGACATATTGAGTGCAGCACTTTCACAGCATCATCTTTTAAGATTTGAAATAGTTCAACTGGAATTCCATCACCTCCACTATCTTTGTTCATAGTGATGCTTCCTAAGGTCCACTGACTTCACATTCCAGGATCTCACAAGAAGTTGTAAAATTAGTGCAGAGAGTTGTTGTGTAGCTTTCCCCCAGCTTCCCTCAATGATAGGATCTCATGGAACCATAAGACATTATTAGAGCCATATTATTGGCATGGGCATAATTCTGTTAACTAGTGTGAAAAAGTGAAGGTATTAGTTGCTCAGTCATGTCTGACTCCTTGCAACCCCATGGAGTGTGGCCCACCAGACTCCTCTGTCATGGACTTCTCTAGGTAAGAATACTGGAATGGGTTGCCATTCCTTTCTCCAGGGCATCTTCCTTACTGCAGGCAGATTCTTTACTGTCTGAACCATCAGGGAACTACATATCTGATTCAAATTTAATCTTTTGTTTCATGCAGGTTTTTTTGAGGGGGATATATGATTTTTAAAATTTTATCATGTGTGTAGATTTGTATAACTTCTACCACAATCAGGATACATAAGTGTTCCATTGTTATGAAGAAAGTCCATTGTTCTACTCCTTTATACTCATACATTCTTCCCAATCCTAACCTCTGGTAACACTAATGTATTTTCTATCACTATAATTTTGTTATTTTGAGACTGTTTTATAAATACGATCATGCAAGATGTGTTTTTGATCTACTTTTTTTTCATTCTGCCCCTTAAGATCCATTCAAGTTGTTGTGTGTATCAATGTTCATTCCTTTTTTTTTCTTTTGCACTTTTTTATTTTTTTTTAATTTTTCAGTGGGTTTTGTCATACATTGGTATGAATCAGCCATAGAGTTACACGTATTCCCCATCCCGATCCCCCCTCCCACCTCCCTCTCCACCCGATTCCTCTGGGTCTTTGCTGAGTAGTATTCCTTTGTATGGGTGCATCACAGTTTGTTTATCTGTTCACCCACTGAAGGATGTTTGGGTTGTTTCTAGCTTTTCATTCTTACAGAAAAAGCTGCTGTGAATATTCAGATAGAGGTTTTTGGGAGGACATAAATGTCCTTTTGTCTAGCATAAATGTCCAGACACATAATTGATGGGCCATGTATTTCATAGTGGAAATGATCATTAACAACTGAATGTATATATATATATATATATATATATATATATTTTAAATTAAAATGATCAAGTATGCTTAGCTTTATAAAAAGCCACAATTTTGTCTTCGTTTTTGTCATTTTACCACCAGTGCATGAGAATTTCATTGTGAATAGTAATCAAAGTTTTTTTCTTTTTTTTTAGTTCTTATAGTTATTATAAAATACTCCATATTTTATTCCTTTTGTGTACAGTATATCCTTGTAGCTTATTTTATACCTAATAGTCTGTACTTATTACTTGCTTGCCTCTGTATTACTCCTCTCCCCTTTGGTGACCACCGATTGGTTCTCTGCATCTGTGAGTCTGCTTCTTTTTTGTTATATTCACTACTTTTTTCGTATTTTTAAAATTCCACCTGTAGGTAGTATTATGCAGTAATTTTCTTTCTCTGCCTGACCTATTTCACTTGGCATAGTGCCCTCCAAGTACATCCATGTTGCTACAAATGGCAAAATTTCTTTTTTTTTGTGGCTAAGTAGTATTCCATTGATATATGTACCACATTTTCTGAATCCATTCATCTGTTGATGGACATTTGGGTTGCCTTAATATCTTGTCTATTATAAATAACACTTTTTTTAACACTGGGGTACATGCATATTTTTAAATTAGTGGGGTTTTTTTTCTTTTTTTGGATATATATCCAGGAGTAGAATTGCTGGGTTATGTGATATTTCTGTTTTTAGTTTTTTGAGAAATCTAAAAATTGTTTTCCACAGTAGCTACACTGATTTACATTCTTGCCAGTGGTATGCAAGTGTTCCCTTTTCTCCACATCCTCATCAACATTTGTTATTTATGTTCTTTTTGATGATAGTCATTCTGACAAGTGTGAGGTGATATCTTAGTGCGGTTTTGATTTGCATTTCCCTGATCACTAGTGATGGTGAGCATCCTTTCATGTGTCTATTGACCACCTGACTTTCTTTCCTCTTTGGAAAAATGTCTACTCAGGTCTTCTGCCCATTTTTTAATCAGGTTGTTTGTTTTTTGATGTGGAGTTGTTTCTGTATTTTGAATATTAACCCCTTATCTGTTATATCAATTGCAAATATTTTCTCCCATTCAGTTAGGTGTCTCTTTATTTTGTCGATGGTTTCCTTTGCTGTGTAAAAGCTTCTGAAGCACTTTTTTGGAAGCCACTACATAATACTCTTCCTGATCAAAGCATACAGAACAGTTTACAACTCAGAAACATGACATTCCACCACCTTTTCAGGTTCACTCTTTTGAAAAATACATGATGCCATCTTAGAGAAACCCTGTCAGTGACCCTTCCTGTTCATTAGATGCGTGCTGCAGGGTCCGGCCTGAATGGATCTGCTTTGACCAAAGCCTGCTCATTTTGGGGAAATTCTATTTTTACTTGTTTACTGACTAATTCTTCATGTTGGAAAGTGAGGTCAAGTAAACACTTGGTCAGTCCTAAATTATAGCTATAGACACTGAAAGCTGTTTAGAACCTAGCCTGATTTAGAAGAGCAGTCTTTGAAAGCCCCAGAAGGAAATGACCCAGTTACTCTGGTTTCTACTGTATCTTCAAAAGCACCATTTTTTGAATTGTCCCTGACTGTCAGAAATATGCTGGAGATAAGCCTTGTAAGGGTGCCAAGCCTCTTTTGTTCGTAAAGAATTTCTCCCTGCAATCCATCCAGCTGAACCTTGTAATTATAGCCAGAGCCTCACTCACCATGGTGACCATGGCTGCTGCTATCGAATATTATTAAATCTATTGATCTGGAGCATAGAGCACATCTCAGAGTTTTCAAATGGCCCATGCAGTTCTTTCTCCAGGGATGAAGTCTGATTTAGCTTCTTGTGGGCTTCTAAAGGCTTATCTTATCTCTTGGCATAATATAGTCTTTTGATTTGCAGATTTTGTTACTCCCTGGGTCCTGATGCAAACCAGGGGACAGATGAAGAAGAAGGTCCAAGGAATGCAGAGTTCTTGCATTTCAAGCCACCTTTCTTGTGCCCTGTAGCCCTCACAGCTAGGTCATTTCCTCAACTCCTCTAATCTTAAAGTTAAAGCCAATTCTTTTATTCTTTTAGGCTGTGTCGGGAAGATAGTGGTCTCCTTTAAGCCTTTAATGAATAATCCCTATAGGCTTCTTCATCTATCCTTAGGGAAAACCGGTCAGTTGAAATATGGCAGAGATTAACTATCACACTGTTATAGGGTCAAACTGTTTTATACTATATGTAATTAAAGTACTATATCATTATATTACCATGTCATATCATACTACGAAAATATACACATTTGAGAAGATCACACAATAGATAATTTTGATATTTTTTCAGGTAACAGGAGAAAAAGCTGCATGTATTATCAGATTTTGATGGTGTTTCTTGATAATGTGTGTTGTGCTTAGTCACTCAGTCATGTCCGACTCTTTGTGTCTCTGTGAACTGTAGCCCACCAGGCTCCTCTGTCCGTGGGATTCTCCAGGCAAGAATTCTGGAGTGGGTTGCCATGCCCTCCTCCAGGGGATCTTCCTAGCCCAGGGATTGAACCCAGGTGTCCCACATTGCAAGTGTTTTCTTCACCATCTGAGCTACCAATATTATCATATGAATCAGTAGTCTGAATAAAGCAGGTTGCCCTCCCTAGTGCAGGTGGCCCTGATCAGTCACTTGAAGGTCTGAATAGGCAAAAAAAAAGGGGCAGATCTTCCCCAGTGAAAGGGACTCCTGCCTGACTGTTGAGTTTAGACATTGGTCTTCCTGCCTTTGGACTCAAACTGAAACATAGGCTTTTCTTGGGATTTCAAGCACACTGGCTTTTGTATTGGGCCTTATGTTATCAGCTCTCCTGCTTCTCAACCCTTTGGACTCGGATTGAAACTATATCATTGGTTCTGGAGTTCTCTGCTTGCTTACTGCAGATTTTGGGTCTTAGCCTCCATAATTGCATGAGTCAATTCCTTGTAAAATCTCTCTCTCTCGATAGGTAGATAGATAGATAGACAGATTAGTTCTCTTAGTTTCTGGAGAACCTAACAGTCAAGTCACAACAAGCCTTCTAGATTAGTAAGCACCCCAGTGAGCCACTTCAGAAAACAGAGAGAATGGCAGCTCTTCTGGGTCTCAAGAGAGCATTTCCTGAAACTCCAGTCTCCAAACCACAAAAGCCTTCTCTCTGGTTCCTTAGTGTCATGGAGCAGTTTCTGAAACTCTTCCCTCCAAGTCTATAATGTGTTTCTTACTTTTAAGACTTTTCAGCAGACTCTCATATAAAACAAATGCCAAACTGGTCAATTTATCTTTTTTTTTTTTTTTTTGCAGAAAAATGCAATGTAATTCATAAACCTTCTTAATGGAAATATTTTGGAGAGTTCTTTAAGTAGTTTAATACTTGATAATTTTACCCTTTCTGGGTCCAGAAAGAGAATGAAATTTTATTATCTATAATTTTTTAATTCCAAATACTTTGGAGACTCTGTTATACAAACTGTCAGGGAGAAAGTGACATAGAACATGTAGAACATGCATATGCTATGAGAAAGAAAAATAACTTAAAAAAAAATTATGGTCTGATTCCCAAATACTTTTCAAAGGTATCTAAAAGGGTTTGACTTTAATATAGGATTTGGCAGAAGAATTATTTCTGATTACATGCTTTTCTGCTTTGTAAAAAGATTTAAATTGGATCACTGATTTAAAATATTCATTTTGAGAATTATTTCATAAAAAAAATTTAAGAAGATTAAATAGTTGATGCTTTTAACTGTGGTCTTTGAAGACAGCCAGATTCTGTTAAAAGCTCATTCTTCATTGTATTTTTGTTCCAAATAATCTCTATTGGGATGATTATTGCTAATATTTAAATTAGCAAAAGAAGCAATTACTTCTATTCTTATTAAATTAGAATGAATTAAATCTATATGAATTTTTTCATTCTAAAATTTTGCATAAAATTTAAATGATTTCTCCTCCACTAAAGTGTTTTTGGTTGAAGATTTAAGTGTAATTTAAAAAATGAGCTGCACTCACAATTTTTTATCAGTTGTATTTGTCTTGGAAAGATTTAATTTTTGATACATAATAACTTAGGACAGTTAAATATGTCTCAGGACTTATTATTTCTTAATAAAAAATAGCAGATGCAGCAATCCCTAGATTTCTGGTCCAGGTTTAGGGATAATAAAGATATTAGATTTAAGCAGAGCATAAAGTTTCTAAATAATCTTCATTTTCATAGAATGGAAATATACCACCCAAAGTCTTATTCTACCTCATAAATGGTTAAGGTAATTCAATAAGTAATTAACAAGGACTTTGAGCTTTGTTGCTACTGTGGACAACAGAGAAATAGAGATCACAAGTGAACTAAGGAGTAGCCCTTTGAGAAAAGGAAAAGTACGCAAATAAAAATGACTGCCAACAGTAAGAAAGATTGACTATATAATTAAAGACTTACATTTCCATAGACAGTGATGATCAGGACATGTAGTGTCTACATGAAACTGAGAAGTCCAAGTCTGATCATATGTATTGAGTTGGCTAAAAAGTTCATTCAGGTTTTTATGTAAGATGTTACAGGAAAACCCAGATGAACTTTTGTCCAACCCAATAGAACCTGGATGTCTCCTAGTGTTTTATTTCCAATGTATGTTTGCTATTGGAACTCCTACTAGTCAAATCAACACTTGAAGGTCAGTAAACAGATTTGGAGATTTCCTTATGTATCAGTTTACTCATCTTTCAATTTCTTTTGATTTACTGACCCCGAGTCAAGTAAATATAATTAAGAATTACACATTGCAGAACAGTTTCCAATTTGATGTCATGGTAGGATTTTAAGGCCCTATGGCGATATAGACAGCTGTGTCACAGCCAAAACCCTGTATGTTGAGGATGTGATCAGCATGTCACTTAACACAAACAGAATTATTAACTAAACAACAGATTAAGTAACACTATATACATATCATTATATATACAGCAATAAAACATAAGCCACAGTCCCTTAAGAACATCATTATTTTGATATTGAGAACAGAAGTAATTAGCATCATACACAACTAAGCAAAGCAGAGTTAGCAGAAGGGCAAGACCAACTTGAGTTTAAAAGTCCTAGTAGTCTTTTCCCATTGGCACATGAGTGCAGATTGGTTTCTCAGGCCAAATACAAGTGAAGTAAGCTTTCCAGTCTTTGTTCCTAGTTTTTTTTTAATTTTGATGTTCAGATTTGGTGAATAATGTTAGTGGGTCATTTGAGTTGAATATTAACAGCTACTGGAAACCCAGTCAACAATATTTACACCAAGTTTTCTATTTTAATGGCCATATTTACAATCTACTTTGACCATAATGAGGGAATAAATCAAGGGAATCTGCCTCAGCCACAAAGATCCCTTTAAATGTAAATGTAAATATTGTTTACAAAGTTATGGATAATTTTTTTCTTGCCATTTAGATTTTTATTTTATACTTAATAAAGCAGGTCTTTCACACCCAGGTTTTTGTCAGTTATCATTCTTGCCTGTAAAAAAAGGAGGGCATAAGTAAAAGAAGTTGGTTAGCATGTTTTTCAGGTAAAGACAACTGCATCACAATTGTCATTGACTCTCAGCAATTGTAATACCATCCTGATTTCAGATGTTAAAATGCAAAAAACTATATATATAAATAATATATAAACAATTCACTCATGTACTTGGTACTTTGCTTAAAATGCAGAGCAATTCTAATATCACTAAAATCCCTTGTACACACCTCTCTCCTTTCCACCGAGGAGGACTACTAACCTGAATTTCGTATTCATCATTCCCTTGTTTTTCTAAAGTTTTATCAAATGTATACCATATATATATATATGTGTGTGTGTATATATATATATATATATATATGTATATATATATAGTTTGGATATATTTTTCAAAACAGTTTGGCTCTGAGAAGTCCTACCAAGCTCAACTTAGGCCAGCATTGCCACCCCCACTTATTTGGCCATGGAAAATATGTTCAATGTAGTATTTATTAATTTCTGAGGAAGTAGTGTTCTGAGGAATTCACATGGGAAACATTGGCATGTCAAATGTAGAAGGATTTGCTGAGAGGAAATGGTGGGTAGGCAGATTGAGGCCAGATTGTAGAATGGCCTGAATGGCACTTGAGGGAATTTGGATTTTATCCTGATGGTGTCAGAGCCATCTGGCCTGTTTTAAAGGACATGGCATGATCTGACCTGTGCTTCAGGAGGGTTCCTCTGGCAGCAGGAGGATGGATGAAAGTGGTAAGAGACTGGAGGTAGGAAAACTAATTTGAAGACAGTTAACAGAAGCCCAGTGAAAGGTGATGAGGGTGTGAGCTAGGCCATAGAAAGCAGTTCAAAAAGATAAAAATGAGTAGAAGAAGGACACTTCAGCTACATTTACCAGTTTTGGTTGAAGAGCAGGAGTGAGGAGATGGATACTTAATAGACAACTCAGAGGGTTTGAGCATAGGTGACGAAAAAATAATTGGTGACTTTAAGGAAAAAAGGCAGGAAGAATTAACTTTTTAGAAAAAGTTTAGCCATAGAACAAGGTACAATCATCCAATCATTAATTATTTTTTAAACCAACAACTATCATGGCTGACTAAAATGTCCCTTGTTTGTATCTCCATCAACAACAATTTGGTATTCACCCACAGACCAGAGTTCCTTTGTGGAAGCTGTGGGATCCAGCACTTAGGCCAAGAGACCCAGGAGGAGCCTAATGCATCCATGCATCAGTCTGTAGGCACGTAGACTTGGTCCTGGCTGTGGATGCCGTATCTATCCATCTTTCTTCATTACTACTGACCATCTCCCTCGTCTATGCCTAGAAAGTATTTCCTGATGTCTCCCCAGTTTCTCTTGCATTCCTGTGAACTTCCTCACGATTCAAATCCTGTATATTTGGGACATAGAACTTTAAGCAAATTTATATGATGCAAAATTCAAGTATAATACAAAGACTAAATATTCAGATATTTCCAAGTACATATATTCTGTGTGTATGTATGTATACATATGTATATATGCTGTGCTTATACATATAGATTTGACATTGTAGAAATAGAGCATCTGGTATTTTCATCCAGATATTTATGTTATGTAGTGACTGTAGTCAGTTATGTGCTTTAGGTCACAATTTTTTTTCTTTTTTTGTTCATTGATGGGTGTAACATGCAGATAATCAAAAGATTTGCTGCAATCAAGATGGAGTAGATCTATCATTTCTCCTTGATCTACCATATTAGATTAGCTTTAAAGGATTTGGTTAAGTAGAACACATTAGTCATTATCCACTAAGTACCTTCTTGTCTTCAAGTTATTTGCAAATTGATTGTATCAGGGTTTCTGCCAGTATTTTCTTAAGTATCCAAGTGAAGGTTACTTGTCTGTTCTGCTTGTTATATGACTCGTGACTTCATTTAGTCCTCTACTGGTGACAGATTTCCCTGTTAACACTTCAAGATAAAACCCTTAGGGAACCCAATATATGAATAAAAAGAACACATTAAAACCAAGGTTGTGGAGTGGTTTCTATTATTAGAGTTCCCACATATGAAATTCTGCCAGTATTTCAAATGCATATACGATGCTTAAAAATACCATTGCCATTCTTAGTTGTGTATTTAATATCAGGCTTAGCAAGCAAGATTGTGAAAAAGCCTTAGTTTTTTAATTTTTACAACCACTGAACATGATAGACTCTTCAGTTTTGTTAAGTGATCATGACCTAGAAGGAAAAAAAGCTTGAATTGAAAATTTTAATTTTTAGGTTTTTCACTTTACTATATATAATAGAAAGTCAATGTTATTTCAAGAACTGTGTGATTGATAAGCAATAGTATTCTGTTCCTATGGATAAGTATCTGCATTTAAAAAGTTTTAATTTTACATATTGATATATCTAGAAGAAAGCATGGTATAAAATTAATAGAAATGGATTCAGGAGTCCCATAAACCTGGCTTAAGTCTCAGCCGGCCCACCTACAATCTGTGTGACCTTGGGCAAGGAACCCAAGCTCTTGAAGGCTCAGTTTCATCATCAGGAAGTTGATGGTGGTGGGGTATTTCCTATATCATCAGTTTACAATGGTCTTAAAGGATAGAATATAATTAAGCTCAGTACAACATCTGATATGTAGTAACTGATAACTAAATACTAGTGTTCCAAAAATTCATAACTTTTCTGAAGAGAAATGGGACCTATAATGGGAAAATCTGCTGAACTATTTTGAGACAATCACTTTGCTCATGTCATCAGCACAGGCACAATACAATGGCATCTGAATCACCATTGTGTGTTTTCCAGAATAGATTCAAGTCTAGTTTGAAGCCAGATTAACATTATATTGGTTTTCAGATTAGACAGAACTATCCATATAAGGTTGCTATACCACATGCATGAGCTGTGAGACTACTTTTAGACATGGACTGAATAGTATTCAGATCATAGAGACAAATAGAAAATTGGTATAGGCTCTAACCAAATCCATAATCTATAAATTAGCATCTTTCCCTACATGCCAGCTATATAAAGAGTAACACATTACTAAGAATTGCACTAGCAATGAGTCAAATCAAAACTAGGACCCTGCTCACCCCACCCAGCTTAAAAAGTGACCCTAAACACTCTGTGGGACCTTTTTGTCAGGATGTTGTAGGATTACTCCTCATCCTCAAAATGGTCACTATCATTTTTATCAACATGTGAATAAATATATAAGGTTCATGAAGTTAGGGTACTTGGATATATTGAGCACCAGTATATCCTTAGATCTTAGACATCTAATTTAGAGTATGCTATCAAACAGTATTTGTTGATTAATAATCTTGAATAATAACCAGCCTGTAGAGTAAATTGAACTGAAATTTTGCTGGCTGAGGGTTAAAGAGTAGCCTAGCCCTCTGTTGGTTAACTCTTATGATTTCTAAATGTTTTTCCAAATGTCTATATATAATTTCTTGCCTTACTAAGCACAGTCTAGTGAACGTAATTGCAATCTCTCAATGATGTGATGTATCATTACAGCCTCAGGATTATCATGCTAAATCCAGTCTCTTCTTTCAGCTGCAGGTATAGATATACAATGAATAAGAGCTGGGATGAAGAAAGTGTGAAATCCCTGAAACATAAATTTAAGGTTTTCATTAAAATAAATACCTACTATGAATAAATATTTTGTCACGTATCATGTTCTAAAATCCATATGGAGAAAAGTGTCAATATTTTGTAGGCTTCTGCTATACAGGATCTGGAAAATTTTTACCATGATGAAAATTCTGTTATCACTCAATAGGTTAAGTTTTGCTTTATTCCAGAAACTGTGAGTACCTGTTGTATACTATTGTATACCAGGAAAATCAATGTGCTAGCCGCTAGGAATAGATAAATGATAGGGCACTGGCTTCTGCACTTGAGAACAGACTCCTTGACATTTAACCACAATTTAATATAAACATTTCTATATATCTCTATAAGAGATATATGAGATATTTCTACATATCTCTGTAATAATATGTAATTATAAGATACTGTGTTTGACCAGAGGTGATTATTTTGAATACAAGAGCTTCCCAGAAGAGGCAGTATTTGAAATAAGTCTTAAAAGATGAGTAAGAGTTCACCAAGGCCAAGGTCATCATGTTATACAATTCCAAGGAGCACCATCATGGTGCATCCTCAATGATGATCCCTGAGCTTGTGCTCCTGGGGAAGAAACTCTTTTTTGTGCATGAGTTAAGATTACTTCAGATATAAATAAACAGAACGTTAGAGAAAGTGACTTACATAGTAAGAGGTTTTATGTTCTCAAAATCCAAAGGAATGTGACCCTAGGGAGGTTCAGGTGTGTGGCCGTGTGAGCCAGGATCTTTCCTCATTTCACTCTGTTGTCCTCAGCTTGGTGGCTTCTGTCCTTAGGTTTATCACCCATGGTCATAAGATGGTTTCTAAAGCTCTTGGAAATCATTCAAATACAGGGGAAAAAAAGTGAAGCAGGTGAGAAAACTCTCCTTGAAGTTCTCATTTATTTTTTTTTTAAGGGAGGAAAGTCCTTCATAAACGTTACCCAGAAGATTTATCCCTATGTCTCAGATAAAACTTATCCTATGACCATTACTATTAGTAGCTGCAAAGGAGATTGAGAAAGCAAGGAAATAACATTTTTAACCTCTGTTGTGTGAGACAGCCTCTACTAAGAGAAAAAATAAGGGGAAGAAAAGTTCTCGACACATTCCGAGGCCAATGTAGAATCATACACTATTTATTGTTGTTTAGTTGCTAAGTCATGTCTGACTTTTTTTTTGCAACCCCATGGACGGTAGCTCACTAGGCTCGTTTGTCCGTAGGACTTCCCAGAAAAGAATACTGGAGAGGGTAGCCATTTCGTACTCCAGGTGATTTTCCCAACTCAGGGATTGACCCTATATCTCCTGCATTGCAGGCAGATTCTTTACCACTGAGCCACCAGAGAAATTCATATGCTATTTATTAGGAGAATGAAAATATTAGATTTGTATTTTAGAAATATCTAGTTGCAGTGCAGTGACTGAATGGATAGCCCAGGCCAGAGTGAGTGAGTGCAGGAATATCAGGAGGGGACTTTTTGAATTTTTTAACCATGCTGTATGGCTTGTAGGATCTTAGTTCCCCACCTAAGGGTTGAATCTGGGGCCCCTGGCAGTGAAAGCCTGGAATCTTAACCACTGGACCACCAGGGAATTCTCAGTAGGGGACTTTTATAATAACTAAGGCAAAACATATTGCTGGCCTGGGGATGGAAATAAGTGGAAGGACAACAGTGATGACTGGCCTGGTAATTGATGGACATGTGAGTGGATAAGGAAGAGGAATCACAGACGAATTGCACTCAAAAAGCTCTGTAGATCAGTCCCCCATCTGACAGTGCCACTCACAAGCAGGGGGCAGTGGACTAAGGACAATTTGGGGGTATAGAACGAGTCAGAAAGAAGTAGAAGTGAGTTTAGTTTTGGATCCATTTGAGTTTGAAATTCTTGTAGATCACCCAAGAGAATGCTGTCTAGTATAAAGCAGGTAAGTGAAAATGTCAGTTAATGTACAGAAGCTTAATGACTAGTTATTTTCCTAAAACATTTTCTGGAAAAGTCGTAAAACTCCCTGGACAAGGACATTTGCTATCTATGCTAGACTCTGGGGGTTTCTAAGCACCCAGGACAGTCCCCATAGGCCTTAAACTGAGCCCAAAGTTCTGAGCCAGGTAACTTGCAAGAGAACAAAGAACATCTCAAAGAATCTAAAGGAGGAAGCTGGAGACACTTTTAAATCTCTTCCTCATTATTAATCCATATGAAGTTTTTCTGAATGCACCAAGCTGCCCAAGTAGTAAATGAATTAATTATGTGATCAGCTTGAAGGACATAGCGGTTAAGAACATGGGCTTTTGAGCAGATAACTCTGGTTTAGAATTCCAACTGTGTCATTTGCGCTATGACCTTAGGGAAATTAATCTTTCTAAACCTTGATTTCTTTATCTATAAATGGGATAAAACTACCCAGTTAAGTATAAAAATACTAAGCTCGTCAAATTGTGGTAAGGATTGAGTAAAATAATGTATGTAAAGTTTCAGCAAGTTGCAGCATCTGGCAAAGAGTGGATCCCTCTGGTAGTCACTGTAGCCATTGCTGTTATTATGAGACATCCAAGGAAGGCAGATATCCACCTCCCCCTGTTTCCTACAGCAACCGGAAGTAAAAGGAGCACACAACCACACCCGTTCACACAGATACATGCAGAGCATGTGACTATGTATTTATTTGTAATAACAGAAGACTTCATTATTTTCTTGCTTTAAAGCCATAACCATGTTGTTTCATGAGGATTCGGAAAAGAAGTACATCCTGTTGCTAAGTGACATGCTCATGTAATTACTGGGGAAACAGATGGCCAATCAATAGTAGACAGGTAATTGCCTTAGAGATGAATTTAGTTAAAGATTGGAAATGATGATAAAGTATACTGTTCTTATGATAGTGGTATTAAGGCAGTTCATGGTCAATTATGATAAAAAATCACATTGAAAAGAGCATCTTATTTCTACTTTAAAGCTGATAGGAAGCCAGCATTTGCTCTATTATTGAGCCGAGTTTTAGAAGAAATAGAATCACTTATTGTGTTGGACAAACGCATTGTTCTAGGCTACTTTTCCTTCCAAGGAAGGAGTTGACTATTGAAAAAGTCCAGTTATCTATTCATTCATTCAACCAACACTTATTGAATACCCACTATTATTCTTTTGTGTACTTTGGCCCCTAGATGCGAAGAACTGACTCATTGGAAAAGACCCTGATGCTTGGAAAGATTGAAAGCAGGAGGAGAAGGGGACAACAGAGGATGAGATGGTTGGATGGCATCACCGACACGATGGACATGAGTTTGAGTTGGCTCCGGGAGCTGGTGATGGGCAGGGAAGCCTGGTGTGCTGCAGTCCCTGGGGTCGCAAGGAGTTGGACACAACTGAGTGACTGAACTAAACTTCTTCCCTACTCTATACGTTCTTCCTCCACTTTGCCCTGACATACTCCCAAACAACACTCAGGTTTAGAAATGGGCACCTTCCACATACATGTGGCTGCTAGCAGGGTAAATTGGAATAGCCACTTAAGAAAGCAGTATGTGTGTAGAAGTCAGGCACAAAAATAATACGGAATTTTAGCCAACAATTTTACTTCCTTGAAAATTTACTTGAAGAAAATAATTCAACAAAAGTGGGGGGGAAAAGCTATTTCTGTGAAGACATTTATTGTAGCATTATCTGTAATAATAAAAGAATTGGAAAAATTTAATGTTCAATACTAAATAACAATTAAGAATGGAATCCTACATTAATTCTATATAACGTTATGCAGGTATTTGTAATATTTGTAGAGTCTCCTTTGAAATCAGTACACAGTGATCTCTTAGATAAATTAGTTTGCAAGAATTCTCCTGTTCTGTGTTTAAAGCTATATGAAAGATGAGCATGAACTACAAAAATGACTGGGAAAGAGCAAACAAAAATGAAAATAGTATGTTAGGAGAGTGGAATTTTTTTCCAATGGTAAAATTTTATTTTAAATTTATTTTAATATTATTTTATGCTAAAAAGAAATACTACAAAGAATTGTTTTGTACATGGTCAAAATTCTAAGATGGCATCTTGAAAGTGGCAGATAAAAAGACTTCACTACTTTTTGTATTCAAATAATATGAGAGAAATAAATAGTTCTGTTTATTCGTGTTTTATCTCTCTTGTTTTCTACTGTGAGCAGCATTTCCAAGTATATTGAATTTCTCTTGCTTATGAATTCAACTGCTGCTGCTTTTCCACAAACAGCCTTAATCCTTTGTTTGGCTGTCATAGTTGCTACTGCCGGAATTATGATGCTGCCAACAGAGAATGCAAGAGCTAAAATGAAGAGGTTTTTAAAATGTCAGTGCATACTTCCCCCCTTTTCTGGATATTATATGTGTGTGTGTGTGTGTATAATATATATATTAATGTAGAATTGCCATTCTTTATATATATAAATCTTCTATAAAATATTTGTACATATATTAATTCTATATAATAATAATAATATATATAAACTCCTGTTAAATGTTAACCTTGTTCAGAGTTGGCCTAGAGCAGAGACAATAAAGTTTACTTAATCTGAAAACATGCTCTTTATGCTATGTTTATTATCACACAATAAAATAAATATATTCACTACCTAGTTTATCAGCTAGCAATGAAGAGAGAAAGTGGAAATGCTGGCTTTCCTGGGAGTAGATTTCCATAGTTTTCCTCATGTTCTTGCTAAGATTTTCTTTTCTTTTTTTTCCCCCAACTTACTAGATTCTAATTTTTAATCACTCAGGATAGTTTCCCAATCAGTGTCAGGGAAGGAGAGACTAAAGTTGTCTACTTTCACAACTGTATCACTATTATTTACTGATTGTGTGATTAAATAAAGAAATCAATGACTAGGATTATTCTTAATGGTTGATTTTAAAATTTAGAGAGGATAACTCTATCTCTAAATGAGAGAGCTTCACTTAGGCTTAAAACTTGTAAGGAAAGTGCTCGCTTGCCAGAGATGCCGAGTTGCAGGTGTCTCCTACTCCCGAGCTGCCTGCCGAGGGCACATGTGACCCTCCGGAGTATCTTCCCAGCCACCTGCTACATACTGAAAGGGATAATTCCCAAAAACTTCTTCTTGAGATGCAGAATTGAAAAGAAAATATTTGAAAATATGTTTAAAGACAGGAAAAAAATAGCAAGCAATGGGCTTCCTGCTTGCATATTATTCTACTCAGAACTCTCCCTAAACAAAGATCACTGCTGTCCTTTGGTGACAGAAGCAGATGTCTCAAAGAGGTACGAATCACACAAAGTCAGACTTGGCCTGGGGAGGTGGGGGGAAGCAATCTTCATTGACAGCCATCTGGATTTTGACTAGATGAAATGTGATAATGCAAAATATTGCCTCGTAGTCTCCATAGAGGTTTGGCTAATAGTACCAGTGATGACTTCACCAAGGCCATTCATGGGGAGCAATTGCATTTATATGTATGTATATATGTGTATATATGTACGTGTAAGCACACGTGCATGTGTATGTGTGTGTAAAAAGTTTTCATTTCATTTGCCCAGTGCTTTTTTGGCTTTTAATACTTTCCTTACCTACAAGATTACTGACAAAGTTTAACACCAAAAGTCAAAATTGTTTTTTATTTTTCAAAATTAAATATATAACTTCCAAATGAGTGCAGGGGACTTTGAGACATTAATCTATTCAATTTCAAGGTCCTGAAATTTTAAAACTCTGAAGAGAAGGGACAGATACTGGATACATACCCCAATTTGAGGTGCTGGCAATGTGAATGGATTTGCAGATAAAATAGTGGTCCACATTTCCCCTGTGCAGTCCTGGAGTCATAAGACACGATCACAGGCCAAAGCAGTTTCTTGTCAGCCCCTTCCTTTCACAGAACACAGGTGTGGTCCTGGGTAGGTAACTCTATGTGCAAGACAGGAGAGGCTAGGCTTCTGTGGGCCTCTTTATTGTAAACAGATTTTTAAATGAAACAGAACCTTTATTTCCAGAAAGATAATCACAGGCATGGAAAGGAAGTTCAGCCTAAAGTGCAGGAAGCAGCCCGCAGGTCTAATTTTAGGACTGTGAATCTCAGCAGCATCCTTTAAATATTGCAGAACACTCTGCTGTTTCTAGGGCCTCTTCAGGATCTATTTGAGTATATTAGGATAAAAGAGCCCTCCTGTTTCCTTAGAGTTAAGCAAGCGCTACCAGTGGTCCTGTTTTAGCTGCTTTAGTTGTGTTCTGTTCACCATGTATGGCTCTTTATACAACCTCCGCACTCCAGGCCAACCACAACTCAGTGGTCATGACTCAAACACTGTTTAATTTCTTCCTCAAACCGTCTTGTTTCATATAAGTTGATCTTTACATGACTCTAAAATTTCCTCATTAAAAAAAAAAAAAATGACAGGATCCCTGGGATTAGAAACCTTACCTGATAACGCTGTTATAAAAGTATCAGGATAAGATTTTCCTCATTTAAAAGTGAAATGAAAGCCCTTGATCACCTCCACTGGGAGAATTCAAAGCATACAGACAATCCATTTGTATTTTGCTAGAAAATCTTTGTTTCTTGGAGCAGCTGGTAGAACGGTGTTCAGAGATGGATCTGAAAGATTTCCGATTTTAAGAAGCTCAAAATAATTATGGACTCCACTCTCAGAGTGCCCCTTGCCCGTAAAGCATTAACACATGCCACAGCTGATATTACCCATAGCTCTGCAGGGTGCATATTACAGTTAGGGCCACTTGGATTCAGAAAGGTCCAGAAGCTTGTTCAAGATCATCCGGCAGTTGAGTTTCAGAGCTGGGATTTAAACCCGGGTCCCTGGACTCCGTTCTTTCTATTGCATTGTTCTCTCAGGACAAATAACTCTTGAAAAAAGAAATGCCACGTAGACATGCTGCAGACACATTAGTTTGTGTGAATACATTCCATTAACAGTATCTATTTGGTCTGGAATCCTAGCAATTTCAAACCTCTGCAACTGGAGTAGCATAATTATTACCGAACCAGTCCTGAGCCAGGAAGCTGAGATTGAAACCTTCACATTTATTTGGCCACTGGGCTGTGTGATATGGGGCTGTTACTTTCCTGGGATTAGATTTCTTGAGTTTTAAAATGTGGACAATAACATTTTCTTCATAGGACTATTGTGACAATTAAATGAGAAAATACTTGCAAAGTGCTTTTGAGTAATCAATTCAAGGTAACTATTGTCGCCAAAACTTGGAAATATTTTTGTTTCCCCCACCCTGTGTATATGGGGGAAATTTTTTTACAGAAGAACGTTTTTTGAGCTAATTATCTTGTGACTTGTTACACAACCTCAAATAACTACCAAATAAATAAAGAAGGCTGATGCACAGACTTTGCCAGTGGCGAAGGGCATTGCAGCAGAGCATTTACTGGTGGATGGGAAAGGCAGAGGCTGTCATGCCCCATTACTTCATAGGCTAACTCTGTGCTGACTCAGCCAAAGGCAGGCAGTAATCACAGCCAAGTTTATATGTTGGAGAATTGATGTGGTCATATTTCCATATTCTCGAAAGCAAAGTCAAGAGAAAAGGGTGATCAGAAAGTTTTCATGGCTCTCATCATGATGCTGACAGCTCCAGCTTACTGGTTTACTTTTAGTTCACCTCTGTAATCTGGAGTGGGCTGCCTGGTCAAGACTGTAGGTGGAGCAGGAGAATCCCCCCTGTCTTTTGACCATTTTGGAACAAAGAATGTGTCAGTTCTTATTTATCTTGTAGAGGGTAATTGATTTGGGATGGTGGTAAGTGTTCAGATGGGATTTCTAGACGACATCTATCTTAGCACCACAACCCACCCCCCCACCCCACACAATCAATACTGGTTATGCTAATGATGTGATCACCCCACAACCTCAGAAATTCTGAAGAGCATGTGCGGGAGCAGTCACAGTGCAGTATTCAGATATCTCTTTGTATTTCTAATAGTGGAAATAAATTAGAAGACCATGTATTTGACTATTGTTCTGAACTGACAAATCCATTGTTTTCTTGTTAAATGGTACTAATTGTGGTTGTCATGGAAACCCTGAGGTACTTAGGCTAAATTGTCCAATCTATTTTTTTTTCCCTCTGTGAGAGATTATTTCTTTGGCTGACATTGAAGTTCCCCCTCTAGAAAGCTATTATATATATACTCACAAGACACTGCTGTATGTTAAAGATCCTCAATAAATCTGTTATATTAATTTTACGTGTACAGTGGTTATGAGAATCAATTTGCTTCAAATATGAACTGATACTTAGAAAAATTAATAAAATCAGTTGGCAGAATTTTTTTTCTTTGCCAAAAATTTTGATGTAAAACCTGGATGATTTTGAAAAAAAAATCTACTTGCTTTAAAATGCTTGTATTATTTTATTTCTATATAAATGCTTTAAAAACACCATTTTGCAGTAACCTTTTAAGAAAATAGAAAAATTATTTTAAAGAATCCTGCCTGCTTCATATTAATCCCACGGGCAGATTTCATGGAGAAAAGATAAATATTTATGCAGTATATATGTGGAGAGTAAGAAATCTCTGTGGAGTCTAACGGGCTTAGGGAAAATATTAAACCCACCAGCTGCTAGTTGTAGGTACTTTACCTGGGTTTCAGTATCCTCATGTGTAAAATGAAAGTCATGAGTTTGTTGGATTGCCATAAATTTGAAGCATAGCAATACATGTCATACTCCTGGTGAATGCCTGACAGATAGCAAACACTCAAGAAATGTCACTGCTGTTCCAGTCTATCACATATTTGGTTCATATTATGAACCTTAATTATTTATTTTAATAGAAGTAAACAGAGAGAGTAAACAAAATTTCCCACTGTATTTGGTATGTACTTCAATTAATAGCATATGCATATACTTACCATATGACATTGTTAGTCACTTGTTAGTTACTCAGTCGTGTCCAACTCTTTGTGACCCTATGTCTGTAGGACATGTCTGTAGGGACTGTAGGAACCCTCCAGGCTCCTCTGTCCATGTTATTCTCCAGGCAAGAATACTGGAGTGGGTTGCTATTCCCTTCTCCAGGGGATCTTCCCAACACAGGGATCAAACCCAGGTCTCCTGCATTGCAGGCAGATTCTTTATAGTATGAATCTTTACCATATGACATTACCATTGTTTAAATATCTTTATCCCCACAGACTGAATAATTTACAGATAGGGACTGCAGTCTGTAAAACAAAGATAACAAAATGAAACACAACCTTGAAGTCTTCAGCCCCAAGTAAAGTTAGGCTACTCAGTGATGATTTCCTGGGTACCTCCTGTTTCCCCTGCCCTGTGTTAGCTGTAGGGAATCAGCAGTGAGCGCGGAGGATGAGCGTCTTCCCTCCTCTGGCATTACGGATGCACCTACAATAGGGGACGCTAAGTGCCCCGAGCAGTGGACCTCAGGCTCTCAGAGCACACGGCGGCTTCCTTACCCATATGGAAAAGCATGAAGCAGAACCAAAGCAGTATTTTCCCAAAACGATGACTTCGAAGCAGAGAAATGTAGATGTGCAGCTTGGATGAAAATTGGAGAGAATATTCCAAACAGAAGGAAATGCAGTTGTAAGCGTTTGAAGGTCAGGAGCCAAAAGACAGTTTCTTGAATTTCTGTGGCTGCAAGTTCCTAGGAAAGAATCTCAAGCTTGTACAAACCTCACACTAGTGAGACAGATCTGCTGGTTTTTTAGGAGATTGCATTTTTTTAATCAACTGCAGGATCACCTCTGTAGAGCCATGGCATAGGCTGAGGTTATACCTCTGATAGGCCCTGATTGTGCAGCCTTTCAAGATGACTGTGGAGCAACACACCACCCTCCCAATGCACCCTTGGGTGAAGAACAAAGGCAAAATCCAGGGTTTCTTTGGGATTTCAGCTTGTTTATCTGTTACTCTAAACTTCAGACACAGTTTCTCACGAGGCTGCTCACTCCTATGCTAGTTAGGCAAGGATTTGAACTAATTGGTCGATATTTTAAATAAGGTATTATAAGGGTGCCCAGAATTAAGGAAATTGTAGAATCCAGCACTTTGTTGGAGTCCAGGCAGAGAATTCTGGGTTTGCTTCCTGGGTCCTGCTCTTCAGATTTAGGAAACCTCCAGTGCTTTTCCCTTCTTCTGTCTGTCATGGTTAGGAAAACCTACCCAGAAGACTGCTGTGAGGATTAAGTGAGATGACCTTCATTGCCTGTTTAACACGGTTTCATTAGCAAATGATACTTAATAGAGTAATTTTTTAAAGCCTCAGCAACATTTTCTCTTTTTTCTTGCATGTTTTGTTTTCATATACCTTTACTAGAATATAACTTATATACTATAACATTCATTTAAAATGTAAAACTTTGAATTTTAGCATATGCAGAATTGTACAGTCAGCATCACAGTCACATTTTAGGATATTTCCATCACCCCAGAAAGAATACTTTTGAATTTCTTTTGTGTCTGTGGATTCCTAATTGTGTTCAGGAAATTGTATTTAAGGATCCAGGATAACCATTATATTTACTAAATAACCACAGGTTGTCATTTTGCAATTTATCACTTGTGATATTAATTCTTTTGACTATACACCCTTGATACACTTCAGAATAACCATTTGCATTTTACTTATGTGCCGAAGTATTTTGGTATTTTTTAGTAATTTAATGTATTTTAAAGAACATATCCTCTGATAACTTCCTTCCAGTGTCTCTTTATATATGAGAAGGGAACATAACTCATAATACTTGTTGATATTATCAAGAAATATTGAAATAGTCTTCAACATTTTGTACAAAGAATATTTCATTATTATTGGTGGTACTTACTCAAATAAACAAGGTAGAAAAATAACAACAAATACTCTCATGAAACCTCTGTGAAAAATGTGTTTTTTTATTGTTTTATTATGAAAATGTAGTCACTGAAATCATCTTGTTACTAGAAACTCTTTGAAAAAGGGCAGACACTTGTAGAATGGTGGTATGCTGTGGATTCAGGCATGTATCCAGACTCTGGTTCAAACTCAATCTTACCAGTTAATGCTGCGCTTAGTTGCTCAGTCATGTCTGACTCTTTGTGACAGTGACCCCATGGTCTATATCCCGCCAGGCTTCTCTGTCATGGGATTCTCCAGACAAGAGTACTGGAGTGGGTTGCCATTCCCTTCTCCAGGGGATCTTCCCAACCCAGGGATCGAACCAACGTCGCCCACATTGCAGGCAGATTTTTTTCCATTTGAGCCACCAAGGAAGCCTTACCAGTTAGTAACTGTGGGATTTTACACCAAGTTCCTTAGCTCTTTGGGCCATAGCCTTCTCGTTTATAAAATAGAGGGGATAGTAGAGTTGTGGGAATTAAGCTATCACATGTAAATCAGTTTGGTACAGTGCCTGGCATACAGTAAGATTTAAAAAAATGGCCACTGTAATTTTATTGAGTTGTAGACTACTAGGGTATTGATAAAGGAATTATTTACCAAGTTTAAGAATACAGGGGGTGACTTCTTATTATGGAAATTATAAATGTGGATGAAGAAATTCCTTTTATCTTCAGTTGGGAATCAAAAGTCTCCCCCTCTGACTGGGAAATGACAGTTATTCAAAAACTTGTGCTTGTTCTCAGTCGCTTCGGTCATGTCCGGCTCTTTGCAACCCTGTGGACTGTAGCCCACCAGGCTTCTCTGTCCCTGGGATTCCCCAGGCAAGAATACTGGAGTGGGTTGCCATGCCCTCCTCCTGGGGTTCTTCCCTACCCAGGGATCGAACCTGTGTCTCCTTCATCTCCTGCATTGCAGGTGAATTCTTTACCACTGAGCCTCTGAGGAAGCCCCATTCAAGAACTAAAGACAAATGTTGGTGTACGTTCTCCATGGCACAGTGAGAGAATTATTGAATCATAACTTGATTTTGTTCTTTAGTTATGAAGGAGGAGGCAAGACGTCAGTATTTCCCAAGAAAGACTGGCAAATCACACACTTGACTCAGTAGAAAAGTCTACTGGAGAAGCAAGCAGTACTCAAAAATGGGAGATAAGGGTTTGTATTTACACACAGAAATTCATGACTGTAAATATCATCAGTAATAACTGTTACAAAAGTTAGCCCTGTCCAAGTTGTTTGATGATGACAAGACTGGTCTTCTGTCATGAACCAACAGTCAAGGACTTAGGGAGTGTTTGCTTGCAGGGCTTGCCCATGCTCCAAACTAGACATCCATAGGCATGATAAGTTGGGCACATTAAGGTGTGTTAAATATGCTGCTTATTAAATTTAAGGTGTTTTCTGTATCCTATCATGTTATCAGCTCACCTGTACTTCACCCCAGCTCTGCCAGGAGGATGGGTCTGGAGCTTGGCCACGTCTCTGGTCTTGTTGGCTCTGTAGGCTGATGTTCCAGGGCTCCCAGGACCACCTGTTGTCCTTTCCCCGCTTTACCTGTGTTGCACCTGTACCCTCATCTTTAACACCAGCTCCACCAGTCACTTACTTATGCTTAAACTTGTACAGGGTGGATTAGTTTTATGTTGTTGCTGTTGTTCAGTTGCTGAGTGGTGTCCGATTCTTTGCAGCCCCATGAACTGCAGCATGCCAGACTTCCCTGTCCATCACCAACTCCCAGAGCTTACTCAAACTCATGTCCATTGAGTCAATGATGCCATCCAACCATCTTGTCCTCTGTCGTCCCTTCTCCTCCCACCTTCAATCTTTCCCAGCATCAGGGGCTTTTCTAGTGAGTCAGCTCTTCGCATCAGGTGGTCAAAGTATCGGTGCTTCAGTTAATTGTATGTCATCCACTCAATTAGGCAGGAAAATGTTTTGTATCATGTTTGAATGAAAACCAAGTGTCTGGGAGGAAATTGAACTCTATCTACAATGGACTGCTACCTTAGAAAACAGAGTTGTTCATTGTAATTGAACATGCCTATCTTTGGTCCTGATTTAGGATTACAGCTAAAATAAAAATTTTAAGAGTATTTTGCAGGAAAGTTTTTGAAATCTATTTGTCCTTGCCTATTCTGAAATGGATGTATAGAGTTTATAGTTTTTTCAGAATCTGAAACCTTGAACTGAAAGGTATTAAAGGAGGGCTTGTTCAGTTGCCCCGTCATGTCTGACTCTTTGCTACCTCAAGGACTACAGCATGCCAGGCCTCCCTGTCTCTCACCATCTCCCAAAGTTTGCCCAAATTTATGTCCATTGCATCAGTGATGCCATCTAACCTTTGACACCCTCTTCTCCTTCTGCCCTCAATCGTTCCCTGCATCAGGGACTTTTCCAATGAGTTGGATGTTCACATCAGATGACCAAAAAGGAGGGTATCTAGTTGTTAACAAAATATGATATTGTATTTATTGTATTTGATATTTTAAAATCACCAAGAAAAGTAGGAGAAGAGAGAAGAACATTCCAAATTTGGGAGAAATCATCCTAGAGGATTGGGTGGTGATGAGAAAAGCAGAGGGTACTATGATGGATAGGAAAATACTGCTGGAGTGCTAATATACCTCTCTTCTCCAAACACAGCCAGTAAACTTATGGGTTTGCTTTTTTGTCCCCCCAAATATTTAATTATATATGATAGGAGAATTTTGCCATATAAACAAATCTCTGACTTTATATCATAAGCCAGTGTTTACCTACTTTACAGATTTAATTAATGCTAAACTTAATGGAATAATTATGTCATTAACGCTTATTAAAGGTTATCCTGACTTGTAGTTCTTGAGAAAGATCACATAGTCTCAAATATTTCTCAAATATTCCAAATGTGGTTTTCATGAAGTAGCCTTAATCCCCCTTAAATATCATTCCTAGTAGAAACTTTGGGGAATGTAGCAAAGTGAAAGAAAAAAAAATTACTCATAATCTTCATTCATCCATGAATAATATTAGCATTGTGATTTATGCATATACTCACTAAATTAAAATATTTGAACACATATTGTTACTCAATTCTTTATCTTAGTTTTTTCATAAAGAAGTTTTTAATTATTTCTTATTATAATTTGACAATTAGATTATTTTCAATTTGTGTTATTGTTAATAGAATCAAGGTAAACACTTTTTAGGCTTCCCCGGTGGCACTAGTGGTAAAGAACCTGTCTGCCAGTCCAGGAGACATAAGAGATGCGGGTTCGATCCCTGGGTTGGGAAGATCCCCTGGAGAAGGGCATGGCAACCCACTCCAGTATTCTTGCCTGGAGAATCCCACGGACAGAGGAAGCTGGTGGGCTACAGTCCATAGGATCGCAAAGAGTCGGACACAACTGAAGCAACTTGGCACAAACATCTTTTGGTCTAAATCTTTGTCCGTATTCCTTTTCATTTCTTTAGAATTGTGAACTGGAAGGAATTTCTGAGTCAGAGTCAGCATTTTAAAATTCTTAATGTAGCTTGCCAAATTGCCTTCTAGAATGTTTATGATAATTTAAACTCTTAGCATTGAGCGTTTTCTTCTAATATTTGACAATGTTATAAATAAAAACTGAATTATATAGGTTTAGTTTCCTGTTGTTCATTACTAAAGAGGCTAGCTACTTTCACATTCATGAATGAGCTTTTAAAATTTTCTCTCTGTGACTTATCAGTTTGTGATCTTTAGTCGCTTTCCTCTTGAGAATTTGAGAATTATCTTACAAGTCATATATATTTTCATGGAGTCTTAGTGGAGATAACATGAACTTTGGAGAAAGGGTGCACATGGATATCTCAAACCTGTCCTCCAGCATGATCCCTGCCTTCTTCACCTCCTTTATTTCTTCTGGAAAATGATCACTATCATTTAGCATCATCTGTCATTTCTTCATGCTACCAAGTGATATCTTGCCTTCTCTCTCTCTTTTTTTATCTTCAAGTGTTCTTTAGTGGTCATTTAAAATTGTGATGAATTTAAAGTTGAACTACTTAAGGATTTAAGTGTTGTCGTTGTTCTCCACATCTTTGATTTGTGAATTCTGGATCGTGAACATATTTTACTGTGAAAACTTCCTGGGTGCCAGTATGATCAGACTATCCTGATAAAAAGAGATTTTTCAAGAGCTGATTGGCTGAATGGCCTGGTACAGGAGATTATGATCACTGGGTAGAAAAATGGTACCTGCTGTTCCTAATGGTAGTGAAAGTGGAGTTGACTCAAGAAGCACTTGTGGATTCAGTTGTATTGTGGATGGTGGTTTGTTTCATCGGAGCCAATGGTTTCCAATCTTTAGCCTGCGTTGGCATCATAAGCACAGGTGCTGGGTCCCCCCAGAGTTCCTGATTCAATGGGTCCCGTGTGGGTCAGGTGATGCTGCTGCTGCTGGAGAACTTCTGATCTAAGCTGAGAGCAGAGCATAAGCTTTCTGTGGTGCTGATCCATAAAAGAGGTCTATCAGTGCTCCTAAGTCTTTGCCAACTGAACTGGTGGTATCCTCCAGGAGGCCAGAACTACTGGGAGTGTGCTGTGGTCCAGCAGAAATACCATGTAGCTCACCTCTATGGGATGCCATTCCCATGAGAATGACAGTTTCTACAGTTACGTGGGACATACATAGGTGGCCATACTCAGAGACGCTGAATACTGACATTGGAAATGATTTCTCCTTTATGATATCTGACGTTGCTTTTAAAACTGAAAGTCTTCCTCTCCTCCAAGAGGCTCCTGCAAACCCAATCCAAAGGTCAAATTTATATTTATTATTTTTTTTTCTAGTTTTTTGAATGGATTTTCTTTTTTTACATTGCAATTATAGATGAAGTCAGTATCTTTTCATGCTTTCTGTGAGGTGAAGATTAAAATAGTATATTGTTTCTCCAAAATGGCAATTTTTCTCAACACGTTTCGAATAAAATAACTGTTTTTCACTGGTTTATCATTTTGTCTTTCTCAGATGCTATATGTGTATTTATATTCCAATACTATTTATATTGCCTTGACTTTGCTAGCTCATTTATTCTATGAGTGTTTGCTATGTTTCAGGCACTATGGAGACACCAGGATAAATAAAACAGTCTTGAATAAAACACATGTGGGCTCTGCCTGCATGCAGTGTACCATCTCAATAGTCTGTTCTGTTCTCCCTATATTCTTGCACAGTTAGCATGCTGGTTTTAATTATTGTAGCTGCAGAACATAGTTTAATTTGTTCCTCCTCATTAGCTTATTTAAAAAAAAATACCGTAGTGATCTTTGTCTGTCTACTCTTCTAAATATATCTTAGAATCATTTTGTAAAGTTTCAAAAAAAAAGAAGTAAACTCCTTGTAACTCTGATTGGAATTATCTTATAGTATATATTTATTTGGGAAAACCTGATATCTTCTGTAATATAGTATTTCCCTCTCAAAACAGTATTGTTCTCTCCCACTTATTAGGGTCTTCTTTCACATTTCCTGTATTATAACATGCAAGTACTAAAATATGTTAGTTAGGTTTATTTTATAAATATATTTTGTTAATGACACAAGAGATTTCAAGAAGGTTAAGACCTGGGTCCCAGGAAGGAAAGAGAATGGAGCCTGTTGAATGGAGAAGGAAAAGTATAGGGAAAGGATTGCCCGAACAAGCATGGTCAGCAAATTCTTACATCATCAAGATAATGGTGTAAAGTAGTATATGATCCACAGTGTCCAAACTGATATAAAATATATGTCTACATCTAATCTTCTAGATATAATTTCCTAATATTCATAAGTATCCCTGTATATATAGAGATATCTCTCTTCATATCTCTTTCTATGAATGCTTATAAAGTACATTGTAATGTAATTTTTAAATAGTGGCCCCTGAGGAATTTTCCTGGTATCAGGACAATACAACTGGCTTTTGCTATGCAGATTTGCAAACATTGGTTTAGACTTGTAGACTGACAACTTTAAAGGACAATATGTCCATAGTCTGCGTGCCAACTGGCACATGCTGATAATGTCTGACAGGCCTCTCTTGTCAAAGCTTTGAACACCTAATAAATATGATTGTACTCTCTTTACCCTTTGAAAAATCAGAGATACTCATTTTTCCCCTTTCGGCTACAGATGGTGATATCCTAAGAGCTTTGAGCCAGCTGCTCAGCGTATTGATGCAAGTGCTTATGGCAGACAATAAATTCTTCAAATCTGGGGTTGTTTTTCTTTTTCCTTTTCCAGCTAAATAATACCACACTGATAGCAGAGGATATAAACCTCAGTAGCAATTTCAATATTAGAGATTAGAAAACCCATGGAGATCTGGGTGAACAAATGAAGAATGTGCAATAATCGCATTAAACCTGTCCTGCCTCATTTGGAAATGATGTCTTATTGTGTTAAAATGAACTGCTGGTCAGTGCCAAGGAAACAATGTATTCTGAGAACTTATTATTGGTTTAGTGATTGCTTTTTATTACCATGGCTTCTATGGCTACTGCTATTATTGGGCTAGATACTCATCTCTTTTAACTGTGATGTTCAAAGAAACCTAGCTGCGGTGAATATAATTGTTACCATTTATAACAGCCGGCCAGGTCAGATTGTCATCTTTATCTGTGGTGTAACAAAGAAATAGTAAATCAATGCGATGGTAAAATTTAATAATGCATGAAGAACTTCATTGTTGGTGATGCTTTTTTAAATTATGGCTTAGGGAATTTGAAAACAAGTAGGGAAAAATTTATTTTTCTTGTTAAGAATCACTGACCCTCTTGGGGGGGAAAAATCTCCCAAGAAGTTAGATGAATAAAAAGGGAAATAATTTGCTTGCTTGTATCTTTTTAAAAGAAAGAAAGAAATATAAAAATTTCTGATTTTCTTTTGTAAAAGTTAACATTTGGGGTTTTAAAGCTTCACTGAATTGTTATATTCAATTTAAGAAAAAATATGTCATTTAGTACAATGGGCAACAAGAGACTCCAGAATGGAGGAAAGGAAGGAAAGGGAAATCATGTAGCAGAGAAAGGAAGTGAACTGTACAGAGGAGACAGTGAGAGAGGCAGAAGGGCCGGCGGACAGGGGTGAAGGGAAAACAATGGGAAGAGAAATAGGACAGAAAAATTACATCTTTAAAAACAGAGCAGAGACACGAAGAAAAGAATGTGTAAGAAAATAGTGAACAGAGAGGAAGTCAGAAGGAAATGTGATGAGGAGGCAAGAAGAAGAGAGCAATGGCCGGTGAAGAGGGAAAATGAAGAGGGTACTGTCACTGAGTTCTGGGAAGAACCGTGCATTTTGGCCTGGATCCCAGCTGTTTTCTTGGACGTCAGAATCAGTAACCACCAAATCCTCTGACAGCCTCTGAGCCTCTCCTCTTTATGTGTGTAGCTGGTGCCACGTGACTCCTGGCTGCTTACTCCTCACAGCCCTGGCCTTTACGATCCATAGAGAAGTGATAGTGAAAGTCGCTCAGTCGTGTCTGACTCTTTGTGACCCCACGGACTATTGTCAGCCATTCTCCTCTGTCCGTGCAGTTCTCCAGGCCAGAAGACTGGAGTGGGTAGCTATTCCATTCTGCAGGGGATCTTCCCAACCCAGGGATTGAACACAGGTCTCCTGCATTGTAGGCAGATTCTTTACCATCTGAGCCACCAGGGAAGCCCTTAAGATCCATGCTCACCCTAATTCGACTCCTTATCAATCTTCCAACAGGTTTATCCATTTTATTTATATTTAACAGTTTCTTTCAGTGTTCTTGATTTTCTCTTTTGAGTTAATCATGTCTTATTTTATTAATTTCCAATTTGACATTACCTTCCTACTTCCTTAATCTTGGGGAGAAGGATTAGTTTGTTCAGTTTTTCTATAAGGTCTTGAGTTGAATTCTTAGATCATTGATTTTCAGCATTTCTTTACATCTCTTTCTAAGGATGGCTTTAACTGCATTCCACAAATTTTATTATGTCTTATACTTACTATCATTAAGTTCAAAATATTTAAAAATTTTTCATTGTGATTTCTTCTTGATCCATGAATTAATTTAGAACTATATTATTTAATTTCCAAACAAAAGGGCATTATGTCAGCCAGAGAAGATTCTCTGTATGGTTTTAATCTTTGGAAAATACATTGAGAAATGCTTTATAGCCCAGCATATGGCCAGTTTTGGTAAATACTGCATTTGCATGTGAAAAGCATGCATATACAGTGATTAATGTGGGCACTATTTTATATGAAAGGTATCAAGTTTGTTAGTCACGTTTTTCTCATATTCATCATTTTACTATACTATCTTCTTTTTGAGTAATAGAACACTTCTATTTTTCATTTTAATCTCAGTTACTTTTGTCTATTATGCTTTCTTTTATTATTATTTAATACTTACCCTTGATTTATTACAGTCTAATATAAAAATATTACTTTTGTCCAATTATTTGATTATGCTGAAACCTTAGAATACTTTAACTCCATCTATTCCTATTTTACCTTTCACATTATTGTATCATATACTTTGGTAAATTTTTAATTCTGTAGCCCATTACTATTATTGTTTTGTACAATCAAATTTGATTTATATTTATCCCTTTATTTACCACTTTCTGCCACCATTTCAGTCCAGTTCAGTTGCTCAGTCAAGTTCAACTCTTTGCCATCCCATGGACTGAAGCATGCCAGGCCTCCCTAACCTTCTCCAACTCCCAGAATTTACTCAAACTCATGTCCATTGAGTCAGTCATGCCATCCAACCATCTTATCATCTGTCATCCCCTTCTCCTCCCACCTTCAATCTTTCCCAGCATCAGGGGCTTTTCAGATGAGTCAGTTCTTTGCATCAGGTGGCCAAAGGATTAGAGTTTCAGCTTCAGCATCAGTCCTTCCAATGAATATTCAGGACTGATTTCCTTTAGGATGGACTGGTTGGATCTCCTTGCTGTCCAAGGGACTCTCAAGAGTCTTCTCCAACACCACAGTTCAAAAGCATCACTTCTTCTGCCACCCTTTATTCCTTCTTAAATTTTATGTTTCTATTTAGAATTGTTTTCTTTTGCTTGAGGAATTTCTTTTAGAATCATTTTAGAAAAGTCACCTGGTGATGAGATTTTCCAACTTGTTTGTCTCAAAATATCTCAATTTTACCCTCATTTCTGAAGAATATTTTCATCAATTGTTTAATTCTAGTTTGACATTTTATTTTTGACACTATATACATCCTTTGATTATCTTCTGGCTGCCATCTTTTTTGTTAAAAATTTAGCCCAATCTTATTTTTTCTTTTTTGAAAATAACACAACTGTTTTCTGTGGCTCTCTTTAAGATTTTTCTGTTTCTTTAGCATTTATCACTTTTACCATGGGATAGGACGATGTGTGAATTTATTATATTTTATGTCTTGAATATGTAGGTTGATGGTCTTTATTTGTTATTAAAGATTATAGGCCTTTAATACCTAATTTAAAATTGTTCCCACCTCATTCTCTGTGTTATAATTTTAGAACTCTGATTACATGAATCAATTTTTAATCTCACCTATAGATTTCTTATATTGTTTTCTGAATTCTCCATAATTGTTTCATGCTTTAATCTGCATATTTTCTATCTTTCTGTTCAGTAAAATAATCATTTCAACTGAGCCCAATCTACTGATGAACTTATCTCTCCAGTTGTTTATTTCAGTTGTATTTTCTAGTTACAGAATTTCTATTTGATTCTTAAAAATACATTCTACTTTTGATTCTTAAAAATACATTCTACTTTTATTCCATAATTCTCTTATCATCATTTTTTAGACATATTAATCACAGCTATTTTTTAATTTTTTTTCCCAATTATTTTTATTAGTTGGAGGCTAATTACTTTACAATATTGTAGTGGTTTTTGCCATACATTGACATGAATCAGCCATGGATTTACATGTGTTCCCCATCCTGATCCCCCCTCCCACCTCCCTCCCCATCCCATCCCTCTGGGTCTTCCCAGCGCACCAGCCCTGAGCACTTGTCTCATACATCCAACCTGGGCTGGTGATCTGTTTCACACTTGATAATGTACATGTTTCAGTGCTATTCTCTCAGATCATCCCACCCTCGCCTTCTCCCATAGAGTCCAAAAGTCTGTTTTATACATCTGTGTCTCTTTTTCTGCCTTGCATACAGGGTTATCGTTACCATCTTTCTAAATTCCATATATATGCGTTAGTATACTGTATTGGTGTTTATCTTTCTGGCTTACTTCACTCTGTGTAATGGGCTCCAGTTTTATCCATCTCATTAGACCTGATTCAAATGTATTCTTTTAATGACTGAGTAATATTCCATTGTGTATATGCACCACAGATTTCTTATCCATTTGTCTGCTGATGGACATCTAGGTTGCTTCCATGTCCTGGCTATTATAAACCGTGCTGTGATGAACACTGGGGTACACGTGTCTCTTTCAGATCTGGTTTCCTCGGTGTGTATGCCCAGGAGTGGGATTGCTGGGTCATATGGCAGTTCTATTTCCAGTTTTTTAAGGAATCTCCACACTGTTCTCCATAGTGGCTGTACTAGTTTGCATTCCCACCAGCAGTGTAAGAGGGTTCCCTTTTTTCCACACCCTCTCCAGCATTTATTGCTTGTAGACTTTTGGATAGCAGCCATTCTGACCTGCGTGAAATGGTACCTCATTGTGGTTTTGATTTGCATTCCTCTGATAATGAGTGATGTTGAGCATCTTTTCATGTGTTTGTTAGCCATCTATATGTCTTCTTTGGAGAAATGTCTGTTTAGTTCTTAGGCCCATTTTTTGATTGGATCATTTATTTTTCTGGAATTGAGCTGCAGGAGTTGCTTGTATATTTTTGAGATTAATCCTTTGTCTGCTGCTTTGTTTGCTATTATTTTCTCCCATTCTGAAGGCTATCTTTTCACCTTGCTTATAGTTTCCTTTGTTGTGCAAAAGCTTTTCATTTTAATTAGGTCCCATTTGTTTATTTTTGCTTTTATTTCCAATATTCTGGGAGGTGTGTCATAGAGGATCCTGCTGTGATTTATGTCGGAGAGTGTTTTGCCGATGTTTTCCTCTAGGAGTTTTATAGTTTCTGGTCTTACGTTTAGATCTTTAATCCATTTTGAGTTTATTTTTGTGTATGGTGTTAGAAAGAGTTCTAGTTTCATTTTTTTTTTACAAGTCATTGACCAGTTTTCCCAGCACCAATCTTGAGAAAGAAGAATGGAACTGGACTGCAGCAGCTTTCAAAGCCTTGAGTATGTTCAGTTTACTTTCAGGATGTTGCCCTTCAGAAGTTGCATCTGAAAGCTAGGGTTCTCATGGTGACTTCACCTCCTTGATGAGCCCTGAAATTCAATTTTTGTCTCCAGAACACAATGAGATTGCTTATCGCTCTCTCTTTTAGCTGACACTTTGTTCTGGATTTCTTTGCCTGTATTCTTACACTGCTCATGATTCAGCAAATGCTTCAAAGGGAAAAGCAGAACTTATTTTTGGTTTTACTTCTCTGCCCTTCCCTTCTCTCTGGAAATTTTGACCTTCAAGTTCTGGCTTCTTGGTCTGATGCTTTCAATTGACTTTAAAATTTTTATACGGTCTTCCTAGTTGTACTCGAAGGAGTGTTGATCTGCTGCAAGTTAGTGTCTGCACAGCCAGAAATTATGTTCTAAAGTCTTTTTATGATGTTAATCATACCGATGACTTCTGGTAGCATTTTGTACTTTTTCTAACTCCAGCTTGTTTTTTCACATTATTATTATTATTTAAATGATGTAGCAAATAAATGTCATGTGTGATACTGTTGTGTAATTTATTTTACTGTTTATGTTGCATATGGGCTTACTTTGTTTTATTTTGCTTGGCTTTATTATGATTCACAGATACTGCATTTTTTAAAATTAAAGGTTCGCGGCAGCCCTGCATGCAGCAAGTCTATCGGCACCATTTTCCCAACAGCACTGTCTCAGGTCATGTCTCTGTGGTGCGTTTGGGTGATTCTCACAGTATTTCAAACTTTTCGTTATATTTGTTATGGCGATCTGTGACCTGTGATCTTTAATCATACTGCTATCTGAGCCCTGAAGGCTCAGATGATGGTCAGTGGGGACAAGTGTCACCAGACCAACAGTCCATGACTGGTACAGAACAACTCAGAAACCGACAGCACTTAACTCAGCTCCTCAGAGAGAGCAAGTCTCTGTCAGTGAGCTTTCAGTTTCCCTGAGCATAACACATTTTGGTCTTGTTACTCTTCTCTCCTGTCTTCTTAGGCATCTTTCTTCCCCATATACTAGCTTAATTCACACTTAGCCTTGTTTGCTCCTTCCATGATTAGACTCCTCACATTTCTCTGTCTTGTTGATTAACATTCTACTTCCAAATGCCATCTGAAAGTGCTCCTCACCCCGTGACCTTTGCCTCCTAGTCTCCTCTTCTCTACTCCTATTTTCATTTAAACTGTTCTTTTCTAATCCTATAATGTGAATGAGGCAACAACTGATAAGAAAGATATGATATAAAAATAGATCCATAGAGTATTCATCCTTACCACTTTCCATATTCATGCAATACTTAGCACTTCATAAATGTTAACTAATGAGACTTCAAAATTTCCTTATAAGCAAATTCTTAGATACAGTTTCAAAGTAAGAAAGAGAGTTAGAGGGGAAAAAAACATGCATATAGAGTATGAGTAACTGCTGGGTCCTTGGTTTGAGCACACAGCCTCCAGAAGCTCCAGGCAATTGAAAATGCCTGCCATCGTTCACTTAGCCTTGATGGTGAAGCCGCATACTAATTCTTCACCATAAAGTTAAAACATTGTAATGTTTTATTTCTCAAGTGATACTGAAAAATAGATCCACAGACCCCTTCTGATCTCTTGGAAGCAGAGACTAAAGAATGTTAAGATTATATCCATTTAGGTATCTATGGTACTTCAAAACACCTGTGAGATCTCAACACTTTCCAAGGCTGGGAATCTTGGAGTCGTCTTTACCTCTTTTCCTGTATCTCATACCTATCTGATAGAGAGTCTTACTATTCTTTCATGTTTTTGATATATATGTTTTGCTCTCCAGTTTTATTATCATAATTTAAGCCCAGATGTCTCATATTCCATGTCTGGAGTGCTGCTCCTGGCATGTAGGATGTGCCTCTGACTCTGGTTGTCTCCACTGACATAATCTGCATGAAGCTTCACGGGGAATATTTTGGAAATGATCAGTGTAAATGTTACTGTCTGCAGAGGACAAATGCTGCACTTGTCTGTCCAGCTTCACTATTCCCTTATTCTCTCAATAACACTCTGCATTTAAAACAGAGGCTGCTACCACAGCATTGCCTTCTCCTATAAAAAGAGCTGTTCCCATGATCCAAACTATGCTAGTCATTGTCAAGGGACATAAATATTTTAAAATGCATAAATGTTTTCTAAAGCAAAAAATGTGAGAAGAATGATATTGCTTTACATTTTTATAAATCTCTTTAGTATTTGGTTTAATACGCAAACTTGGTTCTGCATGCAACCTGTATAATATATTGTCATGGTTAAATGTATATATTGTCGTATAAAGAAAATATGACCTCTGATAGATATGTAGTTGGAAAAGGGATGATTATTTTAATAACCCTTTTAATTATTATGGATATTTTTCTTTGATGCTATACTAAAACTTGACAAGTGGTAGTTTCTTAAAGGTTAGTTGTAATGTGGAATCTGAAACCATATCAATGACCTTTTTGTACTCAGTTTTAATAAATTGCACTGATCTATTATGTCCTTTGAATATTTTTTACCTATATATGATTTTATAATATCATGTGTTGATCATTTGGAAAATATGAGTTCACTGAGATATGCAAATATTGACATACTGCATTATAAGAAGCCAAAAAACCAGGTTCCAGCCAACATCACCAGTGACCTCATCATTGTGTCATACTCACAATGCTATCATACTCACAATGGCACACACACTTTCTAAAATTCAAAATGAGAAAGCTCAAATTTTATCATCTGCAGTAAACGCTGTCCAGAAAATGTAAAATCTTAATAACTACAGTTTATCTATCTGTTGTTTCGTCAAGTTAAAATAGTATTCTGTGTAAATGTGGTTAGTCCTGCTCACAGCTCAAACACGTGCCCAGGTACTTTTCCTTACCACTTGACTATATTTCGGTGAGAAGTAACAGTGTCTTGCATACACTTCTTATTTTGTTACACAGAATATTAAAAACGTGTGTTCTCAAGAGTTGAGATTTAATAAAATTGATAATTTTTACTATTTTCCTCAATAGCAATTGTTAAATAAAAGTGGCCTTAGGTTTTTTTTTTTTTCTATGACCATGTGGCAATAAACAAGTGACTTATTAGTACAATTTAGAGCCTCTGGTTAAGACACCAGCAATTTTAGCCAACACTGCAGTTGCATCATTAGAGCAAATATCAACACAGTAAAATAGGAAAATAATGTCTTATATTATTATAAAAGTCGTTTTGACCTTGTAGATCCCTAAAAATGCCTTATGAACCCTCCAGGCATCTGTGAATCATACTTTAAAAAATGCTGGTATAGGAGAAGGAAATGGCAATCCACTCCAGTATTCTTGCCTGGAAAATCCTATGGACACGGACAGAGGAGCCTGGCAGGTTGCAGTCCATGAGGTTGCAAGAAAAAAATAATGCTGGTATAAAGAAATGCTTTTTTCACTGAAATTGCTAAGCTTGTAACCAGATATTTTGAGCTTGCCCCTAGCCATGTTCCTGGGCAACATGGAAGAAGGCTTCTAGAGTTTGAAAGGAAAGAGGCCATCACCCAGGGAAGCTGAGTTGAGAGGAGACAGCTCTGACAGTATCTTTCCCCATCCAGGATTTATCCTTGCCAGAAGATCTGAACTTCTGGTTAACACAGACAGTATATTTTCTTTTTAGCCTAAGAAAGTTTGAGTTGGAGTTCTGTTCCTTTTAGGCAAAAGGTCACCATTAGCTGGCCCTGATTATGCATCTGGTTTCCTCCGCTAACTTAGTCCAAGGTCCCCACCCACATGTTTATTCCTGCGTTTACCTCTTAGGCATGTGCATATTCTTCAGGATCCCTCTCATCTGTGCCATTCAAATCCTGGGGCTACCAGAGTTCTTGAAGACTTCTGCTGATAGCTCCCTTTCTGAAATCTATCAAGCTACTATCAGTATAATAAGTTTTAGTAGTAACTTACTCTCTGATTCTTGCATGAATTTTGATCTTACCATCTAATTATAATGTTAGTTTCCTGATGACAGAGATCTTGCCTAAAGTTCCATTTATGTGCTTAAGGCACATCACTGTGGGTACTGTAAATAATGCTTTTTACTAAAAATCCAAAAAAATTTTTTAGCATCTTAAGTCAAATAATTGGAGCAGTTTCCTTCAGAAAACTGCCTGCTGTCAACCTTCTGGAACAAAAACAGGTATATAGTGAAACATCTAACTACTGGCAAAATCTTTTTATAGTTTCAAACTCATACAGGTACCTAAATATCATCAGAAGCTGACAAAGTGAGGATAATTGTGCATGCTCAGTCATGTCCGACTCTTTGAGACCCCATGGACTGTAGCCCACCAGGCTCCTCTGTACATGGGATTTTTCCAGGCATGAACACGAGTGGGGTTCCATTTCCTTCTCCAGGGGATCCTTATGACCCAAGGATCAAAACAGCTTCTCCTATGTCTCCTGCATTGGTAGGTGGATTCTTTACCACTAAGCCACCTGGGAAACCCAAAGGATAGTAATAGCTACTGTTTACTAAGTGCCTTCTACGTGATAAGTGATAGCCTCAGTATTTTACGTAAGTTATCTTTGATCCTCACAATAACCCAGAAAGGTAGATGTTACAATTAATATCTTACATATGAGGAGTTAGATTCAGAGAGATTAAATAAATTTTCCATGTAGCACAGCTTATCAGTGGGGTAGCCAAAATTCACAAAGTCACTGGCTTTAAGTCAAGTTATGTGTTACTAACATGCATAAACACTGCCAAGAATAACATTAGATTTAACTGAACATTTATTGTTGAGTGCCTCTAGTAGAAAACTCTATGCTTGGTGTAGTAGAAGACTGCAAAACGAGAAAGGAACCTCTGGTCTAGCCTAGTGGTGTTCATTGTTTATGTGTAGAAAGCAGTTTGCTCAGCAAGCAGTTAGACTTGAACACATATAATGCACAATCCTTGTTAAAATACAGACATTTCCCAAGGAACAAAAGTGAATGGCATATGCCTTGACAATGTATCTTGTATTGAAAAGTCAATTGGAAGCATTTCTCTTTAAATCTCTTTCTAAAATTGGTCTCGAAGACAAGTGATTATAGAAGTAATTATAGAGAACAGGTAAAGAAGTTGTTATTACTGTGGAAGTAATATCCATTCACCTGTGCATGGACATTTAGGTTGCTCCCATGTTTTGGTTATTGTACATGGTACTGTTATGAACATGGGGTGCATGCACCTTTTCAAATTAGAGCTTTCTCTGGATTTTTGCCTGGGAGTGAGATTGCTAGATAATAGGGCAACTCTGTTTTTTGTTTTTTGAGGAATTTCCATACTGTTTTCCGTAGTGGCTGCACCAATTTACATTCCTACCAATAACATACGAGGACTTTCTTTTCTCCACACCTTCTGCAGCATTTGTTATTTGTAGATTTTTTAATGATGGCCATTCTGACCAGCATGAGGTGGTACCTCATTGTAGTTTTGATTTGCGTTTCTCTAATAATTAGAGATGTTGAGAGTCTTTTCATGTGCCTACTGACCATCTATATGTTGAGAAGGAAATATTCTTTTATTACCCTGACCAGATACCTAAACCTATTCCCACTGTCTCCTAACTAGTCATTACCTCGCCTCACAGAAACACTGATTTTGCTCAACATAATCAGAACCTAGTAAGATTTTTTTAATCTTAAAATTAACTGGTTAATTTAAGCATAAGATTGTGATTGAACTTAAATATAAATGGACTGCTGTTTAAAGTATATCCTTTGATTAACATGGGTTATCCTAAGTATATATCTTTTTGTTAAATAGCTTCATGACACTGGGCTAAAAAAGTTAAATCCCCCGCAACTCCCAGTGGTGTCTTGGAGGCATAGAAGGTTCACAAACACTGTTATTCTCCCAGCATGATGGAGTACATGGTATCGCTCAAATATTTGCTATTACAACCCCCAGTTTTCAGAGCTTACTAAGGTCCGTGGTCTACGAAATTTTAATTCCTGATGAGTTTTTTAAAAAAATAAATGCTGTTTCTCCAACTAGAAAAAACAGCAAAGTTTAACAAATGTATCATTGGCCAGTAACCTACTATTTCTCCTCTTTTTGTTGACCTATGTGCTTTCCCTTCAACTCCATGAAGAAAGACAGACTTTTCTTTGAGTTCCCACCAGTGTGTTAAAAAAGCCCCTGTTTACCTACTTCTTCTGGGAAAAACAAAAAGGAGATGAAATTGAAGTATATTTTCTTTCCCTGAACTGGGATTAATTAAAAATACATCAAGAGTATTGAAAGAAAAGTCAGATCAGTGTGTGGAAATTAGCAGGTGGATTTCTAGGGAGAATGGCCTAATGGACCAAGTGTTATTTAGTTCAGTCTCAGAAGTAGTACAGAGTGGTGATTTCTGGGCTCAAGTGGTGTAGAGTATTTCCTGATGACAGTTTGTGAATACAGATGAACACAGCAAACTGGGTACCGTCTCAGGATTGCTAAAGCCAAGACTAATACATTTCCTTAAATTCTGCTGAACCAGCATATTAGAAACTCTGCAGAAATTTTTCTAACTTAAAAAATATACCAAAAACTATTTCAGGTACCCATACCTTAAATCAATGATCATATAAAGATAAAAGATTTTATTTCTTAGAAGAGCTTCTGCATCAAGAACATATAATAGAAAGTATGGAGTCATAGAGAATGAATTGGCATCCCAGGAGGCTCTTCCACACTTAAATGTGTGACCCTGAACAAAGCACTAAATAGCTATCTAGTCTGTGCCCTTGTTTGTAAAATGGGAAAATAACTCCTGCCGTAACTATCCATGGGTATGTCCTAACAATCACATCAGAAAATTTGTTACACGGTGATAAACTGTAAAGTTCTATATGTATGTTGGTTACTAATGACATATAATCTTGTGCTCTCTCTTTCTTCCATTCTTTCTGTGTATTTATCACGAGGTGCAGAGCTGTGCAGATTTATCATATACATCTTTCTATATATCTATTTGCCTTCCAGCCCTCTCTCCCTTCCTTCCTTTTCTTTTTTTCTTTAAAATTGTCCTTTATTACTATACTTCTATATATAAACAAGTGTTTTAGTAACTCTTTTCCAGTGTTGAAAGATGTTGGTTAAGTTATTTCATTCTTCCTCTTTTCCAGTTTTGGGAGATGTAGGTTGATTATTTTATTCTTCCTTTTAGTATTATGCAGCTTCCCAAGATTTTGTTTAAAAAAATCATGTTGAAAAGCTGAAGAGAGTAATTCACTTGCATCAGTTTTTCCAGAGCCCCATTGAACAACCGAACCTCTATTTCTTCTTTGCAAGTCGTGACAGTGAGGAGAAAAGCCTAACTGGATAAGCCCTGAGATGGGAGGGGTGGGCCGTTGACCTGTAGTGGCAAGGGTCCTGCTGCAGGATACAGGTGGAGCTTTCGGCTTGATAAAGACTCAGGAGCAACAGGAAAGCAGGAGGAAGAAGAGCTCTGAAAATATTTGCACCTCCTTTCAGCTTTTATGATAAAGTAGAGCTTTTCAAACTGGATGTTTCAGTATTTTCACAATTAGCATGGGTTGTATGACAGAAAACTGGATGAGTATCAGCCTTGAGAATTGGTGTTTTCCTAAACTCGCTTTGGAAACAACTGCAGGGGGCCTTCTAGAGCTTTCTGCTATCCATTCTGTTTAGTTAGTATTCATTCATTACTGGCTATTAAGTATTTTGAATATCAGTTTTCTTAGTTCTGTAGACCTATTTAAAAAAAATGTGTTCAAATATGTTTAGACATAAAGAGGGATATGTAACAGTCAGTGTCTTCAAACATGCTTAGGAGACTCTCCCCCCCCCACCCCCCGCCCCCGAGTAGCAGCTTATGGGCCCAGAGATTCACAGAATTAACTTCAGAAGCACTCCTGATCTGTTTCAATGATCCTACTTGTCTTCTGGTCTTAAATTCCTCCTCTTTGTAAGCATCTGCCTCCTGCTGCCTTAGCTCACTTTCTAAAACAGTTACGAAGGGGTTATTCTTTTGCTTACAGACTTGATAACTTCTCATGTCTGCAGAATACAGGCCAAACTCCTAATCAGAGCTTCCAAGATTCTTTGCCCACTGTTACCTACCCACTTGCTTACACTTGTCACCCTCAATCTTTCCTACAAGGTCCATGTGTGACCTTGACACATGATGACTTTGAACACAGCGAAGGTGTCATAGCTCCTCTCTCATCCTTGCCATCAGCCCCAGTCCTGCAGAGCCCAGTGCAGATTGCATTCTTTCCATGAAGCTCTTCTCAGTCTCCTCACTCAAGATGAGTCTCTCCACCCTCCTCTCAGCTCTCATGGCAATCAGTCTACCTTTAGAGGGTGTCCCAGGCCACACCCTGGGAAGGTGGTTTTGTTGGGCAGTGGTGTCCATTTCCATCTCCTCCATCTGACAGCAAGCTCTACTGGAGGCACAAGTGCTCATTCCCTAATAGCCCATCTGCCCTCTCCTGGCTGCCTAATGTCTGCCTTCACACTTCACTCTGAAGTTTGCTATGATTTCTTTCAACAACCAAGGATAACTGAGAAAACAAATCATGTCATTGAAAAGCCCTGGATCAAAAGATCTGTGCTCAGGACCAGCTGTTAGCCCTGAATAGTCACGGAGGCTGGGCAAGTTGTTTAAAATTAGAGGTTCTGTTTCTCCAAACGATTAATGAAGAGTCCAGCCCAAGTCCAGCTTCTCTGAAGTCTGTCTAATCTCGTATGTGTGAAAATCCATTGGAATACATTTTATTTTTAATTTGTGTCATCATACCCATCTGACACTCTCTGAAGAGTTAATCTCCTTTCCTTCTATTGTAAGTGCATTCTCTAGGGATAAAGTATAGGTGTCTTTAGTCTAAGCTTTCTGGCCACTTTGGGGCTATAACAAAGGTGTTCCAGGAAGCTCTTTCTGTAAATGAACTGTCAGAATGACATGGGAGAAGTCAGCACACAGACAGGGAGCGACAGCAAGAAATCCCACTGCCTTGAGTCCCACAAACTTCCTCCTCACTCAATCACCTTAACAACCTGGCCACCTTCTTTCAAGCCTCACATCCAGGCACAGGTGGTCTTTAACATGTGAATATGATCATTAGTACCTGCCTTAAATCTTCTAATGATCACTTTTAAGATCATGTTTAAATGACTGGCCGAGTGACTCATGATCTGATTCCTGCCCCTCTCTTTTGGCCACTCGTTTAGTCACTTCTTACTGCTGTCCATAAAATCACTAGCTGTCCCCTATAAAATATGGGATTACAAATTAAATTTTAGTTTCAGATGAAAGAAAAATGTTATAGTACAAGTATATTCCCAATATTGAATGAACATATGAAAATATTATTTTTTGTTTACCTGAAATTCAAATTTCACTGGGCATCTTGCATTTTTGTTTGATAAATACGGCAGCTTTGTCTGTTACACTATGTGGTCTCAAGGAACCCTGCCTTCCCCGTGGTGTCATTTCTCCTGAACACTCTCTGCTCCTCCCTTATACCCACCGCTCATTTAGGACTCCCTCCATTTCCTCTGAAGGGTCTCCATCACCCCCCATTTTAATTTAGATACTTCTTTGTGGTACCCTGGGTCCATTCCTAATATGTACTTATAAAAACTTATTGCAACTGCGTATTTGTATATTTATCTGACTCACTAAACTAGACATTTCTCGAGGACAGGATCCGTGGTCTATTCTGCGTATCTCTAGAAATTAAGTGTCTGGCACACAGTAAGTTTTTAATAACGTTTGTTTGACAAGCCAAATGGTGCCATTTTACTAGCGTTCTAAATCACATAGAGAGAAACACATGGCCAGAGGTCTAGGTTTCCTGGTGGAAGGAGAAGAGCGTGCCAGATGTGAAAGCTGCTAACTAGTTTCCAGATGGTCACCCTCCCAGGGCCTTTCAGGGGACAGAAGTGAGGATGCAGACCACAGACAGAGCAGGAGGGCCATTCAGGAAGGCACAGTCAGGAAGATCACAGCCGACCAGCAGACTTAGAACACAGGCGTGAGACAGGGGACAAGGCAGTCAGGGAGCCTTTCATCTCGGTCCTCACGGAACAAGTCAGAATGATGAGAGCTCAACAGTAAGGGGAAACTGGAGTGCCTAGCTGATAAACGGGCTAGCCGTGAAACCCTTTCCTCTCTAAGAATTTCAGCAGAAGAAAGGGGTTGGTATCTGGCCACACCTGTTTTAACAAAGCTCAGAACACAATAGGCGTGAACAAGCAACTTCAGGGCTCACAGCAAGCCCTCCTGCTGGGGATACTAGGACAGTGGCGAACACTTTGAGAGGCAGGTGGCAGCTTTCCTATTTCACTCTGTGAATTAGCGAGAGAAGTGAGGAGGGTTGTAAAGGAAGAGACCTGGTGAAGCTGCCACGAAAGGAAAAAATTAACACTGGCTGTCAACATTTACAGTGTCTTAGGATCCCAGCTCACCCTTGGTTTAACTTATTTCTTAACCAGAAGCTTTCCCCCGCATTTCTGTCATGTTCTCTCCTTTTTCTTCTTATCAGTGTATTTCTACCCTTCAGACCTACTCCCCAAGTGAATGGATTTTAGCTTAGTGGGCCTTTAATAATATATATGCTACTGTCCTACACTTTCAGAATGAATATTAACAGCCTGAAAAATATTCATAACTTTCACAGCATACTTGTTCTAGGAATTATCCTAAGGAAATAATCAGAGGCTTAAAGAACATAAAGATTTATGTTCAGTGACACTCATTACAATATTGCTAAAACAGATAAATCTGAGACATTCATGCAATGAAATACCAAGGATTCATTAAAATAATATAAGCATAGCTAATGGTAGAGGGAAATGCTTGTGATTGCTATCATAATGAGAGAATAAAAAACACATGTAACATACATATTACACACAAGTGTATATATGCATATGTTTATATATAACAAATACAGTGCAAAATACATGGTAAATGATTTGAGTGAATAAGAAACAATAAAGGATGGAGTTAGAAGCATTTGGCTTAGAATCACAAAGATTTAGGTGTACCACTTTTTACCTAAGATCCTGGGAATTTATTGGGGATTAGGATGTCATTGTAAAATGAGAGAAATAGTAATTATCTTACAGTTATTTTGTGTGTTTATATGAGAAATCATTTGTTAAATGCTTAGTATAGACTTATCATATCAGTTCAGCTCAGGACAGTCACTCAGTCGTGTTTGACTCTTTGCAACTCCGTGAACTGCTGCGTGCCCAGGTCTCCCTGTCCATCACCATCCCCTGGAGTTTACTCAAACTCATGTCCATCGAGTCAGTGATGCAATCCAACCATCTCATCCTCTGTCGTCCCACTCTCCTACTGTCTTCAATCTTTCCCAGCATCAGGGTCTTTTCTAAGGAGTCAGTTCATATCAGGTACCCAAAGGATTAGAGTTTCAGCTTGAGCATCAGTCCTTCCAATGAATATTCAGGACTGATTTCCTTTAGGATTGACTGGATGAATCTCCTTGCAGTCCAAGGGACTCTCAAGAGTGTCCTCCAAAACCACAGTTCAAAAGCATCAACTCTTTGGTGCTCAACTTTTGCTATAGTCGAACTCTCACATCCATACATGACTACTGAAAAAAGCCATACCTTTGATGAGACAGACCTTTGTTGGCAAAGTAATATCTCTACTTTTTAATATGCTGACTAGGTTGGTCATGGCTTTTCTTCCAAGGAGCAAGCGTCTTTTAATTTTGTGGCTGCAATCATCATCTGCAGTGCTTTTGGAGCCCCAAAAGATAAAGTCTGTCACTGTTCCCATTGTTTCCCTATCTATTTCCCATGAAGTGATGGGACCGAATGCCGTGATCTTCATTTTTTGAATTTTGAGTTTGAAGTCTGCTTTTTCATGCTCCTCTTTCACTTCCATCAAGAGGCTTTTTAGTTCCTCTTCACTTTCTGCCGTAACGGTGGTGTCATCTGCATATCTAAAGTGATTGATAATTCTCCCAGATATCTTGATTCCAGTTTGTGCTTCATCCAGCCCAGCATTTCAAATGATGCACTCTGCATATAAGTTAAATAAGCAGGGTGACAATATATAGCCTTGATGTACTCCTTTCCCAATTTGGAACCAGTCTGTTGTTCCATGTGCAGTTCTAACTGTTGCTTCTTGACCTGCATACAGACTTCTCAGGAGGCAGATAAGGTGGTCAGGTATTCCCATCTCTTGAAGAATTTTCCACAGTTTGCTGTGATCCACACATTCAAAGGCTTTAGCATAGTCAATAAAGCAGAAGGAGATGTTTTTCTGGAACTCTCTTGTTTTTTCGATGACCCATCGGATGTTGGCAATTTGATCTCTGGTTCCCCTGCCTTTTCTAAATCCAGCTTGAACATCTGGAAATTCACAGTTCATGTCCTGTTGAAGCCTGGCTTGGAGAATTTTGAGCATTACTTTGCTAGCTTGTGAGATTATTGCAATTGTGCAGTAGTTTGAACATTCTTTGGCATTGCCTTTCTTTGGGATTGGAATGAAAACTGACTTTTTCCAGTCCTGTGGCCATGGCTGAGTTTTCCAAATTTGCTGGCCTATTGAGTGAGGCACTTTCACAGCATCATCTTTTAGGATTTGAAATAGCTCAACTGGAATTCCATCACCTCCATTAGCTTTGTTCCTAGTGATGCTTCCTAAGGCCCACCTGACTTTGCCTTCCAGGATATCTGGCTCTAGGTGGGTGATCACACCATTGTGGTTAGCTGAATCATAAAGATCTTTTTGTATAGTTCTTCTGTGTGTTATTGCCACCTCTTCTTAATATCTTCTGCTTCCATTAGGTCCATACAATTTCTGTCCTTTATTGTGCCCATCTTAGGATAAAATGTTCCCTTAGTGTCTCTAATTTTCTTAAAGAGATTTGTAGTCTTTCCTGTTCTATTGCTTTCCTCTATTTCTTTGCACTGATTACTGAAGGAAGCTTTCTTATGTCTCCTTGCTATTCTTTGGAACTCTGCATTCAAATGGGTACATCTTTCCTTTTCTCCTTTGCCTTTCACTTCTCTTCTTTTCTCAGCAATTTGTAAGGCCTCCTCAGACAACCATTTTTCCTTTTTGTATTTCTTTTTCTTGGGGATTGTCTTGATCACTGCCCCCTCTATAATGTCATGAACCTCTATCTATAGTTCTTCAGGTACCCTGTCTATCAGATCTAATCCCTTGAATCTATTTGCAACTTCCACTGTATAATCACAAGGGATTTAATTTAGGTCATACAAGAATGGTTTATTGGTTTTCTTTACTTTCTTCAATTTCAGTCTGAATTTTGAAATATGTAGTTCATAATCTGAGCCACAGTCAGCCCCCAGTCTTGTTTTTGCTGACTGTGTAGAGCTTCTCCATCTTTGGCTGCAAAGAATATAATCAATCTGATTTCAGTGTTGACCATCTGGTGATGTCCATATGTAGAGTCTTCTCTTGTGTTGTTGGAAGAGGGTGTTTGTTATGGCCAGTGCATTCTCTTAGCAAAACTCTGTTAGCCTTTGTCCTACTTCATTCTGTACTCCAAGGCCAAATTTGCCTGTTACTCAAGGTATCTCTTAACTTCCTACTTTTGCATTCAAGTCCCCTATAATGAAAAGGACATCTTTTTTGGGTGTTAGTTCTCGAAGCTCTTGTAAGTCTTCATAGAACTGTTCAACTTCAGCTTCTTCAGCATTACTGGTTGGGGCATAGACATGGATTACTGTGATACTGAATGGTTTGCCTTGGAAACAAATATATCATTCTGTTGTTTTTGAGTTTGTACTCAAGTACTACATTCAGACTCTTGTTGACTATGATGGCTACCCCATTTGTTTTAAGGGATTCTTGCCCACACTAGTAGATACAATGGTCATCTGAATTAAATTCACCCACTCCAGTCCATTTTTGTTCACTGATGCGTAAAATGTCAATGTTCACTCTTGCCATCTCCTGTTTAACCATGGACCTAACATTCCAGGTTCCTATGCAATGCTGTTCTTTCCAGCATTGGACTTTACTTCCATCACCAGTCACATCCACAACTGGGCATTGTTTTTTTCTTTGGCTCCATCTCTTCATTCTTTCTGGAGTTATTTTTCCATTCTTCTCCAGTAGCATATTGGGCACCTACAGACCTGGGAAGTTCATCTTTCCGTGTCTTATCTTTTTGCCTTTTCATACCGTTCATGGGTTTCTCAAGGCAAGAATACTGAAGGCTGTTGCCTTCTCTAGTAGACCACGTTTTGTCAGAACTCTTCATCATGACCTTTCTGTCTTGGTTGTCCTTACAGGGCATGGTTCATAGTTTCATTGAGTTAGACAAGGCTGCGGTTCATGTGATCAGTTTGATTAGTTTTCTATGATTGTGGTTTTCGTTCTTTCTGTCCTCTGACGGATAAGGATAAGAGGCTTATGGAAGCTTCCTGATGGGGGAGGCTGATTGTGAGGGAAAAGGCCATGCTCAGTACATCTATAATCCAATTTTCTGTTGATTGTAGGCTGTGTTCCCTGTTGTCTGACCTGAGACCAAACTATGGTTGTGGTAATGAAGATAAAGGCTACCTCCTTCAAAAGGTCCATGCACACACTGCTGCACTCAGTGCCCCCGATCCTGCAGCAGAACACCGCTGCCCACGCCTCCGCCAGAGACTCCTGGACATCCACAGGCAAGTCTGGGTCAGTCTCTCGTGGGTCCTGGTGGGCCCAGGGCCTTCCTGCTGGGTCCTGGGGTGCAGAAGGCTTGTTTGTGCCCTCCCAGAGTCTTTTCCTCCAGTCCTCTGAAAGTTCTGTAATCAAATCCCACTGGCCTCCAACGTCAAATTCTCTGGGGGTTCTCAGTCCCTTTGCCAGATCCCCAGGTTCAGAAATCTGTTGTGGGTCCTACAACCATCCTAACAGTGTGAGAATTTCTTTGGTATAATTGTTCTGCAGTTTGTGGGTCATCTGCTCAGCGGCTCTATAGTGGGGTTAATGGCAACCTCCTCCAAGAGGGCTTATGCCACAAGCTGTGTGACTAGCCTTATCACATAGGAATTCAGTAAATGCCATTTTTATTAAAAAACATGAAGTCCAAAATATTACCCTATATATACCAAACTATTAATGTGTTATCCCTAGATAATTACATGTTTCAATTTGTTCTCCACGCATTTTCATTCTTAAAATCACCCATAGTGAATATATATTTCTTTCATATTATAATTAAGCTATTATAGTAAATAAGTTGGCATAAAGCTTGCAACAGCTAAGATATTTCTTCAGCAATAAAAAATGCTTTGTTTTCTTTTATCTGTAGAGACATGGTGAAAAAATTTTAGGGATACTGTCAAAAATATGGCATGATCAAATAGGGATCCTGTGTAACTCAGTAGTTCCTGGCAGAATGTGAAAATTCAAAATGGCTCTAGCCGCCTTAAGCAAAACCTTAACTCGGAAAGCCAGTCTGTAGGCTTTGTGTGTGTGTTTGTGTTACACTTGTAAAGTTTAATTAGAATCACCATACAGTGAGATCGTGTAGTTCCTGAGAATCACACTCAGCAACAAGGCCACCAAATTAATTGTCTGATGAGAGACGGTGTGAGTGGGAGCCGTACTTAGTAATGCAGGACAGGGTAAATCTTTCTCTAGTTACACACCTAATTAAATCCTTGAACAGCCTTATAGAACAACCTGACTCATTTAGGGGTATTTTCAGTTTGCTTGTTGATGCTTTCTCCACCCTCTGTTGCTATCATGGACTTCTGGGTTTATCAAACTTGTTGTATCTGTTCTTCTGCACTCATTTCTCTCTGAGGAATGACAGTTAATAATGAGAAAATGAGTGTGTTGTCACAAACAACATTGAGATTGAGTAGGGAATTGACAGTGTAGCTGAAATTTTACCAACAGGAATACCACTCTCAAACAAATGTAATTTTATTTGTCCAAATGTGACAACAGTTACTACTACTTAGTTTAAATAAACTCTAGGTCCATGTCTAGTGTGATGAAATGACAGAGCATCTTAGTCTAGAAATATTTTCACAGTGAGATGCGATTTTTGTTATTTTGTTATACAAGTAGTAAGAACAGAGACTGAAGTATTTTCTGACAGGTGCCCTCCTGCCAGCTATGAAAAGACTTCTTCTTTCTGTCCTCTGCCCTCAACCATCATGCTAGTCTTAACATCATCCTAGTCTATTAATTCACAGAATCACTGCCCTCTCTCTAGAATTGTTTGTTCTGCTGTTGACCTCTCTCTATTAGAACCAGCAATTCTGCTGATGTTCAACTATGTTATATGTTCATGACCTTAGTTACAGTTTATAATTTAGACAATGTGATAACTCAGGAAGCATTAATGACTAGAATGTATATTAGAAAGGAGGCAATATCATTATTATCCCAGAAGGAGGTGACTATATGCTTAGAGAACTCATGAGACATAGGAGAGACTCAAGGTAATATTCTAAACCTAGAGCTTTTAGCAATAATCAATTATAATTATAATAAAAAAGGGTATGATTTGCAACAGTTGTTCTTAAATGAACTAGATGGATATATATTCCATTCAGATGGGGGAATGACATGTTCCCAAAACCCTCCCCTCATTTTGAGCCCTGGACCTCTAAACCATTCAGGCTCGTTCAGAGTTTCACAGTGTGGATTTTGAAGAGGTTCACACTATTGTGTAGACACAGAATTTCATCACAGTGGATGAAATCCATAAGGAAATAAACATCATAACATCTTCCCCATCCTCATCTCCTCCCAAGAAAAAACATTCTCCTCAAATGTTACCTGGACTGGTTGTCTCCAGGTAGATTACCTTTTACATTCTCACCTCAGGGCAGTTTTAGTTTCTTTGGCCACTTCACTACCTGGAAATTATAATGTTTTGTTTAGCAGGATTGTAGTGAGTTGAATGGCAGCCTCCCCAAAGGATATGTTCCTATCCTGCTCTCTAGAACAGGTGAATGTGACCTTATTTGGACAAAGGACCTTTGTAGATGTGATTAAGTTAGGGATCTTGAGATAAGATCATCCTTGATTATACCAGTGAGCCCTTAACCCAAGGGCATGTATTCTTATTAGAGACACACAGAAGAGACAGACAAAAGAGGAGGCAGTGTGCCCACAAAGGCAGAGAGAGGAGTGATATAGTCACAAACCAAAGAATGTGACCAGAGCTGGAGTGGGCAAGGAGAGGAATCTCCTCTAGAGCCTCTGGATTGAGCACAGCCTTGCTGATACCTTGAGTGTGGATTTCTGGCCTCTGGAAGTGTGAGAGAGTAAGTTTTGTTCTTATAAACCACCTAGTTTGTGGAAATTTGTCACAGCAGCCACAGGGAACTAGAAGAAGCAGGTTCTAGAGTTAGCTAACCAAGGTTCCATTCCTGGACCTGCTATGACCTTGGGGATGTTGTAAATCTCTCTACAATTCTTATCTATAAAGTGGTGACGATAATAATAGTATATCATTCAGGGGACTACTGTGACGAATAAGCTGTCTATACATTATTATTACTGCATCTGTATAATTAAAAGGTCAATGAAGGGGGCTTGCCATTGTTAAGATATAAAATAAAGCATATTAAAAATGTTGACTTGCTTTGAACAAAACATGATTTCAGTCTGACTGTGCCAAACAGGAAGTGGTTAAGAGCATTCCTCTGGCAAGAAATTTGAGAAAACATTTAGAGAAGGTATGGAAGCAGAGTAAGGAATTATATGATTGGCTACAGCTTAAAGCTTAGTTGGCTGCTCGTGATGGGTTTTCCTCTGTTTCAGTTTCATAACCTTGAGGCATTTACAGGCTTAAATTTTGGTTTGCTTACAAAGCTGCCATGGCATTAGAGCCTCCTTAGTCTAATGGGATCCTTATTTAACTGCCTGTAGGAGAGAAGGGTGTCTCTAAACATGTATTGGAGTCACCACCTCTTATCAAACAGAAACTCCTTTTGTCATTTAAAAGTCAGCTTTAACCAGAAAATTACTAGAGCTAATCAACGAATATAGTAAAGTTGCAGGATATAAAATTAATACACAGAAATCCCTTGCATTTCTATACACTAACAATGAGAAAACAGAAAGAGAAATTAAGGAAACAATACCATTCACCATTGCAACAAAAAGAATAAAATACTTAGGAGTATATCTACCTAAAGAAACAAAAGACCTGTACATAGAAAACTATAAAACACTGATGAAAGAAATCAAAGAGGACACAAACAGATGGAGAAACATACCGTGTTCATGGATTGGAAGAATCAATATTGTCAAAATGGCTATTCTACCCAAAGCAATCTATAGATTCAATGCAATCCCTATCAAGCTACCAACGGTATTTTTCACAGAACTAGAACAAATAATTTCACAATTTGTATGGAAATACAGAAAACCACGAATAGCCAAAGTAATCTTGAGAAAGAAGAATGGAACTGGAGGAATCACCCTCCCTGACTTCAGACTCTACTACAAAGCCACAGTCATCAAGACAGTATGGTACTGGCACAAAGACAGAAATATAGATCAATGGAACAGAATAGAAAGCCCAGAGATAAATCCACGAACCTATGGACACCTTATCTTTGACAAAGGAGGCAAGGATATACAATGGAAAAAAGACAACCTCTTTAACAAGTGGTGCTGGGAAAACTGGTCAACCACTTGTAAAAGAATGAAACTAGAACACTTTCTAACACCATACACAAAAATAAACTCAAAATGGATTAAAGATCTAAATGTAAGACCAGAAACTATAAAACTCCTAGAGGAGAACATAGGCAAAACACTCTCTGACATAAATCTCAGCAGGATCCTCTATGACCCACCTCCCAGAATATTGGAAATAAAAGCAAAACTAAACAAATGGGACCTAATGAAACTTAAAAGCTTTTGCACTACAAAGGAAACTATAAGTAAGGTGAAAAGACAGCCCTCAGATTGGGAGAAAATAATAGCAAATGAAGAAACAGACAAAGGATTAATCTCAAAAATATACAAGCAACTCCTGAAGCTCAATTCCAGAAAAATAAATGACCCAATCAAAAAATGGGCCAAGGAACTAAACAGACATTTCTCCAAAGAAGACATACAGATGGCTAACAAACACACGAAAAGATGCTCAACATCACTCATTATTAGAGAAATGCAAATCAAAACCACAATGAGATACCATTACACGCCAGTCAGGATGGCTGCTATCCAAAAGTCTAGAAGCAATAAATGCTGGAGAGGGTGTGGAGAAAAGGGAACCCTCTTACACTGTTGGTGGGAATGCAAACTAGTACAGCCACTATGGAAAACAGTGTGGAGATTTCTTAAAAAACTGGAAATAGAACTGCCATATGACCCAGCAATCCCACTCCTGGGCATACACACCTAGGAAACCAGATCTGAAAGAGACACGTGCACCCCAATGTTCATCGCAGCACTGTTTATAATAGCCAGGACATGGAAGCAGCATAGATGCCCATCCGCAGATGAATGGATAAGGAAGCTGTGGTACATATACACCATGGAATATTACTCAGCCGTTAAAAAGAATTCATTTGAATCAGTTCTAATGAGATGGACGAAACTGGAGCCCATTATACAGAGTGAAGTAAGCCAGAAAGATAAAGAACATTACAGCATACTAACACATATATACGGAATTTAGAAAGATGGTAACGATAACCCTATATGCAAAACAGAAAAGGAAACACAGAAGTACAGAACAGACTTTTGAACTCCGTGGGAGAAGGTGAGGGTGGGATGTTTCAAAAGAACAGCATGTATAATATCTATGGTGAATCAGATCACTAGCCCAGGTGGGATGCATGAGACGAGTGCTCGGGCCTGGTGCACTGGGAGGACCCAGAGGAGTCGGGTGGAGAGGGAGGTGGGAGGGGGGATCGGGATGGGCAATACGTGTAACTCAATGGCTGATTCGTGTCAATGTATGACAAAACCCACTGAAATGTTATGAAGTGATTGGCCTCCAACTAATAAAATAAAATTAAAAAAAAAAATAAAATAAAAGTCAACTTTACTTCAGCTTCTACTCAACCCATTTTCATATATCCTGGAGTCTGTGTTTCACATGAGCTCCCCAGACAGAATTTTGCCACCACTCCTCTTGCCTACAGCCTCACTTTGACACACTAAAGGGACTAACCTTATTTCATGATCTCTGATCAGCTGAACGCTCTTTAGTGAAGTTGAATACTTATTTGTCTTGGCCTCATTCATTCATAGCTTGCTATAGACTGTACATTTTATTGAAGTATATTATATATTTTTTTATATCCTTTATAGAATTTGATACATAGTAGGTCTGTGATAAATAATTGAATGCATATGAATGCCTCTCACAGGCACAAAAGGAAGAATCAAGAATATGTGATAGCTCAGTTGGTAAAGAATCTGCCTGCAATGCAGGAGACCCCGGTTAAATTCCTGGGTTTGGAAGATTCGCTGGAGAAGGGATAGGCTACCCACTCCAGTATTCTTGGGCTTCCCTTGTGGCTCAGCTGGTAGAGAATCTGCCTGTAATGTGGGAGACCTGGGTTGGATCCCTGGGTTGGGAAGATCCCCTGGACAAGGGAAAGGCTGCCCACTCCAGTATTCTGGCCTGGAGAATTTCATGGATGGTATAGTCCATTGGGGCCCCAAAGAGTCCGAAATGACTGAGTGACTTTCACTTTCAGGCACTTTGGTTGGCTGCTAAATCCTGATAATGCTAAATTGTGTTTTGGACTTCCCTGGTAGCTCAGTTGGTAAAGAATCCACTTGCAATGCGGGAGACCTGGGTTCAGTCTCTGGATTGAGAAGATCCCCTGGAAAAGGAAAGGCTACCCACTGCAGTATTCTGGTCTAAAGAAGTCCATGAGGTCACAAACAGTTGGACACAAGTGAGAAAGTTTCACTTTCTCTCATGCTTTTTAGCATTTGAATGTTTGCATGTACTTTCCATTTTGCTTGGATATGCTGACTTCTACTCTTCCTGTCTGTGGCTTAGATCATGAACTCCTCATTGCAAAATTCAGAATTAAATTGAAGTAAGGAGGGAAAACCACTAGACCATTCAGGTATGACCTAAATCAAATCCCTTATGATTATACAGTGGAAGTGACAAATAGATTCAGGGATTAGATCTCATAGACAGAGTGCCTGAAGAACTATGGATGGAAGTTCATGACATTGTACAGGAGGCAGTGATCAAGATCATTCCCAAGAAAAAGAAACACAAAAAGGAAAAATGGTTATCTGAGGAGGCCTTACAAATAGCTGAGAAAAGAAGGGAAGTGAAAGGCAAAGGAGAAAAGGAAAGATGTACCCATTTGAATGCAGAGTTCCAAAGAATAGCAAGGAGAGATAAGAAAGCCTTACTCAGTGATCAATGCAAAGAAATAGAGGAAAACAATAGAATGGGAAAGACTAGAGATGTCTTCTTGAAAATTAGAGATAATCCAAGGGAACATTTCATGCAAAGATGGGCACAATAAAGGACAGAAATGGTATGGACCTAACAGAAGCAGAAGATACTAAGAAGAGGTGGCAAGAATACACAGAAGAACTGTACAAAAAAAGATCTTCACGACCCAGATAATCACAGTGGTGTGATTATTCACCTAGAGCCAGACATCCTGGAATGTGAAGTCAAGTGGGCCTTAGGAAGCATCACTACGAACAAAGATAGTGGAGGTGATGGAATTCCAGTTAAGCTGTTTCAAATCCTAAAAGATGATGCTGTGAAAGTGCCTCACTCAATAGGCCAGCAAATTTGGAAAACTCAGCCATGGCCACAGGACTGGAAAAAGTCAGTTTTCATTCCAATCCCAAAGAAAAGCAATGCCAAAGAATGTTCAAACTACTGCACAATTGCAATCATCTCACATGCTAGCAAAGTAATGCTCAAAATTCTCCAAGCCAGGCTTCAACAGGACATGAACTGTGAATTTCCAGATGTTCAAGCTGGATTTAGAAAAGGCAGGGGAACCAGAGATCAAATTGCCAACATCTGTTGGGTCATTGAAAAAGCAAGAAAGTTCCCAAAATACACTTACATCTGCTTTATTGACTATGCCAATGCCTTTGACTGTGTGGATCACAACAAACTGCAGAAAATTCTTCAAGAGATGGGAATACCAGACCACCTGACCTGCCTCTTGAGAAATCTATATGCAGGTCAAGAAGCAACAGTCAGAACTGGACATGGAACAACAGGGTGATTCCAAATAGGGAAAGAAATATGTCCTGGCTGTATATTGTCACCCAGATTATTTAATTTATATGCAGAATATTATTATTATTAATGTCACTCAGTCATGTCTGACTCTTTGTGACCCCATGGACTATACAGTCCACGGAATTCTCCAGGCCAGAATACCAGATTGGGTAGCCTTTCCTTTGTCCAGGGGATCTTCCCAACCCAGGAATCAAGCTGGGGTCTCCTGCATTGCAGGTGGATTCTTTACCAACTGAGCTATGAGGGAAGCTCTCATACATCATATAAAATGTCGGGTTGGATGAAGCACAAGCTGGAATCAAGATTGCCAGGAGAAGTATCAATCACCTCAGGTATGCAGATGACACCACCCTTATGGTAGAAAGTGAAGAAGAACTAAAGAGCCTCTTAATGAAAGTGAAAGAGGAGAGTGAAAAAGCAGACTTCAAACTCAACATTCTAAAAATGAAGATCACGGCATACAGTCTCATCACTTCATGGTAAATAGATGGGGAAACAATGGAAACAGTGAGAGACTTTATTTTCTTTGGCTCCAAAATCACTGCAGATGGTGACTGTAGCCACAAAATTAAAAGATGCTTGCTTCTTGGAAGAAAAGTCATGACCATCCTAGACAGCATATTAAAAAGCAGAGACATTACTTTACCAACAAAGGTCCATCTAGTCAAAGCTATGGTTTTTCCAGTAGTCAGGTATGGATGTGAGAGTTGGACTATAAAGAAAGCTAAGTGCCAAAGAATTGACACTTTTGAATTGTGGTGTTGGAGAAAACTCTTGAGAGTTCCTTAAACTGCACACAGATCAAACCAGAGTCAATCCTAAAGGAAATCAGTCCTGAATATTCATTGGAAGGACTGATGCTGAAGCTGAAACTCCAATCCTTTAGCCACCTGATGTGAAGAACTGGCTCCTTGGAAAAGACCCTGATGCTGGGAAAGATTGAAGGTGGGAGGAGAAGGCGATGACAGAGGATGAGATGGTTAGATGGCACCACTGACTCAATGGACATGAGTTTGAGTATACTCTGGGAGTTGGTGATGGACAGGGAAGCCTGGTGTGCTGCAGTTCATGGCGTTCCAAAGAGTCAGACACAACTGAGTGACTGAACTGACTGCCTGACTCTTCCTGTAGCTCTGGCTTCAGAGGCTCCACCTGCTAATCATATCCACAAAACCCTCTACCTCTCCTTCAAAACACCCATCTCACAGTTTAACTTGTGTCTTTTTCAGAAGACTATAAGCTCCATTAATTGGGGTCAGAAAGGTTTATCCTTGCAGGGATTCCTACATCTAGCTCCTCTTCTGGTCCTTAGTCAGTCAGTTAGTTCAGTTGCTCAAGTCGTATCCGACCCTTTGCGATCCATGGACTGCAGCACGCCAGTCCTCTGTGTCCATCACCAACTCCTGGACCTTACTCAAACTCACATCCATTGAGTCGGTGTGGCCATCCAGCCATCTCATCCTCTGTTATCCCCTTCTTCTCCCACGTTCAATATTTCCCAGCATCAGGGTCTTTTCCAAGGAGTCAGTTCTTCACATCAGGTGGCCAAAGGATTGGAGTTTCAGCTTCAGCATCAGTCCTTCCAATGAATATTCAGGACTGATTTCCTTTAGGATGAACTGGTTGGATATCCTTACAGTCCAAGGGACTCTCAAGAGTCTTCTCCAACACCACAGTTTAAAAGCATCAATTCTTTGGCACTTAGCCTTTTTTATGTTCCAACTCTCACATCCATACATGACTACTGGAAAAACCATAGCTTTGACTAGATGGACCTTTGTTGGCAAGGTAATGTCTCTGCTTTTTAATATGCTGTGTAGGTTGGTCATAGCTTTTCTTCCAAGGAGTAAGCGTCTTTTAATTTCATGGTTGTAGTCACCATCTGCAGTGATTTTGGAGCTGAAGAAAATAAAGTCTCACTGTTTCCACTGTTTCCCCGTCAATTTGCCATGAAGTGATGGAACCAGATGCCATGATGTTAGTTAGTTGTCCTGTATTTAATAAATAGATATCGAATAGATATTAGAATAGATATTGTGTCAGCATGTAACAAAATTAATATTGTTGTTTTCTCTTCTTTATCTTTGATCTGGTATTTTTCTTATGAATATACTTTTTCTATGCACGTTATTTTGTCAGAAGTAAAGTATATGACATGTTTATTATGCTTTTATTAAGGATTTAGGGACTTAATGAACCTAATGGAAAATACTACATTCATAATGAACACTTTGAGTTCTCAGTCCTTCTTTCGGATAATTTGTAGCCCTGTTGCACTAACATGAATTTCAGGGGCAGCAAAGATATAAGGTCTTAGTTTTCTGATAAACCAATATGCAATTAAATTTGTTTTCCAGGAGAATTTTTCCAGGAATAAGATGTAAGGAATGAGCTAAAGTTACCCTGTGATGGACAGGGAAGCCTGGCGTGCTGCAGTCCAAGGGGTCACGAAGAATTGGACATGACTGAGCAACTGAACTAAACTGAACTGAAAGTTACAAATTGTATTGGCATAGTGATGAGATAAATGCAAGAGAAGAAATAAAATTTCATTCCCTTCAAATACTTTGGTAGAATTTCCAATCCGGTATGCTGAGAACACAGTCCCTTGAGATGATCCATGACAAAGAGCTTACTAAGTAAATTAGTTTCAGAAATACTATTATTTATAATCCCCCTTTGGAAAGTATAATATGTACTAGCATATTAAAAGCTCTGCAGTGCCCTAATGTTAAGAAGTCAACTTAGTTTAAGCCAGTGATTCCTAAACTGTTCAAACAGGTGTTCTCAAACTTACATGAACACAAACTTTTTGTGTGTGACAAGTCAACCTATCAACCTTCTGAGGGAATCATGTTCTTTAAAACACACTTAGAGAAATTCTGTAGTAGTGTAATGATAATGGGAGTAAAAATTTTTAATTATGGGATAAATGTATAGCAATTATTACCATGCTTGATTTGGTTGTACCTCCTAACCATTGTGTAGGGTCAACAACTTACCTCTAAAATCACATATTTAATCTTTAAAAAAAATTTTTTTTCCCTTTATTTTTATTAGTTGGAGACTAATTACTTCACAGCATTGCAGTGGGTTTTGTCATACATTGACATGAATCAGCCATGGAGTTACATGTATTCCCCATCCTGATCCCCCCTCCCACTTCACTCTCCACCCGATTCCTCTGGGTCTTCCCAGTGCACCAGGCCCGAGCACTTGTCTCATGCATCCAACCTGGGCTGGTGATCTGCTTCACCATAGATAATATACATGCTGTTCTCTCGAAACATCCCACCCTCGCCTTCTCCCACAGAGTCCAAAAGTCTGTTCTGTACATCTGTGTCTCTTTTTCTGTCTTGCATATAGGGTTATCATTACCATCTTTCTAAATTCCATATATATGTGTTAGTATGCTGTAATGTTCTTTATCTTTCTGGCTTACTTCACTCTGTATAATGGGCTCCAGTTTCATCCATCTCATTAGAACTGATTCAAATGTATCCTTTTTAATGGCTGAGTAATATTCCATGGTGTATATGTACCACAGCTTCCTTATCCATTCGTTTGCTGATGGGCATCTAGGTTGCTTCTATGTCCTAGCTATTATAAACAGTGCTGTGATGAACATTGGGGTACACGTGTCTCTTTCAGATCTGGTTTCCTCGGTGTTTATGCCCAGGAGTGGGATTGCTGGGTCATATGGCAGTTCTATTTCCAGTTTTTTAAGGAATCTCCACACTATTTTCCATAGTGGCTGTACTAGTTTGCATTCCCACCAACAGTATAAGAGGGTTCCCTTTTCTCCACACCCTCCAAATTGTTTCTGTTACTAGCTAGGGACTCTGGTTATCATTGGTGGTGGTGGTAGGAGATTAAACTTCCCTGGGTCTTAGTTTTTTCCCAGTAAAATAGGAAAAAATTCTCTGTCCACCCTACTTCACAAAGGTATAGCGACAGTAGAAAATACATGTGTGCTCATTCTGTGAGTATAAACGGTTGTCTTAGTTTAAATTCTCCTAGAACCAAATCCTGAGATAAGATTTTGGGGTGCAGTAAGCTCCTTGGAAGGAAAGTTATGACAAACCTAGAAAGCATATTAAAAAGCAAAGACATCACTTTGCTGACCAAGGTTCGTACAGTCAAAGCTGTGGTTTTTCCTGTAGTCATGTACAGATGTGAGAGTTGCACCATAAAGAAGGCTGAGTGCTGAAGAATTGATGCTTTCAAGTGGTGGTGCTGGAAAAGACTCTTGAGAGTCCCTTGGACAGCAAGGAGATCAAACCAGTCAATCCTAAAGGAAATCAGTCCTAAGTATTCATTGGAAGGACTGATGCTGAAGCTGAAGCTCCAATACTTTGGCCACCTGATGCTAAGAACCGACTCATTGGAAAAGACCCTAATGCTAGAAAAGATTGAGGGCAAAAGGAGAAGAGGGCGGCAGAGGAAGAGATGGTTAGATAGCATCACTGACTCAATGGACATGAATCTGAGCAAACTCTGGGAGACAGCGGAGGAAAGAGGAGTCTGGCGTGCTATAGTCCGTGAGGTCACAAAGAGTCGGACATGGCTTAGTGACTGAACAACAACAATGACAACAATTTATTTGGAAGATAATTCCAAGAAATAACAGTAGAGGAAAGGGAAAAGAGATAGTAGTGGACTTGGCTTCCATTAAATTATCATTGTGCACAACTGACTTAATCTCACTTGCGAACTCTAGGAAGCCGCGAAAGGCACATCTCAAGAGTTGTCTCACCTGGGACCTGATGCTCTGTGTGCTTACAGACCAGCTCTGTTCAACCATTAAGGAAGGCTGTCCTAGGGGAGGGGAAATTAATTCTTGACACTTCAGCCTGTCAAATGCATGAATTGAGTGGTTTCAGAGGAATCCAGGGAAAGCCCTTAGGCAAAGAGTGGTTGGTCCTAGTGTTTGGAAATAGCCTAAAGTGCACTTAAATGGAGAGGGCTGGGGAATATGAGCTGCATATTGACATTATACATGAAAAAGCCCTCATGTACAGCTGAATTCATCTTTGCGATCTTCTTAGACCTTTTTCCTCCTATTCCTCAGAATTTGAGCCACCATCATGATGTTGATGAAACATTTCACCTTTGAATTTATATAAAATTTTTCTAAAAATACCTATGACCAACTTATAGTACTGTGATGCTTATTTTGCAATTTAATGGGAATGGTACAAATGGTATATATCATTCTGAATTACTAATTTTTGTTCAACAATTACCTTTGAAATCTATTCATGTTGAAACATTTAGCATTTTCAGTTGTTTGTAGCAAGAATCAGCAACTGTTGTCTGTAAAGGGCCAGATAGTAAATATTTTAGGCCTTGAAAGTCATATAGTCTGTCATACAAGCATTTTAAGTTTTAATGTAATTAACCATCAATTTGTTTCATGGATTATGTTTTTGAGGGTTTTATAATTTATAACCCTCAAGGTGGTGTGAAAATTTTTTCAATCTTTTGTTCTGGTAGGAAAGTCCCTTCCAGGGCCCCATGTTTACGGACGGAGTTCAACTGCAGCTTCACATTTAGCTTGGAGCCTATAACACTTACTTTCAGTCCTATGTGGGCATTGAAATCTACTGTCTGAAATGCATATCCAGCCCTCAAATTTAAGACAAACATTTATCTTAACTGTAGTTCTCCTCGATTTAGCTGTTACATATAATTATTTGTTTTATATTTTAGATTCCACACATAAGTGCTAACATTTAGTATTTGTCTTTGACTTATTTCACTAAGCTTACTACTCTATAGATCCGTCTGTGTTGTTGTAAATGGCAGAATTTCATTCTTTTTTATGGCTGAGTAATATTGCATTGCATATACATTCCACATCTTTATCCACTCATCTGTTAATGGATATATAGGTTGCTTCCATGTCTTAGCTATTGTAAATAATGCAGTATGTATGTCTTTGAATTAGTGTTTTTTTCCCCCTTTGGATATACACCGAAAAGTGGAATTCCTGGATCATATGGTAGTTCTATTTCTTTAGAATTAATTAGCCTAATCTTGTAAACTTCCTGTGACATCTGTTTTTCTGTTCTTGCTTCTACATTTCCCATTAAAGTCACCAGAGCTGTCATATAAGCTCTTACTATTCTCGCCCGAATTTTTTAAGTGGCCTCTTTGTTTTCAGTCTATTTTCCCTTCAGTCCATCTTTCTCTGATAAGAGTGGAATTTTTAAAAAATTAAATTATTTCATGCTTAACCTCCTTCAGGAGGAGATTATAGAGTAGTCATGCTTCTATCTTAGGACCTAAAATCATCACCTAATTTCTACTTGCTGCATCTGTCAAGATGCTACCACGTATGGGCATGTTTCCTCTGTTCTTCCCTTCTTCCTCACCCAGCCTTCTTAACCAACCACACTTTATTTATTTTTCTTTGCTCTATAATACCATAGCATTTCTACAAACCTCTATCATAGCTTTTGCCAAAGTAATGTGTAATCAATCATGTGTTTATTTCAATCTTCATTAGACTGTAAGTACCTCGAGGTCAGAAAGATATCTTCTTTTGACTTTATATCCTCATTAACTAGCTCAGTGCCTGATATTCGGTCAGCACTTAAATTGGATGACACAAATAGTCACCTTATTCCTTTAAAAATATATCATATGTGGTGTATGTTATCACCTCCACTTACCTACTTCAAAAAGCCTTGATTTTCTTTTTTCTGTAGGAAATTGTTTGCAACTAAAGAGTTTTTATTCAGTCAGCAAGCCAATAATAGTGAAAGAAAAGAGAAATGAGTTCACACTGCAGCCAGTAGAGAAATTGATATTATGGGTGGCCATTAATACAATTTCTTAGCCAATTCCCAGAATTTTAATCAAATTGTATGAGTAGGGACAAAGGAAAAGGGTGGTTTTGCTCTCAATATTAAAACTAAGTAAGGGCAAAGAGTTCAGATTCAGAAGAGGCCAACAAGCAGCAGCTGCCTGGGAATAACAAAAGGTGGGAAGAGGTCAAAATCTAGGAGACAAAGAAGATGATTTTCATTTTAGGCAGAAGCCTTTAATTTTAATGATCTTTATTTATTAAAAAGATCACCTGTGGTCTTTTTAGGTAGAGTATGTGCCACTATGATTGACAGGGAGAGAAGGAAACTATAAGAGGGAATGACTTGGCTAAAGAAAATTTCAAGAGTTAAAGGTGAACTTTGAACTGGTTACTTAAAGTATTAGGGTTGAGTAAGGTTGTTATTCATAATTCTTAATAATTTATTGAAAAACAAATTATTTAGATGATGAAAAGAGCAGTTAGTATACTATCAAAAATCTGTCTGGTAGCACTTGAGACACTTTGTATGGTATAGAAGTATTACATTCATTATAACTACTGATGTTATTGTTATTAAAAATGAAAGTCCAGGTACTAGACAAATAAGTACTAGGGATGCAATGTACAGCATGACGATGCAGTTAACACTACTGTGTGGCATACAGGAAAGTTGTTAAGGGAATATATCCTAAGAATCTTCGCCACAAGGAGAAGTTTGTTTTTTTAATTGTATCTAAACTTAACAAAACAATAGAGACAATGGATGTTGACTAAACCTATTGTGGTCATTCCACATTATATGTAAATCAAACCATCATGTATATCTTCAAATTATACAGTGATACATGTTACTAATTATTTCACAATGAATGCGGGGGGAAAAAATAACATAAAAGCCTACCATGAACATTATAGTGTATCAAGCAGAACAAAAAAATCCATGAAAAGATACACATCAAATAAGTTATCAAGACCTAGAAGAGTTAATGGTACTAGATTGCAGCTACAATATATATATCACATAGCAAATACTTTGTTTCTTTCTTCAGAGAATATTTTGTGTCCGACATCTCATTTTCCACCTCTAGCAAAGAGGCCAATGACATCAACAAAGAGAAAAGACCATGAATTATACAGTTTAGAGAAAAGCTTTCATGTTTGCCACACAGGACATTATTGTCTATGAATTCAGAAAATAAAGGTTAACCCTTTTAATTCTTTTAATGTATACTGAAAGATAATTTAAATGACGATGAAACAGACTGAGAGGGCCCTCATCCTTCATTTGTTTAGTCAACAAATGTATATTGAGTATGTTCCACATAAAATAGACCCCCAAGCCCCAAGTCTCTGCCCTTTCGGAGCACATCCTCTCGTTAGAGTGGAGGGGGTTCAGGAAATAAGGAATCTGAAGTAAGGGAAGCACGTCCAGCTCACATCCAAGCAGCCCTTCTCCCCTCGGTGCCGATGTCCCACATGCTGCTGGCAGCCCTCGGGGCTCTGTGTGGAGGCTCACCCCAGAGCCTGCTCTGTCTGGACAGGTGGGAGGCCAGGCATTTCTGGGAGCAGCTCTCAATAAACGGACAGAAAATTACTTGTAAAATATCCCAGCTATGTTGACTCTCAGGTGGGATAACTCCAAAGGATGTGTTCTCCCAAGGTTTTCCAAGTGTGTGGGGCCCCGGTTGCCCACAGAGTAACTCACCTGACGGGGTGCCCCTTCCTGCCTCCCGTCCTTTGCGGTCTCACCCATTCCCCGCTTCTTGCCTGTGTTTCTTTGTAGCACCTCGCAAACAACCTGTTCACACTGGACTCTTTGCCTTAGCATTTCCTAAGGTAAGCCAAATAAATCAGAAAGTCAAGGTTAAGAAAAAAAAGCAAGCAGGGAAGGGAGACATGGAGAATCGTCACTGTATGTCCTGGTTTTATTGATGTTCTAACTGCCTGGGCACTGTGTTCCCGAATATTCCCCACCTTAATGTTAGTTTCCCCCAGAGCAATTCTAAGACAAGGATTTGATGTGAGTTATTTACTTGAGAAGTAGTTAAAGGGAGCACAGGAAAGGGAAGGAAAAACAGAAGGGAAAGAGAAATTGAGAAGGAAGGAGAGTCACTAAAAGTTATGTTACTTAGAGTGTTACTTCTCTGGGCACTTTAGGCTCTATGACTGAGGAATGGGGTAGAGCATGCTTCAGATAATATTGGGAAAGCCACTCTAGCAGCAATGGGACTGGAATTTGAATGAGGAAATGCAAATACGGATACTATTTATGTGACTATTGCACAAATACAGGTGTGATAAGATCTTGAACCACAGTAGTGATCAGTAAGCATCACTGAGTTTGAGGATAAAAGACTCCAATTGATGAAACTCAGTGCCTGTAAGTACTTAGAGCCGAAGGAGAGAGACACTGAAGATTCCTCCCAGATTTCTGATAAGAGAGCCAACTGCTGATATAGAGAAGTCAGTTTGCTGGGTTGTGGGTTGTGGTGATGAGCTCATGTTGGACTTACTCAGTTGGACATGTAGAAATACAACCCATCCAAGTGTGAAGGCCTTTCACCTCTTACCTATGAAAGAAAAAAAAAAAAAAAAAAATGGGGGAGCAGTTGATAAATTTGAAGAAAATAATCAATAGCTTTGGTGCTTTACATGGAAGTCCTATTACCACTAAAACAAACAAAATATATTCCAGGATAAACCCTATGAAATTGATAATATTTGACTGTTTTTGATCTACAAAAAGTATCAGTTTCATATGCTCTATCAAATATTCATAGTTCACCGGCTTTGGGAAAGAACCTTACAAGGGATCTTCCTTAGATTTCACCAAGGAAATAAAGATTATTGTGTTGAAAATAACCTTCCAAGGGAAATAAAAATTGGTGACAGAAAATTTATCAAGCCAAAATATCTTCTTTTTATCACTTCCCTTTCCTGTCTGGACAGGCCTGGGTAAGCCAGTAGAGAGCTCTGACCTGGGAGGTACGTGGTAGTGATGGGGGGCTCTTATTGGAACTCTACTCTCAAGATCTCTGCTGGAGAAACTTGATTTTCTATAGAAACCAGCACTCTATAGCATTTCCCCCATGGAGCAGCATCTCATGGAACTTTAAAGATGTTAAGGCTTCGTGAAAACATCATTTATCTTTCATGTAAGTTAAGCTGAAGAATTCTTCTTTGTTAGTGAAAGGGAAGAGTAAAACATTTTTGGATTTTTCAAATAGAAGGGGAAAAAATAGGTGGAGAAATGATATTTTCCTTGGTGACTGATGCCAGGAACATTTTGTTTTGATAAGTTCAATTCTGCCACCATTATATTACAGTCAAAATAGAGTTTTTGACTGAATTATGCATTTCTCTTCTAAGCTGCTCCTGCTGTCTGGAACTGAGATACTTCCAGTTCAAGATTATTTCTGCCTTTCAGATTTACACTGACATTAGTATAAACCAAATGAAGAAAAATGAAAATATATTCATGCAGCTGTTTCTGCATATCACCTTTAATCTTCCATGTACTTTAAAATATGTGCTTCTCAGAGGAAGAGAGAGATCTATTTTTGCTTTATGTGAGTATAAAAGTAATTTGTTACCATGGCGATATATATTTTTTCCATCCAGTATTTTCCAAATACAGTCTTTGCTTCAAGTTTTGGGTAAACAGTCACTCTCTCTGTCCTCCATTTATAGTACCATACCCCACTGACCACTTCAGGTCAAGCGCAAGCTAGTCTACAAGATCAAGTACCACATTTGACAGAGATTTTCATTTTTTGGTGCTTGTGTCAATATGAGCCTGTTGACAGAGTCAGAAAGAGGGCATTTTAAATTCTGAGACCCTTGATTTGGCAAGTGCTCAAGTTTAGTGTTCCAATTTCCATGACTTTTTTCCTCTCCTAAAAAAGAATCACTGCCTATTTTGAGGTGAAGTGAAGTGAAGTTGCTCAGTCATGTCCGACTCTTTGCGACCCCATGGACAATAGCCCCTAGGCTCCTCAGTCCACAGGATTTTCCAGGCATGAATACTGGAGTGGGTTGCCATTTCCTTCTCCGGGGGAATCTTCCCGACCCAGGGCTCCAACCCGGGTCTCCCGCATTTTAGGCAGATGCTTTACCTTCTGAGCAACCAGGGAAGCCCATTTGCTTATTTTAACCCTATATAATCCCGAGTCCAACCCAGTCAGCATTCAGCTATCATTACATTCACCAGGTTGGCCATCTTTAGTTGCTGTTTTTCTATTAATTCTGTAAAGTGTTAGGAACTGGCAACCTTTTAGTTGTTTTGTAAGCAAAAAAAAAAAAAAAAAAAAATCAGAGGCCGAATTATTTTCAACCTAAGGAAGTTGCAGTAGAAGAAATAAAGTAAATAGAACCTGGTGAGTCAATTTATAGGCTCAAAGGATTTAAATAAATCAACAAAGAAAGAAAATTGCCTTAAAGACAAGACCGATAAGGGAAGATGGAGAAAGAGATGTGAGATCAGAGAACCCTTTTTAGCCTAAGTTCTGAGTATATTGCCTGTATGGTGGTGAGGGGAGGTGGGAGAGGTGGATCTGAAGGGGGACATAGAAGAGAAGTGTGTGAGAAGGCAAGGCGGCAGCAGACAAAGGACACTGAGATAGGAGGGCAGTTTTAGTTCTGGTATTTGTTACAATAACAAACCAAATATCAGTGAGTCAAAGTGTGACAGCCCCAAGCAAAATCAAGCATCACCTATAAATTTGTCCACATAGCCTGCTTTGGATGCGACAAAAGGCAAAACACAAGAATAGATCATTGATGTATAAGTTAAATGTTTGCTGAATGTCTACCTGGGTGAGGCATCAGGTAAGCCTTGACAGAAGTAAGCAGAAGTAGAGTAATGTAAAGACGGAATAGACTGAAGCAGGCAGTTTCATGTAAACACATAGAAACTGGTTAAAAATTCAAAAGCCGTATGAGCTGTATACGTGTGCTCAGCCGCCCAGTGGTGTCTGACTCTTTGCAGTCTCGTGGACTGTAGCCCTGCCAGGCTTCTCTGTCCATGGGATTTTCTAGGCAAGAATACTGGAGTGGGTTGCCATTTCCTACTGCAGGGCTTCTAGATAGCTCAGGTATATTGTACTTTGGAGGCAGTGGAATTTCCTTCCACTGTGGGGGGATTGCAGACCAAGATTAGAACCAGCTTTTGAAGAACAGGCTGACGGTAGAGAGATGCAAAGAAGAGGGAAAGGAACCTCCCTTCTCCTCTGGGGACTGATGATAGAGCATACATATGAAGGAGACTGTTGATGGAACAGGATGGGTTGGACACCACGTCTCAGAATCAAGACTGAAAAAGGTTTCATACCCTCTTCTCTGAATTTCGACACTAATACCCACAGAGATCCCACTGGGCTTGAAGCACAGACTCAGAACCTTCACACCCAACCAGCTGGATAAATGAGGACCTCAAGATTGCCATAAATACCCATTTGGAGACAGAAAATAAAGTAGAGTAATTAGTGCAAGTGAAGAGATAGTGCATGTTTGACAGAGTGCAGAATATGCAAAAGGAAATGTGATATATGTTCTGGCTTTTGACATCACCAGCAGAACAACCAAAAAAAAAAAAAAAATGTATTTCAACGGATGCTGATTTCTAACAAAATTCACCACTGCCCTTTCCTTTATGAGGAGTATGGGCATCAGAGATGCTGCATTTTACCTTTAGTATTCTCTTAGATAGACAGCAAAGATTTGGGGTTTTATTCTTAATAGATGGAAGTAGAAACAAAAGAAAAAGGGAGCATATATTCCCTCTATCCCCTCAGGCCTGCCCAAATCCAAACAATGTGGAAGTTTCTTTCCGTGTTCCACATAACTTCAAAATAATCCAGTGATGTAGGTATAGTTGATTCCATTATACAGATTCTGTATTCCTGACCATTCATTGGAAGGACTGAATCTTGACTTCATTGGAAGAACTGATACTGAAGCTGAAACTCCAATATTTTGGCCACCTGATATGAAGAACTGACTCATTGGGAAAACCCTGATGCTGGGAAAGATTGAGGGCAGGAGGAGAAGGGTATGACAGAGGATGAGATTGTTGGATGGCATCACTGACTCAATGAACATGAGTTTGAGCATAGTCTGGGAGTTAGTGATGGACAGGGAAGCCTGGTGTGCTATAGTCCATGGGGTCGCAAAGAGTAGGACATGACTGAGTGACTGAACTGAACTGAACTGATTATACAGATAAATAAACTGAAACTTCAGGATTAAGATAAAGGAATTTAGCCAAGGTCAAATAACAAATAAGTGAGCAGACCCGAGATCTGAATCCCTATCCATAATTCCAAAGCCCACATTCTAAACGTACATACAAATTACAGTCATCCAACCGAAGTTAGGCAACACATTGGAAACTATGAGAAGTTAATCTACAAAAAATCATGGCAAGGCTAGGAAATTAAATTTATTTTCAGGCAACCCAGAGCTTTTGGAACATTTCGTTTGATCAAGGAAGTTGCACAACATGGCGTAATTTAATTTGGGGTAAGATTCAGCTTAGAATGTATATAATAATGTGAAAATAAGCAACTTGGCATTGAAAAGTTTTTTTGAATAAACAAAGGACATTCACTACTGTGGGTTGGCAGGAGGTGGCTGATTCAGGCTGGGCTTGGCTGGATGGTTCTTCTTCAGACTGAGGCTCCTGACACCTCTGTTTCTTACTGTACATCTGTAGGCTGAGGTAGGATGGCTCTGTTCCATGTGTTTCTCATCCTTTTTATACCAGTGGTTTAGACAAGAAATGTTGCTCTCATTGTGATGGGCGTGGTTCAAGGCAGCAAGCAGAAACCCACTGGCCTCTTAAGGTGCAGAACCAGATCTGACTCACTCATCACTGACACTTCACTCTATTGGATAAAGCCAGCTTAACTCAGCTTAACTCAAAGCCAGAGGGCAGGGAAATATATTCCACCCTTTTCCTGGGAGAAACTTAAAGGTCGCAAGGCCAAGGGTGTGAATGTAAGGAGGACTGAAGAACTGAGCAGATAATGAAATCATCCCCATCCGATAATCATTATGAATCCCCAGTGTGTAAGTACTGGGTAAGTTCTCAGTTTATAGCTTCTATTAGAGAGATTGTTACTTTCAGTTAAACTCAATGTTAATAATAGAACAAGAATAGTAAAATCCAATTTTCTGCACCTGGGTCTTGATTTCATATCCTCAACTGTAAAACAAAAAGTTGTGGCAACCTCTGTGGTCGCTTCTAACTCTGTGATTCTAGGTTTTTATTATTCTCCCTCATCCTGTTGCTTTAATTTATAACAAATACAAGCGTAGTCAAATGAAATTTCTACTCTAAAGTATATTCTATAACAAATTAACAGAGAAATACTTCAGAAATTTTTCAATACTGTAATATTCAAAAACTCCAAAGATATGCTCAAATTTCATTTTGATTTGAAAATTTGAGCTGTACTCATCACAGAATAATCACAGCTAAAACCTTTGAGTCACCTGTGTCTAATACATATTTAATATCTTCTTTATGTGGAGGAAAAAATACAGATGGAATATCATTATTACAAAGCCCAACAGTTCAAAAGTTCTCTTTTAACAAATGTGGAGAGACCTTTTGAGCATTACTTGAAATAGCAGGATGCTGAGAAAATACATTTGGGCAACCTCAGTATGAGTCTTTTTACATCTCCGGACTCCTTCCTCCTCCCAAGCCCTCTCCTTTACAGCAAGGATTATCTTTTCTTGGGATGTTTCTGACATGTGGGGACACAGAAGCAATGGATAGAAGCCAGGGGCAGGACTTGTGAGGGAAGTGATTGGCAGTTGTTGCTTCATGAGGCTTCAGTGACAGGGAGGGCTGAAACAACTGTCTACCGCCTGCCCCACTTCTTGTTCCAGCTCCTAAGTCCCTTCAAGGCTGCTCCCCTATTTTCTTCCATTTTCTCTTAATTTTTACTTACTTGATTGGTAATATGGCATTTCACTTGAGCTCTCATGAATGGATATTTTGCTCGTATATCACCTTCTTGTATATTACCCAAGTTCTTTAGCTTTCTGGGGTTACTATATCCTTTAAGGTTGAATTAAAACTGATTCATACCCATAACATACATGGGGGAACCCAGCATAATTGCACCAACTCCAGGGGTTCGTGGGGTTCTGATTTCCTCCCAGCCACTCTGGCTTTGAGTCTCCATTGCCACTGAACCTTCGAGCTCCTTGAGCCCCCACCTCTAGGATGTGCCTTCCTTTCCACACCATGTCGACCTGCTGACCCTCCCTCTGTCCTTCTCTCCTCCCCGAATTTCCACAGATACAAGGAAGGGGGTTAAGTAACCTTTGCAAATGCTGGGAAGATGGAGGACAAACTCTGTAATTATAAGTCCCTCAGCCGTCCTCTGTGGCCAGGTCTTTCTCGTGGGGAATATTTCCACTCCATCTCCTGGTTCTCTCATAAAGCTCCTCTCTGCAGTGTACCTTGTCTACCTCTCAGAAGACAACAGTAGGCTCCTGGCTACTACACGGAACAACTGTCAGTAGTCATGATCCTACACCAAATTCCAAGGGACTTTATGTACACACAGACCATAAAGTACTTTACTAAACCAAAGTTTTTTCTTCTAGAACGATTCACACCTATTTCAGCAGCACAAAGCCTTGATGAGGCAGTATTTCCTTAATCTTGGTTGACTTGAATGCTTTGGTGGGACTGTCTTCTTTGAGTGTGGACACTGTCAATGCTACCAATAGCCAGTCATCACCCCACACCAATGTTCACAGCAGGAGTGGCTGCAGTCATTTTGTTTTCATTGTTGTTTTGAAAAAAAGTTTTTATTTCTTATACAAATTAATGCGACACCTAAGATACAGAAAAAATTGGTGAAAAGCATTCCAGGTGAGTAGAACAAGTTTCCATAGTCCAGTAGAGGCAGGGATGCTGGGGTAATGCTATAGAAGCAGTCCAGTTTTTGTGGGAGCTCATGGCCTACAGATGATGAGGGTGAGAAGAGTCTGGACGTGTACTCTGGATCCGGCTAAGGGGAGCCTGGATGAAAGGCATTTGGACTTTTCTTTGTGAATGATTCCTGTCACTCACAAAACCAGTGATCACTCAAGCCAATGATAGTTTTTCAGTAGAAACTTTGATCTTTACCATTTTGCCTAAGGGAAATATTTCATGAATAGGATGGAGTCAACGGTGGTGGCCAAGTGGGAAAAGAGAGACAGAAAAATCCATAAAAAGACTGCTGCAGACATTTCTTTGTATGCATTGTGTGTATAATAAACACAGTCTCTTTTAATACATCAGTTATGTGCTGGGCATCTATAAAGGACGTGGAGCCTTTTGGTTTATTGTTTCAGTGAATATCTTGTGGGTTGAAAAAGTCAGTGTGATTATTTTGGGGGGTAATTCTCAAAGAAAACCTGATAAGGAATTTAGCAGTTAGAAAGAGTTTTTCTACTCATATATGGCAATCAAAATACTTTGGTATTTTCTATGCAGTATTAAATTTGACTTCAACAGAACTAAGGTGCACATCTGCAAGTGTTTGTATCACAGTTACAGCGTGGGTATCTGAGCCCCTCAAGGTGGGCCCAGCCAATACAAAGATCAGAACCAACTTTCCTTTAGTACCATCTCCCGACAAACACTGTAACCTTGAGTTTTCTGAATAGTTAGATTGTCTTCCAGAGGAATGGAATTTGCTTAATTCAGAGTCACCAATTCCATCTAGAAGTCAGCCTCCAAATCCATCATGCATGCACATGTGGTCTGCAGTTTGGGGAGAAGGGGAACGGCAGAGGATTATAGAACGTGTACACTTTCTACTTCACACTTTTATGTAATTGTTTCCATTTCTTCACATGCATAAATTGATTTTATAGTAAACATAATATCAAAATAAATAAGCAAAGCAAGTCATCCCAGGGTATAATGTTATTCCTACTGCTTAATGGTGACTTGACTGGGGCATCTAAAATTAAGTTGAGAAACTAAAGTGTAACAGCTGTTTCAGACTTCTGGTTCAGTTCTGTTGAACTATCTGAAAGTAGAGTGGAGGTTAGGAAGAATTAAGGGAAATTACATCTAATACAGCATGTGGAGCTTCAGTCTATATTCTTAGGTCTATTTCATTTCTCTAAAGAGAATACCTGCTAAGATAAATCAACTTTAGTAGTTTAATACAATTAGGATGAAGTCAGAGTTTGAGCTGCCTTGTAACAAATTCTCCTTTAGCATTAGAGTGTTGAATCTACATGTTGGGGTCTGGCCCACACAAAGAACCCTAGAAGAAAGGAAAAAGATAGCGGCATAGTTACTAGATATTAGTGAGGGATGTATTACATACTTGTTTTTATCCAAGCCCTGCGATTGGGCTTTACTTATGTGAACAAATTAATACTCACTGATATTCGTTGTATAGATAAAGAACTGAGTACAGAGGGGTTGGGTTATTTGTCAGAAATCATGGGCTAAGTGATGGAGTCATTTCTTAGAAAGCTTTTTGTTTCTGAAGTCTTGCTTTCACCCCATACAATATGTTCCTCCTGATTAAGGTATAATCAATCACTTGTGATTTATCTGAAGTAACTGAGTGTGTATAGCCCAGAAAAGGGAGAGCCAGGATGGTGGGCACTGCATCCCTTTCCTGCCAAAGCTCAACTTGGCAATACTACTCCTAGAGTTTGGACTTCAGGATGATAAAGCAGTCACCAAGTGAGGTTTATTTATTTACTTTTAATTAATTAGTGCAATTGCTCAGACTGATCAGTAAGTAAACATCCTGCCAGAGAGAGATGCAGACAGAGAGAAGCAGTGAAAACAAATTCCTAGTTCCTTTAAAATTGCTTGATGTGATTTTGGTTGGCAACCCTGGGAGGAAGCCCTTTTCCGGTCAAGTTCTGATTATGATTACTATGCAGTTGTTTGCCCACCTTTCTTGCAGTGCTCGCTGCTCTTTGGGTTCAGAAGTAATCACTCTGCTGCATTTAAAGTGAGGAGAATGACTACCAGAAAAATTCCATATGAATGAATATAAGTGAATACATTCTATCAGCAAAACAGGAGTGTTGAATTGGTGACTTGCAAATGAAAGACAAGCAAATCAACGTGGTGGGCAGAGTAGCCATCCAGACCTAATCCTCAACAAGAATGTGCTTTCCTCCTGAGTCCCTTCTGCTCACAGCCTTCATCCCATGTTGCCTGGATGATGACTGACTCAGCCTTGGTCCCACAATGGCCTGGTCTCTGTGGCCCGGGCAGAGATTTGCAGCAATCATTGTACCTCAAGAGAATGGAGATGGAAGTGGTTTTTCCTCTAAATTACTTGGAAAATTGCCTCCATTTCCTTTTTCATTTTTGCTAGAGCAGGGCTGGCCCTTAGCTGCAAGGGTCTAACCCACCTGGGCCATTACTGGGTGACTTCTGCAGGGCTATTTCTGAAAGGCCATTTTGTAGTCACTGCTGCCTAGTTTAGCTGCTGGAATATTATAGCTTTGAACTTTCTTAGTTTTCTTCTCACTGAAAGCCCAAGCTGCTTGTCAGATTTCAAAAGGATTCAGCATATGTCAAATGGTAAATAGGGAGCATGATGAAAAAATTAGCTGCTCCATATTTACAAACTTGAATATGCTCAGTTCATATGTGTTTTTCATGTTATGTTTTCTGTGAAGAGAGTCCTTGACCCCCTTAAATAAAGGGTCCTCCCTAAGGAGAGCAGGCTAAGCTTTCAGGTAAGATCCCCTTGAAGCTATTGATATTGATTCAGTTGTTACATATGCAAATTTCTAAAGATCTAACACATTGACTGTAATATATATTGAGTGCCTACTTTGTTCCACATGCTCTACTTATTTCACTAAATTTTGAAAGGAATCTTATGGTCAGACATTTTCCTTATGGTTTTGTAGATGCCTAACTCTGGATCATATCTTTATTGATGCCGAGATGGCACCCAGTTCATTCACATCTTTATTTCCAGGAGAAAACACAGATCTTGCTCAGGACAAGTAGTTAATGAATGTTCGATGAATAAACTCTGACTCTCAGTGGATGTTTGTTAACCGTTGAGCTGAACTACAGTACTTGAAACTGAGGATCGGAAAAGTCAAGGGTCACATCTAGACCACAGAGTCATTAAATAGTGGGTCAAAATTCAAACCAATCCTGAACACTTGTTTAAGAACCATCTATTCAGGCCTGAACTGTCAAGAAGCCCTCTCACAGACCATTCATCTTGCTTCTCTCAATACCTCTGTGAGGAGGACCATTATCAATGGATTACCAAGCCTGTATGTATTCTCTGGGACACACTGCCTCCCAACTCACAAATCTGGTTCTCCCTGGTGCCAAAGCAGGAACCATTCCCAATCTGGGGACCCTCGCAGAAGTGACTGATTTATTTTATTTCTGACAGGACAGAGGTGGGGAAGAACATTTATCTTCTGTGACAGAGGGACAGTTGAGCACTGTGTTCTCCCTTCCTTGCCTTTGGCAGACAAAACAATGTGACAGCGCTGAGTACACAGAAAGCTAATCCATGGTGGGGTGGAGGCCTTGACTGGGATTAGTTAAAATGTTCTACTTGGAAGGAAACTATATCCTTAAGTACCAGTGAAACGGGGAGCTGAGCTGTGCATTTGTTTAGGTATTTGATCAAGAAGTGGAGAATAGACTAGCCAGGGAGAAAGTCAGCAAGTGGCAAAGGCTACAGGAATTCTGGCTCACAAGAAAATTTGGTAGGAAATGCAAACGCCTGAAACAAGCAGATTCCAAGGCAAAAGAAAAATCAAGAATGAAGAGGAATGTGGAAGATTAGGTAGTGACTGAAAATGTCAATGTTAGTCAATGGAATTCTGTGATAGATCGTCCTATGATTTTCAGACTTAGGTCCTGACTTATCCAAGTCAATATATATAACTCTTGGAACGTTTAATTCTCCTAATGAATTGATTTTATTTAAAACATATATGAAAGTGAAAGTTGCATCCAACTCTTTGTGACCCCATGGACTATACAGTCCATGGAATTCTCCAGGCCAGAATACTGGAACGGGTGGCCATTCCCTTCTCCAGGGGATCTTCCCAAACCAGGAATCTAACTGGGGTCTCCTGCATTGCAGGCAGATTCTTACCAACTGAACTATCAGTTGGTATATATATATATAATATATATATATTATATATATATATAAAATATTGAGAAGAAAATAGAGCTAATCAGTTAAGCTTTTTTACTGTATATATATATATAATATATATATAATATTGAGAAGAAAAAGAGCTAATCAGTTAAGCTTTTTTACTCTAATATTTGGTTTCTAATCACTGGACCACAAGTCCCGTGTTTTAGTACAAAATCTTCCCTTGCTTATAGAAGGTCTTTTGGTCTCTGAATTCAGCTCAGCTCCTGAGATGGTGGTGCAGCACCCTGGAGCCTGTGTCTTTGGGTTCTTAACTTGCCTCTAAGCATCATCTATCTGTCTGACCTTGGGCATGATTCTTAGCTTTTTTTCTGTGCCTTGGGCTTCCTGTTTCTAAAATGAAAAGGATAGTGGTAGCTACCTCATTATTTATCTGTAAGAATGTCATGTGTCACAACACATAAAGCACGTTGATCAAAGCACAGTGCAACAAACGTGTCACAACGGGGAGACCAGAGCTCACATTGCTCCATCCCCTGGTTGTCGTGAGGATCAATCAACTGAAAGAATGCATTTGGAGAACATTCAGTGTGTATATAATGCGCATATGTGCTTAAGTAAATGAGAAGCATTCTTGTCATTATCAAGTAATTTTGCTTTTTTTTTTGTCTGCTTGCTGATTTTCCTCAAATGGCTTGATGAATGTGCAATTCTCCCTAAAGAAACAGGGACCTCATGTCAGGATCTCTGTTTAGAATTTCTTTTGTATTCTTTAACATCATTTGACAATGTTTGTAACATTGGGCTGTTTTCAAAGCCCTTTCAGAGACATCTTCATTGCTGCACTGGAAATGATGCAGCTACAATTCTCCCTTCGCAGATGAAGGAACTGGGGCTCAAGGAAGTGAATTTTCCTGCAGCCCAAGGAGGGAAGGGGGTGTGTAACAGGCAGATCTACGTTATGAACCTAGCTTTCCATTCCATGGTCCCTGTTGTCTCCGCCTTAACTGGGCCTCTTGTCAGTGACTACCTACCCCATCCCTCAGTCCTTTCAGTCTGGACTGCTCACTGGGCTCACGTGCTGTTTCCAGGGCACTTCTCAGCCAGGCAGGAGTCTAGACCCACCTTCTGACTAACTGGGGGAGTCTCCCTGAGCCCCCCATTCCTCACCCGCCTATTTCCCTCCAGTGGGGGCTGACCCTGGTGTTCACCTCCCCAGGCGCTGTGCACGGTCACGTGGGGCCGCCCAGGAAAGATGGAGGACTCAGAGCAGCAGGTCCATCAACCTCTTTTTAAAGCTCCGCTTTTGCTGAATGATTGCAATAATTGCACCGCCATCTCTGCTGTGTGAAGTTGCCCTCCCAGGGCAGCAGGTCAGCAGCTAATCAGCTGTCCTCTGCCCCTCGGAGACATGTGAGCAGCCTGCCGCGGCAGCGTTCAGCTCCTGCACACGGGGCTCGGACCCATGTCCGCATCTGTATTCCCAGCCAGGCGCGCGCAGCTCGGTGGAGGTGAGGGTCAGGACGCTCCCGCGCTCTCAAATCACTCCACAGCAATACTCTTTATAGATCCTATTATTGTCAGTAGAAAACAAGTTTGAGGCCTGTATGTGATCAGGGCATATGGCCAGCTGGAGGCATTTGAAGAAAATATCTTTTTACATTTCCTTTTATTGAATTCGGAGAATTTGTGGTTTAATGCCGTTTCATACTGCATTTCAATACAGCAAAACTTGGCCGAAAGATTTTTTTTTTGTAAAGCTACAAATGGATCGTGTAACGCTTTGATTAAATAGTTGTTAGTGAAGCACATTTCCCTGAACTCATCCAGGGCTTTTCTCTTACGATGGTAATTCCCACCTTTGATTTCATTATTTTATGAAGGAAGACAGAAGGGAAATGAAATACAATTTAACGAGTTTTTTTTTTTTTTTTTTTTTAACTCATCCAATATGCCAAAAGAGAAACCTAGAGGAAGTACAAAAAATCAGCTGGCTTACTGCCAAGCTTTCTAGGCATGAGGTTTTTAAAAAGATCTAAAATCACTGGTTATAAAATTAATACATTGATTTCCTGATTAAAATGTAACCAACCTTCAAAACCATTTCTCCTCTTTATCCCTAAGACACTCATTCTGTGTGCATAAGGCAATGTATCAGGAACTTGTCAGTGATAGCATGTTGCTTCCCTTGTTCTTATAATGAAAGGATATTTAACAGTGTATTGTTGTATCACTTTTATTGTGTTTATGATTTTGCTTTCTCTTTTCTGGAAACTCAACTGCACAGCTCTGGAGAGCAGAGATCATGTATTTGGCATCTTCCATATTCCCTCCCTTTGTAACAGGACTGTATCTCACAGGTAGGAGGCAGGAGATAGGCAGAGGTGTTCTAAGTCCAGAAAGGCTCTACCACACAAAGTGCAAAACTATGTGACTTGTACTGAAACACAGCTACTTAGTACTTTAACATACCGGATGAGTACTGTGTAGGGTTTTTGAAACAGGAAATGGAAAAAAAAAAAATGTAGAGAAAGAGGGTCTATTTTTTTCCTATGGGATCCTCAGAGACAGTTGATCTAGATGGTATTTCTTCCCATCTGTGGTGAGACTGCTAGCTACTTACCAAAATCTATTTCCTCTCCTCCCCAGCACTCAGCCAGAACTCATTTTCCAGTTGCCCTTACAGTTTGGTGTGGCCAAATTATGTTCATAGCGAATGGAATATGAGGAGAAGTGACATTTATCCTATCCTGTCCTGTCCCTGCCTAAGGCCTGGCATAAAAATCTCCTACACATGTTCTTCCACATTCTCCCCATTTTTTGCTGACTTTGAAAGACATCTGTCAGAAATGACAGTCATTACTAGCCTGGTGCCCTGAATGTCTGTGTGGAACAGATTGCCCCCCACTGACCTGAACCACTCTGAGATGCCCTAACTGTCGTAAATGAGAAGTTTCTGTTATTTGGAGGCATTACATGCTGGGCCTATTTGTTACTGCCGTTTCACATACTCTAATACACTTGCACCTGTTGGGTCAGGATAAACGCTACATCTGAAAAATGAGAGCTCAGTGGAATTAGATTCTCAGTAACATTGGTAGAACATATCCAGAGAGACAGATCAGATAATGCTGATATGATACCACAGGTTCTGCCCTACGTAACTAATAAGAACCTTCTGTACAGCACAGGAAACTTCTACTCAATACTCTGTAATGACATATATAGGAAAAAAGAGTGGCTATATGTATAACTGATTCACTTTGCTCTACAGCAGAAACTAGCACAGCATTATAAATCAGCTACACTCTAATAAAAACGAATTTAAAAAAATAAGGCTCTGCCTTTACTGTAGCATTTTGCAAAGTGCTATTCAACAAACATCCAGAACAAACTCATCGGGCCATCAGTTCAGTCGTTCAGTCATGTCTGACTCTTTGCGACCCCATGGACTGCAGCATGCCAGACCTCCCTGTCCATAACCAACTCCCAGAGTTTACTCAAATTCATGTCCGTTGACTCGGTGATGCCATCCAACCATTGACTGCCAAATACTCACTGCCAAATTAATGATGATGGTTGAAAAAAGCAACACTCTAGACATCAACAAGAAGAACAAAATGGCTCCCAAATGAATACATGCACCATCTGGGATACTGCGTGGGAATAGGGAAGGATTTTGGGAGGCTCAGAACATCTTTGACACTTCTGTGTGTATATGTGTCAGTGTTTGAGTGTATGTATATGTATGCTCAAAGCCTTAGACTTCTTTCCCTTACTTTTCTTACCATTGCTTTTGATATCAGCCCTCTGTGATGGCCTTCTCCCAAGTAGGTATGCCTAAGGGAAACAAGGGTTGTATATTAACTATTATAATACATTCAGTAAAAGCAGAAGGTAGGACTCAAGAAGTTATGTGCAGCCATTTTTTGTTGTTGTTGTGGAGGATGTGGAATTTGCATAGCTAAGATGGGCTTCCTGGGTAGCTCATTGCTAAAGAATCTGCCTGCCAATGCAGGAGATGCGGGTTCAATCCTTGGGTTCGATCCATCGATCCTTGGGTCAGGACAACCCCCTGGAAGAGGAAATGGCAACCCACTCCAGTGTTTTTGCCTGAAAAATCCCATGGACAGAGGAGCCTGATGGGCTATAGTCTATGGAGTTACAAAGAATCAAATAGGAGTGAGCACTTAGCACCTAAGATTTATTTAGTGCATTTGTTTGTTTTTTCTAAAAACATCAGAAGATTTCTGCTTTCTAACTTTGTACTTTTAACCTAGAGAATTATAGTTTTCACCCAAGGCCCAAAATAATGATTCACTGTCATGTCTAGGTTTATTTGGCTAGTTATGAGATCTAGAGGCAATTCAAGATTTTCATTTTTATTGCTATACATAAAAATCTGATTAGCAAGTACTTTTCAGTGATCTCATTGTCTTTCAGAATCACCTCTGCTTTCCTACATTTGAAATTATGCACTAAGTTTTAAAGGAGCCTGCTTTTTTGGGGTCTCTTTCAAGCTCTCTGTTGATCTATTCATGGGAAATTCCCAGGAATTTTTTTTCTTTGCTTCTGATTGGCTAAAGAAATGAGTGAGGGTTTCTGATATGCACATGTGTTAATCTTAAGCCTTATTGTTTAATTTGAAAGTTAAAGTTAAAAACAATGCCAAGCAAGTGTTTCTTTTCTTCTTTTTAACTGGGGCTAAGTCTTTAAAAGAGAGGAAGGCTCAAGAGGGAGGGGATATATGGACACATGTGGCTGATTCATATTGTTTTACAGTAGAAAATAACACAACATTGTAAAGCAATTATACTTCAATAAAAAATACTATATCCTTCAAAAAACTTAGTGAACTATCTGGCAGCACCACACTCACTTTTCTTCCTGCAGTGTTTGGATCGGAGTAGTGGTTGATTCCTTGGAAGGCTGGTGAGCTTCTCTGACAGAGAACCTGTCACTTGTTCACTGTACATAGAGGCACTTACATAGGTTGCTTCATTTATGTATGATATCTTTTTGGTCTGTGTACATATTTGAGTTTGCAACCTTGGATTTAATTGTTAAACTGTGACTCTGCCTTTGTGTTTCAAAATGTATATAATTGAGAAACCAATTAGAATAAATCTGTATATCTGAAGAAGATTTTAGTCTGTTATTCTTATATTCTAGGTGGTTCAGCACCAGAAAAAAAGCTCTATGCCATTCATTTATGGAAGAGAGTATAAAAACTCAAAATAAAATATTAACCATGTTTTAAAAGACCAAGAAGTGTTTAGTCAAGCATTGCAAGAAGCATTAACATGGGAAATATATCATTGTAATTCATTATATTGACAGATGAAAAGAAGAAAAATAACCCTAATAATTTTAATGGATACTGAAAAGGAACTTGACAAAACTGAATACCTATTCATGATTTCAAAAAACAAAAAAAAGGTTATTCTCATATTAATATAGAATAAAATTTCTTTAACTCCAGAAAAAATTTGTACCAGAAATCCAGAACTGATAGCACCTTAAATGGTGAAATGATAGGTGTGTTCTTCTTAGGTTCAAAAGTAAGATAAGGAAGCCTGTTGTCAGTGTCAGTAGTCAAAACTGTGTGAAAAGTCCTAGGTGTGCAATGAAATAAGGAAGAGAATGAATCTGCAAAATATTGGCAAGAAGGAAAAAAACACATTGAATGGATGTACTGTCTACCTAGAAAAAGAATAAAATCAATTAGCAGCCTCTTAAAATTATATTTAGTAAGGTGGCCAGACACATCAGTGGATAATGAGTTCATCAGCTATACTTACGTGCTTAGTTACTTAGTCGCTCAGTCACGTCTGACTCTGCGACCCCTTGGACTGTAGTACACCAGGCTCCTCTGTCATGGGATTCTTCAGGCAAGTATGCTGGAGTGGGTTGCCATGCCCTCCTCCAGGGGACCTTCCCGACTCAAGGATCAAGCCCACGTCTCCTGTGTCTCTGGCATTGCAGGTGGATTCTTTACCTGCTGAGACATTGGGAAAGCCCATCAGTTATGCATATATAATGTGTAATAAAACTTTAGTTAAAACCCTTGAACAATCTGAACAATGAGATTAAAGAGCTTCTGGATTGGTGAATGCATGGATGTCCTAGAACAGTGGCATCCAGAGGGAACATGGAAGCTCTATGTCTCCTTTTCCCCACTTACCACACCTATACATGTCTTCCATTTGACTATTCCTGAATTATATATTTTATAACTAAAATGTAATCAAAAGTACAATGCTTTCCTAAATTCTGTGAGTCATTCTAGTAAATTCTCAAACACGGAGGGCTTAGTTGGATGTTGTTCAGTGGTTTAGTCATGTCTGACTCTTTGCGACCTGATGGACTGCCGCATGCCAGGCTTCCCTGTCCTTCACTATCTCCTGCAGTTTGCTGAAACTCAGTCTGCTGAGTCAGTGATGCCATCTGAACATAGTCAACTGGGCAGAAGTGTGAAGGCATAGAGGTTGCATTCCCAGTTGGTGGCATGGAACAAAGCCCTTGATCTATGGGATGCATGCTAACTCCAGGTAGTTAGTAGTAGAAGGGATACAGATTATAGTACACCCAGCTGGTGTTCAGAGAATTAGAGAACTGGTTGGTTGTTGGAAAGACATAGTAATGGTTAACAAACAATAGTAAAAATCTTGTAGAGGAAAAAAAATGTTAAATTGTCATATGTAAAAAATTGAGCACACTTACAGGCCTGCAAAAATTAAAAAAAAAGTTTGAGTTTGAAACAGCTATCATCAAGAGTTCCATCTGAATGTCACAATCAAACTATCATGAGTTAATTTTTGCAGTCATTATACTGTCCTCGTCAAGCTCATTTGTGAGTGCAGAAGGCAGCATGTTTTTTATCTATGAAAGATGTGTTCCAAGAAACTATTTTATTACTTATTTCATGAAAGAAACCCTATCTCACATAAAAGATTACTGCTATATGCTTATGAAGAATTAAGTCAGAGCTTGTTAGCATCTAACTGCTGAGGAGAATACATTATAAAGAAGAAAAGGGAACTTCCCTGGTGGTCCAGTGGTTAAGACCTCACCTTCCAATGCAGGAGGTGCAGGTTTGATCTCTGGTTGGGGACCTAAGATTCCACATGCCTTTTGGCCAAAAAGCCAAAACATAAAACAGAAGCAATATTGTAACAAAGTCAATAAAGACTTTAAAAGGGTCCACATTAAAAAAAAAATCTTTAAAAAGAAAGAAGAAAAGGAATCATTATAACTAGAAAAAAATTATTAACTGAAATGCTACAATAATATGTAAATATTGTCTGGAATAAATATAAAGAATAAATGCACATGAGCATATCCAATCTTCACTCATGTGCATGTACACATGAGCAAAGAATCACTCTGGAAAAGGACTCACAGAGATGCAATGGCTATTGGAGTCAGGAAGATAGAAAACAGTAAAGCAGAAAAGTAGGAGAAACACATCTTTCCTATATCCTTATATACCATTTGATTTTTTTCCCCACTTTATCATGTGCAGGTGTTACCTTAAAGTTAAATAAAATAGAGAAAAATTAAAGCCATATTGTTACTCATATTTTGCAAATGAGGAAACTGGAATTTTAAGTAGTTTGGGGCTTACTTATAAAACCAGGTTAGGTAAATCCTCATCCAGAGCTCCTGCTATACTTTCCAGCATGAAAATCATTAATCATTCATATCAAAGCTCAGGACCATCACAGAAACATATGTATTTTAGATAACAAATAGCAACATGAAGTCTTGATACCTTTCTATGCCCTTAGGAGCGCTTAGGATCATGAGACTGTTCTCTCAGCCTGATGAAGAGAAAATGAAACTGTATCATCACATACGTCCATAGAATAATAATTATTCTTAATAAATAGCCTGGGTTTTGGTTCCAGTGCATGGAATCCTGAAGAGAAAGATCTGGTGGTTTTCATGCAGCATTTTGGGAGTCTGAATGTAGACTTTGAGGGGGGAGATCTTTTTTGCTTTTTCTATGGATGAGTACTAGATGTACACACAACATTTGAACTTGTCTTTCCAGTTTCGATAAAATGCAATAGAGTGCCAGGTGCCAGGCTAAAAGTGTTTGTGTTTGATAATACTCTTATTCTTTTGATGATAAAGATCAGGTAAAAGCAAAAGTAGCTGTATTAATTATGCCATGCAGCAGGTGAACCAAAAATTGTGTAGGTGGCACATTTCCATCCCTGGGGTATTTTATGACAGTTATAAAGCTATAAAAGGACTGATTTGCAAAGGAAACACTGACAAGCTTTCAGAATAGTGGTGCAAATGACACCACAAAGATTATAGCTATATGACATGTTTTCTTCTCATAAAATATAAAAGTTTCAATTAAAAGAAAAAAACCAAAACAACCACCACTTTCATTTCTTTACTTGGGGTGCTGAGGAGATTCCCACCAGAGCTTGAAATGCAGAAAATAAGTAAACCGCCACTATCATAAGTGATTAACAAAGAAGAACAACAACATCAACAACAAAAAATCCCCACCACAGCGATCTATGTACACAGCTAGAAGTGAACAGAGTAATAATCACTGGACTCAAACCGTTTGCCCATGCCAACATCTCATGATTTCCCCAGTTGCATAACTGTTCACTTTCCCTCAGCCTGTCTGCCGAACCCCCTCCCAAGTATGCCTCAGTGTGAAAAACTTGCGACAAATTATTTTCTGGGAAAGAAAAAAACAAAAACAAAAAACTGGGCCATTAGGGGCTTTCCAACAAGTGTTCCACAAACAGAACAATATTACATCTTAAACCCCAAAGCTTTCTCATCAGATAGCCTTCCTCACCTGTTCTTCACCGTCAGGGCAGGTCATGTTGAATACCCACTGCCTGCATTCATGCTGGGGAATTTGCAGTGAGGACAAGTCTTTCGGTTCTAAAGAAGTAACCAGCAGCCCTTGACCAAATAAAAATCTACACGTTGCTGTTTTCTATTTTATGATGTTCTTGTTGTTGTTGTTGAGTCATTCAGTCATGTCCAACTCTTTGCGATTTCAGGAATTGCAGCACACCAGGCTTGCCTGTCCTTCACCATCTCCCAGAGCTTGCTCAAACTCATATCCATTGAGTCAGTAATGCCATCCCACCATCTCATCCTCTGTTGTCCCCTTTTCCTGCCTTCAATCTTTCCCAGCATCAGGGTCTTTTCCAAGGAGTCAATTCTTCGTATCAGGTGGTCAAAGTATTGGAACTTCAGCTTTGGCATCAGTTATCCTAATGAATATTCAGGATTGATTTCCTTTAGGATTGCCTGGTTTGATCTTCTTGCAGTCCAAGAGACTCTCAAGAGTCTTCTCCAAAACCACAGTCAAAAACATCAATTCTTTAGCGCTGAACCTTCTTTATGGTCCTACTCTTACATTCATACATGACTACTGGAAAAACCATAGCTTTGACTAGATGGACCCTTGTCAGAAAAGTAATGTCTCTGCTTTTTATTATGCTGTCTAGATTTGTCATAGTTTTTCTTCCAAGGAGCAAGTGTCTTTTAATTTCATGGCTGCAGTCACCATCTGCAGTGATTTTTGAGCCTAAGAAAATAAAGTCTGTCACTATTTCCATTGTTTTCCCATCTATTTGCCATTAAGTGATGGGACCGGATGCCAAATCTTCGTTTTTTGAATGTTGAGTTTTAAGCTAGCTTTTTCACTCTCCTCTTTCACCTTCATCAAGAGGCTCTTTTGTTCTTCTTCACTTTCTTCCATAAGGGTGGTCTCATCTGCATATCCGAGGTGATTGATATTTCTCCCAGCAATGTTGATTCCAGCTTGTGCTTCATCCAGCCCAGCATTTCGCCTGGTATACTGTGCATAGAAGTTAAATAAGCGGGGTGACAATATATAGCCTTGACATACTCCTTTCCCAATTTTGAACCAGTCTTTTGTTCCATGTTTGGTTCTAACTGTTGCTTCTTGACCTGCATACAGGTTTCTCAGGAGGCAAGTAAAGTGGTCTGGTATTCCCATCTCTTAAAGAATTCCCACAGTTTGTTGTGATCTACACAGTCAAAGACTTTAGCATAGTCAATGAAGCAGAAGAGAATTTTCTGGAATTCTCTTGCTATTTCTATGGTCTAACAGATGTTGACAATTTGATCTATGGTTCCTCTGCCTTCTCTAAATCCAGCCTGAATATCTGGAAGTTCTTTGTTCACATACTGTTGAAGCCTAACTTATAGAATTTTAAGCATTACTTTGCTAGTGTGTGAGATGAGTGCAATTGTGTGGTAGTTTGAACATTCTTTGGCATTGTCCTTCTTTGGGATTGCAATGAAAACTGACCTTTTCGAGTCCTGTGACCAGTGCTGAGTTTTCCATATTTCCATAGGATGTTCTTACTTTCTCATTAATATTTGGGGGTGGATGATTGCTAAAAGGAAAAGAAAAGTCAGAGAGGAGAAAAACTATTTTGAAAAATGTGAAAAGGGAAAAGCAAGCTTTATTTCTAAATGAAGTGGCACAGAAACTGGGGTAGAAATGTGTGAGGAGGATGCTGAAGAACAGTTTTTTATTACTTAATTTTCTATTAAATTTCTATTTCCTTTTGACAAGAAAGAAATAAACACAAATTGTTCAGGCTTCTTTATTTTTTTATTTTCATTGGAAGTCACTTTATTTTTTTTATTTTTTTTTTCATTTATTTGTATTAATTGGAGGCTAATTACTTCACAACATTGCAGTGGGTTTTGTCATACATTGACATGAATCAGCCATGGAGTTACGTGTATTCCCCATCCCGATCCCCCCTCCCACCTCTCTCTCCACCCAATTCCTCTGGGTCTTCCCAGTGCACCAGGCCCGAGCACTTGTCTCATGCATCCAGCCTGGGCTGGTGATCTGTTTCACTATAGATAATATACATGCTGTTCTTCTATATCTGTTCCTGTAATCCCACTCTCCCCAGGGAGCCCATGCTGGAAGTGGGGAGACCTGATAAGGAGCTTCTGCTGACCTCCCAAGGAGCACGGCTTGAATTAGGAGAGTGATGTTAGAGCAAGGAGATGGACCAATAGATATTCATGAGGTAGAATGGCCAGGTGTTTCTAATGATCATCATAAGGAAGGAATCCAGAAAGCAGACAAAAGGCAAATATAAGGTCTCAATTTCTGGTTTGGACAAAGGCAGGTTGGACTGGCAGTTCAATGCCCTTGATACTGGGTAAGGAACTCAGAGCAAAGAGTAGGCTGAAGCTGAAGGAAAAGAGACTATTTCAGCTTAGAAAAGAATACATATGTGGTGGGTAATGGTAGAACAATCAAGTTTCAAGTGTAAGGGTGAAATGATCAAGCTCACTTTGTTTACTGAAAAGAAAGGAAGTGGCTTCCTCCTTAACTCCCCCCTCCTCAGGGTGTCTCCTTGAAAATAGCAGGAGTCCTCATTAAACTTCTGACCTTGAATTTCACAAGACAAGGTCAGGAGCCTTCTGACCTTGGAACCCTTAAACAACAACCTCTAATATGAACTTGGAAGTCTCTCAGAAGGGAGTGTGTCCTCTTAGCTCCAATGGAGATGGGAAAGTTGTTACTGTTTTTCTTTTTTATAAATGAAATTATGTGAAATTCTGTTCAGACTTAGAAGCACATTCCAGCTACCTTTTTATGAATGTAAAACTGATAACACTCCATTTTAAATTGTTTTCTCTCCCATTTCTATATTGTTATGGAGGGGTCTGGTGTTGGTAGGATCTTTTTATTTCTCCAGCAAGTAGTCATGAAATACATGAGTGCTGATGCCCAGAAACATTTGATTATATGGACATAATATTATTAACTTGTAATATGTCAGAAATTATCCCCAGAATATAAAGAAAAGGAGATTGGGATTGGATCCCTGAGGATAGGATCAGGCCATGATACGATGCTCACAGAAAATATGCAGGAGTTCATTGAGGAGGAGAAAGTGAGAAGGTCTTGCACCTTTTGTTCACTGTGCTTAGACACACAATAGGGTTTGATGAATGAATAATGAACATTGTCAGCCATCTCCCTGGCTTGAAGGTGGGAGAAGACATTGATCTTTGGTAGAGAAACATTTTACTAAGGCATGGTTTGGTTGTTTTCCATAGCTCAAGCTATCACCTTTCCCTATTAGCCAAGATCTTTTGTCATTTCTATGTCAGAGAGACAGAGGAAAGATGACAGCAGTGCAATAGGAACTCCATTGTCTGATAGCAGTTTTTTTCACCTTTACAGGATCCAGTCCAGAATGGAAAGTCAACTTTAGCTGATTATATCTTTTTGTTTTCCTTTATCCAGCAATGATTCCTCAGACTGTGTTTATCTTTGGTGATGTAGATGCTTTTGAAATATTAGGCCAGATATCTTACAGAGTGTCACTTGATTTGGGTTTGATGATAGTTCATGATTTTCACTGGGATGTAACCCAGGTGAGATTTTGTCTATCCTGGGATATTATATTCAGAGACACAGAATATCTGGTTGCTCCTTATTGGTGATGTTAATTTTGATCATTTGTTTAAGGTATTGTACAGTTGCCCCACTGTACACTTATTAATTTCCCTTTGGTGATTATTAAGTTCTTCGTAGGGTACTTTTGACAACTGTGTTTTTCCATTAGATTTAGAAGCTATTAAGGATTCTTTTTTTTTTTTTTTCCACTTACCTCAGTCAGTTTTAATTATGATGTTTGCAATGCAGTGATTTGTTTATAATTCTATCATTTCTCCAGTATTTATTAGGCAGCATTATCCTATAAGAAAGAGTTTTCCATTCTCTCTCTCATTAGTTAATTCATTCATTATCAGTACCATCTCATGGGTTCTTATTTTATCCATTGGCTTATAATTTGCCACCATTTCCCACATTTGGTCAGAGGAGCCTCTTAAATCTTTCTTTTGTTTCTCTTTCTTATTAAGGAATTTATGTGCACACAATAAAATTCTCCCATTTAATTTATACAGGGTATTTGTCACCACAATTAAGACTAGAACAGTTTACTTATCCTAAAACATTTTTGTGCCTTTCATGGCTGACTCCTTCCTACCAGCTCCAACTCCTGGCAACCACTGATACTTGCCTTTTTTTGGAAGTCGAGTAAATGAAATCAACTTGAATCCAATTTGGTAAAGATTTTTTAAAAATACCCATTGTTGAATTTGCTAGCATTTTGTGTAGGATTTATATATGTATATTCATAAGTGAGATTGTATTTAAATTTTCTTTCTCATTCTGCCCTTGCTGAGTTTGAGATTTAAGTTATCGTGGCCTCATAAAATTATTTGGAAAATATCACTTTTTATAATTTTCCAAAGAATGTATAAGATATAGGAATGATCCATTCCTTGAAATGTACATAGGACACACCTGTCCAAGCTTGCTGTCTTCCCTTGTGAGAAGATTTTCAACTACTCTTTCAGTTTGTTCAATTATTATAAGACTCTTCAGGCTTTTTATTTCTTTCTGAGTTAGAACTGGTCAATTATTTCTAGGTCTCTGACCCAGTATGAAAGCTTTAAGATTAATGACACGAAGTTATTCATAGCATTCTCTTTGAATTTTGTAATCTGTGCTTTATCTGTAATTATGTTCTCTTTTTAAAATTCCCAATGTAGCTTATTCATACCAATTTCTCTGATGAAAGTTTGTCAGAGGCTTATAATTTTTACAGAGTGTGTGTTTTAAGAACCAGATATTGAATGTGTTAATTGTCTCTATTATATGTCTGTTTTCCTTTTGAAACCATAGTGGAGAGAATAAAGATTCTTAAAGGATCTCTTCTCTGGCAGGTAGATTTTTTTCTGGCCCATTTTTTGCAATAATATAGTCATCTTCATGCTCCTGACCTAATGTCACAGCCCACCTTCAGCTTCGCCACTTTGAGTGGTTCTAAGGTTTTGTTCGATTCTAAGTCATCTTCACAACTCTCCTTTTGCCCCCAGGACAGACAGATTCTGGGTTAAGAGGTTATTTCTCTCCTTTGCTTTCAACTCATTTTTTTCCCTGGTAGGTGTTTTATATACTGTCCTGCAAGCTCATCAATGAATTTTAAAATGTGCTTGTTATAATTTATCCAAAGGATATTATAAGCAGAGTGCTTTTAAAGATAACTAGCCTGCACGCACTTAGGAGCTGAGAAGTCCCTTTAATTAAAGACAAATTTAAGCTGAAAGTAAAAGTAGAAAAGAAAAAAGTGATTCTGTGTAGCAGTGTTGTCCAATAGAACTACAATGTGAACCGCATATGTGATTTTCAGCTTTCTGGTAGCTACCTTAAAAAATGGGAAATAGGTGGAGTTAATTTTTAAAATAAATCTTATTTGACTTGGTAATATAAAAATATTTCTATTTCAACACAATCAGTATAAAATTATTAATTAAATAGTCTACATGTTTTTGCACTAAGTCTTCAAAACATGTGTATTTTTACACTTATAGCACAGTTCAGTTTGGACTAGTTACATTTCAAGTACTCAGGGTCGTAGTGGCCACAATACTTGATTGTGTCATATATGGTGTCTTCACCATGTTTTTATTATACCTATCTAGATTTTCTCTATATATACTTAATCTCTCAAGTCTTCTAAATCTTCTTTGCCTTTTCTTCTAGAAAATAATTCTCATATTCTCTATATGTAAAGAGAAAAACTTTTCAGAGCTTTTTGGGCTTAACAAATTTAATTCATATAAGACCTTCATATTGTCAAAATATTTTTCGTTGGTCTTGACAACTATGCCTTGTTCAAAGCTACTGCATACCAAAAATGGAGGTGACATTTCAGTTTTGGAGTTTAAGGCTTTGGAATAAAAAAAAAAAAAAAACAACAGCCATTTGATATGTTTAGAATTTGTATCCATTATGGTAAAATGGGGAAGCTAATTACTTCAGAATATTTGTGAGTGTTCTATTTTAGGAGCTGAAAGATCATGCTAATGAATTTAAGAGACAACTTCAATACTTCTTATCACATTGAGTATTTCACTGGACGTTTAAAAAGCAAATGACCTATCACATATAATACCTGCCATGTACTAGGCTGTGTTTTAGGGAACTGGAAGTAGAAATAATTCATTGCTGATGTTGTGGAATGTCTCACAGTGGTGAGATGTATTGTGGTTCCAAGTATTGCAATGAACATAATTAGTATTATTATTTATATGTTTATTATTAATGTGTGACACTCTTAGGTAGACATGAAATAGAAGGTGTACAATTTTGTCTATGTATATTGAAAATTTGGGAGAAATTTTCCTAGAGGGGCTGTACTTGATCCAGGTCTTGAATAATGTTCCAAGTCATAACTGTACATTGACAATTTTGTCAATGACCACTGAATAAGTTTAATGTATGGAGGCTGAGTGGTATTCCTAATGCAACCATTTAATTATAGCTTAATTTTTTAAATATTTACTTATTTGCTTCAGTTTCTTTTTTAGATATAGTCATGATCATCGAGCAAGCCAAGTAAAACATTTTAGAGTGATGAAAAATGTTTGCCTTTCTTGACAGAAATTTATAATAGTTTAAACAAGCATTTTTTCCCCCGGAGGAAAGACACTCATTTTAATAGTATGATGACTAAAAATAATTGACTCAAGATTTTTGGAATAACAACACTATGAATTATCTGTCTTTGTGTACGAGGGTTGTTTCCTAGAGCAAGAAACTTAATTTTTTCTTCTTAATTTTTCTATTTCTTCTGAAATAAAGTTGATACAGAATTCCAATCTTTCTTTGGAATTTATGGACAGTCTTTTTTCTTCCTGCCTTTCTTCCTTCTTTTCTTTCCTCCAACTAAAAACCAAATGTTGTCCCTTAGTGTAAGGATTGCAGCTCCTTAAGTAGAACAGGTATGTCTCAGTAATAGTATGGTTGGGTAAAGGCAAGTTACAAACATTTTCATCAGAATGGAAAAATGCATGAGAGTAAAGCAAGTTGCTTGTCATTGACCTTCAGTCATTTTTAAGAGTCAGAGAAGGTGGTTAGTATTTCAATTAACACCTTCAGAAACTGCCACTGATGAATGAGTAGCACAGAGGTGAATAAAGGTAAATCTTCCTTGGCATATCCTGTGCAAAGCAATCTTTTGTCAGGGAAAATCAAAAGCTACCAAAAATCTCAGAGCAGAGAGGACAGGAGACTATCACATCAAGGCATTTCAAATGCCGGAGTAAAGGCACAGTGGAGTCATTTCAAAGGCATTGAAATCCTTTGATCTGACTGTGGTGAGGACCAAAGTGTCATTCGGCCAGTGGGTAAGGAGATCACTGCCACAGGTCTGTGCAAAATAGCAGCTCTTTGGAGCGAGAAGAATAGAAAAGTAAACTATTCCCTCTCTGCTAATGGTGCTCAAAAAGAAAGACTGTATGTCACTTCAAGTGGAGTCATAGAGCCCTAACAGTGGTTTGATATTGGATTTTAAATGCTCTCTAACTGTATATTTACAATGAAAAGTCTAATGATAAATAATCATTTAGCATACACCTTTCCTAAATGATTATTGAAGAGATAAATGCATAGCATGATGCAACTCTACTAAAGCCAAAATACATAATTATTTCTTTACCCTTTTCACTAAAGAAGCCATGTGTCTCACAGCACGAACTTAGAAAGAGCCCCATGTCCAGTGGGGTGTGCCTGGAAGGTGCTGACCTTTCTCTCCAACATAGTGCTGGGTGTGGGCAGGAATTCAGCAGAGGGCAGGATAGAAATGCTGAGCAGTTTTCCAGCTCCTTTGAAGTCAAGTCTTGGCAGTATGACTTCATTAGTTTTATGAGAGCATCATCTATTCCCTAAATGGCACATGGATCTCAATTCAAATATAAGCAAAGAAATATAATACAAAGACAAACATAACTTGTTTGGTGATTATCCAGTGTTTATAAATATTCACACCCTGGCTCTCCTCCAGGGAAAATGAGAGCATGGAAAGCTAATTGTATGATTCATGTTTCTCAGTTCCGAGAAAATCATTAATCTGCTGTGGACTAAATTTCCTTATGCTAAAAAAGTGGGAGGAGCATTAAGTTTTGTATTAGATGCCCTCTTCTGAAAAGTTCTGTTGAGTTAAGCTCCGTGACTCTAATGAATTAATATCTCAGGGATATCTCAGATGTCAAAATGATTCACCAGACCAGGTCTTGGCCATTTTGGCTAATCCAGTAGCTAAACATGGTTTGGTTCCATTTTCTTCATGCCCTAGCTGCTGATATAATTGATCTTCTGATAGAACTACTATCAGTTCAGTTCAGTTCAGTTGTTCAGTGGTGTCCCGACCCTTTGTGACCTCGTGGACTGCGGCATGCCAGGCTTCCCTGTCCATCGCCAACTTCCAGAGCTTACTCAAACTCATGTCCATTGATTTGGTGATGCTATCCAACCATCTCATCCTCTGTCGTCCCCTTCTCCTCCCACCTTCAATCTTTCCCAGCATCAGGGTCTTTTCAAATGAGTCAGTCCTTCACATCAGGTGGCCAAAGTACTGGAGTTTCAGCTTCAACATCAGTCCTTCCAATGAACGTTCAGGACCGATTTCCTTTAGGATTGACTGGTTGGATCTCCTTGCTGTCCAAGGGACTCTCAAGAGTCTTCTCCAACACCACAGTTCAAAAGTGTCAATTCTTTGGCACTCAGCAACTCGTCTCATTTACTTCATTGTGCTCAGTCGTGTCCAACTCCGCAGCCCTATGGACTGCAGCCTACCAGGGTCCTCTATTCATGGAATTCTCCAGGCAGGATTACTGGAGTGGTTTGCCATTTCCTACTCCAGGGAATCTTCCCGACCCAGGGATTGAACCCACATCTCTTGAGTCTTTTGCATTGGCAGATGGAATTTTTTTGTTTTTTTAACCACTGAGCCAGCTGCGAAGCCCAAACTGAAACTCTGTACCTGTTAAACATTAGTGCAGAGTACCTGCATGCTCAGTCATGTCTGAATGTCCTCATCTGTCCTTAACACTTGCAACACTTGCAATGTCCTTAATATTTTCCAAAGCATATACTTTAGAACCCTAATCCTATGAGTTATTTGGTGAAGAGAAAAACAAAAGGTTTCTATAGTGAGATAAGTGGGAAAAGCTACATATCCCCTTTCTTGGAGAAACAAAACAAAGATGAACAAATTAAAGATTTTGAGAAGCTTAAGTATGATTGAATAGTTTAAATATGCTGAACCCATCATTTTCCCAAATTTACTTGACCAGAAATCATTTTAAGTCATTAACTCTTAATATGCCAATGTTCCTAGGAAGATTCTTTACAAACATTGTGCTACATTTTTGTTTGTGATCTCTCTAAGGTATAAATTCGACTGTAGTATAATTGCACTTAAATTGTGGTTTTTCATTTCCCATAGCGTCAAGTTCAAAACTACCCAGCAGGGTACAAGGCTCTTTCCTGGTTACATCTTGAGCTCATTTCTAAACACTCCCTGATATACTCCCCCCATTTTCAGAGTATGCTCTGCCCTCTAATACCTCCCTCCTGTGCTCTGCTCTTTGTTTAGATTCCCCTTCCTTTCATATCCTGATAGAAAATTCCTGTACAGCCTTTATATCTAGCTCAAGCAGGGCCTCCTTGTAGATTTCCTTGGCCATCACCCCCACCCATCCCACAACCAGCAGGCTTTCTGTGCTCCTTCTCCCTGCTTCTAGGACACTCTGTGTATAATTTCTACTTGTATAGATGTTTCATGTTGCAGTTGTTTTTTTGCACCTGTCTTTTCCACTGTGGTTCAAACTTCTTGACAGCAGGTGTATTTGTAGTAATATTTTTTAAAAGTGGGTTAAAGTTAGATTTCAGTGAAGTTTGTTAAAAGAACAAATTAATATATGAGGAAATTGTCAAATACATACTTGTAATGGTAAGTGGAATTTCCAAAAGAGAGTTAGAATTCTCTTGAATTCTCCTTGGGAAGAAGAATGTAGAAACTATCTTTATTTTTATTTTTTTGAGCTATTTGTTTTATTTCCTGCTTTAAAGCAGTAATTCATATTCTTGAAAGCAGACCCTATCTGGTGATTTTGTGAAAATTTTACATAAGTTGGAAAATACCTCACAGATCTCCCAGTCCACTTATTCAGACATATGAACAATTGCAGCAGACTCTAAGGTCTATTATAGTCTTTGTATGGATATTTAGAGAGCCCAGAAGATCACTATATAGCTATTTTTTTGTGGTGTGTAGGTGGTGTAGTGTTCAAGACAGCATGCAATAGACTGTGATATTAAGCATAACCACAGGGAGGATTCAATTCACCATGGTTAGAAACAAATGCAAGAGCTAAAGGGAAATTTGAATTTTAGGAGAATGCTGGAATGCAATATTGGAAGTAAGATCAATGTTTCCATTAGTACAGAATCGTCAAGTAGAGACAAAGCAAAAACCAAAATATAACTTTGCTACAGCATAATGGGGTATCTTTGCTCAATACCCTGTTTATCTTCCTGCATTAAAGTGATAAATGAATTTCTAACTGCCTTTGAGATTTCATAGCTCTCAGAAGCAGTGTTTTTCTCTTTTGAGATAATTTCAAAGGAAAAATCAAATATTGCAAAAACCATGCGGGCAATGCTTAGAATGTGTGGGCAAACAAATGAATCTCTTTACAATTAGTTATAAAAGAAAAAGTAACTTCACCTTCTATCTGTTCTTCCTCCAATATTTTTTTTTTTCTTCAGAAAACTGAGCATGGTTCAATAAGGATATCACTTTAAAGAAACATTTCCCAGTGATGACAGTGTTTGATACTATGTGATTCAAGCCCTCCTGATTGGTGAAATATGCTGCTTTTAGACTCGGAAATGATGTTAGTGTATCATGTCACTAGTCAGTCATGTACTTTGAGTCCCTTCCTAGCCATCTGCCCACATACTTTCAGGAAAAACAACGTTCATTAATTTTTCTCTTCAATAAGAATGCATTGAGCTCTGCTTTGTGCTAAGCATTGCATCAAGGATACAAGATGAATGAAAATTGTTATCAATATCATAGTGGGGAAAGAAAAAAATAAGTAGCTTTTGCAATGCAATGGTATAGTTTTGTTCCAGGTATAAGAGTAAGATGCTATGAGAGTGAAAGTGAAGATATTGGAATGGGAAATATTCATCCAGACAACACACATCAGAATAGCTTGCTGACTAGCTGGGTTTCATGTCCAGTTTGCAGCTGGGTCACATAGTCCTCTACTAACCTGTTCAGCAACTCGATCTTGTTAGAATGTTGCTAAACAGGCCCCACTGTGGGATGTTGTTTCTTACTTTGATGGAAAGTATCCAGTTAGAGTTGCATCTATTTATGAAACCAGCCTTTTTTCTTTCATGGCCAAAGAAATCTATATTTTACCACTTTTTAATGAGAAACAAAGAAGAATAGGAAACTTGAGATTGATGGATATCTGTATTATCTTAACTATGTGATAGCTTCACAGGTACATACAAACGTCAGAACTTATCAAACTGTGCCCTTTAAATGTTTGCAGTTTATTGTGTGTTGATTATACCTCAAAAATCCGTAAGAAGTAATATGCTAGGTACACCACCACTAGACAAATCTAATAGATCACTGATATTTTAATAAACAATTTCCACTCATCAGAGACTTAAACTTACTGGGTACCCTATCTCTCAATCTTGTCTTGTATTTCCAAATGTATCAAGGGCTGCACTAGATTGGATTTCAGACCTCCTCTAGACAGAGAGAAAGACACTGTTCATTGGGGTTCCTGTGATGGAGGGGGCATTATTTTGAGTGTGGGGGTGGGGGCAGATGGTGAATTGCAACTAATTCCTTGGAAGACTTTTAGAACGGGGAGGCCAGTACACAACAATTTGAAGGCTGTTTCGAGCTGAGATTAATTCTCAGTAAGGTATCAGGGCTCAAGGCCAGGGATGGAGAGATAGCTAGACTGGAATAATGGAGCTGGAGACCCTAGGAAGGTGCTAGTTCAGCAGGGACTAGTTTTGCCTTCTTAATCATTTAAACACATCATTGCAGCACAAGGAAATAAATCAGTGTGGGATGAAGGGATGCAGATGAGTACAGGTTGAGACCTCCTCATATCCTTTCTAATCCTGGGAGACCTAATGACTCAAAGACTGGAGGGGGGGGGGGAGGAGAAGAAAACAAATAAACCAGCATGCAAAAGAAGCAGAAGTTCCTGTAGCTTTCCATTCTTGTCACCAGAATTGTTCCTTAGTGCCTCAGTGACTCTAGCCTAATAAAGCAGGATGCTCTCATGATATCAGCAAACTTTTGTGCACACGCTGACGGAGTACTTGATATCTGTGAGGTACCAAGGGGGGAAGGGCTTCTCTGACACCTGTCACAGATGTTTCTCCTTCCTTCCCTATACACTTTGTGGCTAGCATTCCACTACTTTGTTAGGCAGAGGCTATACCTCACCTGGCCTACCTCAAGCTGGACTGGAGTCAACTCACCCCCTTTGCTCACCCCTCTCAGAGTTCTTCTCATTCTGGATATAAGTGCCTATTTTCTTGTCTACTTTCTCCATGAGGTATGTGCTTGCTCAGAGGAGGGACCAAGTTTACTTTGCACCCTGTTGTGTCCTTAGCATAGTGTTAGGTATGCAGTAGGTACTCAGTTAATATTGCTAAATGAATGGGTGGATGGATGGATAAATGGAGGGATGGGTGGATAAAATCTTTTATATCCTTTGCTGTATATCCAAACATGTGGATTGACTTCCCAATGTTTCACCAACATTACATTACATTTCACCAACATAACAGTAAAAAACAATGAACAGAACTAAACAACTCAGTTGGCAGAAATGTCTTCAGCCCTTTGAGATTTGTGTAAGACCTCTAGACCCAATCTCAGCAGCTAAAGGGACTCCAGAGCAGGGAAGCCTGTAGTCACCCCAAAAATTCCACTCAGGAAGATGTAGCCTGTATTCCCCTTGATGATGGAAAGTTTCCTAAACCCAGTCTTAGTAATTTAGTTCAAGGAAATTTAAGATCATCTGAACCCAATAAGATTTTAATTTATAGACTAGCTTTAAATTATTAACAGAAACACCTCAAAGTTTAAGGGTAACTTTAGTTCTTTCAGAGATGTGTCTCTCTTTAAAGATGAGATCCAGGTACATTTGTTTCTTTCCTAAAGTTAATAAAGGATAAAGGGTGAACTTAGTAGTTATGCATCAAATACTGGAAAGTATCTTTAGAGAAATCAGGATATTTTGGTGGAGAACATTGCTATAACAGATATTCTGCACTCATTTCCCTGACTCTAGGCTTCAAGAATGTCCCCAGCCCCTTCAAAAATCTTAAACTCATCTCTTACAACTCAGCTTAAGGATCACTTTCTCTAAGAATCCTTTCCAGACACTGACCCTCTTTTTACCCAACATGGCCTTGTAACTGAAATCTCTTCTTTGTGCTTCTGCTTTTTCTTGTCCAAATGTCAACCTTAGCAGCAGTAACATATAGTGTACATCTCCCTACAAGACCATAAGTCAAGCCCTTAAGTGTGGTAATAAAATTTTATTTGATATTGCGTTGTCAGCATTTTCAACAACATTCAGCACATTAGAGGTGCTTAACAGTGCATTAGAAATGATTCTCTTTAGTCCTCCCTACCCACCAGTAAGTAATGTACTTTTTAAATTTGAAATATTTTAAAATTTTAAAATACTTTTTATTTTGAAATAATTTTAGATTTAAAGAAAGTTGCAAAACTAGTATGGGGCTTCCCAGGTGGCTCGGTGTTAAAAAAACTGCTATTGTAGGAGACATGGGTTCAGTCCCTGGATCTGGAAGATGCCCTGGAGAAGGAAATGGCAACCCACTCTAGTGTTCTTGCCTGGGAAATTCCTAGTAGAGCAGAGCCCAGAGGGCTGCAGTCCATGGGGTTGCAAAGAGTCAGACACAACTGAGTGACTGAGCATGCCTGCATGCACACAAAGCTAGTATAGAGAGTATCTGTGGTCCATTCGTTCAGCGTCTCCTGATGTTCACATCTTCCATGTCCATGTTACCATTACCAACATTAAGAAATTAACAATACCCTTGGTGCAATACCCTTAACTAGAGTATAGGTTGTATTTGTATTATCTATGCAAACTATATTTTATGCATCTGTGTCAGAAGTTTCTATCACTTAGAAAACTACAAAGGTTTTAGGAGCTTCGTGTCAGGAACCAGAGGCAGAGATCAACTTACATTTTTTCTATTACTCCATGTCTAATGCATGTGTGCTCAGTCATGTACGACTCTTTGCAACCCAATGGGCTGTAGCTGACCAAGTTCCTCTGCCCATGGGATTCTCCAGGTAAGAATACTGAAGTGGGTTACCATTTCCTTCTCCAGGGGATCTTCCCAATCCAGGGATCAAACCTGGGTCTCCTGTATTGCTGGCAGACTCTTTACCACCTGAACCACCAGGGAAGCCTAGTTCATGTCTACTTATGACAAAAACATAGAGCTATTTCCTTAATGCAACACAGCCTCCATCCCCTTGCATAAAAAGATGCCTGCCCGTGGGCTTTTAGTCAAAAGGTATCCATGAAGTTATCAGTGACATCACTTGCCTTCGGACAAGCAGAATCATGATTTATAAAGAATGAAGAAAAAATGTGCTTATTTTGTAAAAATGTGCCCGTTAAACTCCTAAAAAAGTAGAGAAGACTGAATGGTTGTGTGTTTCGGTTTTGAGTGGTTTGGGCCACAAGTCTGCCCCCAGTAGGATTTTCTTACTTCTATTAGTTTAGTCCATTCGATTGAAATTGCACAATGGGGTCTTATCACTCTAGTGCATCTAGACGACCAAGGGTTGGTGCTAAACGATGATTCTGGATCAGGGCTGTTCTGGGGTTCCCTGCTTCCCTGCTCGTTCTTCTTAGGAGGCATCGCTGGTACTAACACCTGACCTCTTTTTACCTTCAATCTATTACTTCAGTCTCCCTGAGTGTGTGCTCAGTAGCTCATTCATGTTGGATTCTTTGCGCCCTCTTGGACTGCAACCCACCAGGCTCCTCGGTCCACGGAATTTTCCAGGCAAGTATACTGGAGTGGGTTGCCATTACTCCATCAATCTCCTTAGATGTGCCCAAAACAGGGGTGTCAAGTGATGCCAAGGGGGAAAAGAATTTACCCCTCATTACATCAAGAGAGAGGGAGAGGACCAAAAAAAAAGAAAAAAAAAAAAACAAACCTGATGAAATAAAAATTTAAGGCTGCAGATCCAGAAAGGTTCACTATAAAGCGTACAGTGAATTCAAAGCATTTCAGCCAAAGGCAGGACGTATATGCCTCCAGGTGGAACTCATACTGCACCTCAGCTTGATTTCTGGCAGTGGCAAATCCACACCTGTTGGAAGCAGCAGGGAACCCCAGTTCAGGGGCACAGCCTTCTCTTACTCAAAGCCAAAGGAAGAGCTTGGGAAGAATATACAATAACTCTCAACCATGAATTTGCATCAGGACTTTTAAAAATCAACAAGAAAAGCAAACAGAAGTGTTTCAGCATCTGGATAAACAAAGGGTGTAGTCTTGTAGGGAAATATGTTATTTGCATGAATATACAAGCCCTGTAGTAAATTCTTTGTTCAAACCTCCATGGAGAACAACTGAGCAAATAGACAGAAGCAAAATAGGAAATGAAATGCTTCGGTTGCATCCGTTCTTTAAAGAATATGTTAATTCCTTAGATATTGGGCAAAATTTCAGAAGGCTTCTGGAAGAAACAATATAGTGCCTGGAGGTTGTTTTCCTGGGATCAGAAGCTGGGTAAAGTCATTGATCTTGGTTCAAGGGGGCTGGCAGCCCTATCCCCACAGGCACTGTCTATGGTCACTGGGAGAGGCATCCAGCCACCCACTGGAGTCTGTGCTTTCATGGTTTCTTTGAGATTCAAGCATTCCTCACTCTTCAGAAGATATTTTTTTTTTTTAAACTATAGGCAGAGTGTTTCTTAAGGATAATGACCTGGTCCTATTTGTTTTCTAGAAGTGCCACTTAATAGGGGTATGATTTTACACAAGTCATAATCTCTCTCACTGCCTCAGTTTTTTCAAGTATTAAATAGTGATAAATATACATATTGTAAGAGAAAGAATGAGAATATATGTGATCTAGCATGTGAAAGGAGAAGGAAATGGCACCCAACTCCAGTACTCTTGCCTGGAAAATCGCATGGATGGAGAAGCCTGGTGGGCTGCAGTCCATGGGGTCGCTAAAAGTCAGACATGACTGAGCGACTTCACTTTCACTTTTCACTTTCATGCATTGGAGAAGGAACTGGCAACCCACTCCAGTATTCTTGCCTGGAGAATCCCAGGGACAGAGGAGCCTGGTGGGCTGCCGTCTATGGGGTCCCGCAGAGTCGGACACGACTGAAGCAACTTAGCAGCAGCATGTGAAAGAGCCCAGTAGAGTGCCTGGAATAAACTGGCACTTTTTCAATTTCCATTGTGTAAAGAAGAAAGAATGCCTAAGTATTTAAAACGGACTGATTATTTCCAAAGTAATAATTGTGATCCACTAATACAAATATCAGATGGGAGAACTATTTTTAAATTAGATCAATGATATCTTGAAAACAAAATCTAGAACAAAATGCTCCATACATACCTAATACATTTTAAAGTTTATGAAAAGCAGAAACTGCATTTTGCTACTTCTTTTCCAGGATTTAACAGAAATGAAAATTATATAATTAATCTTTCAAGTTCAAGGCTAGTCTAGCCATTCCTGCTTCCCATTGTTTTACTTCTGGGATGCCAAAGTTGCTAGGACTTAGACAACCAGGACTGATTATTTTTTAGGCAAGATATTCAATGCCAAGTATGCATTTCATTTTTAGTTTTTATTATTATTTTAAAACTTAATTTAGAGAACAGCTAAAAAATTGAAGGGAGTGCATTTTCAATAAACTTTTGGACTCTTGAGAAACTTTCATAACAAAATTAACAAGGCCAGTTGGATAGAGAGTTGGCACCAAACGGACTCATAACAGGAAATGTGTTTGTGTGCTATTGTGTTTATTTTTAGAAAAATGGAGCCACTAATGTTGACTTCTGCTCAAGAAAATGAGTTTCCATTTACGGTGATTCATATATTGAAAGTAAGAGTTTCCATTTGTAGAACTGTCATTGTCAAGCTTTATGTAATTCACCTCATTTGATCCTCACCACAAACTTTTTATTATCTCCATTTGACAGATGAAATCATATCTCATAACTTGTGGCTCCCGGAGTGAGTTCAAGTAGAAAAGTAGAGACCTAAGATAGTAATAAGGAATTGAGTAGGATAAGCATAAATCTGTTAATATTGGGGTGCTATTTTAGCTTTTTCTTGAGTAAAGTAAAAATTATAGGTTGTTCCCCTGAGAGAAAAATTTTGAAAAGAATAAATTTAAAACATTAGAGTTTGGGACATCTGCCTTCATCCACAAAGGATTAAGTGCTATATGAGCTTTGCTCTTTCACCATAACAACTAGAAAAGCAATTAAAATATAGAAAATAACTACTTTCACACCTTGAACAACAGATGATGTGATCCTAACACAAGGGAAGTAAATGAGATGAACCCTATAATTGCTCCAGTTAGGAGGTAGTTTCAAGGTATAACACAAAGAGCAGGACCCAAATGAAGTTGAGAGTTCTTACTGAATTGAAGAGACAGACATCAGAAATCAGGCAGCTAAATTGCAAGGGAAAAAAAGCAGAGCAAATAGATACAGAGATAGAGAGAGACAGGGACAGAGAAACCAAAAGAGAAGGAGAGAGAATGCTGGAAATTTTCGGCGCATCTTTTGGAATCTTTGAGTAAATATCAACAAGTGCATGCAAACGTTGAAGTTCTATGAGGCTAGGAGGGAAAACAGTAGACAGAACAATGCCTGGAGTTCACAAAGAATCCATAATATCAGAACACCTTCCTGAATAGCTAGAACACTCAGGAAGATGTTGCCTCAGTCATTGGACTAAAGTAGCCCTAGACTAAAGGGTGCTCTGAAAGTGAAAAGTGACAGTGAAAGTTGCATAGTTGTGTCCAACTCTTTGCGACCCCAATGGACTATGCAGTCCATGGAATTCTCCAGGCCAGATTACTGCAGTGGGTAGCCTTTCCCTTCTCCAGAGGATCTTCTCAACTCAGGGATTGAACCCAGGTCTCCCGCATTGCAGACAGCTACTTTACCAACTGAGCCACAAGGGAAGCCCAAGAATACTGGAGCAGATAGCCTATCCCTTCTCCAGCAGATCTTTCTGACCCAGGAACCGAACTGGGGTCTCCTGCATTGAAGGTGGATTCTTTACCAACTGAGCTACCAGGGAAGCCCAAAGCTTGCTCTAGACTTGCCTTAATCGAGCTTAAAGCAAGTGTTGAAAGAAACAAACTGATCTCAAGGAAATTAACTACATGCCAAAAAGTTCAATAATATAAAATTTGCAATATTTAACATTCAATAAAAATTAGCAGAAAAGTATAAAAGCAGGAAAATATGACCCATTATCAATCAAAAGTAAGAGTTAGAAATGGCAAAGATGATGTTATTAGCAGACAAGTGCCTTAAATTTCAAGGCTTGAAAGAGCTATCATAAGTATGTTCTATATGCTCAAGGTGTAGTGGTTTATTCGCTAAGTCGTGTCTGACTCTTGCAATGCCATGGGAAGTAGCCTGCTAGGCTCCTCTGTCCATGAGATTCTCCAGGCAAGAATACTGGAGTGGGTTGCCGTTTCCTTCTCCAGGGTATTTTCCTGACCCAGAAATAGAACCCAGGTCTCCTGCCTTGCAGGCAGATCCTTTACCAACTGTGTAGAGAAACATGAACATGCTAAGAGGAGAAATGGAATACATTAAAAAAAAAAAGAACCAAATAGAAACTCTGGATATGAAAAATACAATATCCAAAGTGAAAAAAATCGCTGGGTGGGACTAAGTAGATGAGATGCTGCAGAAGAAAAGATCAATTAATTTGATTACATAGCAATAGAAAGTATCCAACATTAAATACAGAAAGATAAAAAGATTGGGAAAAATAAATGAACAGACTATCAGTGATCCTTTTGGACCATATTAAGAAGACTAATGTGAAATTTGAGTCCAGGAATGGTGAGGTGTGTATTTCATAAATAAGATACAGATGGGATTTATTGACACATAAAATCAGGAAGTGGACCTTCAGGCTTACTATATTTAAGTGCTCAAACGATGTCAGGAATATGTCTATTTCTTCTCTTATTTCTACTTTCTCCTGAATTTTGGCTTCAACTGTAAGAAGGTTCTCTTCCTGAGACAGGAAATGGCCTTTCACAACCCTATGTCTATTATCATCCCATTTTCCCATCCCAGGAGAGAAGGACCACTCTTTCCCAGTCTTTCCCAGGACTTTCCCAGTCCTTCCCAGAAATCCAAGGAATGCCTCTGATTGGCCCAAGGTGATCTAGGTGCCCACTTGGACCAATTCTTATTGTCAGAGGGTGAAGAACCCTGACCGACACATCCTGGATCAGGTGCCTTACTGTGCAGAACTCCTATTGGACAGCCTACAAGAGCATGGGAATGGGGAGAGGAAATTTCTCCAAAAATTATAAGGGTGCTAAGTGAATAAAAACAACAGATGTTCATAATGCCATCCTTTAGATTCAGCTCACCCAAGAAGGGCTTTTTATTCACTCTATTCCCCTCTGAAATACTGAAGCACTGAATTTGGCAATTCGGTTCCTAAGGCTTTGTGCCATTACATGTGTCATTGTGCTGAATCCGTTAAGTGAGCTCGCATAAACATTTCCCTCCAGTTAGATATTCAGTGCCTTGAGAGCAGTGACCATGTCTTATATATTTTTAATCTTTCCCAGTGGTCGGCAGAGTGTCTCTCAAATGACAGCAGAATGAATGTTTACTTTGATGAATTTATTGCAGGGACTAGTAAAATGCTCCCATTAAGCTGAGGAGAAATTGGATTGGGTAAATACCCTCAGCCTTGTATTATCATGAAAGAAGAATAAATTGTTCATTAAAAACTAATTGGTAAGCAATTTGTAAATGAAAAACTGATTTCTTTCTTTTCTCTCTCTCTTGTGCGGATCACCAGAGCTGTAATGAAAATGCCAGGAGCAAAGAGGTAGATTCTTACATTTCCATTTGACATTTCTTGCTACCCAGAATCTTTGGGCTCAGACAGAGTGTGTGGACACCTACGTGATGGGATCTGATGGATACTAATATGCTTTTGCTCTAATATGTCCTTCCAGATGTCCTGAAGATCCCTCAATTCAAAGGCAAATGTTTTGAATTAAGATATTGTGTGTCTTCCAGAGCTCTTTAAAAATGCAAACACTCAAGGAGAAAGAAGATTATTATCTATTAACATCTCTGCCTGAATTTGTTTCTCCAGGGTAGCTTTGGTCACCTAACAGAACCCTGAGAATATGGGAGAAGGTCAGGAAAGTACTCTGGGAATAAAGGGGGAGGGCTGGGCTGTAGTGCTGGGGCAGTTTGGGGGGATGGTGGAACCCCAGAGGTCTGAAGAGCAGATTAGACATCTGAGAAGACATATATTTAAAAGCAACATAAAAGGTAACCAAGAAAGTGCCCCTAATGTCCTCTCTTGTGTCAACAAAGACCTTTTTCATCTCACTACAGCTCTTATGGGGGAAACAAAACTAGGATGAAGCAAACACAAAGCAAAAGGACAAATGTGTGTCTAGCTCCCTGATTCTGAGACAATTACCTTCCGGTCACAAAAGACTGCAGGCCCCACCTCCTTGGCCTCCGCTTGTCTTGGAGATGCAGCCCTGAACACTCTTCCGAATCACTTCATCCGTTGTAGCCTTAGGGGCTGGAGGCAGAGTTTCAATCCAAGTCATACAAGATAGCCCATTTACTCATTCCCTCCTCTTCAGAGAAAAGAATTGGGAATTACTCCATCAATTCTAAGACCCATCTCAGTTTCATTGGGTTCTTCATGGGGTTCACTGACTCAATGGACATGAGTTTGAGTCAACTCCAGGAGATCCTGAAGGACAGGGAAGCCTGCCATGCTGTAGTCCATGGGGTTGCAAACACTCGGACACGACTTAGCAACTGAACAACAACAACTCAATTTCAGAGATTTTAACCTGGAAAAAGTACATCTCAGAGTTAAGAAAGCACAGTAGTAACAGTAGGAGGAAATGGGCTGGTGGCCCTTACTGGGTGGATAACACAATCTTTTGGGAGGAAGAACTCTCCTATTTTCACCCATAAGTCAGGCACACAGCAGCTCCCCTCTGTCCAAGGATAACAGACCGTTCACTCAGAGGTTTCTGAAAGCAAAGTGCTCACCACCCTCTGTGTTTGGGTCATACCAGGTTTCTGGGACTCAGAGGCTCAGGCTGTCTGGAATCAGTATAGAGCCTATAACTCAGAGCTTCATTAGCATATCTTCAAAGCTGGGACCCGGGAACATTTAAAGAAAGACAATACCTCCCCAACGTGGTGATTAGTTTAACCTACAGAGAGGAGAGGCATCGAGGCCCCTCTGTCTCTTCCCTCTGGGCTGGCTCCCTGCCAGATGAGGAATATATATTAGAATATTTAATTTATTATATATTTAATATTTAAAGTATATATTTAATTTAATATTTAATTATATATCATATTTATGTAACTGATTAGTATATAACTAGTTATAATTATATTAATATGTTAGTATAAATGATCCCGTTCCATCTTAATCATCTATTTGGAGACATTGCCTACCACAATCCTTGTGATTTCTGGAATGTCTTTTGCCCTCATTTGTAAATAGCTTTCAGAAACCTGAAATGGAATTGCATCTATTTATCCTCTCCTTCCGTCAGTCTGAGTCAGCTTCACTTGGAGTCAACTGTGGACTTCTGGCCCCTTTAAAGAATCATTACTTTCATGGAGGGAGAAAAACGGTCCCTTTGCGGGATATCGTGGATATCGTGGATTGTCAGGGAACTCAGCAGGAAGGCAAGAGAGAAGCCACTGTCCCCACCGTCCTCAGCTCATGTCCTCCATTCCGTTTAGTTATAAAAACATGCACCAGCTTGTCTGCCTTAGATTAAAATGCTTGCATATGATTTCCTCACATCTATTTTAACCTGGTTAGTACCGGCCTAGCAGAGGGCCCTTTTCTTTCCCTGCTATTAATGTGTAATAGCTGCACTCCCTAAATCGTTTCCGCGGACACTGACCTTGCACAATTTCAGCTCAGAACAAAGGGAAGGAAATCACCGAGGTAACCCTGGCTGCCCACTCTGCTGTTTTGTTTGGTTTTTAATAGAAATAACAAGCAGATAGGCCGTTTTATCTTAATGTCTCCAACAGATTCAGAGTGTCCGAGGTTCTTGTTTTTCTTAAGATGAGCGAAAATTGAATTTGAGCTACAAGGAAGGAGGTGCCGTTTGGGTGTGAATGACCAAGGAGAAACCCACCCCTCAGCAGCAGGACCTCACAGAGGCTGTGTGAAGCTAGCAGAAGGCTGCTGTAATGTGGATCTCAGTTCCCCACAGGTCGCAGGTCCTCTCACGTGGAGTTATTCAGCCAATGTTTTTACATAGACGGCATGTTGGGAATATTTTCAAATCTCTGTTTTAGGGATCTGACCACAAGGCCTTTGTTTGCTGAGTTTATTGAATTGGAGCTGACCTGAGATATAGAAGGCAACAGTTGCTTCTGCTCTGGTTCCTTGTAGGAACGACACTGCCGTTTTGCTCTTGTGCCTTGCCAGGTTCTCAGCATCTTTCTGTCTCTACTTGTCCCGGATCTGGTTTCCCTGAGGCCATGTTTTACTCCTTGCCTCTGCCCTCCACACTTCTATCCAGATAGACTCACCTGATGGATGTCCCATTCTTTCAATGCCTTGATTTCCCCTTTTTTAAGTAACCAAAGTAACAGCCATACTCGTCGGTAGCGAAATACAATTAGCTCAGAAAGGGAAGAATTGCCATATTACAGAACTTGGAACTTAGGGAATTCCTAAGAATTTATAGGCTGGTGTGTGTAAAGAATGTATCACTAAGGTTCAGAAGAACTAGAATAAAAGCCTGATATTGCTAACTGGGTGTATAAGTCTGAAGAAGCAAATTAACTAATTTAGCCTCGGTTTATTCATCTTCATAAGCTGTTTATTAATTTGAATCTCATAGGGATGCGGTAAAAATTAGGTTATTTTTGCAAATTTTCGAATTTTCAGGACTTGGTACAAAGTTACTACTTTATATTAATATTGGAATCTAGCTAGTCATCTGGCTTCCTAACCTTGTACCAGTCACAGTTTCCGAAAATATAATTTCAAATGCCATTACAGGTTTCAAATATTTTAAAAATGATAAAATATAAAACTATAAAATAACACAGAATGTTTAGGTTAAAATAAGATTGAATTATTATTTAATTATCAAAATAAATAACTATAAGTCATTTTAAAAAAATTCTTTTCTTATTTCACACCCAACATCTAATCCATTAGTGAGACCCATTAGCTTTAATTCAGCATACATCCCTCAGGTATTGGCATCTTTTATTTCCACTGCTGTCACCCCAGGCTAAGCCACTCTAACAGCTCTTATGGGTCTCTCTCTGGGTACTCTGGACCAGCACTGCTTTGCAGACACTATTTGGGGAAGATATTTGTATTCACAGACAAATGTAATTCTCACCTCAAGGATCCACCTCCTTGAGAACAGAGAAGCCATCTGATCTGTCTTGCTCTCCATAGCTGAGAGCAGTACCAACCACGTGGAGGACATCCAGAAGGATTTTGTGAATGAATTACACTTACTAATGTTTTCTAATAACAACTCCATGGGGCAGGTATTATTAATCCATTTTACAAATAAGAAATCCAAGTATCTTTAGGTAAAGGATTAGTCTTTCCACAAGAGTGGAGATTGGTTGGATTAGTGCATTTTGGAGGAGTTTCATGAAGCAGAGCTGCACTAAAAAAGAACAATAAATCAAACAAACAGGGCTCCACTCTGCCCTCAAGGGCAACACTGCCATTCCCAAATTCTCTTCCTTTTATATTTCACTGAAAATGTCTACTGGATTTTCTCTTAAATATTTTTAATCTTACTTTTCCTCTACTAAATTTCAGTGGTGATGGATGGAATTTTTATTTTGTATAGATATGCAAAATAATTAAACTGTTTATTTTCAAAATTCTAAAAGACCAGTGTATTTCCCACTCTGCTAATATTCTGAAGATAAACCCAAACAGGTTATGTTATGTAATTTTAAATGAAGAGATCTGTTGTATACGCCTTTAACCATGAGTGACGTTATATTAGCAATTTTTATTTCCATTGTCAGTGTTCGCAACAGCAGCAACAATTTTCATTTGCACCTACTTTGCATTAACATTGTGTTACATTAACACAGTAGTTATCGTATCAGAGTATGTATTTAGAAGCTGAACAGGCATTCAAGTAGGGTACTTCAATGAGATGGTAGATTTTGTAACCATTAAAACAACTTAGAAAATCAAATATTTGTGTCTGAACTCTCCCATTATTATTTTCTCTGTCATCCAAATGATCAGCATAAATGACCATAAATGACACATGAACCAAAATCAATGCAGCATTAACTTGCCAGAGCAGAGTACTACTCAAACTGAGTAGCTGACGTGGTAGGTAAATGGGAAATGTGTGAGAAGTCACCCAGATACATTGAGGTTATTCTCTTCCCTCACCCTCATTCCCCAGATGCTCAACATGATAACTCGAGGTTTTTTCCTTATGTGGAAGAAGAACTGGTAACTCTAAGAGCTATCCACCCTGGATCGTTGGGCAAATTCGAAATTCAGCTAAGGCTCATTGGGTCAGATTCCAAACAATAAGATGAACATGAATGCCCTTGATGAGAAGGTCACCGTGGGGTGGCTTAAATTCAATTTCCTAGTAGACAACATTTGCAGGAATGTGGAGAGTTACTGATGTATGGATGTGAGAGTTGGACTGTGAAGAAAGCTGAGCGCTGAAAAATTGATGCTTTTGAACTGTGGTGTTGGAGAAGACTCTTGAGAGCCCCTTGAACTGCAAGGAGATCCAATCAGTCCATCCTAAAGGAGATCAGTCCTGGGTGTTCATTGCAAGGACTGATGCTGAAGCTGAAACTCCAATACTTTGGCCACCTCATGTGAAGAGTTGACTCATTGGAAAAGACCCTGATGCTGGGAGGGATTGGGGGCAGGAGGAGAAAGGGACGACAGAGGATGAGATGGTTGGATGGCATCACCGACTCAATGACATGAGTTTGAATAAACTCTGGGAGTTGGTGATGGACAGGGAGGCCTGGCGTGCTGCGATTAATGGGGTCACAAAGAGTTGGACACGACTGAGTGACTGAACTGAACTGAACTGAGCTGATGTATGAAAGGGATGCTCATGTTTGAATATACACCATGACTACCCACTACCCATGCCTGCAAGATGGTATGATATGGTTTTGCTAATATTCTCATCTGTAATTTTCTGCTTTAATAGAACATAGATGTTTGTTTATACCAGAGACTGTGACTGTGAGATCATTAGCTGTTTTATGTTTTCAAGTTTACACAATGAGCATGAATTACACTGATAATTGAAAAGCAAAACAATGTATTATTTAACACATTAAAACTAGTTTTTGTATGTCTTGGCCATAAATTATTTCAATAAACTTGTTTCCATCAAGAATCCAAGAAGCACAATGATAACAGAAGTAAACATCTAAACTGATTTTTTATAAGCTAATCATATATTTTATGATTAGAATGCCAGGCTATTCTCTTTTCTAATATTTAAAATCAAAGTATAATTTAGCAACAGTGAAATATGCCAATTTAATAATGCAGTTTTATCATTTGAACAATGTACATGCTAATGTACCTACAAGCCTATCAAGACAGAATATTTCCAACTTCTTAGCACTAGATAATCACATCAACTTTATCGAGCAACCACTAATCTGATTTCTATCTCTGATTTCTAGGTTAGTGCTGCCTATCTAAAGAGTGTGGCTTCTTTCCCTCAGCATGATGTTTTTGAAATTCACTGATATACTTCTGTGTACTAGTAGTTCTTTTTTATTGCTGAGTAGCATTCCATTGTGTGCATATACCAAAATTTATTCCATTACCTGGTCTCTTAAAGACAAAGTAGCTAGTAATTTTCAACAAAATCATTAGACTTTTAGTTCTACCCTGAAGTAAAGTGAAATTCTAAACAATTAAAAGTGGTTTTGAACTTAGTAAACCTGATAATTATACGCTTCTCCTCATTTTGCAAATATGGTTGAAGTCAGCCGTCTTTGCATTTCAAAGGTGAGTGTCACCTTAGAGATCATAAAGTTGAGCCCTTTGTTTTATAGATGAAAATACTGATGTTTAGAAAAGTTCATTTAGTGGCAGAAGAAAAATACGAATCAGATTTCTCCCTTAGTCTCTTTCCTCTACTACCAATTATAAATTTATATTATTTTAAACTTCCTCAGAGGATAAAACTAATTAATTTATTCCAAAAGTAAATGTAAAATGTGATTATTTTATACATACCAAAATAGAATTTTTTTTGTATAGAAAGCTCATTGAACCAATTTAAAATCTGATACCATTTTCAAGTGTATGTTTTCACACAATATCTAGGAATATCCATTTTTAAAAATAAAATTGAAGTATCAGAGAATTCAGGAAAGATACTGCTTATTTTTTCCTTGATCAAAGTGGCTGAGTGTGATAATTAGCATAAACATTTTCAAATTTAGGCTGCTCAAATGCCTTCTTCTTTTTCAGTAGTTGCTATTGAAATAGCAAATAGTTGCTATTGAAATAGTTGCTATTAGTATTTTTCCTGAAAAACAAACTTTTTCTAAAAATTTGTGGTACAGTAAGATTGGGAGGAGTATGAATCAAAGGTGACTTACTCTTCTTGTGCTGGTTTCAGGGGAATTACAGTTGTTTTTGTGGAAGTCATCTTTGAGGGAATTCAGTGATGTTTTCAGCATTTGCTCATTTCCATGGTATAGTGACCCCACGGACTATACAGTCCATGGAATTCTCCAGGAGTGGGCAGTCTTTCCCTTCTCCAGGGGATCTTCCCAACCCAGAAATCAAACCCAGGTCTCCCGCATTGCAGGCGATTTATTTACCAGCTGAGCCACAAGGGAAGCCCAAGAATACTGGAGTGGGTAGCCTATCCCTTCTTCAGCAGATCTTCCCAACCCAGGAAACAAACCCAGGGTCTCCTGCATTGTAGGCAGATTCTTTACCAACTGAGCTATGAGAGGAGCCTGTAAATACTCCCACCATGGCCAATAGTTTCCCACCATGGCCAATATCAAGCTATCAACATGATATCAAATGGTTCGTAAAATCTCTGAAAATTTAACCATCAGCTTTCACAAGGCTCTTAGAAAAGAACTTGCTAGAGGAAGCAAAGTGGTTAGCTATGTTCAGCTCTCAACCTCTAGGAGTTGAAAAAGGAAGGAAAGACAGAGGGAGGGAAAACTAAAGTAAAGGAAAAAGAAAAGAAAGAAAAGCTATCATAGAAGCGAGTTGCATTTCCTTAAAGTATGGCCAAGGAAGTCCTTTATAGAAATTCATTAAGAATTGAAGAAGGAAATGCACCCCTCCGCCTCCCCCCCACCCCCACACCATGACCTCATCTGGGAAGACCCAAATGGCTGGAGGCTGGAATGACTGGGGTTGGAAGATCTCCTTCCAAGATGTCTTTTCACTTGCCTATCTAGTCCCTGGGCTAGGATGGCTAGAGGCAGGCTTAGCAGGGACTCTGAGACAGTCAACCAGCTTCATGTTACCTCTTAATATGGCATGAGCTTCTCATGGCATGGCAACTGACATCCCAGAAGAAATACTTTGAAAGAGACCCTCATGAGAGTGAATGATCAGAGATGACCAGGCAGAAGTGGCATAGTATAAATAAGGTTGGTCACTTCCACCTTACTCTGTTGATCAAAGCAATTCCAGGCTCCCTCCGATGCAGAGGGAGGGGGCATAGTCTTCAAGGGGAGAGTTTCAAATCATTTGCAGCTGTTTTTTTTTTTTTTTTAACTTCTGTGAATAGTGGATTTATGGATAGTGTGGCAGAATTAGATAATCTATCACTTGTTTAGAGAAAACTTATGGAAAAAAGCAGTTGAAATGCATGGTGTTTGCATGATTGAGTGGAATAGCCTAAATGGCAAAAATAAGACATTCTATGCACAGGAAAGGGCTACCATCAGGAGTGGAGGTGGTAAGGGAGTCGTATACAGCAGGGAGAGAAGTGAGGCTGGGTGGTCAGGAAGACCTCCACATAGTCATGGACCAGAAGCCAGTTTTCTACATTGAATAGCAGCATGACTTGTCCACCCTGGAAAGTGGTTTCCCCATGGAGCCGATCTGATGCTGCACCTTTTTTTACAGAAACAGACAACAGAGGTTAGTGGGATGACAGCTGAATTTAGGACGTTGGGCAAAATGCATAGTTTTCTCAAAGGTACAGTTAGGGCTGCAGTTTTCATCAGGTTTGAGGCAGGCAGAATACTGCTTCTTCCCTCCCCACAGATGTCTACATCCTAATACATAGAACCTGTGAATATGCTAGGTTCCATGACAGGGGAATTAGGGTTGCAGATACAGTAAATTTCATTGTCCTGGGCTGAATAATGTTTCCTGGCCCCCAAATTCACACCCACTTGGAACATGTAAACATGACCTTATTTGGAAATAGGATCTTTGTAGATGTAATCTACAAATTAGGAGGGTCCTTAACCCAGGATGACTGGTATTTTTATGAGAAGAGGGAAATGTGGGTATGGAGACCCACACAGATTGAGAAGGCTATGTGTAGATGGAGGCAGAGATTGAAGTGATGCGTCTGCAAGAAAAGAATCCCAAAGACTGCCCTCTACCACCAGGAGCCAGGAAGAGGCAAGGGCAGATGCCCCTCTACAGTCTTCAGAGAGAGCTTCGCCCTGCTAACCCTCTGAGTTTGGACTTCCAGTCTCCACAAAAATGATAGAATGCAGTTTTGTTGTTTTAAACCATCCAGTTTGTGGTCATTTGTTATGGCAGTCCTAGAAAACAAATCAGTTTCTAGTCAGTCCAATGTAGTGACAAGGGTCCTTATAAATGGACGAGGTAGGCAGAAGAAAGAGTTAGAAGGACAGCAGTGAGAAAAGGACTTGACCTGATGAGGGTGGCTTTGGAAATGAGGAAGGGGCTATGAGCCAGCAAATACGTGCACCTCTTCTAGAAGCTGGAAAAGGCAAGGAAATGGATTCTCTCCTAGAACCTCCAGAGGAACACTGCCCTGATGACTTTTTGATTTTAGCCCAGTGAGATCCGTTTTTGACTTCCGACCTCCAGAACTATAAGATAATAGATGTGGTAGTTTAAGTCGCTAAGTTTACAGTGATTTGTTATAGCCAAAATAAGTAACTAATATAAAGTTAGTTTGGCTCTAAGGAGATGATCAGGCTAATTTTGGTGGGAAGAGGCTTGACAACATCAGTCACTGGGAGTGGATCCAGAGTAGGAATGAAGGTAGGCAAGTGGGACAGTACTTCTTGGTCAGAATCTAAAGTTTATGATCCTCGGAAGGTGATCATATTTAGAACAGGGCCTTTAAAGAGGTAATTAAGATAAAATTAAGTCACATAAAGGAGCCTTAATGCAATATGGCAGATGTCATTACAAAAAGACAACACCCAGGGAAAAGGCCCCATGAAGACAAAGTGCTAAAAGGAGTCATCTATGAACCAAGGAGAGAGGTCTCAGAACAAATTAACCCTGCTGACACCTTAGTCTTAAACACTTAAGCTCCAGATCTGTGAGAAAATTAATTTCTATTGTTTAAGCCTCCCAGTCTGTGGTGCTTCCTTATGGCAGCCCTAGTGAACCAGCATATGCCCCCAGTGGCTCACTCCCCTCATTTTCTAGACCAGGACACTAAGACTCAGTGTAAGAAAAATGAATGACTCACAGAATCAGTGGCTCTGTTGGGGCTGGAATCTGTGGTGCTTGGTGGTGATACAGGGACTAATGAGCACCCTGGGGCACCCACACGTTTTAGGTGAGATTTCGCACTGCTGCAACCTGTTTTTTAATCCCTTCACCTCTGAACATTCAGAGCTCAATGTGTTTATGTTTTTAGTCATTTCCTCCTAGATGAATAAAGTTCAACTGATTTAAAAAAACTAACTGAAAATGAATATGTTCAGGTGGTCAAAAAATTTGAACCTGAGAAAGAAAATGTTCATTGGGTATGTCAGATATGATTTTCTTCACAATAGTCCTTTATGAAAAAAAATGTACTTTCTCACATATATTGTTGATCTGTTTTTAAAAATGCCTTTACCTAAGGATGACAAGTTGCAGAAGAATGGACCAATTAATGGTAAACACGTGTGTACAATATGACAGTTCAATGTAACTCAAAATAATTGCTTTGTGTAGTTAACTTCATAACAAGGCCATCATTCACACGAAACCTATACAGTGGATTTCACTGGCAACCACTTCTTTGCTTTGTCTTGTTATCCTGATACACTGCAAGACATGGATATATTTACGTATTTAAACCAATTGCAAATAGAAATTAATAATAGATATTACCAAATAAATTACTGCATTGCAAATTAATGGGAATTGGGTTTTTTCATCTCAGTTTATTCAAATAAATACCCTAAGCCTCAGATCTTCCACGAAGAGTAAGTGTTGCCTTCCATTCTGGGTATAAGAGAGTAATTCTAAGCAGACTGTAAATTATTTAAGTTGGTCACTTTGCTCTAATACATTTTAAGTAACTCTTTAAATCATTAATGAGGGCATCAGATCCTGCAATCTGGGTGGCAAATTAAAAAAGAAATCTATGCTGCCTTTAATTACTTTTAAAAGAGTATAATCAGACCCTTATCTTATTAAAATCAGATCACCATAACCTAGAGCAAGAAAAAAGATTAGGTTTTATACTACCCAAAGTTACAAAACTTTAACCCATAGTATACCGGTTCATGTAATGCCTGTAGTATCTTCTTTGTTCCTGTAACTTTCTACATTACTTCTGTTAGTCCTGGTAACAGTATTGCAGGTATTTGTTGTTATACCTCCATTACAGATGAGGAAACTTATTTAAAGATTTAAATAACTTGCTCAGCTTTTAAGTCTCTGAACTGAGGTTCATTCTTTGGTTTATTTTATGACAAAGCCCATGCACTTTCCACTATATCATGCTGAATTTTATTTCATGGCTTACCAAGAGCTTTCAAAAATACTATTCTATTTGAGGCTCCAAAAACCCTGTGAGGTAATTTCCTATTTTATGGTTAAGAAAGCTGAGCTTTCTAGCAACTGACCCCACATAACATAAAGGCCTTTGAGTGCTTTCTTCTCTACCCCAAGCCATGCATACTTGTGTACCCACACATTTCCACACATGTGGAGAGGAGGAAAAAAATATTCTTTCTATTCTTCTAGGTTCTTGACTGAGACTCCAGATATAAAAGACAGACTAACAGGAAAAAAATAAACAGGATGTATTAACTTTTATATTTCCTTCATGCATGGAAGAAACTCAGGCATGAGTAAACTCAAAAGAGGTGGCTAGAAATTGAGCTTAAATACCATCTTCAGCTACAACAAAGGAAGATGGGTGTAGGGAAAGCAAGCTATTGGAAGGTGACCAGGAAAAGTGGGCCGAACAACTGTTGGTTATGCAGATTTAATTCCCAGCCTTCTCCATGGATAAAGATTCTCTTGTGACTTAGAGTCATCCTTCTCTTCCTGGTAGAGGGAGGTAGACGTTTTTACAAATGGTGATTTCCTTTATGAAAATGTAATGTATGCTCTATTTCCAGTGCTTCCCTTATATCTATTAGTTCTGAAAATAGTCCACTCCAAAAATCCTTATGCCAAAGACAAATATTTGGGTTGGCATTCTCTGGTCTCCTCCATGTACATATACATATGAGTAGTCCACATCCAGCACTGTCTCTTCTTCAGGACACGGAATTAAGTAACTTGGAAACCCATGGTGAGAAAAGAGATGGAAACAGTCTAGTACTTCACCTCCAAAGCCACTTATTTGTAAATCATTTCATTAGTAATGAAGGATATGGTAGAAATACTCACTAGTTTCTATTACTTCATAGAAAAAATATATGTGTTTGGACTGAATTGATTTAAATTTCAGAGTTTTCTCCTGGCCATGTTCTTCACTGTCCCAGGGTTTAGAGCTGCCACTTAAAATACTCTGTTAAATTTGGATTTCAAATAAACAGTGAATATTTTTCAAAGTATATCCTAAACATTGCCTGGGACACACTTGTACTTAAAAAAGATATAAGTTTTTTACCTGAAATTCAGATTTAATATTTCTATTGGCTAAATCTGGCAGACAGTAAAAGAGGAAGGAGAGAGGATGCGACCATGGGGTGTAAGAAGTCTCTAATCCACAGATCAAAATGTTGAGAACCTTCTTAACAAGAAGAACCCCACTTAGCACTTGCCACTGTTATCTGGCAAATCATGTTCAAAGCACTTGCAAAGTGAATTATGCTGTAATTCTCATGGAAAGTAGTAGCCACAGTTCTATCTATATAGCTAAAGAAGAAAAGGAAGATAGAAAGCTTTGGTTAAGAAACCAAACAAACAGAAAATCAGACAATCCCAGAAATAATTCATATTATTGGAGAGATGATAGAATTTCTAATACTATAAAAATTAGTCAGCTTTTATTCTCTAAATCAGTGACTCTGAAACCTTAACAAGCATCAGAATTACCTGGACAGCTTGATAAAACATAGATTGATAGGGCCCATTCGTAGCATTTCTGGTTCAGTAGTGGTGAGAAGGGTGAGAATTTGTATTTCAAAGGAGTTCCTACATGACCCTGATGCTGCTGGTATGGAAATTAAACTTCCTCCAACTGTACTCAAATTAGTGATGAAGTCACCCATAGCTAATTGAAGTTGACTGTTATCTGGCTGGATGCTAAGGCAGGGGTTCTTAATACCAGACCCAAACTTCTTTGGGGCACGTTTATTGTTAGTAAGTGGCAATGTAATAAATCCAGAAGAAAAACTAGCTTTATACCCCTCTTCCTTGCCCGTTCTTAAATTCTGAGCCAAGGGAAAGATATGCCTGCTGGTGAGCACATATTCATTCATTGTCTTTTATTATCACTTGAGGCTATGCTTATTATGCTGCAGAATCACAACCTGAATAAAAGCCAGGAAACACTATCCAGAATGTCCTCTTCCTATAAGTCTAGACTCTTTAAGCAATTGTGTAGGAAACGCAAAAGTATTTCCTAGAATTAAGTTTTCCACAAATATTTCTTCCTGTTTTCTCAGCAAACCTGCTGAAGTGGTCTACTCCCACTTAACATTTTGAAGGTGGCATGTTTTGATGGCAAAGTTGGTACTTTTGATAACGCTCTTGGCATTTTCCTGTACTTCTTCTGTACTTTTCCTGTCTGCCTTCTTCCCCCTTCTTTCTTCTGACATTTTAATGCCTTATAAGAAAACATGTACCAAGAGAATATGGTAAGAGAGCATCTCATAGAAGTGTGTTTGCATTGTAGTTCTGAGACACAGTCTTAGAGCTAGCAAGTTAAAACACTGACATGAATGGGACATCTTTAAGTAATTCACGTATGTGAATTTTCCAGATAAAAGGAGTTTGCTTTTTTAAGCATCAGTGCCTCCCCCCTACTTTTGAAAATATAAACATTAAAAAAAATGGTTGTATACTTTTCTTCTCTCTTCAGCTGAATATACTAAATTATGTAATGTCTCGTTGATTTAAGGTCATCATAATATATCTGGTGTTTGTACTTGATTTTGATAGTTTTGCCTGCAAGGACAACTAAAGTATGATGGTTGATGGTGGATAGTGGGGACTAGGGACTGTGGGGGACTGTTACACAATGGTTTTTGGAGTTCCTGGTATGTATGACTTTCTACTTCTGCTGTCACCTTATTTTCTGGTCAATTGTTCCTTCTACTATTGTTAGTTTCTACTAATTTTTTAAATTTCTCATGTTAATTTACATAGTAGTATTTAAATCATCTTGAAAATTGGTCAGATCTCTAAGAAAAAAGATATATTTGGGCTTGGTGACTTTTTTGGTTAATTTCTGAATTTCAAGTTCTTCTTCAAGGACTAAACATGTGACCTCTGATAAATCATGTTCAGTGGCATAAGTTCTTTACATGTGAAACAAATGCTGCCAACCCACTTCTAGGAAAGCAGAGAATTCAAGTGTTTTGCCAACCTCAGGAATGTTTTACCACTGAAACAGTCACCTTCTTCTATGTAAGGGTAAGGGTATGGAATACTGAAAAAATAATGGGCTGAAAAGATAATACTGTTGAGTAAATAAATGTTTTTCTCTACAGCCCCAGGCTCCTTTTTAATAAATTTTCCCAACTAGGAGTTACCAGATTAAATATTTATAAGAATCTCAGTTCGATTTGAAATTCAGATAAATGCCTGATATTTTAAAAAATACAGGTACCAAATATTGAGTGGTACATACTTATACTAGAAAACATTTTTTGTTTATCTGCAATTCAAATTTAACAGAGAATCCTGTATTTTCATTTGTTAAATCTGCCCCAACCTCAAATCACATTAGCTATTTTCTTTCTCCCCTACCAAGCCTGCTTCTAAAGGAAGAGTGGAAAAGTTATTCAAACAAAGGCATAAAATGATAGATAAGATTATGGTGATCATGATTATGTTCAGTTAATAAAAGTAGGATGTCACAGAGGAGAATTATCAATGGAGTGGTACCCAGGGGTCCTGGGAATTCTCCCGGTGAATTTTAAGGTTCTTTCTTTATCACAAAAGCTAAGCAGGAAGGTTAAGAAAGTAAAAGTAAAGTGAGAGTTTATTTAAGCAAAAATGCAGTCTTAGAGAAAGAGTGGGCAGCCAGGTGAGGTGCTGCTGCCCTGGGTTCCTTTGGAAACCTGTTATGGGGGACACACAAACAAAGGGGCAGAATATTCACTGGGGAAGGAGGAGTTTGGGGGTCATACTCTGATTTTCGTCTCTATTTCCTGAGGGGAGGTGGGATCTTTGGCCTTATTTAGCTTAGATCAGAAGTGCTGTGGTGTTGGTATGTGATGGGTACATCTCATCTGTAAGGCTAACTTTATTGTAATGACAGCATAGTGAGCAACAGGTTACATTCCCACACAGAGATTCCTGCCTTTCCCCATATTTCTTTGTTTGCTTCCAGGACATTCATCACCCCAAATCTGTAGTTTCCTGTTAGTCTGGAGGGTCCTGTTTTTCTGTGTCTCTGTGATTTCCTGCCAGGGGATCCCTTGCCCCTTTCTCTGCTCATACACAGCTACCTGTATGCTGCAGTTCAGTTCAGTCGCTCAGCTGTATCTGATTCTTTGCAGCCACATGGACTGCAACATGCCAGGCTTCCCTGTCCATCACCAACTCCTGGAGCTCGCTAAAACTCATGTCCATCAAGTCAGTGATGCCATCCAGCCAGCTCATCTTCTGTTATCCCCTTCTTCTCCTACCTTCAATCTTTCCCAGCATCAGGGTATTTTCCAAGGAGTCAGTTCTTTCCATCAGGTGGCCAAAGTTTCTTGAGCATCAGTCCTTCCAAAGAATATTCAGGACTGATTTCCTTTAGGATGGACTGGTTGGATCTCCTTGCAGTCCAAGAGACTTTCAAGAGTCTTCTCCAACACCATAGTTCAAGAACATCAATTCTTTGACACTCAGCTTTCTTTATACTCCAACTCTCACATCCATACATGACTGCTGGAAAACCATAGCTTTAACTAGATAGACCTTTGTTGGCAAAGCAATGTCTCTGCTTTTTAATATGCTGCCTAGGTTGATCATAGCTTTTCTTCCAAGGAGCAAGCATCTTTTAATTTCTTGGCTGCAGTCACCATCTGCAGTGATTTTTGAGCCCAAGAAAATAAAGTCTCTCACTGTTTCCATTGTTCCCCCATCTATTTGCCATGAAGTGATGGGACCGGATGCCATGATCTTAGTTTTCTGAATGTTGAGCTTTAAGCCAAATTTTTCACTCTCCTCTTTCACTTTCATCAAGAGGCTCTTTAGTTCTTCTTCACTTTCTGCCATAAGGGTGGTGTCATCTGCATATCTGAGGTGATTGATATTTCTCCTGGCAATATTGATTGCAGCTTGTGCTTCATCCAGCTTGGTATTTCACATGATGTACTCTGCATATAAGTTAAATAAGCAGGGTGACAATATACAGCTTTGATGTACTACTTTTCTGATTTGGAACCAGTCTGTTGTTCCATGTTCCAACATGTTGTTCCATGTTCTTGGAACACCTAGAACTGTTCCAAGAGGAAACAGTTAGAGCTGTTTCCTCTTGACCTGAACACAGATTTCTCAGGAGGCAAGTAAAGTGGTCTGGTATTCCCATCTCTTGAAGAATTTCCCACAGTTTGTTGTGATCCACACAGTCAAATTCTTTGATGTAGTCAAGAAATCAGAGGTAGATGTTTTTCTGCAACTCTCTTGCTTTTTTGATGATCCAATGTATTTTGGCAATTTGATCTCTGATTCCTCTGCCTTTTCTAAATCCATCTTGAACATCTGGAAGTTCACATTACATGTACTGTTGAAGCCTGGCTTGGAGAATTTTGAGCATTAATTTGCTAGCATGTGCGGTGAGTATAATTGTGCAGTAGTTTGAGCATTCTTTGGTATTGCCTTTCTTTGGGACTGGAATGAAAACTGACCTTTTCCAGTCCTGTGACCCCTGCTGAGTTTTCCAAATTTGCTGGTCTATTGAGTGAAGCACTTTCACAGCATCATCTTTTAGGATTTGAAATAGCTCAAGCGGAATTCCATCACCTCCACTAGCTTTGTTCATCGTGATGCTTCCTAAGGCCCACTTGACTTTGTATTGCAGGATATCTGGCTTTAGATGAGTGATCATACCATCGTGGTTATCTGGGTCATGAAGATCTTTTTTGTATAGTTCTGTGTATTCTTGCCACCTCTTCTTAATATCTTCTGTCTCTGTTAGGTCCATGCCATTTCTGTCCTTTATTGTGCCTGTCTTCACATGAAATGTTCCCTTGGTATCTCTAATTTTCTTGAAGAGATCTCTAGTCCCAATATGCTATGGGAGATCAGTGGAGAAATAACTCCAGGAAGAATGAAGAGACAGAGCCAAAGCAAAAACACCCAGTTGTAGATGTGACTGGTGATGGAAGTAAACTCCAAAAGAAAAGAGCAACATTGCATAGGAACCTGTAGTGTTAGGTCCATGAATCAAGGCAATTTGAAAGGGGTCGAATAGGAGATGGCAAGAGTGAACATCAACATTTTAGGAATCAGTGAACTAAAATGGACTAGAATGCGTGAATTTAACTCAGATGACCATTATATCTGCTACTGTGGGCAAGAATCCCTTGGAAGAAACAAAGTAGCCATCATAGTCAACAAAAGAGTTGACTGCATTACTTGGATGCAGTACTTGGATGCAATCTCAAAAATGACAGAATATATCTCTTCGTTTCCAAGGCAAACCATTCAATATCACAGTAATCCAAGTCTATGCCCGGACCAGTATTGTTGAAGAAGCTGAAGATGAATGGTTCTATGAAGACCTACAAGACTTTCTAGAACTAACACCCAGAAAAGATGTCCTTTTCATTATAGGGGACTGGAATGCAAAAGTAGGAAGTTAAGAGATACCTGGAGTAACAGGCAAATTTGGCCTGGGTGTACAGAATGAAGCAAGTCAAAAGCTAACAGAGTTTTGCCAAGAGAACCCACTATTCCTAGCAAACACCCTCTTCCAACAACACAAGAGAAGACTCTATACAGGGACATCACCAGAATTCTGAAGGGCTTCGTTTGCATTTCACTATGCCAGAAGAAACACATACCGTTGTTTTTGCAAGAAATGGTGGCAAGTGGAACTGAAGCAATTGAGAATCATCAGGTATTTGCATCAAGTTAGTTAACATATTTCCCCATATTCGGTATATGGAGGGGGGATAAGAAGCCACAGTTAACTAATCAAGTTGGAGGGAGCATTACCTTGAGGAAAAAGAAAAGATCCATTGCTGTGAAAGTCTCAGGGTCTTCTGAGACTTCCTCCTTGGGAGGAAGGTCAGAAGCTTTGTTGATCAAGAAAAATGCAGTTGTTTTAGGTAAAGCTGATTGTTCTCCTGACACTGAAGCTTGTCAAATTGTGGTCTGTGCTATTAGGGGCTACCCTTGGAGATCTAGTGAGAGTCTGGCAGCTGGTGTTAGAAATACAGAGTCTGTTTCATCAAGAGACTTTATTGACTTTTAGACGCTTCCTGGGGACAATCCCAGATGGCCCACTTAGCAGGAAACTCATTTATTTGTAGCTCCAAACACTTTCTAGAATCCCTAATGGCCTCATGAATAGGACCCGAAGCTCGTAGTTGCTCCCTCGTGGTCAATCTACAAGCCACATTAACTATTTCAGGCTAAAAGAGTACCTTTAGGAATCGTGTGGCTCATATTGCTTATTATAAATTCACTGGGTTGGATTTTAAATTAATGAAATTAATTCAGTGGGGAAGCTGGCTTAACAAGTAGAGAAGCTGTGAGTCAAAGGCTTCTTAGGCTGGGTCGTGTTCTGCCTGGTGTGGGATCTACCCCAGCCAGACCTGCTCTTCCAGATATTCTGATGTCTAAATAGAAGAGGTTATAATTCTATGAGGTTAGAGCATAAAACTGGATGGAAACTGTTAGAAAATGTGAGCTATTCTGAAAGAGGCTGGGGTTCATGGGAGGAGTCAAAGGTTTTGTGGAGAATGAGGAGTGGCTTGAACACTAGAATGAAAGGGAGGATAAAGCACATGTGATAAAGTGGAAAGAATGCAGTACCTGTGACTTGGAGCATATTTAACCACTTTTATTTTTATTCTATTTGTTAGTTAGTGAGATGATCAGTTTCACTCAACCATAGAGTTCCGGGGCATCATGTGGGAATGGTATTGGACAGAAGCCTCAACAGGTAGGCAGGATCCAGATCACAGAAGTCCTTGTAAGCTTACCTAAAGAGTTTTTCTCTGTTTTCTTTCTTTCTTCCTTCCTTTTTATTTTTATTTTGGCAGGCAATGGGAAGTAAGTAGAAGTCTTTAAAGAGGGCAATAGAATCAATAGGTCTTCTGTATGTGAAGCACAGAATGATGATGGCAATAGATCAAGAGACAAAGCCTGTTGCTAAAGAGATGAGAAACTGATGCAATAGCCCTGACAGAAGACTGTGTGGGATAGACCATGGCAGTAAGAACGGAGGAGAGAGGCCATTCATTCACTAATTCAACAGATATTTGTGGAATACCTATTATGTGCTAAGTGCTTATATTAGGAATACAGAGGTAAATAAAACAGACCAGTTACTTGATCTCAAGGAGTTTATATTCTAGTGTGAAAGACAACAACTGCCCAAATAAATGATGATTCTTTCAGCTTGAGAGAAGCATTTAAAATAAAACTGGGTGTCACGGGAAAGTGACTGACCTAGGGGGGACTCTAGAAGGAAGTAACATTAGATCTAGGATATGATTGTCAAGAAGAAATGAGTCATGTGCTCTAGGGGAAGAGCATTCGGGGGAGAGGTGCAGCCAGTGTAAAGAGTCTAAGGATCTAGACACGTTGTAGGAAGAATCAGAGTGGCTGGAACAGGTGATGGAGGAAGAAAGAATGGTAGGGGATAGGGCTGAAGAGGAAGATTTTAAAGCTATTGATGAATTTAGAGTCTAAGGAATGGGATATAATATATATTAATATATATATATATACAATATATATATATACAATATATATATATATAATACAATATAATACAATGTAATGTAATATATAATCTGGCTTATATCTTTAGAACATCACTGATTGCTGTGTGGAAACACAGAAGCCAGTTATGAGGCTACTGCAGTAGCCCAGGTGAGAGATACTGGTGGCTTAGATCAAGGTGGTAATTGTGAAGATAGAAATGTTGAAAGTCAGGATATGAGAGCTACTACAAACCCTCAGTTTTTGAAAGAAAGATATTCAGAGAATTCTTCACAAATTCTTCAGTATGAAAATATCACTCTAGCATATGATTTATCCCAAAATCAAACAAACAATATGAAAATCACATAACTCTTTTAGTCCCTTAAAACAATTGCTTCTTATGCCACGTTGAGTAGAGAACAATAAAACCCTAGTGGAATACGTCTGCCCAAGACCAACACAGATGACTGTACATGTGTTTAACATAAAACATTATTTACAACCACAGTTACCTTTGAAAGAGAGTGTTTACTATAAAGGAAGAATCTTGTCTCCTAGGCTCCTTGATGGCTTTGCTTGGAAAAATCTTCACTTAGGATGACTTATCTCATGGCAGAGTAGTTGAGAGTCAACCCTCCCTGCTACTTCCTAGCTCTCAGTATTTCACGTGTGATGTTACAGGATATATTTTTTAATTCATTTTTTTGTTGGAGTGCAGTTTATTTACAGGGTTATATTAGTTTCCGCTGTACAGCCAAGTGAATCCGTTATCCATCCACATATATCCATTCATGTTTAGATTCTTTTCCCATACAGGTAATTACAGAATATTGAATAGAGTTCCCTAGCAGGTCCTTATTAGTGATCTGTTTTATGTATAGAAGTGCGCATATGTCAATCCCAAGCTCTCAAGTTGTCCTCCCCTCCCCTCTCCTCTCTGGTAAACGTAATTTTGTTTTTACATCTGTGACTATTTCTGTTTTGTAAATAACTTCATTTGTACTTTCTTTTTTTTCAGATTCCACATATAAGTGATATTTTGGGGAGGAAAAGCTTTCCCTCTCCCAGCTTAATTCCAGTTATTGGGGTGAAGCATGCAAACGAACTGGCAGGAGACATATTACCAGGAGAGAAGGTTATTGTGTGTATTGAGAACATTCAGCTTAAGAGGCCCCTTGAAGAGATGGAAATAAGGGTTTATAGGAGAGAGACTTAATAGGAGAGAGAATGAGGAGAAACAGCTTCTATGGAAAAACAAATAGGCTTTCAGAACGACAAATGCTCCTTTATGGAAGGTATGACAGTTGGTGATGTTTTTGCAGCCTCTCTATCCCAGTGGGAGTAGTTATGTCCTTACTGGAGAGGGGATGCATGGCAACCTCCAGGAAGATTCTCCCTTTAGTCAGATAAGAGAAGTCCTGGCAAAGCTTCTTTTTGCATCTGCTGTATCTCAAAAGTCTTGGTTTAAAATAATCTTCAAACCAACTCTGAGACCTGACTGGCTTCTGGACTTTAGTTTAATGATCAGTGAGGAGATAAAGAAACTCAATGTCTCATATTGATCTATACGTATGAGACCAAGATCAGATGTGCAGAATCAGAGATCTAGGAGCAGAGGTGACTCTGGGTGTATGGTCCTTCTAGAATTGCTTGAAAAATCTCAGTTTGATTCGGACTTTCTCAGGAGATGGAGTTGAAGGCTTAACCCAACCTTCTAGACAGTAAGGTGCACAGAGAGAACCCTTTCTAATTACTGACAATACCTCTGCCTTCAACTAATTTAACAAAATTTATCTAAGTATTTATGAGTACCAAGTTCTACAGGGGTGAGTAAAGACATAAGATAAAGTATGGAGTGATTGTCTTGTGATTTATAACCTGATTCAGCCACTTACATGTGATCTTCAAGAAATTAATCCACCTCTCTGAACCTCCATTGTCTATACAAAAAAAGAACATAATTCCTACTTTTGAGAGCTTATGAGGTATTAGACATATATATATATATATATATATATATATATGTATATATGTGTGTGTGTATATATATATATAATTCATTTGTTCTTTCAGTAATGTTATTATTGAGATACTGTGACACTTGTTAACACTTAAAAAATCTCTAAGAGATTAAGAAACTTATTTATGATCACATAAATGGAAAGTGACTAAGGCAGAAATAGAATCCAATTATGTCAGATTCCAGATTCTGTCTCTTTACCACTACTTTATACCATCTTGATATATGCTATACTTTGTTGTATACATTGCTATACTTTATTGTATATTATAGACACCATTCAACAAATGGTAGCTGCTTCATGATGCTTCATGACTATTTAATCATAAAGAATAAGATAATCTCTATGAGGTTTTTTTTTTTTTCCTAGTACTCTCTGTGACATGTAACCTTTTGGAGATTAAATCACGTAACATAAATTACACACACACACACACACATAATAATTAAATGAAAACACACATTATATGGGCTTCCCAGGGGGCTCAGTGGCAAATAATTTGTCTATCGATGCAGGAGATGCCAATTTGATCCCTGGGTCTGGGAAGATTTCCTGGAGAAGGAAATGACAACCCACTTCAGTATTCTTGCTGGGGAAATCTCACAGACAGAGAAGCCTGGCAGGCCACATATAGTCCATAGGATCACAAACAAGTGAGAAACAGAGCATCCATGCAGGCACACATTGTACGCTTATAACGAGCTTCCTTCTTGAAGTGAAGTGAAAGTCGCTCAATCATGTCCGACTCTTTGCCTTTGCGACCCCAGGAACCACACAGTCCATGAAATTCTCCAAGCTGGAATACTGGAGTGGGTAGCCTTTCTCTTCTCCAGGGGATCTTCCCAACCCAGGGATTGAACCCCGGTCTCCCGCATTGCGGGTGGATACTTTACCAGCTGAGCCACAAGGGAAGCCCTTTCTTGAAGGAGATAGAAACTGAGCTGGGGAGAATTTGGGTGGTGCTTAAATGGTTAATACAATTTCCCTGTGTACTTCATTTACAATAGAGATTAGTTTAGACACTTGGGTGAATATGACTCATTTAAATGCTCCAAATCATGAATCATTCAGAGTAGCATTGTGGGTAATTTTAATGAAACATCTTTAAGGTCTTCATTCCTTTGTTAACTGCTTCTATTGAATTTAAACAAAAGTTCCATTTCATTCCAAATTTAAATCCAAAAGAGATTTGATCTTTTCTTCCTGCCATTTTGCAACCAATGTAATTTCTAACAAGTGCCTGGAATTAAGATGTGAGTCAGATCAGAAAACTGCATTTGAAACTAAATGGAATACCAAAGCCGAATGGGAATGAAGGGGAGATTTTAGAGTGACAGCCAGTTGAAACCATTTGAGCTGAACTTCCTAAATTCCTAAGACCTCCTATACCCCCAGAGACTTGCAGGACCACTAATGTTCCACTGCTTGGGACATTAACTGTGAAGTTAGAAAAAAAAAAATCGAAACTTCAAAAGTGGCTCATCCATGAAGAACAGTATGTAAACATTAATATCAGAGTTATTCATAAAGTTCCAACCTGGAATCCATCCAAATGTCTATCCACTGGTAAATGAATATAAACCTTGTGGTACATCCACAATGTAATGCCACACAGACAGCAATTAAAGGAGAAATCTGCTCAAGTCAGTAATTGCAAGATTGAGGCCCCAAAGCTTAGCATCAAATCCAGCACAAAAGACAGTTGCATACTATATGATTCATTTATTTGATATTCTGAAAAAGGAAAAGTATAAGGGCAGAAATCAGTTCAGTTGTTACCAGGGATTGGATTAAGAATTGATAGGAAAGAGGGAGAGGGAATTTTGGGGGTTGGAAATTGTATCACAGTTGTCCCTTGAATAACACAGGTTTGAACGTCAAGGGTCCTCTTATCAGTGAGTTCAGTTCAGTCACTCAGTCATGTCTGACTCTTTGCAACCCCATGAATCACAGCACGCCAGGCCTCCCTGTCCATCACCAAATCCTGGAGTCCACCCCAACCCATGTCCATTGAGTCAGTGATGCCATTCAACCATCTCATCCTCTGTAGTCCCCTTCTCCTCCTGTCCTCAATCTTTCCCAGCATCAGGGTCTTTTCTAGTGAGTCAGCTTTTTGCATCAGGTGGCCAAAGTATTGGAGTTTCAGCTTCAACATGAGTCCTTCCAATGAACACCCAGGACTGATCTCCTTTAGGATGGACTGGTTGGATCTCTTTGCAGTCCAAGGGACTCTCAAGAGTCTTCTCCAACACCGTAGTTCAAAAGCATCAGTTCTTCGGTGCTCAGCTTTCTTTATAGTCCAACTCTCACATCCATACATGACCACTGGAAAAACCATAGCCTTGACTAGACTGGCCTTTGTTGACAAAGTAATGTCTCTGCTTTTTAATATGTTGTCTAAGTTGTTATTTTATATATATGTATATAAAGTGAATATATATATATTTCATATATATATATATGAAGTGAATGTGTTAGTTGCTTAGTCGTGTCCGACTCCTAGCTACCCCTGCAAGGCTCCTCTGGCCACAGGTTTCTCTAGGCAAGAATACTGGAGTGGGTTGCCATTCCCTTCTCCACAGGATCTTCCCAATCCAGTAACTGAGCCCAGGTCTCCTGCATTGTAGGTGGATTCTTTACCATCTGAGCCACCAGGGAAGCCCTTATATATACACACGCATGCCTTGTGCATGCTAAGTATCTCTTGCACTGCAGGCAGATTCTTTTACTGCTGAGTCACCAGGGAAGTTTATATATATAATAACTCACAGATAAGTTCAAACCTGTGTTGTTCAAGGACCAACTGTGATACATATGTTTATGTATATAGGGCTTCTCCAGCGGCTCAGCGGTAAAAGAATCCATGGACAGAGGAACCTGGCAGGCTACAGTCCCTGGGGTCAAAAGAGTCAGGACACAGCTGAGCAATAGTATTTCTTTAGTTGGCAATTTCCTCCCTATAAGGAACGATGCTCCTCCTTCCTATTTCTCAAATCTAATCTCTTATTTCTTCCTGGTTAACACATTCATTCTACTTGCTGCTAACTCTAACATACACATACACACACACACACACACAAGTCCACATACAGTTTGTTAGGAAGAAAAAACTTTTCCCTCTATTCTTAGGTTCAGTGCCTGGCATCTATGAATTAAACTGACAAAAGACATATTAATAGAAGAAAAAGTTTATTCATATGCACATGAAAGCTAAAAAATAAGAAACTAGCTAGTTAAATGGCTAAAGTTGAATTCTTGCTAATACATACTTGATAGGAGTAAGAGAGGAGGGGAGAAATAGATTCCATATGAAAAAAAAAATAGGTTTCATTAGGAAAGAAAACTGGGTATTTATGTTACTGGTCCAGCTTCTTGCTGCTTGAAAATCAATACCCATTACTAAAGGGGAAGCTAGGGAAGAGATCTGGTCATCTATTAATTACTTATTCTTCATTTATACTTCTTTAAGGAAAAATGAAAATGTTAGGCATGACATTGGGTGCACTGAGTGGAGAGCAAGTCAGAAGTTTGGTTAAACTACTTAACAAACTAAGTTTGAATACCTGGTGATCTCATTTCTGTAATTAGGTTCTTCTAAGGTTAGAGGAAACAGAGATAGGCAAATAGTGAAAGGGCAAAGGAGCTGCTTTCATTTAGAAGAACAAATGAGAGATAAGAACTTTCTGATAATGTTTGTCTACGAAGGTATGATTTTTCCATCTTCTTTGGGGCCATGAAATTCCCCAAAGAGAAGGGATTTATGATAGGTTTACTCTTGGTTTCTCTCCTGGGAGGTGACGACTCCTCAAAGAGAAATTTTGCCAGTCCTCGTTTGTGAGAAGTTTCTGCTTTCAGCCTGATAAGGGAAGCTGGGAGGCTTTCCCCTGCATCTGCTGACTCTCAGATGTCTTTAGCTTAAAGACTCTGCACCACCTCTGAAGTTCTGAGTGGATCTCCACGGTGCATACTGCTGTTTCTTGCCTCAGCACTGCTTTTCCTCCAGTCTGTCTCTGCTGGAATGTCCTTTTCTCCTCTTTCTCTGGCCAAATCCTAGTTAGTACTTAAATCCCAGCTTTTCTGACATCCCATGGCTGGCATTGGAAGGAGAAAAATTGATCTTTATGATTCAGTGGGTATTTCTGCTCTTCGGGGAGTCTGGTTAACACATACTGCAGATGCCCAACGCACATTAGAGAGAAGGGGAGAGGCCAAAGGGCAAAGAAAAAGTTCTATGTTTATACTTTTCTGCCTTGCTTTAAAATGTGAACTTTTATTTCATAAGACAGATTCTGCAGTGCAATTGTTGTCTAGGTGAGGAGGCAGATTTCTGATGCTTCTCATTCCATTGATTTCCTAGTATCCAGGAGTATATATTTTCATTCTTACAAATAGATTCATTGATTCTTTGTCAGGCCCTAGGGTTATGAAACAACAAAGTTCTATCTTATAATCAGATAATTATTAAATAATGTGTTGCCTATCCTAATTGACCTACGCATGAAGTATTGTGTGCTTGAGAGGCCCAGAACCAGGCTATCCTTCCTGCCTGCAGCACCCAGGCATCACTAATCCATCCAAGCTCTCTTTCACCCAGAGGCCCAAATGGTTTTTTGGAATTATTTCCATCACAATGCTGCAGTTATCCACTACCAAATACACCACAGTTTTCATTCTAACTTGAAGTGCTAAAATTAAGCTTTCTAAAGGTCTAGGGTCCTTTGAAACTACAAATCAGAAATTGTAGTACAGGAGATGTTATTCTTTGTTCTTCCTGCCTGTGTAGGCTCCCCTCCTCCTCTGCTTAGTTTTCTTTTACTTTTGTGCACCTTTAACTGTGACTGCTTTGAGGTGCCTGAAATTTTTAATGATAACTGGAAGATTCCTTGTAAATCTTGCTCTAGCATGAGAAACTACCCACTCCAGCTTCTTGCTTGCAAGTTGCTGTTGAACACCTTTTACTCAAGGAGATAAAATTTCAGCAGTCCTTTCCTCCATGTGTGGTTAGATAGCATCGCCAGTTCAATGGGCATGAATTTGAGCAAACTCTGGGAAACAGTGGAGGACAGAGAAATCTGTCGTGCTAGAGTCCATGGGATCACAGTCAACAGGACTGAGCAACCGAACAACAATAGCATAGCTCAAATGATTGCTGTTTAAGCCTATTGTTCTCCGTACCCAGAAACAAGTATTCTATATGTTAGCTTAACATCGTGCCATGTTTCTGTACAATTCTTCTTATTGTGACACCTGATAATTTCACTATACTGTCCTTCAACTGAGATAGGAAAGATTACACCATCATTTCACGTTTTCCCTTGGATTTGTCACACTGGCCGTAAGAAATTCTTCTGGGGATTAAAAAAAAAAGAAGAAGCAAAATAGTTTCACTTATCAAAAAAAAAATCTTGTTTAAGAAAATGAAACACTTCCTTACAAAAACAGATAGAAATAGGCAGCTGTCTCAGAGATAGTAACCTCTCCTGAGATTTGCTGGCTCCCCTTCTCAAGCCGAAAGGGGCATATAGACAGATGTGGAACCCACTACTGTTGTTATGAGGAGTGAAAGCAGAGGTTTGAGATTCAAGATTCCCCTGCCTCTTACTTAATTCCACTGGCTGGGGACCAGTTCCTGGGAACTCAGACTCCAGCTTAGAGAGAGCTGGAGTGATGCTGGTGAGGGGCAAGGGGACCATCTTACATTGTAGCCACTGAGAGGAGGGAAGAACCTTTGTGGGAAGTCTTGCTAAATGCTACGAGCTTTACAGGCTTTATTCCTCTGTCCTTTTAACAATCCTACAAACTTTATTTCTCTCTGTTCTTTTAACAAGCCTACAAAAAAAAAAAAAATGATTTTTTGTCAGATATGGAAATTGAGACTCAGAAAGATTGAGGAATTATTCAGATATTCTGAAGCTCAATAGAGGTTGTGTTGGAATTAAAATGTCCAGATCATAGGTGAATACTGCTTCAGTTAAAATATTTTGCACGAATCCTGCAATCTCTTGGAGATATCCATCCTGAAATGATTATTCCTGACTAATATTAGGTTAGCGTAATATCCCCCATGTTTCTCTATTTGTGCTCATAGCCTAACTGTAGATTACAACAAGTACTGGGATCCCCTTCCCCAATCCCTACAATCCAGCCATCCAGGTGAGAATGGGCTTTAGTGGCATCTAATGTTTTAAAGAAGGCAAAAGGAGATGGGGGCAGCAGAGGATGAAATGGTTAGATAGCATCATTGACTCAATGGACATGAATTTGAGCAAACTCTGAAAGATAGTGGAAGACAGAGGAGCCTGGCGTGCTACAGTCCAGTAGTATTCTCCAGCCCACAGGGTTGCAAAAAGTCAAACATGACATAGTAACTGAAAACCAACAACAGAGTATTAAAGGGCTTGGGGGTTGGGAAGGGGTCTGCTCAATTCTCTTAGACCAGCTTAGGAAAGAAAGGAGTCAGATGTCAAGGTCACATTCTTCGCTTTCTTCTAGTATCTCCCATGACTTATTTCATTAGCCACTGCCATCTTTTCCTTCCAGAAAAAAAAAGAAGATCAAAAGTATTGAAAATGGAGGTCATTGGGGACGGGCTAGGAGTCTGAGGCAGGAAGAATGAGGTATTCTAAATAAAGAGACAGCAGGGCAGGACTCCTGAGAGAAGTGGCAGAGCTAGTCTTCACTGTCTGCCTTCAGTTCAAAGTCACTGTGCTCCGCGTCTCTCCCAGGCCTTCCTAATGACCCAGACACAGGGGGCAAACAGGCGTGAATCATCTGTGTGATGACTAAATATTTCCATTATCCAGGATAGGACAAAGAAGGACTTTATGTAAATAAAGGCTGAAGGGAAGTGCTGACGCGGCTCAGAAATGGCACCTTTAGTGACTTTCCAGTGACTGACCAAGAACACTCTAAGTCCCCTTTCTGTAAAGCATGTTGTTGTAATCAGTCTCAGAGGCAGTAAACACAACAAAATGAAAAAGATGACAAGCAGCTGGCTAGTACCATCTAGTGGCAGCAGAGAAACAAGAACTTTTTAATGACCTTTTCAAGGGGGGGAAGTGAAGTGAAGTGAAAATCGTTCAGCTGTGTCTGAATCTTTGCTTCCCCATGGACTATACAGTCCATGGAATTCTCCAGGCCAGAATACTGGAGTGGGTAGCCTTTCCCTTCTCAAAGGGATCCTCCCAACCCAGGGATCAAACACAGGTCTGCAGCATTACAGGTAGTGGGGGAAGGTGATACTGAAACTCGGCTTCCTTTCTGGACCACTGATGGTTTATCTCAAGATGCTGAGCTTGTGCCTTCTCTCCGTGGGAGATGGAGAGCAGTCCAGTTCCCAGGGCACTTGTTTGAGAGACCAGAGTGAAGAGATTAAGATGCTCTTCAAGATAAACTCACTTCAGTGCTGTTCTGGAAGAGGGGCACATTGGGATTTCTACCAACAACTCATTTTCTGTTTAGATATTTCTGGTGGTTGCTGATGGTGTTGCTGAACTCTGTGGAGAGCTAGAGGTTTCCTGAAAACCAGCTGCTTTGCATACATGCCTTGTCAATCCAAATCCAAGTCTTGGATGAGATTCTGGCCATAACGATTGGTTTTAGGGCCTCTATTGCTCTAGCACCTGCCTCTTTGTCTCACAGGCAGACTGTCAGAGCTGTAAATGCTCTCATCACACTTCTTCAAAGGTTTTTAGCCAATGCAGCTGCATTCTGCTCAGGAAAGAATCATAGTTACCACAGTTTACTCAACCCCTACTGTGTACTCAGGTATTCTTGATCTCCCTGCATATGAGGAATGAAGCTCAGAGAAATCACATGACTTGTCCAAGGTAACCAAGTTCACAGAGGGAGCTTGTATCCTACTGGCCACTGTGAGGGATAAACTCATAGCTCAAAGCATTGTCTCTGTCCTCAGAAAGCTTATGGCATTTTGAGGAAGGCAAGACACTCACCAGAACAGGCATATACCATGAGAGTGTCTGCAGAATGCAAGTATTTCTGGAGACTGCTGACTGACAGACAGGGCTAGACACATCATTCCTCCTTTCTCCATTAAAATATCCTTATTCTATGGCCAAGAGGCCCAGAAATGTTCGCAGTCTGCCCCTCCTCATTCAGTGACCATCATTTAAATGCACCCAGCTTGTTGATAACCAGTGAGTTCACAGCAGGGTGGAATAAGGAAATGCAGTTTGTGGTAAGATTAATCTGGTGTCGGGGCAGCAGTCGGGGTGATCAGGAGGAAGCTGTGATCATCAGGATGATGACAGATGAGTCTAGACTGAAGGGAAGGCTGTGAAAATGTCAATAGGACAGATGTTGCAAAGGAACCAGAGAGAAATTGGGGATGGATTGTTTGTGAGAGAAGAGGAAGGAGAATGACTGGTGATAGGAGGAAAAGGGGTGTGTGTGTGTGTGTGTGTGTGTGTGTGTGTCTATGTGTATGGAGTCTATGTTAAAAAAAAAAAAAAAAAAAAAAAGGTCCCACAGGGTCCCTGCATTAGTTATTGGAACAGGACATAACTTATCCTCTCTAAACAATTCTTATGGGTTGATCTGATGGAGCTCTAATGAAGTTGGTTTAATAAAGTTTGTTAAATATTTTTAATCTCCTAAGTAGGTAAATTTTTGCTATACTTATAGACTCAAGATCATATTTTTCTTCATTTTCTTTGTCTCATTTTGATATCCAGATCTCAAAATACCTTTCAACACTTTTTAAAGCATTATATGCATCCAGTAAGTCCATATTGAATATAGTTCTTAAGACATGGGGGGAAAGTTTTATGTTCTATGTAATACAAAATGTCTGTATCTGTTTTCATGTAGAGGTAGTGGATAGAGAAAAAAACAACTGTTTCCCACAGTCCTTTTGCCCTGCTGCATCCCTCCAATTCTAAGACAGAATGATCTCAATTCAAGATGGTCCTCCTGTGGATTCAGGAGGCTGGTGGTGGACATGATGGGGGGTGGAGCAGAGCTGAAGAGCAAGTAGGAGGTTCACCAACTATAAGGGCTCCATTTTGACCCGGGTTAGGTCTTCTTATAGTGCACACACAGTCACATATACACATGTACACACACAAACACAAGGGCACATACATAAGCAGACACATATTCAAACACACAAATGCATACACGTGCATACAAGCATACATGTATAATAACGCTCAGGGTAGTACTCACTCAGTATCACAGCAGCAAGAGGCATTTTAATTCTCACTTGATACATACTTAAAAGGTGATCAGAAAAACAAGTATGACATTATTGCTAGTTCAATTTTCAAAATCTTGCTGGAGGGTACAAAATTTAGTAATACAAAAAATTGAAATCATTTTATGACCAGTTCTTTCTGATCTCTACAAAGCAATTAATTTACTCAGACCCAAATATGCTAAGTTAAAATATTTTAAGTGTAACTTTCATTCCCTTTCCCCAGGGTGAGATGATGCAAAAATATCCTTTAGAAAACTCTCCACACAAAGAATAAATGATGATCCATTGCAGTGCATATTGAGTTTGAGGGGACAATGGGACAGGCTGGAGTTTGAAATGACCTCCACGGAGCAGGCCAGAGTGTAGCTTGGGTGAGAATCAGGGCTGGAAATAGAAACTTGGAAGTGAGCAGCACAGAATATTTCCATTAAGCCTTGGAAGAACTCAGAGGTATTTCAGAAAAACATTATCTTAGGGAATGTCAGGTGATATCATTAAGTAAATATCACTCAAAGAATGTCAGTTTTTAATGAAGACCCCTGGATGTGCTTTTATTAGATTTTTTGAGTCATATACTCAAGGGGCTCTGTGTTTGTTGATTTAAGTTTGGTTTTTAGTCACTTGGAAATAAACTCTCCCTCATTCATGAGACATGCCCTTAGAGAAAGGCTATATTGATATGACCCCAAACTACCAAGTCACAATTAATTTGGTGCTTGCAGTAGGTCCAGCAGTGATATAAATTGCTCTGGAATTGAATTATAAATAGAAATCAAATATAGGCAAGCAAGGGGAAAGGTGAAGATTGAGGCAGGAAAAAGACATTTGTTATTATGCCTTGGCTGACTTCATCATGCTGTGAAGATATAAGCTCCTTTGGAATCATTAATAGTTAATTAATGAGTCTCTTCTAAGCTCTTGGGTTCTAGAGGCAGGTTTTTGCCCTAGGGAGAGTTACAATATGTGCCTGGACTTTAGAGTCAAAAAGATATTGTTATCTTAAAACCTGCAACAATTTGACCTTAAGTTTATCATTGAAACATCTGAGCTTTGGTTTTCTTACTTTTCCAGGGGGGTTTTCCTATATATACCAGAAGATTATAATGAGGACTGAATGAGATGCAGATATAAGAAACATAATGAATGTTGACTTCTTCCGCCATACCAAGCTACCCTCGGAGATGGCAACGCAGACAGGCTTATCCAAGGATCTGGGCTTGTGCAGGCTGGAGTAGCTTAGATTTAAGTTCACACTGGTTCTAACAAGAGACAGCACCAAGGTTATCCATCACACCTGGGTTAGGCCCAGTGTAACCTAGACCTCACATCTTGGATTGGGTTCTTTGGATTTGGGGATAGAGCAAACAAAAGATGACTTACTTTCTGGAAAGGAGTGAAGCAGTGACTGGGAGCAAGCTCATGCCAGTCCTTTTAGAATTCCCCATTCTTCCCCCTCATTTTGTCTCCGAATCTCCCCAGTCCTTTTATGGATCCTCTCCTCATTTGACACTCTTCTGGGAGACAACAGAGGCCTGCTGTCACATCCAGTTGTTCCTTCTTAATCCTCATGCCATTTAATCTGTCACATTTGATGCTGTGGACCTTTTCAATTGTGAAGTGTTTCTCCCCTTATTTCTCCAGAACTTCTCTGATGGGTTGTTTCCTTCCTCTCCTCTTGTTTTTAAACATCTTTTGTTTTGGTCCTCAGTCTTTTATGTTCTGACTCTGTGCTTTCCTTTGCATAATTGTAGGGGTTCATCTGTTCCTGTGAGTGCGACTATCATCCTCTACTTTCTTCCTTCCAATCCGTGTTCCATACAATACAGTGATTTTATTTTTAAAGTCATTCACTGGTACTGCCAGAGTACACGTGTGTATCAGAGATGGCTTGAGAGGTAGGCAGGGATGAAATCGCCAAGCTTCTTGTACACTTGTTCAGTCTTGATCAGAACAAGTCTTGATCCTTGTACACTTGATAAGTCTCAGTAGGGTCAGAGAAGTTTTTTTTTTTTTTTTTGCTTATATTTGTTTATATTTTATTTTATTTTTTTATTGATGGGAATTATAGATTTCTTAACAAAAATTTTTTTTTCATTTATTTTTATTAGTTGGAGGCTAATTACTTTACAATATTGTAGTGGGTTTTGTCATACATTGACATGAATCAGCCATGGATTTACATGTATTCCCCATCCCGATCCCCCCTCCCACCTCCCTCTCCACCCGATTCCTCTGGGTCTTCCCAGTGCACCAGGCCCGAGCACTTATCTCATGCCTCCCACCTGGGCTGGTGATCTGTTTCACCATAGATAATGTACATGTTTCGATGCTGTTCTCTCGAAACATCCCACCCTCGCCTTCTCCCAGATGTTCTGTACATCTGTGTCTCTTTTTCTGTTTTGCATATAGGGTTATCGTTACCATCTTTCTAAATTCCATATATATGTGTTAGTATGCTGTAATGTTCTTTATCTTTCTGGCTTACTTCACTCTGTATAATGGGCTCCAGTTTCATCCATCTCATTAGAACTGATTCAAATGAATTCTTTTTAACGACTGAGTAATATTACATGGTGTATATGTACCACAGCTTCCTTATCCATTCATCTGCTGATGGACATCTAGGTTGCTTCCATGTCCTGGCTATTATAAACAGTGCTGTGATGAACATTGGGGTGCACGTGTCTCTTTCAGATCTGGTTTCCTCGGTGTGTATGCCCAGAAGTGGTATTGCTGGGTCATATGGCAGTTCTATTTCCAGTTTTTTAAGAAATCTCCACACTGTTCTCCATAGTGGCTGTACTAGTTTGCATTCCCACCAACAGTGTAAGAGGGTTCCCTTTTCTCCACACCCTCTCCAGCATTTATTGCTTGTAGACTTTTGGATAGCAGCCATCCCGACTGGCGTGTAATGGTACCTCACTGTGGTTTTGATTTGCATTTTGGGTCAGAGAAGTTTTATACTGGCATAAAAACAACCTGGAAACCTCACTGGCTTAATAAGAACTTGCTCACATCAAACTTCTTCCATGGATCAGCTTCAAGCCCTGTTTCACATCATCCCCACTTGGTCTCAGGCTGCTGGAGTGGTCTTCATCTAGAGCATTGCCTACTACCTAAGCAGACAGAGAGGACAGATTGCATGCTGGCTCTTAAAACACCTACCTAGAAAATACAGCACTGCTGACCAAATTTAATTGACTAGGATGGGTCATTTGACCACATCCAACTTCAAGAGTGCAGAGCAATTGTTCTCCTAGCATATGCTGCTGTCCATAGAGTCGCACAGAGTTGGACATGACTGAAGCGCCTTAGCATGCATGCATGCATTGGAAAAGGAAATGGCAACCCACTCCAGTGTTCTTGCCTGGAGAATCCCAGAGACAGAGGAGCCTGGTGGGCTGCTATCTATGGGGTCGCACAGAGTCAGACATGACTGAAGAGACTTAGCAGCAGCAGCAGCAGCATATGCCTGAGGGGAGCTGGAAATATCTGGTGAACAGCCCTGATGACTACATAGTTCTGTCCCACAGCACACAGTCAGTTCAGTTTCCTTCGGTCATAAGATTAAAAAAAAAAAAAAAAGTGCCCTCTTTATAAGGGATTATAGGGATTACAGACCAAAAGTTTAACCAAGCCACTAAATCTCCAAATCCACTTTGGTCCCAACCTATCTCCTCTTATTGCAGAGATCTAGAAACTAATAAGGTCAGTTGTCTGTCCCCCACACCCAGTCTACAACAGCATAACCGGGGTGGGGTAGCCTCAACAACACTAAGGTGGAGGAAGAATGAACTGCTGCAACTCTGAAATGGCCCTGGGTGGATGTTGCAGCAACCCCTGACACTGCAAACAGAGAATGTTCTACATGATTAGGGCCAACATCCCATCCCTTGGGAAGGGCTCATTGGTATCATTTTCTACAGCTGTTGGCTCTTCTTTCAATTAAGTTTTTCTACTCTTCCTGGATATCGTTCAAATATTCTTCCTTAGGACAGCATTTTCTCAGCTCACTCACAGACTATTGATGTCTGAGGGCTTATGAATCATTTTAAGTTGCCAAAAATCAAAGTATTTTTTAGTCTAGGCTGGTAATTCTCTTGTGTGTGATTCTCTCAAAATCTTAGATTCTTACCTTTTCTTTTCTGGCCAGTTTTAGGTACCAATGACAATACACACAGTCCTCAAGGCTCAAGTCTTAGTTGTCATGTGCGTGCATGCTAAGTCACTTCAGTCGTGTCCAACTCTTTGCGACCCATGGACCCTAACCCCCAGGCTCCTCTGTCCCTGAGATTCTCCAGGCGAGAATACTAGAGTGGGTTCAAACTTGCATCTCTTACATCTCCTGCATTGGCAGGTGGTTCCTTTACTACTAGTGCCACTTGGATAACTTAGGTTTCATGTCACGTGTATTTCTTTACTCTGGTGTTCTCATGATCTACCATGGCAAGCCCTCCTTGAGTTAAGTCTGCAGCTCCTTCAGATTATCAGACATAGGTGGAAAAGCCACCTTTAGGTTCTTTTCCCTGAACCATCTTAACCAACTGAAAAGATTTATTGGATACTACATCTTAATTTGATATTTGCCCAGATGTTCTTTAAATTGTCCGCCAATCTTCACAATGGGTCTAAGGACAAATCCTTAATTTGGACCAGGTACAATGTTCAGTTTCAGTGAGTCATCTTTACTCAAAGTCCTTCTCCTTTTCTTTTGTTTGAGCATAAGCAGTTGCCTCTTCAATGTTAAATGTCTCTGAATTTCTAGGCCCTCTCCCTCAGCTCCTTTTTTTTTTTTCCTTACATTTTGCTTGCAAACTGGTCATTGCTTTTTTTCAGTTCATTTCTTTCTTAGAGTATCATGTCAGGTACAGTCAACTCCAGTCAACATACACGTCTGCTTCTGTGTTTCAATCATTTCCTATATTGCTACAGGTTCATTATGTTCATAACCTGACTAAAAAGTTAGTTTTGGTTAGGGTTTTCTAACTGTTTTTCTCCTGTTTAGCATGAGTTACCATATCTGTATTCTTCATTTTGTTTCCTCACCACTACCATTCAGCCCTTCAACTAATTGCCACATCTTTTAATTTTCTTTATTAGGAATCATCCCATTTCTGGTAGCAATATCTGTATCTGTCAAAATAGGCAAGATTCTGCTGAAGTTAAAAACCAAACAGAACATTCTGTGTCTTTATACAACAAGTTCCCCAACATCCACTACAGACCTGGACAAAACAATAATTCACTAGCAGGCAAAATGATAATTATAATAATTCATATTCAGTGAACACTTAGCGTCTGCTAATTAGTTCTTATATATTATTCAATTTAGTCTACACAATACTTCCACAAGGTAGGTCTTATTATAACCATTTTATACATGTGAGGAAGGTGAGGCTTTCATTTAGGCAACTGGCCCCAGGTCATAAAGCTAGCAAGTGGTAGGTTAGCAAATTTAGGTCAGTGAAGATCCAACGTCTGTGGTCTTAACCACTATGCAGGCTCCTAATGATGTGATCTTAGTGTTCTGCGTATGTCTTCTTGCATCACGCTTTTCAAGGCGTGCTGTGCTGAGCATTTTCTGCCCCTCTCCTTCTCCAACTGCAAACTCCTCAACTGCAGACATTATGTATTAAACTCCATGCCAAGCAGAGGGCATGGTATTTGGAGGCATTAAGGAAGTATCTGTTGAATGAATGGATGAAAGAGTGGGTGAATTCCTGAGTTAAATTAAGATTCTGTAACAAATGTTTACATTGGGTCTCTGTATTAGTTTTCTGTTGCTGTGAAAAGAATTAACACATGCTTATGGCTTAAAACGGCATATAATTTTTATTTCTCAATTTATGTGACATCAGGAGTCTAGGCATGGCTTAACAGGTCCTCTGCTGAAGGTCACACAAAGCAGCAGTCAGCTTGTCAGCCAATCTGCAGTCTTTTCCTGAGTTTGGGGTTCTCCTGGTGGCTCAGACAGTAAAGAATCTGGCTGCAATGCAGGAGACCCAGGTTCAATCCTGAGTCAGAAAGATCCCCTGGAGAAGGAAATGGCAACCCACTCCAGTATTCTTGCCTAGAAAACCCCATGGATGGAGGAGCCTGGCAGGCTACATACCACAGGGTCACAAAGAGTCGGACACGATTGAGCGACTTCACTTTCTTTTCACTTTCTGAGCTGATGTGGTTGCTGACAGGATTCAGTTCCTTGTACTTGTAGGACTAAGGATCTAATTTCTTGCTCGTCAGAGGTCCACTCTTATGTTCTGGAGGCCTCCACACTTCTCTGTCACGTGACCCTTTCACGGGGCCACTTAACAACAGAGCAGCTGACTTCTTCAGAGCCAACAAGGAAATTCTTGCTCAAATCTACTGAGATGGAGTATCATCTATGGTAAGGAAGTTACGGGAGTGACTGTGCCATCACTTTTGCCATATACTGTTGGCCAGAAGCAAGTTAAAGGTTTTCCCACATTCAAGGGGAGGAATTGTACAAAAGATATGATTCACTGGGGGTTATCATAGCATTCTGCCATGATAGTTCCTTTTTTTTTCTGAGTTTATTCATTTTTCTTTAGAGACAGTCTTCCCATTCTCATTCACTCAACCAGCTTTCCCTGGTTCTTTATTCATTTATTTTTTTCATAGATTTTAAGAACTATTTGCACATTTTCCAGATTGCATTGGTATAATAAAGTTTTCTAGGTCCCCTTAACAGTGAGACATAGCTATTGTTAACACAGTGCTATAAATTCATAATGCCACTCACTATTTATATATAACATATAGAAAATCACAACTGTGTAATTTTAAGCAAAAATTGGTTCCACTTCCATCTTGCTTTACAATTTACTTCTTCACTTAACAATATATGATGAACATTCCAATGCCATTCAATATTCTTTTATAGTATAATTTGTAATTGCTTTATAGAATTGTATCACACAGACACATTATGACTTATTTAACTGGCTTACTCTTATTGGACACTTAAATTGTTTCCAGTATTTTGCTATTATGAAAGTTTTAAAATAAACTTTCCCATATTTGGCTTCCCTTGTTGCTCAGTTGGTGAAGAATCCGCCTGCAATGCGGGAGACCTGGGCTCAATACCAGGCTAGGAAGATCCCCTGGAGAAGGGAAAGGCTACCCACTCCAGTACTCTAGTCTGGAAAATTCCATGGGCCGTATAGTCCATGGGGTTGCAAGGAGTTGGACATGGCTGAATGACATTCACTTTCACTTTCCCACAGTTACATTTGCCTATAACTATAATTGGTTTTGATGGGGTAAATTTCTAGAAGTAAATTTTTGTGCATCAAAGAATATGTGCACTTAAGATATTTTATTTTAATTACCATATTTCATTCCAGAAATTTACAATTTAACCAGCAGTGTATAAGGTGGCCCAATATGAAGAATTCTGTGTGCGTGTGTGTGCATGTAATTTTTCTATTACTTTTCTAGAATATTACTATTTTTCAAGTTACATAGTTAATACATATTGTTTTAAACAGGAAATGTCAAAAATCTCTCATACAGAATTAATTTACTCTTTATTCTTCTAATTTCATCTCTCTGAGGTAGCCAATATTAATAATTTGCTGTGAATACTTATAAACCATCCTCAGTGGAGTGTCTATGTCATTTCTAATTGAATAGTTGAAAATTGGTATCTCATCATTGCTTTATTTCCCAGACTTACTGGTGAGACTAAACTCTTGGTAATTTGCATTTTTCTTTTCCTAGTTGCCAGTTCGTTTCTTCCCACTGGTCTTTAATCATGGTGTCAAGCATTCTTTACATTTAGATGATTCAATTCCAATATTGTTCAACATAACCTTTACACGTGAGTTGACTACCCTTTGCTGTGCAAAATATCCTGCTAGTACATTGGTTCATAGCACTTAAACATAAATTAGAGGAATAAAAACTACTTTAATATAGATCAAAGACCATTCCCAAAATATATTTTAATTGCAAAATATTTCAATTCCCAAGTGATGACTCATGTATTTAAAGTAAAATTCTTTATCACTTAATTCCAATACACTGAAAATGTTTAAGATATAGCCAATATTATTGTAGTAAGAGTCTATCTATATTAAAAAAATTCATAAAACAATGTTCAAAAGACAATACCATAATTGTACTTTTGCATGTTTCTTCTCTTGGATATCTCACACATCTGTTATATTCTTTAACCCCGAAGACTCAATCTTTGACTAGTATTTAAGCCTGAGAGAGTTTGTGTACTTCCTAAAATTGCTCAGGCGTAAAACTAGAAATAAAATGTAGACAGTGTAAGGTTGACATATTTCTTATTAGCATAGTAACAACGCAAATGTAAGAAGGCATAGTGAATTTTCAGAGAGTGGATTTCCCTGTTGGCTCTTTGAAACATAAAACTCCAAAGTGCCTCTGTGAAGAGCTTCATAGTTAGAGAAAAAGATGAAAGGCAACAGGCCGAGCTTAGTAGAGTCAGCTTTCAAAGAAGTTTTTGTTGTGCTTTTCCTTTTCTCTGGAAATGAGTTACAGAATCCAATTTACAATTTTATAAATCTGCGCTGAAGACAAGGAAATAAGGGCTAGCCTGTTCTTTACTGATCACACTGTCTCTTCACTGCTCCCTGAATCTGCACCAGGGTTTCCCCTCGTTTTCCAGTTTTGTGTAGAGTCCATCAGCATACCTTCTTTCTAACACTTTTGTTTTAGATAGCAAGACTGCTAATTATCAATAATAGTTATTGATTTTAAATCTAAGGATGATAGTGCCTAGGAGATACGGCAAATTCAGCATGGAGAGAAATGGGATCTCAGATCTCAGTGCTTCAAACAACCAAGAAGAAAGCTGGGAGAACAGATTGTGTTCAGCTTTAGAAATTAAGAAATCTTCTGTGCATGTGACTGAGAACACCAGAGCCTCTGAATAGGAGGAAGCAACTGCCATCTCAAACAGATTTGTTAAAGGCAGCATGGAGGTACACAGGTACTGTGAGATTTGTGTATACAAACACTGTTTGTATATCTATATCTAGGAGTCTTTTAAATGTGTATAGAGAAAAAGAGAAAGAAAATATAGATAATGCTGTTCTTCCAACAGTAACCTTCAGCGACAGGACATCTTCTTGATCACCTCTTCTGAATCGTAACTGCGCTGTTAGGCTTCTCATTCTCCCCTCCTCTCACAAATCCAACTTTCCTTAGACGTCACACCAGAGGACCAGCTCAGTATAACTACAGGTGAGAAAATTAATTAGGGCATGTTGAAAGTTGAATGAAAACTGGGTCAAACCTAAAGGTAACCATCACCCCAGAGGAATGAGGAGAGAGAATCAGAGTGGTTAAAAAGTAGACTAAACCAAGGAATGGGATAAAAAACTCTAGTTCCTTGGAACACAACCCCCACCGTCAGCCTGTGTCTCAGGCAGAAAAGTGATCTCATTTCAGTCAGCGTGTGGGTGTTTTTCCCTCTTCTACTGGGAAGGGAATGACTAATCTTCTGGGCAATATTCATCTGACTGTGCAAGATGTTTTATTTGGGATATAGAAAATATCACATTTCTTATGGTAATCATTTAGCATCATTACTTCATGGACTTAATACTTAAATGTTTTTAAATATCTTGCTGTATGCTTTTGATGTTCAAAGAAAATCTTAGCCTACCCAGTGTTTACTCATAGATGTTCCATGGGTTTAGCTTTATGGTTAGGTCTATATTCTGTACTGAATTAATTTTAATGTATGGTGTGATGTTAGAACACATGTTTTGTTTACTTTTTCCCAATTGAATATCCAGTTGTCTCACAATCATTTGTTGAACAGTCTGTTTATTTTCCCCATGGAGCTACCTTGGCACCATTGTTGGAAATCTATTGACTATAAGTGTGGGTCTATTTCTAGACTCAATTTTGTTTCATTGATACATATGTTCATTCTTATTCCATCAGAGTGAAAAAATCTGCCAAATGAATGACACTATTAAGAAAATGGAAACATAAGCCACAGACTAGGAGAAAACTTTTCACAATACACATATATGGCAAAGGACGTATGATATTTCTTCTTCAAATATGATAAAGAAATCTCATAATTCAGTAGCAAGAGGTAAATAACTCAATAAAAATGGACAAAAGATTTTAACAGAAATATCACAACAGAAGTTATGCAAGTTAGTAGTAAGCACATGAAAAAATGCTCAGTATCATTAGTCATTAGAGAAATGCAAATAAAAACCAGAATGTGATACCCCTGCACACCCACTAGAATAACTAAAGTTGAGAATATCAGTAATAGCAGATGCTGATGAGGATGTACGTTTTGTGTATTGATCTTCATTAATTTTGTTTTGAATGCATACGCATAGTGTTGTGGATGAGAAGACAGATTTTCCTTATTGTTTATATAATACCAACTATACCAGGTCTCCTTGCCACATGAATTACCCCTGAAGCAATAAGATGAAAGTCAGATGGAAAAATCTCCTATACAAGTGCACCCACACCCCAAAGGCAAGAGACCAAGAAACATGGACTTTAAAAAAAATTAATTTATTTATTTTAATTGGAGACTAATTACTTTACAAGAATGTAGTGGTTTTTGCCATGCATTGAGATGAATTAGCCATAGGTGTACATGTGTTCCTCATCCTGAACACCCCTCCCACCTCCCTCTTTTCTCTGCTTATGAAGAGAAAAAAGGGGCAGCTCCTGCCTCCTCTCTTCCCAGAGGAAGCTTTTCTCCTTGGATTTGGGATAGAAAGACACTTGGGTTCTCATTCTAACTTTTAAAAATACAAATGCATCTCCTTAATGACCAGATAAGCAACTTCGCCTCCAACTTTTATTGATTTAGAGATGTCTCCAAAGTCAGAGATCTCATTTCCCCCTGAATAGTAAACATATTTGTCCAAAATTAGGTATTTCTCTCGATAGTTCTCTTACTACCCACACATTGGTGAATTAACCTCCCAAAGCTGGTTCTTAACTCAGCATCTCATATTTTTAGCTCCAACAGAAACATAAAAGTGTTTCTCTACATCCCATAATGTGAAACAATTGGAACTTATATACTGATGGTGGGAATATAAAATGACACAACTAATTTGGATACAATTTTGGCAGAATATTTATTTATTCATTAAGATTAAATATATAAGTAACATATATCCCTGCAATTTCACTCCTGAGTATTTGCCCAAGAGGAATGGAAGTATATCTGTGCAAAGACTTAATACAAATATTGTAACACTTTTATTTACAGTAACCAAAAACTGGAAACAACTCAAATATTCAGCAGCAGGTCAGAGGGTAAATATTTTGGGTATATCCATGAGAATACCACTACCCAACAAAAAGAAGGAATGAAGTACTCGAATATGTATGAATCTCAAAACAAATTTGCTGAGTAAAAGAAGGCATACACAGAAGAGAATGCACTTTTATGATTCCACCATATGTAAACCTAGAAAAGGCAGTACTAGCTGATAGTGACAGAGCACTCAGTGGTACTTTGAGGCTGGGGTGAGAGTTGAGTCAACTACAAAGAGGCTTAAGGAAATTATTGAATTGATTGAAACCTTTTACATCTTAATTATGCTAGTGATGACATTTGTCAATGAGTGTTTACATTTGCGAAAACTCATTGAATTCTACACTTTAAACATATGCATTTTATTGTTTGTGAATTTACCTCAATAAGATTTTTAAATTAGTGATTTATTTTTATATTGCATTGACTTAGTTGAATTTGGAATATATGTTTTTAAGTAAACATGGGGTAACATAGTTACCAAGCTGCATCTCATAAAGTTGTATTTAGTGGGTTACATAACGTATTGTTAAGTTAGGCAATGAATGGTCAAGATAATAAATTAGTTTTAATGTGCTGAAGAATCACTGGATCTCAAATGGCTATTTTGAGTCTTAGATTTAATTACAAAAAATAAAAATTCTGCTACTGAGAATGTGATGAACTCTAGTGGTAGTTCGAATTTCAAATATATAAGTATCATGTATATAAAGAAAAAAAACTTAATATTGTGGATTTTGGTATCAAACCCAGAGCTGTAGTGCCTTTCTGTTTGGCTACTACTTAGGTGAGAGTTTTGCGACCCTTGGCAGTGGAATGCAATACTATGGTTAGAGAGTAAATGAAAGAAATTTTAGCAGAAATAAGAACTGTTGTAGTTATGTAGTTGTTAAGTCGAGTCTGACTGTTTGGCACCCCACGAATTGCAGCACACCAGCCTTCCCTGTCCTCTCCTATCTCCTGGAGCTTTTTCAAATTCCTGTCCACTGACTTGGCAACATAAATTTGCATATCATGAAGATACAGGAGAAAATTCCCAATACTGATGGCGACTTTAAAAAAAGCCAAGTGAATGTTGATTTTTAAGCCATGACAGTTATAAACAGCTTGATTGCTGTTTATTAGGTTTCTGCTAGGAAATTTATAATACAGGAAAGGGGCCAGGTAAATCGATGTCCTTACTTTCATTTTCCCATAAAGCCACTTATGTGATTCAAAGGAGCCTCTTCTCATATGGCTCAGTGGTAAAAGAATCCACCTGTGGAGGCAGGAGTTGCAGGAGACCCCAGTTCGACTCCTGGGTTGGGAAGATGCCATGGAGAAGGAAAAGGCAACCCATGCCAGTATTCTTGCCTGGAGAATCCCCATTGACACAGGAACCTGGCGGGCTTCAGTCCAGCAGTCACTTCAGTTCAATTCAGTCTCTCAGTTGTGTCCAGCTCTTTGCAACCCCATGGACTGCAGCATGCCAGGCCTCCCTGTCCATCACCAAATCCTGGTGTTTACTCAAACTCGTGTCCCTCGAGTCGGTGATGCCATCTAACCATTTCATCCTCTGTCATCCCCTTCTCCTCTCGCCCTCAATCATTCCCAGCATCAGGGTCTTTTCAAATGAGTCAGCTCTTCACATCAGGTGGCCAAAGTATTGGAGTTTCCGCTTCAACATGAGTCCTTCAAGTGAAAACTCAGGACTGATCTCCTTTAGGATGGACTGGTTGGATCTCCTTGCAATCCAAGGGACTCTCAAGAATCTTCTCCAACACCACAGTTCAAAAGCATCAATTCTTTGACACTTAGCTTTCTTTATAGGCCAACTCTCACATCCATACATGACCACTGGAAAAACCACAGCCTTGACCAGATAGACCTTTGTTCGCAAAGTAATGTCTCTGTTTTAATATGCTGTCTAGGTTGGTCATAACTTTCCTTCCAAGGAGTAAGCATCTTTTAATTTCATGGCTGCAGTCACCATCTGCAGTGATTTTGGCCCCCCCACCCCAAAAAAGTCTTACACTGTAACCACTGTTTCCCCATCTATTTTCCATGAAGTGAATGGGACCAGATGCCATGATCTTAGTTTTCTGAATGTTGAGCTTTAAGCCAACTTTTTCACTCTCCTCTTTCACTTTCTTCAAGAGGCTCTTTACCTCATGCCATATACAAAAGTTCGCTCAAAATATATCAAAGATGTGAACGAAAAGCTAAAACTATAAGACTTTTAGAAGAAAACTAAAAGGCCTACATATTTATGACCTTAGGACTTAGAAATGACTTTTTATTATGACATGAAAACCTCAAGCAACAACACGACAAAATTATAGATAAACTGGACTTCATATTTAAAGAAAAATTGAACGGGCGCTCTTTAAGAAAGTGAAAAGATAACACACACCAATGCAACTTCAGATCATCACTAGGAATGAAAATTCCATCCTGGCACAGAGCTCCTGGCCCGTCATCTGGAGATGATACTGAGTGAGGGGCAGCAGCACACCCAAGCTGCTCCTGGAAAGTGAGTGCAAACAGGGCCCCCCTCAATCAGGAAAGACAGAATAAACAGTTTAAGGAAGCCCTGAGGCTCAATTTTAAACCACATGGCCCAGCTGTGGACTGCTGAGAAATAGCAGAAGCCAACAGAGGAGGCATCTGTGAGGAGGAAGGAGCTACCGCTGAACAAAGGCTTCAGACTGGGTCAGGTCTGAGTGGCCAGCTCTCAAACACCTATGGGCTCAGCAAACAGGATTTACAACTATGAATCAAAGCTCTGCCTTCTGGTGGGCAGAGAATGGGGAGAAATGCTCTTGCCTGGGTATCAGTCTTTTCAACTGCACATGCACATGCTAGAGTCACCTCGGGCATGATTTTGATGTCTTTAATATTTTCTTTTGCCACAGCGTATGACATTAATGATTTCTTCAGATGTATTAAGAAAAATTTTTTTAAACTAAGGGGATTTCCAAAAGGTCCACCATAGCATTTATCTACCTGCAATGTGTCCTAGATATTGTTTTGGAAAGAGAAATTTTCTAATAATTAAAAAATTGAGAAATTGGACACCTATTGATAAAGATATCACCTTGAAAATTGCTCTAAGAATGATGAATATAATTATTTGATAATTATACACCAGAAAGAAATCATGGATTTTTTTTCTTTGAGTTTTTTTTTTTTTTTTCATTTATTTTTATTAGTTGGAGGCTAATTACTTTACAATATTGTAGTGGTTTTTGTCATACATTGACATGAATCAGCCATGGGTTTACATGTATTCCCCATCCCGATCCCCCCTCCCACCTCCCTCTCTACCCAATCCCTCTGGGTCTTCCCAGTGCACCAGCCCCGAGCACTTGTCTCATGCCTCCAACCTGGGCTGGTGATCTGTTTCACTATAGATAATATACATGTTTTGATGCTGTTCTCTCGAAACATCCCACCCTCGCCTTCTCCCACAGAGTCCAAAAGTCTATTCTGTACATCTGTGTCTCTTTTTCTGTTTGGATTTTTTTTTTTTTTAGACTCAGGTGAGCATTTTGAAAACAAGTAAAATACTGTGATATCCAATTTAGGTCCAGCTATTTATTTCTTTTCTACAGATATTTCCGTCATATGGACTGTTTTATTGAAAAATCATTTGAGTTTTCCTAGAAGCCACTGAAAAGATCAAGCAGTTATCTATACAGGTTATCATGTCCTGAACAGAAATAATTACCTAATCACTATTGAGCCCTGATTTCTCGCCTACTAGCTGGTTTCTTTTTTTTTGTGGAACACATTTTTCCCAGATGAACTGAATAAGAGGAAAAATTCTTAAAAAGATCCGAGTCTCACAATGACTTTAGTAGAGTCTGTCCTGTTTCCCTTTCTGAACTGCTTGACCATCTCAATCACTAAACAGGAATGGATTTAATGAAGAGAAGGCTTTTATTCGCCACTCCACTAGGTGTTCTTTGTCAAAGAACATCTTTCTTTTCGTGAGGAGGGAGTACTGAGGCAATTATCCTGAGAATTTTAGCCCTTAACTCACTTCTACAAAAGTCAAAATTTCCCAAGAGAAGTTGTCTTTCCATATTCTAGTGTTACTTATCTTTCTATGATGAATTTTGCACAGGCAAAGTGGATAAGAGAATCAGAGCACTTAATTATCCTTCAGGGGGAAAAAGCAGTCTTTTCTCTTTGATAATTGTCCCAGTGTTCAAGTTAATTTTGACAATGGGGACTTGGTCTCAGGCAGAAATTTTAATATAAAGTTGGAGAGTTTTACTAGAAATGTAAAAATGCTCACTACTAATTTCAGGCTATTTCAAAGATAATTATTTGTCAGATAGCTCACATGCTAATTTGAAAGTTATAGTGTTTTATTTCTATCCATTAATATACATACATAATTTTAAAGAGGAAACAGTACTACTGAATTGAACACGGAAAAGATCCATTGGCTCCCGGTCCTGTCTCTCTTCATGACTGATTACCATTCCTCAGAGACAACCACTTTCAACTTGTTAGCTTCTTCGGGCACGTTATTACCTTTATAAAAATGATTATCCTGTTTCCTGAATTTTAGTTGTTTTGGATATTATTCATTAACTTTCTTCCTTGGTTAGAATTTAACTTTCTTATATGTATCTCCTCCACCTCCTCCAAGAACTTATATGCTCTTGTACTCTCGATATAGTTTTATCACAAATTTCATTAAATTAGTCATACCCTGCCACATGGTGTTCATGATTATATTTTCTCTCTGGTAAAACTTTTTTATTTCCTTGACACTGATGATTACCTTTTTGTTTTAAAAGAATACCTTAGAAGTATTTCATCTTTGCTAGAGGTGTAACTCTCCTCTCAGTAGGTTCATTGAGCAAGTAATGTAGCCCCTCATTGTGTGTGCATGTAAGTTTTATTATCCCGTATTCTTGAAGACATAACTCCTGTAGTCCTCTATTCTTCAGCATGGATTTGTAATGGTTGCTCCTTAAGCTTATGAGGTTTATAGATCGTCATCACTGGGATTCCCTTCTTTCTCCTGTGTTACACTGTGTACATCCTGAAACTCAATTTTCCATTTATTTATTTAGGACTCCTCCCATATTTTCAGGAAGTACATCCTCCAGTAATCTCATAAGGAAAAACACCTCAATGAAAAAATCTTTTGAAATATTAAGTGTCTGAAAATGTTTTTATTATACCTACACCTTGATTGATAGTTTTCCCCAGATATATGATTCTATGCTGAATATTGTTTTTCCTCTGATTTTTGAAGGACTTGCTCCACTGTCTTCTAATTTTTATTGTTGCTTTGGGGAAGTATGTCATTTTTATTCATGACTCTTTCAGTTCAGTTCAGTTGCTCAGTCATGTTCGACTCTTTGCAACCCCATGAACCACAGCATGCCAGGCCTCCCTGTCCATCACCAATTTCCGGAGTTTACTCAAAGTCATGTCCATTGAGTTGGTGATGCCATCCAGCCATCTCATCCTCTGTCATCGCCTTCTCCTCCTGCCCTCAATCCCTCCCAGAATCAAGGTCTTTTCCAATGAGTCAACACTTCGCATGAGGTAGCCAAAGTATTGGAGTTTCAGCTTCAGCATCAGTCCGTCCAATGAACACCCAGGACTGATCTGCTTTAGGATGGACTGGTTGGATCTCCTTGCAGTCCAAGGGACTCTCAAGAGTCTTCTCCAACACCACAGTTCAAAAACATCAATTCTTCAGTACTCAACTTTCTTCACAGTCCAACTCTCACGTCATACATGATCACTGGAAAAACCATAGCTGTGACCAGACGGAACTTTGTTGGAAAAGTAACATCTATGCTTTTAAATATGCTGTCTAGGTTGGTTATAACTTTCCTGCCAAGGAGTATGCATCTTTTAATTTCATGGCTGCAATTACCATCTGCAGTGATTTTGGAGCCCCCCTCAAAATGAGTCTGACACTGTATCCACTGTTTCCCCATCTATTTGCCATGAAGTGATGGGACTGGATGCCGTGATCTTAGTTTTCTGAATGTTGAGCTTTAAGCCAACTTTTTCACTCTCCTCCTTCACTTTCATCAAGAGGCTGTTTAGTTCCTCTTCACTTTCTGCCATAAGGGTGGTGTCATCTGCATATCTGAGGTTATTGATATTTCTCCTGGCAATCTTGATTTCAGCTTGTGCTTCTTCCAGCCCAGCATTTCTCATGATGTACTCTGCGTATAAGTTAAATAAGCAGGGTGACAACATACAGCCTTGACGTACTCCTTTTCCTATTTGGAACCAGTTCATTGTTCCATGTCTGGTTCTAACTGTTGCTTCTTGAACTGCTCACAGGTTTCTCAAGAGGCAGGTCAGGTGGTCTGGTATTCCCATCTCTTTCAGAATTTTCCACAGTATTTTGTGATCCACACAGTCAAAGGCTTTGGCATAGTCAATAAAGCAGAAATAGATGTTTTTCTGGAACTCTCTTGCTTTTTCAATGATCCAACAGATGTTGACAATTTGATCTCTGGTTCCTCTCCCTTTTCTAAAACTAGTTTTAACATCTGGAAGTCCATGGTTCACATATTGCTGAAGCCTGGCTTGGAGAATTTTGAGCATTACTTTACTAGTGTGTGAGATGAGTGCAATTGTGTGGTAGTTTGAGCATTTTTTGGCATTGCCTTTCTTTGGGATTGGAATGAAAACTGACCTTTTCCAGTCCTGTGGCCACTGCTGAGTTTTCCACATTTGCTGGCATATTTTGTGCAGCACTTTCACAGCATCACCATTTCAGATTTGAAATAGCTCAACTGGAACTCCATCACCTCCACTAGCTTTGTTTGTAGTGATGCTTCCTAAGGCCCACTTAACTTCACATTCCAGGATGTCTGGCTCTAGGTGAGTGATCACACCATCGTGATTATCTGGGTCATGAAGATCTTTTTTGTACAGTTCTTCTGTGTTTTCTTGCCACCTCTTCCTAATATGTTCTGCTTCTGTTAGGTTCATACAATTTCTGTCCTTGATCGAGCCCATCTTTGCATGAAATGTTCCCTTGGTATCTCTAATTTTCTTGAAAAGATCTCTAGTCTTTCCCATTCTGTTGTTTTCCTCTATTTCTTTGCATTGATCGTTGAGGAAGACTTTCTTATCTCTCCTTGCTGTTCTTTGGAACACTGCATTCAGATGGGAATGCCTTTCCTTTTCTCCTTTGCTTTTCACTTCTCTTTTTTTTCACAGCTATTTGTAAGGCCTCCTCAGACAGCCATTTTACTTTTTTGCATTTCTTTTCCATGGGGATCCATGGGGATGGTCTTGATCCCTGTCTCCTGTACAATGTCATGAACTTCCATCCATAGTTCATCAGGCACTCTGTCTATCAGATCTAGTCCCTTAAATCTATTTCTCACTTCCACTGTATAGTCATAAGGAATTTGATTTAGGTCATACCTGAATGGTCCAGTGGTTTTCCCTACTTTCTTCAATTTAAGTCTGAATTTGGCAATAAGGACTTCATGATCTAAGCCACAGTCAGCTCCCGGTCTTGTTTTTGCTGACTGTATAGAACTTCTCCATCTTTGGCTGCAATGAATATAATCAATCTGATTTTGGTGTTGACCATCTGGTGATGTCCATGTGCAGACTCTTCTCTTGTGTTGTTGGAAGAGGGTGTTTGCTATGACCAGTGTGTTCTCTTCGCAGAACTCTATTAGCCTTTGCCCTGCTTCATTCCGTATTCCAAGGCCAAATTTGCCTGTTACTGCAGGTGTTTCTTGACTTCCTACTTGTGCATTCCAGTTCCCTGTAATGAAAAGGACATCTTTTTTAGGTGTTAGTTCTAAAAGATCTTGTAGGTGTTCATAGAACCCTTCAACTTCATCTTCTTCAGGGTTACTGGTTGGGGCACAGGCTTGGATTACCATGATATTGAATGGTTTGCCTTGGAAATGAACAGAGATCATTCTGTCATTTTTGATATTGCATCCAAGTACTGCATTTCATGACTCTTATATAACCTATTTTTTCCTTTAGAAACTTTTATTATTTTATTTTTGTCTAGTATTGTGAAATTTCATGAAGACATGCACTTTCAGGGAGATAGGTCTGTTTAATTTTATTGCCCTGGGCCCTTTCAATTGAAAATTTGTTTTATTCAACCCAAAGGAGTTTTTCTTGAAATAGTTTTAAATCATTTCCTTCCCTCTCTTTTCATTCTTTTCACCTTTTGGAGTTCCTACTAGTCTAGCACTCGAGGTCCTAATCCACTAACTTTTTTTTCTGTATTTTGTATCTTTTTGTTAACTTTTTATTATTTCTAGGATATTTATTAAGTAGCAGCTTTCAGCTCTTCTGTTGAATTTTTGCCTTCTAATTTTATTTCCCAAGAACTCTTTATTCTCTGAATATCCCTGTTTCTAAAAGTATCCTTTCCAGAATGTAATTTCTTTTCTTAAATTAATATTATGGTTTTAAAAAGTTTTTTTTTCTGTTATATTTGTTGTTTTGGAGTTTTCCCATTTAGTTGGCTTTGTTCTTTCCAATGATTAGGTTGAAAAGACACAAACAATATTACTTGGAAGCTTAGGTTTGTGGGAGCACCTTGTCAACTTCTGTACCTTGGTAGCAGCCCATGTATTTTATTGCAGGACCCTCAGTTGTGTCTCTGAAGGTCCTTTCCAGAGACAGTTCCGTTTTTCCAATTTTGTGCTTAAGGGGCATAGATATCCTGCTTTCTAACTTTCTGGGAACTGAGTTTTGATTGTTGCCAAATACGTCAGTGCGTCAGCATTCATGCAACTTTCCTCTTTTAGTATAGTCACTCGTCTTTGCTGTCAGCAGTATGTCTTATGAGCAGCATCAGATTCTTTCCATTTTCTCCAGAGAGGAAATCTCTAGGTGTCAGCTGTTATTGAGAAAAAGATAATTGCAACAGAGAAGGTCAATTTTCCCTTTAAAAATTTATTTGCTCCTTCAACTCATCTTCCTATTTCAGCCCCTGCTCTTGCCCTTTAAGAAGGACTTCTTACTGCCATTTCCAGAGAATTTCAAAGGGCAGTAAGGTGGATGTCAACTTGCTCCTTGTTAGATTCCGTTCAGTAGACTTAAGATTGTTTTCTCAGGCATCGGAGGTCAGTTACCATTCAATCTTCTAGCTTCTTGATTTTGTTTCTGTCTCATGTTCTATCTCTGTTTCCATTCTTTTTGTCTTGGTGGGTTCTCTTCTTTTTTTGTTTCTTTACTTTTTTAAAGAAAAATATTATTTGAAAAGTGGAAGGATAGACTCTATTCAGTTTGCCTGCTTACCCTGAAGTCCTGGCCTGTGAGAACAGCAAGTGTTGCTTCTTGAAAATTGTAAACTTTTGGGGGAATTCTCTCCTTAGGCAACATGGAGATAGTTTCATGCATCCAAGAAAAAATAATTTTGTGTTAAGTTGGAGATTAAATTTAAAAAAAATGGCAAATTAATGACTATTAACAAAGAAGCAGATTCACAGATGTAGAGAACAAACTAGTGATTACCAGTGAGGAAGCGGGAAAAGGGGAGGGGCCACATACAGGTAGGGATTTAAGAGGTGCAATCTATTATGCATGAAATAAACTATAAGGATATATTTTACAACACAGGGAGTATAGCCAATATTTTGTAATAATGTAAGTGGAGCCTGTTATGCCTGATGTCCGAATCCCCAGGCGGGAAGAGAGAAGGCTTCCAAGACAATGCAACTCGCAGGAAGGGAAGTTTATTACTGACTCGAGTCAGGACTCCCTGACACAACCAACGCAGTGGTGCGGTTGAGAGAGCCCCGACCCCAAGCTGTTACACAAATTTATAGGGTGAGAAGCGGATTGGTTACACGTTTGCAAAGCAATTTCATTGGTCAATACTTTCACTCGCGCGGGACTTTCCTGGGGGTTTCCGCCCCGTTCCTAATTTCCTAATTGGCAAACATCGGTCAGTGTTAAGTGAAAGCTAATTGGTTCTAATTGGCAAACAGTGGTCATTGTTAAGCAAAAGCTACCTGATAATCTTACCAAGTAGGAAGGCCTACTCCTAATCTAAGTTGCGTTACTTCTGCTCGCCTCACATTCCCCCCTGTCTGTTGTTCAAGTAGAGGAATCTTCCTCTTTTCCATCTTGGGCCACTGACGCTATAAGTGGACCCAGGAGGGTGGAAATTAGTCAGCCAGGGGGAGTGTTGAAAACACGACTCAAACCATCTCTGCTGGGCTTCCCGTTCTCTCTTTCTAATCAAGACCACCTCAGACAAGGAAGTCAAAGACTTCTCTAAATGACTGATTGATTCTCTTACCACTCTTGTGTGGTCTGCATAGAAACCTTGCAGACCCTACCCTGTTGGAGAAAAATCAAGTCATCTACAGCAATTCGTAGGGAGGAAAGCCCTTGGCCTTGCAGAGATAGTAAAGCTTGATTCACCCATATCTGAGGTACTTGGCCCTGCGGGTTGCGCCACACTCGAGGCTACCAAATCTCTGTTTCCTACGTGCCATTCCTGGGGCCCATCACAAGAGGTTACTCAGCTTCAGCTCCTGCAATAATCAGCAGGAGAATTAGGAGACCTCCCGGCGGACGAGTTTCAGTTTCAAAGGATTTGACGGGTGAGGACTCGCCTTCCATTCTCGCGCTTTTTCCTGTTCTTCCGGTGTGACTTGCCGCACGTGATTGTGGTGAACCCAGGACCCAATCCCGTCGACCTTGACAGCAGTAGGAGTGGTAAGGAGAACAACATAAGGGCCTTTCCATCTAGGTTCTAATACACACAGGAGGGGGTCTTCCATACAGAATTTCTTATAAAGGGTGTTACGCGCCCAAAAGAGTGCAAAGGGAAGGAGGGTCACTCAGTCCCCGCCAGTCTCTATTGCCAACTTTGTTCTTTTAGGGTCCGATTCATTCTCTCAACCTGTCCTGAGCTCTGGGGATTATATTCACAATGTAATTTCCATTTCATCCCCAGAGCTTGGGCCAGCCCTTGTGCAATCTGACTCACAAAGGTAGGTCCGTTATCAGAGCCCATAGTCACTGGCAGCCCGTACCTAAACACTATCTCCTCTAAGATAACCACTATTGCTGTCTCTCCCTTAGCGGGGAAGGCTTCCACCCACCCTGAGAAGGTATCTACCAGAACCAACAGATCCTGGTCTTACCTCAGTGCTTCTTCTTCAGAAATCTATCTCCCAGTGTTGCCCTGGCTCTTCCCTTTGGTACCTCGTTCCCGTGTGCTGCTTTTTCCCTGTCCTCATCAGCTGGCATGCTTTGCAAGCCTGGATTATCTCTCGTCCAGTTGCATTTTCCTCAAACACTGATCAACACGCAGATTCAGTCCATATTTGCTTTCATTTATCTACTGAGTGTACCCAAGCTTCTTCTTCAGAGACTCTGGCATCTCAGGGGGAGGAGGGCAAGGGAGCCTGAAGTAGACCTTCACAGAATCATAGATAAACCACTGTAGTGCAGTCAGAGTGCCGATCATGATGATACCCTTCCATACACCTCTAAATCCAAGTCTCTTGAGGACCTGAGAGGCACTGCTACCCTTCTCTTTATTCAACACAGACACCACGGAATCAGCAGGGTGGGAAACAATGGCACAGAGGACTCCAGCTATGTAACCTGCCACAAATGTGACAACCAGCTGCTCTGGCTTTGAACATTCACTTTGGGGACGTTCAAAGCAGACAAACTTCATCATGGTGTATGGTATCTGTCTCATCCAAAGAGGAGCAACCCCCTTGTAGAACGCCTTTAAGCCTTCTTCCTTATACATTTTGGGAGCTGCATCCCTCAGAGTGTTAGCATAACCTGGTTGAGTTTGAATTCGAAACTTAGCAGCTTCCATAGCCTCATTCAGAGCCTCATTAGGGGAGTTCTTGAACCCCTGTGGGAGGCGGGTCCAAGTTAATTGTCAGCAAAGAATTCAGCACTGGCAGAGGCAACCAAATACAGTGATGTGCACCAGATAGGCATTCTCCTCTCCAAGCATGTACTTCATAAAAGCCAAACTTGCAGAGCCCCTGCAGGGAGTAGCCAATGAGGGTCGGGGCCCATCCTTTGGCCAAACCACGGAAACCATTCTCTTTGAGTGTAACTGAAAATCCATTAAGAATGCCCTTGTACTTCTGTGGGTCCACCTGCATACGGCATTTCACTAAATAACAACAGCAGTGTGTGTCAGACCACAACTTAAGACCCCACCAAAGCCACACAGTGCATAAAATTTCACGGAGCCATATACCGCAGCGGCTCCCGCTTTCCTTTGCCCATCTTCAGGTGACCTCTTGCCGGGCTATTAATTATGTAGCAGAAGGACCTCTGGGTGACAAGTCCGATATTCGTACAGGTCCTCACTCAGAGCCTCATTAAACAAGGTAGGGGAATTCTTGAACCCCTGTGGGAGGCGGGTACTGGTTGGCCTTCCCCCTCGGTCCACTCAAAGGCAAATATCTCCTGGCTCTGGGCTGCCAGGGGTAGGCTGAAAAAGGCATCTTTCAAGTCCAACACAGTGTACCAAGTGTACTCAGGCAGCAAACTACTCAGGAGGGTATACGGGTAAGAGACATTGGGGTGTATGTCACTCACCCGTTTGTTGACTTCTCGCAGGTAATCTGCCCCCTCTGACTTCTTCACCGGCAGTAAGGGGGTGTTCCAAGGGGATTGACACCGCTTGAGAATTCCGGCATCCATGAGACATCAAATGTGGGGAGTGATCTTCCACTGAGCTTCCTGGCTCATGGGGTACTGTCTCACCCTCACAGGAGTTGCCCTGGCTTTTAGCTCGATGACGACCGGATATCTCTGTTTGGCCAGTCCCATCCCTGCCATTTCAGCCCAGGCCAACGGGTATTTATTCATCCCTTAAGGCTAGGGATAAGACATGTATTGGCTGTCCAAGTCCATCCATGACTGTCATTCTCCCAGCTCTGTCGGCTTAACTGAATAAAACCCAATGGCCTCTCCTTTCTTCCACAGAATCTTAGCATAATCACTATTGCTATGATACAGGAATGGGATCTCATTTCTCTCCATTTCCTGCTTTAACCACTCTCTCCCCAAAGTTCTCACCTGCTTAAGCCTCTCTCTAGAAGGGACAGATGTTTTCACAGTATCATCAATAGCCCACCACTGATCAACAAGGTAAATTGCCACAGCTGTGAGTGAGTCCTCAGGTGCAAAAAGAGCAAGAACTTTCTGGGTCTGATCTCCACCATAGAGAGGTACAAAGCCTACATTTGACAGGCTAATAGGAAAACATTCCAGATTTTCAGGGTCCCCATACCTCAGATCTAACATGTAATCTTTAGCAGAATTTTCCAGTTCCTCATGACTGCAATTATCCAACATATCCACAGGGAATGCCATTGGCCACAACAAGTCTAGAGGGGCTGGGCATTCTGGTATCACCAAAAACGAATGGGACACGTGGTGGGTCCCCAGATCTACTTTTCGTTCTGTGGTTACCCAGGACTTGGGGGGGGGCGGTGCCGAGTCTTGACTCCCCTAGTCACTGTCTTCCCCTGCATATAGAACTCGAGTTCCAGGGGAGATTCTCTCTCTCTGGGTCGTACCTCTCCTCAGGTCCCTCTTAGGGCACTCGTTTTTCCAGTGCCCCTGTTCTCTGCAGTAGGCGCACTGATCTTTCTTTAGGGCCTGCCTTTTTGGTTTGTTTTTCTCCCGTCCAGGGGTCTCGAGGTTCCCTCAATTCTGTTCCGGGTTTTATCCCCACAAAAAGAATCTGGGCTAGCTCCCTCTGGTTCTTCCGCTTTTCCCTCTTTCTATATTCTCTATCTTCCTTCCTGATCTCAGCTAATTCCCTTTCCTCCTGTCAAATTCGTTCTTCCCTTTCTTCTGGGGTCTCCCTACTATTAAATACCTTTTCAGCTGCTTTCAATAAATCCTGTATCGTCTGTTCTCCCAATCCCTCTATCTTTTGTAATTTCTTCCTAGTATCTGGGGCTGCCTGATTTACAAACGCTAAAGAACTGCAGTACGTGACTCCTCAGCCTGGGGGTCCATAGGTGTATATTGCCTGAAAGCTTCCATCAGCCTCTCTAGGAAGGCTGCCGGGCTCTCAGTGGGCTCTTGCTTTACTAAATTTACCTTTGCGGTTTTCTTGCTGCGGCCTGCAGGCCAACCATCAGAGTCTAACGGTACACTCAGAGACGGTCCCTACCTTCCGCTCGCTCAAAATCCCAGTTAGGCTGCAACAGAGGAAACCCCTCATCCACGAGATAAGGCTGGGCGGTTGGCCTCCTGTCGGCCCCTGGGAGACGTTTCCATGTTTCTGCCAGAATTCGCTCCTGCAACAGCTGTTGACAATCGTAGTGAAAGGAGAGTTTCACCTGGTTGGGCTCTAGTTACTGAGGCTCACTTATTGTAGGGCCTTCAGAGTCCGCCAGAGTGTAGGAACGAGACCAGAGACAATGCTGGCACACACAAACACAGATAAACACGGAGAGCCGAAGACAAACACACGGACAGACAAACATTGGCAGATAACACAGCGCTGCGTTTTTGGGCCCCCTGACCAGACTTGGGATCAGGAGAGGAACTCTCCTTCCCACAGAGCTGGCTGCCTTCCAGCGCGCTCGCTGGCCTCGGCCTTACGCTGGCTGGAGAAAGCTTTCTCCCATGCCAGATACCTTCCTGCTTCACAGCAGGGCCCCGGAATTACTCTGGACTTCCTGCGCCAGATATCTTCCTGCTTTACAGCAGGGCCCCGGATTTACTCTGGATTTCCTGTCCTGCCTGAGACAATGCCGGCACACACACAAACACGGAGAGCCAAAGACAAACACATGGACAGCTGACAACACAGCGCTGGGCTTTTGGGCCCCCTGAGTTTTCCTGAGCACCGGTGCTATTATCTATCCTTCCCCTCTGTCCTGGAAGTGTTCTCTTCCCCCGGTAAAGGGATCCCAGACGAGCCCCCAAATGTTATGCCCGATGTCCGAATCCCCGAGCGGGAAGAGAGAAGGCCTCCAAGACAATGCAACTCGCAGGAAGGGAAGTTTATTACTGACTCGAGTCAGGACTCCCTGCCACAACCAACGCAGTGGTGCGGTTGAGAGAGCCCCGAGCCCAAGCTGTTACACAAATTTATAGGGTGAGAAGCGGATTGGTTACACGTTTGCAAAGCAATTTCATTGGTCAATACTTTCGCGCACGCGGGACTTTCCTGGGGGTTTCCGCCCCATTCCTAATTTCCTAATTGGCAAACATTGGTCAGTGTTAAGTGAAAGCTAATTGGTTCTAATTGGCAAACAGTGGCCATTGTTAAGTGAAAGCTACCTGATAATCTTACCAAGTAGGAAGGCCTACTCCTAATCTAACTTGTGTTACTTCTGCTCGCCTCACAGAGCCCAACCTTTAAAATTGTCAATCACTATATTGTACACCTGTAACATGTAGTACTGCATATTAACTCCGCTACTGCTGCTATTGCTTCTGCTAAGTCACTTCACTCATGTCCAACTCTTTGCAACCCCATGGACTGTAGCCCACCAGGCTCCTCTGTCCATGGGATTCTCCAGGCAAGAGTACTGGAGTGGGTTGCTATGTCCTCCTCTTGGGGATCTTCCTGACCCTGGAATTGAACCTGCATCTCTCACATCTCCTGCATTGACAGGCATGTTCTTTACAACCAGCGCTACCTGGGAAGTGTGCACATTAATTGTATTCCCATTTTTAAAAAAAGAATAAATGGAAGAGAGCCCATTTCACATGGGGTCTTGTAGGCCACGGGAAAAATCTTTGGATTTTATTCTGAATGAAATAAAAAGCCACTAGAAGACCTTGTGGAAGAGAGTCACATGAAGTGCTTTACCTTTTAACTGACTGCTGCTGATTGGTGGTGGGGGAATAAAAGCAGAATCAAGGACACAGATGAGATGCTTAGGCAATGGTCCATGTGAGTAATGAAGGTGTTTTGTGGGAAGGAGGGTGGCAACATAAACTGGAAAATAGAAAGCATTCCATCAGTGTCAGTTCTTGTGTCGTCATTGCCTTTATATCTTAGATCGCTGATCCCCAAACAATTATATACCTAAGGATTGCTGAGGGGTGCTTGCTTTAAGTAAAAACAAAGCTCTCCCTCCCATCTCACCCCCGGGAAAGTGATTTAATATGCTTTGAGGGTAGAGTGGTAGAATATACATCTTCCTTTTCAACAGTGAACTGATAATTCTGATGCAGGATAAAAATAACTACCTATATTCACTTTTTTATTGTTATTTTTCACAAACACAAAGTAAATGTGACAAGAAGAATGCGCCCCGCCCCCCCACTCTATGCACATTCCCACACTCACAAACACATGGGAATTCCTGAATCCATTCTCTAGTCATGTCTGACATGCCTACGGAGAAAGGGATGGTCCTGTTGGGAAGAAAATAGGGGCAGGATGGCAGAAGGGAGTACCACCCCACCATCACTCTCCCCACTTTCTATGAAGAGAGAGCAGAGTGGTGGGGATAGACTTAAATTTTCCCCTGATTTTTCCTGGTAACTCTATGAATTCGGGCCTCCAAATGTGCCTCTGTTTTAAACAAACTTCAGAGGTGTCTTGAGAAAATTACCAATATAGGTATTGAAAACCAGAAATATGTTTCTTTCATGTAGTCTTGACAATGCAGCAGATTGTGTTTGACATGTTGTTAGTGACACAAAAGTTTGAAATATGGCTTAGACATGTGATAAACTAGGCATGCTGCTTGGACCGCTCGTTCTTACTGATAAGATGAATGAATTGAGCCTCACTCAAGTCAGTGATGTTTGTGTTTGACTTTTCCAGTGTATGTATGTGTGTGTTTGGGGAAGGAAATTTTGGTTATTTAAATAAAAGCACTTTAGTTCAACATCACATGATACTTTAGAAATTACTAAATTAGAAATCACACCTTTGTCATTTCCCTAATCCATCCCCATTTCATGTTATATTTAAATTTTACTCTTTAGTCTCTAAGTCGTGTCCTACTCGTTTCAGCCCCATGGACTGCCCACCAGGCTCCTCTGTCCACGTGATTTCCCAGGCAGGAATACTGGAATGGGTTGCCATTTCCTTTTCCAGGGGGTCTTCCTGACCCAGGGATAGAACCTGCATCTCCTGCTTGACAGGTGAATTCATTACCACTGAGCTACTTGGGAAACCCCATAACTTCCTATAACACTTTCCAAATTATTTTAAAATTGTCTTTTATAATTAAAAATTTTAAGAATAAGAAGTATCTTTCACCCACTTTATAATACCAGTCCCGCTTTTTATAGGTAACTAATATCAAGTTTTTGTGTATCCTCCTAGAGATTTTCCATATGTGTACAATTTCTTTTCTTTATTCAAATAGAAGCATGATATATACATTGTTTTATACTGCACATTTTTCTATATTATTTTTCTCTTAGAACAGTTAAATACATTTTTATTTGAATAAGAAAACACATTTTAAAGTGACTCAAATATCACAAAAGGTGAAGCAGTGTAAAGTAAGGCTCCCTCCTACCATTATTCTGAATTGCCAGGTCCCCTCCCTAGAAGGAGCCACTTGTTATCCAGTTCTTATATACCCTTCTAGAGCTGGTCCATGCATGTACATGTATGTCATCCTTCAGGTTATGTGCTGTATTTTAAAAATTGTTTGACACTTCTGTGTAACTAGGTCAGAAACACTATTTGTAAGTAAAGGTGAGGGACCTCCCTGTTTGCCCAGAAGAGAAACAATGGACCTGGGTTTAGGAGAACTGATGATCAAATAAGAATCCAAGTATATGAGCTCCCCAGACATGTGCAAAGAGGTGGGGGAGGTTTTTAGTTTAGCAGAAGCCTGGCCAGAAGAAGTGGAGATGAAAGGAAATCTCTATGACCTTATCCTAGATCAGAAATAGATTAATATGCAAGAAATCGTTCTCCTTATTGAAATTCTAGAACAAAAATGG